>NW_026913800.1:0-600000 GCF_034315485.1 Pezoporus occidentalis | reverse complement strand
ATACCTAGCAGTAGTTAGTTATGCTACTGTTAGCTTTTATTAATATAAATCCTTGAAAGTTGTTTTGCTGGGTTCAGCGCCACTTAAATTCAGAGTTAACTTAATTTCATGCTAGAAGAATCAAACTTGCATTCCATACCACAAACCCATATAAACAACTTATTTCCATACTCCAGGCTTTTGCTTGCAACAGGAAAACAGAAAGACTTTGCTGCCAACCCACAAAATCAACACAAAAATAGGCATTTGCATGCAAGTTATAAAGTCAGGCATGTACCAAATATCATGGAGACAAGACAAAAAAGGGTATTTAAGAAAAAAAGAAAAGCCAACAACCAAGTCCTTTGTCTGTCTACTATTGGCACTCTACAATATAACAGGAGGGAAGAGGACGGGCACTGGGGAAAGCATTCAGGAGAGGTTTGGTGCAATCCTGCAGGGTGTTTAGAGTTCTGGGGAGTCTGCTCTGAGCTTTGCAAGGGTCAAGTTTTGTAGAAATGCCTTTGAAGTAATATTTGTCACAGTGTATACTCTAAACCGCAAATGGCAAAATAACTTAAGTAATTTAAGCCTAAAACCAACAGTGTGATCTAATCAGGAATACATAAGCTAAGCAGTCTTGTGGAGTAAGACAGGAGAAGAAGGAACAACTACTTTTTAGCAGTTAACACATAAATGCTGGTTAGAGATGGGAGTGCAGCCCCACATGCAGGGCAGAAACAAGGCAAAGCATCCAGAACACAAGTAACTGTAACAGGCAACCATAACAACAACTGCCTAACTAAGCCAGATCCTTACTGATCAGTATTACCTCAGTAAATACACTTTGTTTTCTTTGTGTAATTTTGTTCATTATTTAAGCTTTCGTGTAAGTAAGCTTCTTTCAAGCCCTTGAATCTTTCCAGCGGTAGAGACAATTGTGTGTGAGCAGGCATACACATGGTTGATCAGCTACATACAGGGCAGTCATGAACCCCATAACCTGTGAGATGACAGGCACCCAAGCTCACCAGTGTACAGGACAACCCACAGTAAGAGCTGCAATGACCACCCTGGGGAGAAACAACTTAAATTGCCCAAGTTAGAGGTGACAGCTCTCATCACACATCAGCCTGCATCTTGGGGAAGCAGCTCCACCTGCCACTGCTCTATTTCTGTCTTTAAATTAACACATAATATAATTCTTAGTTTCACAGAGCAGTGGAAGAGTCAGTGAAGTGAAGCAGGCAAAGCAGCACTTGCCACTAGCTGTGCAAAGGAAATCATTAACAACAGCAAAAGGAAACAAAGGTTGAAGGGATTAATTCAAGTTATATTTTCAGAACAGCAATTTCCCTGCTGCTGAAAACGCTGCTCTCCTGTGCAATCCACAAGGTCTCTTCCTCTGCTAAGTCTTACGGTTGTCAGTTTTCCTGGAGTTGGAAGGCATTAGACAGACATGTCTTTAAATTGGCTGAGAAGTAATATAAGTTTAGAGGAAACTTTAAAATAAATGTTTTCCCCTGTAGGGGATGGAGCAAATTTAAGCCAACTGAACAATGTTGACAGAACCTTTCATTTAAAAGAAAGAGGAAAAAAACCCAACAAACTAATAAATTTTTCCAATGCTCTATTTTTATGCCTTTCCAGAACTTACATCAACTTGGTTAAGAACAGTTTTTAGAGATGGGTGCTTTTAAACATGTTTGGCAATTTACTGCCATTTAAAGTCTTATCACCTGACTTCCCACCACCTTCTGTGAGAAATAAGTATTTGTTTCTCCTAAAGCCTTTAATAATTGAACATCTCTTAACAGCCAGATACCGTCTTCCTCCTCTGCTCAGTTGAGGACAAACCAACCCCTCCTTACTTTCATACTTCTCAAATTCCAGTGCTCCCAATCTTGTCTTTGTCCATTCCCAACCAAAGGGGTTTATGATTTAATCAGTAGCACATAAAAATAAAAAAAAAAGAAAAAAGAAAAATAAAGACAATTAAGAAGCACACTCTAAGCTTCTCTGTGACAGATGTTCCTCCTCCATTCCCCACCAATTTCTCCCTGCTCTCAGTGTTGTCTTCCTCTATTTCTGAAGTGTGTCTTGAAGTCTGCTGTTCTGGATGAGAAACCATTATGTTTTCTGAAGAACTTTTCACACATATAGCTATTGAATCCAGAATACACATTCATTTCTACATTTTCTGTATTAAAGCTAAGCTAATATCCACAACTTTGCTCAACTAATGTAACTAAGTAACTAATTTGATCATTTCAAACTATCAGCCTATATTTCTGCTACAACTTTACACAAATACTGATCCAGTACTCCAACACTCACCTTGAAAAAGTAATTTTCCAGAAGACAAGAGCAAGCATCTGGCCAAAGACAGTGTTTCAACTTCTTTTAAGACACTAGCATTAGAATAGAAAGTTCAAACTCAGCTATTTAGAGATATGAAAAACAGATCCTGAAATACACTACCTTAAACCAAGAGACTTCACTTTTTGGTTTTGGTTTGTTTTTACAGGGCAATGCTCTATCATTAAGCCAGAGTCATCCTTTTATTAGCATAATTTAGGTAGTATTGATGTTTAATATGAACACAAGACAAAACCAGCTAGGACAGGGTAGGCCCTGTAAAGGGGGGATTAAAAAAAAAAAAAAAAAGAAAAGGAAAAGGTAGGAAAAAAGAAATATAACTACAGTCACCTGAAAATTTCCTGTCTGTATAATAGGGTTTTCAGACCAGCTATAAAGCGTAACTAGGAGCCTGGGGCAAAGAAGGCAGCCTTTTCTGTTATCAACTGCAAGAATGCACAAGTCATTCCCTTTGACATGACATGATTCACATAGCCAGAAAATTTAAATTTACATTCTTCAACTACAAACTGTATTAAATATGTTTCAAAAAAACTCCTCATTTATCCCCTTGAATGGAGGTATGGACTACTAGTTAATGAAACCAGCTCAAGCCTCTGAAAACTTACCTTTATCGCTATATTTAACAATCTCCTGCGGCAACAAAGCATATGCTCCTTCTGACCCAGAGTTTCAAACTGACATTGTACAACAGGTTAAGTGTTTAGAACAGTAACTTTAGTCATTAACAGAATGATTCCCCTTTTTTAAAGGTGCTTCAATTTGCTCTGTTCAGAACTTTGACTGAAGTTCACCACAGGAAGATAGTCTACCTTTTAAGCTCTGTATCTGCAGGGAGATGGATTATAGATTCACTGCTGCAGAAAAGAGGCGTTCAGCCACACAAAACCTTTTCCAGGCATTTCCTATTCCTTTCATAGCAGGGCAGCAGGCTGGATGGAAAAATCCACAGGAAGGGCTCAGCCAATGGTCTTCACCTGGAGGCATTTTAGGGCCCCTATTCTTTCCTCAACATCTGATATGAGCAGCGCTGCCACTGAAATATAACTCAAGTTTCAAGCATTGGTAAATGAAGGAATTGGCTGACAAGAGAGCAGAGGATGCCTTGTTAAAACTGAACATTGTTCAGAGAAGTGGGAAAACAAAAGAGTTGTTGGCATGGATTTAAGGGGCACCTTTTCATACCCCAGTTCTTCTCGATTAGCTACTACCACAGGATGTGAATGTTCATGTATATGTAAACACAACTGTACTTCATACTTGTGCCAAATCTAAGAAAATAAGATTTTTATACAGTCTGTACAACTAGTGGCAAAGAAAACTTTTGAGAACTTTTATGCAGTAAGAACTGCCTACTTTTCTTTTAGGTCCGTTAGAAAGGGGAGAGGGGCTCGCAGCACCTAGTATTTAACAAGAAGTCAATTTTATCTCCACTTAATACTTTACACCACAGAAACAAATGCAGCTACAGTTGCCTGTATTAAGCAGCTGGCAAGCTCAGAGATGGAAAAGTTGCAGAACAGCTGGGGAATGCGAGACCCTTTTGAACAGGCTGCTATGTGATCCAAAATAATGGTACATGTTTACACACAACACAATGGCAGCAACAGCCAAATGCAGGTCTGGCGAATGCATTACAGCTGCTCCTTCCCCCAGACAAGGCACAGTGAGGAGATACAAAAGAGTTCATATTCGCAGAAATACTGCTTTCATCTTAAAAGGCAGCAGTCTGATTTCCAAAATAGACAGATGGCCCTCCAACTGCACTAAACCGTACAAGATTCTGTGTTAGAAGTTACCCTTTATAACAGGTCTGGATTAGGATCATAGAGCTTTTCAAACTGCTGCTAGTTTACCACCAACGGTTTCCAACAATGCATTATTGAGACAAACAGGTTGACGTCTAACATACAAAAAAACCTTCGCTTGTGACAGTATTTTCCAGCTAGCATGAGGAAGACAGCCATATATAAGCTCTTAATATAGACACTGACTACACAGAAGTTAGTGTTCAGTTTGCTGGAAAGGAGGGTTTGAATAAAAGTGGGCTACTTTACAGCTTTTTTTACAGCAGTCTTGCACATTGATGTAAAAGTCAGTTGGCACTTGGAAGACAATACATCCCCCTGCTTATACATAAGAAGGGGGACAGCCCTTGTTTGCTGCTGCTTACGCAGTGACTGAGAGCATGTTGCAAGGAGCATGTGCTTGTTTCACAACTGACACCTGAAAACAACACAGTTTTGTATATGACCTTGCACAAAAATTGCATCACCTTACTTCAAGTGATCTTACAAGTTTTCAAGTCTTGGAAGCACAATATCAGTGGTATCATCAGTCTTGCTCAAGACAAACCATGATTAAATACTGCTAACAAACTAGCTGCTACTTTATACTGCAACTGTACTACCCCTAATTTTGCTAGGCACCAAAACAGAGTTAGTAATGGAACATTTCAACCCACTGCATCTTGTTCAAAAATAGTGTAATTCAAAAGAAACATTTTTTGACTGAGAGAAGGAGATGGCATTGAAATATTTCCTCTTCTACCTCCTCTGCACATAGCCATTAATGTTACAATCCCAGCTAAGAGCTATTCAGAATATGATAGCTAAAACTGGACAAAGACAGCTGTCATAGCAACAATAACAGACGCAGGCACAAATTTTTATCTCCTTCATTTTCACAAAGAAAAATGCCACTAATAGCCACTGTAAAAAGAATTTTGAAATACCAGTTGTAAGATTCTGTCTTGTAGTTAATGGGGTTCTGTCAATGGTAAGCACATCTCTCAGCACACCTAAGCAACAAAAATGCCACATCTGTACGCTTCAATTTCAAGTTTCTGATACAGAATTTCTACTGAAATCAATTTGGGAATTAAGCTTTCCAAGAAATTCCCCATATAAAGGGAATATCTGTACTGATAAAAGAAGAAAAATAAGATTTGAATCATACTTCCAGAAAAGATTCTTCTGGTACTAAACCAGTATTATTCTAAGCACTCCTCCTGCAGGCAAAGCAGTAACAGGAGTGCTTACCATTAGTACAGGTAAGAAGAGCACAGATCTGCTCTTCAGCTGCACTAAAGCTGCATTTGTTAGGAACTGCTACAAGTGCTGCCACATTGTGGCAGAGGGAGCGATGGCTTGTATCCAAAAGGCACCTCAATACAAGCTTTAGAGCCTCACCAGGAACTTTTTCTCCAGAGTTTTGAGGCAGTTCTGCTACCCAGATTTATCCAGGTTTGAGCATATCTCACTACTCCAGCGTCTCTAAAGTCCTGTTCTCAAAATAAACAAAGGTAAGACTGGAAGCTCCATACAAGTGCAGGATTTTGGGATGAGTTATGACACCAGTGAAGCAAACAGATTGTTTTTATTGGTTACAGGTAACGCACTGACAGTCAACCTACACGACCAAGTGAGATGCAAATTATCTGGACCATCTATAATCTGCACCGAACCTCTCCCATATTACTCTCCCTATTTACCATAATGATTACTCTTTCAATCAAGATTACAATAATACTTCAAACAAATCCAAAACCAAATAAAAACCCCACAAAAAGGCAAGGAACTCTAATTTCTCATTAATTAGTGCCCACTAAACTAATTACTGGTTTAAAGGAGAAGGTATTTATCTTAAAATTCCAGTGATGTACTTAGCAGGTAGAGACAAAATAAGTGCACCTGGAAATAATTCTTTGGTTCCGCTCTCTTTCTTTGTAGTCAAAGTATATATTGTAGTTTATTTTCAATTAAAAGATCTACCAGCGTATTTGTGTGCATGGCTAGTTTCCATCTTTCTGAGCTCTTTCTAACAAGCATTTTACATATGAATACAAACTCATCTCTTTCACAAAAGAATTATTGCTGTTTTTTGCCACAGAGGAACTTAGAAAACTAATCTTCTAAAAGCTTATTCCCGGTTTTACTCTAGCTGCACACAGATAAGGTTTTCAAAATTTTTTTTAGGAAGTACATCTACACCAAAGTTTATTTGTCATAACAGAAATTTCCCTACCATGTAGATCTCCTGACAGCCATGTCCCAACAGGCTTCAAATCATTTACACACATACCAAGTATTGTTCAAAGCAGACTTGCTTTAAGCAAGATTAAATACCTGCTCAGTTCAAACTGTCCCAGTGCCAGGATAAACTACACTAAACTAGTTCAGACGGTTACCCCGCTGGGCACCAATGGCCTTTGAAACTCCCAGTACCCCAGAATCTGGCTGCTTCTGGGAATTCCGCCAGGAGCTGTGGGATAGCTCTCCACAGAGGACATTGCAAATTAAATATTTTAGAAGTGTGCTTGTGTTTACATGGAGCAAGGCTGCAACAGTTCAACATATGAGTCAGCATGGTTTGTATCCACACAGAACTGAGCAGTGCAGTTGGGAGCTATAAATTTTCCAGGAAAACAAAGAGTGTGAAATGATCCCCCCAGGGGATTACAGTCGGGCTGCACCAAGCAGGAGCTTACATTCACCTGAAGACAGGAATTCTGTTCAGAACTTCACTGCTGAAAAGCGTGAATTTTCCTGTGGCACTTTTATAAGTTTCTACACAGGACAGGTACCTTGGTCCTGCCTGTATCAGAGAGGTTAATTATGGTATTATGGCCAGATAAATTTACAGGCATGCACCTCCACACTAGGATACAGCTCTTCAAGTCTTATAATTAACACTCAGCTCATTTAAAGTGAAAGCTGAAGCATATTTCCCATCAGGATAGCAAAGAAATGAATTTTGAATACATCTCTCTTAATACAGTAACATCTGAGAAAGTCTTCAGACAAGTAAGCAAAGCAGAACTTAAAAAGAGCAAACCACTGTAGTGCACCTCACCATGCTGTTACCTATGGCCCGATGTGCCCTTTCACTGATGCTTCAAGAGCCACAGGAAAACAGGATGACATATCAAACCTCTAAACGTCCCACCAGGGAAGCTGTAAGGCCTGTGTAGGAGCTGACCACGTTACCACTGTTCCTTCCTCTTGCCTCCACAACAGGCATCTCCATCTTGTGGAGGTTTGGCATGGATCATCAAGAAACCAGGACGTTTCTCTGAAAACACAGGCTGCGCCTCTACAGCCGATGTTTACAAAGGGCAGCACACAGCCAGTGGTCAGCATATCCTCATCTTGAGGTGCACTTTCAGGTCAGAGGTAATGACACCTCAACGTAGTAACACTGCACACCGTTTTGTTGTCATAAACCTCATTAATCACGTGAATCAGTCAAGAGAGGTTTCCATTTTCAAGTGGCTTTTGTTTTCATTTCAAACACAAGAGATTAAGATAATTAAAGGCTGGGAACATTTTTCAGTATGATATAGTTTGGTTTACTCTTAAAGAAACACACTTGCCACAATAAAAATAACCAGACTTGTTCAGAACATTTTCCATAAGCTATGAGAGGGGCTGTTCACACACCCAGAACTATGTACCTACCAGGATGCGTGCTCTTTCAGCATGAGATGCTATCTGACCCCAGATCAGTCTGTGATGACACTAACAACTGTTGGAGACCCAGAAACAGTATAAAGACTAAATGAATAATTTTCACTTCCTATTTGCTTCCCAGGCCTCATGCTGCGGTCCCCTGCCAAGTAATAAACTTGAGTACACTCACACTTTGCAAGACCACGTAAGTTTCTCTTAAGAGAGTTATAATCCATCATCACGTGCGGACTTTAAGAAGCATTATTAGTAAAACAGATCCAAAGGTGTCGTTAAGGAGTCAGCTCTGCAGCACTGGGTATCCATACTCTGTAAAATCCTACAAGCACTGCACGCATAACTATCAGCAAACCCTACTCATTTCTTTCCTATTAATCACAATACTTCATTGTTTCCTCCCTTTTTAAGCATATTAATTGTTTTCAGGAGTTTGGACAAGAGTCCGAGGAAGCTGCAACCCCACTGCTGACCCATTTAAGCCAGGGAAGGTAAGTACTCAACCTCTCCAGATCAGCTACTGGGCTCTGGGCCAAAGAGGTTCCGTGCATCAGTAAACAAGTACCCTGTTGATTTCCCCAGCCTTTCCCACTGTGCTATAACAAACCAGCATCATAAGCTCCCTCTTTCTTTACACCACACGTGCACGCTGCTGCTGCCGATGCCTTGTTTTTTTTCCCCCAAGCTGAAAGAGACAAAACTCCCTCACAAACGCCTCAGCCCCGCCGCAAAGCAGCCCTTGCTTCGAGAGCAGCAACGGGCGAGCCCCCTCTCCCGCGCCCCCAGCTCACTCCTCCCGCCAGCCCCGAGCCTGTCCCGCCGCTCCCCTCCGCCGGTACCGGGGCAAACCGTGCGGAGATCCCGCGGTGGGTGCTGCCGCTCGCCAGCAGGTGCGGGAACCCGCTGCCCGGCAGGCAGGGCGCCAGCCCTTCATCCCTCCCCAT
The DNA here is from genome assembly GCF_034315485.1 of Pezoporus occidentalis. Classification (NCBI taxonomy): domain Eukaryota; kingdom Metazoa; phylum Chordata; class Aves; order Psittaciformes; family Psittacidae; genus Pezoporus; species Pezoporus occidentalis. The sequence goes on along the minus strand of NW_026913800.1, from coordinate 591,233 downwards.
GCTGCCGCCACGCTGAGGGAGAGCGCCCAAAGCCGACTGACAGCTCGGCCCCGGCGGCAACAACGCGGGGAAGTTTCGTGCAGCACCTTCGCGACGGAAACTCGCTCTCTGGGCTAGCGGGGCGCCCGCATCGACTCCTCAAAGGCGGTGGCCGTGCCCCGGGGTAGCGCCTGCCCTGGCCCCTCCGTGGAACTCCCTGCCATGGGGAAGGGGCGGTGAGCGCGACCGCCGATACCACTCACCTCACAGCCGGCGGCTCGGGGACAGCCACAGCCTCCAGCGGCCTCCCTCGGTCGGTCAGTCCGTCCCTCCTGCCGGCCGGCGGGGCGGAGTGGGGCGGGGGAAGCGGAGCGGCCCCCCACTGGCAGGGGCCGCCCCCTCGGCGGGGCGGGGCGGGGCCGCGCCCCTCTCCTCACCTCAGCCCCCCGGCGGAAGGGGCGGTGGGAGCGCCTGGGCAAGCAGCGCGGGAAGCAACGGCCCCACGCGGGACGGGGCGGAATGCGCCCCTCGCGCCGGCCACGCCCCCGCGCCCCCTGCCCGCCTCGCCCCGCTTCCGTGCGCCTCCTGGAGGCGCTGCCCCACTCCTTAAAGGGGCCGCGCCCGGCAGGCCGGGGACAGGCCGGGGGGTCTCTCCGGGTGACCCGCTCTGGCAGCCCCGCCAGGGGCACGAATGTCCTCTGCGGGGTCACCTGCCCAAGGCCACCGGCGCTGGGGTGAAGCCCTGGCGTGGAGGTCGAGGTAACGCAGCGGCACCAGCTCCTTCTAGTCCCTGCGTGCCCCAGCCGGCTACCATGTAAGGCCGAGGTTCGACGGAGCCCCGAGAGAAGCGCTGGGCGCTGCCTCAAGCGCCGTCCACGCCGGCCTCGGGGTGCCACTCCTCGAGGGAGCGCCGCAGCGAGCCGAGGATGCTGCGGGTGAATGCCTTGGGGCGTTGGCTGTCAAGGTGGATGTCCCAGCACATCCGTTCCTTGGAGAGCGAGTCCGTGGCAGATGCACTTCAGACCGGCAGCCTGGCCTGCCGGGAGCGCAGGGAGGCGTCATGCACCAGACCCCTTGCTCAGGTGTGAGGGTACCCAGCACCTGACCTTCCCCTTCATTTAATCATGACAGCCTCTCTGGGGAGCATGAAGTGTGGTGGGAGCTTTTGGGTCCCTTCCATCATGCTTGGATAAAAGAATATTTAATTATTTATTTAAACGGGATAAGGCCCCAACGAGAGAGCTCCAGTGCAACGAAGGAGCTAGACAGGGCTCAATGGCATCGCTCTTGTGTTAACATAAGTATGTGGATGACTCCCTACACTAGCAATGCTTCTGGACGGTGTTCATTTATAGATATAAACTTTGTCTACATATGACTTTGTCTCTTTATTAACTTGTACAACCCTTCCAGGTTATCTCAACCAAATTGCAGAGTTTGCTCCTGCTGGGCTGGAGCAGATCCTGGAGAGAGAAGCGATTCAGTGATTGTCCTGCTTTCTCCCTACTACTGGGACCACATGGTGCAAAAGCTGGGGGAAGCAGAAAGTCATCACCACTTTTCAAAGGGAGAAGTTTGGGTTTTGTTTTTTGTTTGTTTTTCTCAGATGCACATGTTTAAAATCAAAGTATCATTAGGAAGGTGGACAAAATACAATTATGATGTTGTAGACCTCACCTCAGTGGTGCAGTAAAGGTATTTCTCCACACAGTAGAAGGGAAACAGAGTATTAAGATTTTATGACGCTTAACAGAAGGTTGAATTATCCTTTCTTTTTATCTTCCTTTCACGTTAATCTTTTACTTTAGACAAACGTTTTCTAAGTGAATTATGTGGAGAATTTGATTCCTGCTTCACTTGACAAGATGCAACCTGGAACGTGACCACAGCACATACCTCATAGAGAATTACCAAAGGGGGACTCATTTGAAGGATATTTTAAATCTGAGGTCTTAGGTAGAGAGCATATGGAAGTGAACAGAATACATGTTTCTGTTCTACTCAGTTGCATATGCAAGAGCAGAGCCATCTTCTCCATATGTGTGTGAAGTCTGTGCAGAGAAACAGGAAAAAATCTTAAGGTGTGGAAACATGCTAAGATGAGGCAAACCTAAAAACTTTCAAATCAACACCCAACAAATTATTTCCCAAGGCACACTGCAAAGTCTGCAGGGCTACAGTGGCTTTGTGCTCTAGATGAGTTCAGAACTGAATACTGGGGACTTAGCTTGAAATGATATTGCTGGGGTTTATAGCTTTGTGGCAGGCAGAGGTTTCTTAATTGCAGGATAATGATGTGGTGTGGGTGCATGCCTTTGCCTAGCGGTTGTGAATTACTTTGTGCAGCTACATGATGCCCACATCAAATAGAAAGCATAGACATGTCCTTCCAGTCTGATTGAGGGAGAAAACAAAGAAAGCTAGCATGGAAAGGAGGCATAAACCATAACAAGGTTAAAAACCTTGGATGAAAAAGTTGTATCAAAAGTATAATGTATCCTGCTGTCTTTCAATAAAATTTGTCCTGCTGTCCAGCATCCGTTCTTGAAACTATCCAAGGCCTTCCCTTTTCTTAAGGAAAAAAAGGCAGCACCTTCTCACTGGAATTCTCGAAGTTTAGAGATGGAATTCTGATCCTGAAAAATATGTCATGTAACACAGGCCTGAGAGGGTTGGCTGAGTGGAGGGGAGAAAAAAGTAATTAGGATGGTAAATTTGCTTTTGTTGTGATTGACATGATGCTGTCCCTATTTGTTTTCAAATATCAGAATGGTTTCTTGATGGAATTTTTACAGCTGGAAACCTGCAACCTATTCAGCAAAACCTCTGTTTTCACCCTTGTTCAGAACTGATCTTTCTGTCTGGATTTAGCTTTAGGTACAGTCCTTGCCATCTCCTGCAAACTTAATCCATGATCCAGATAAATGATTATTTCAAATTTACATTTAAAAAGGAATAAAATATTTATTTGAATTCTAAGGGAGTAAAGGGAAACACAATTACATTGTTGAATCTTTTATTCCCAGAAGAACTGGCAAAGAATTAAGATTACTAAAGAAGTATAATCTGGGTCAGACCAACCATATTAATCCATGTCAGTTAAAAAGATGTTTTTCCCCACTTTTTTAATGTGTTAGACACAAGCATGTTTGATTTATGATGGAAGTCAAAAACATCTGTACTTTGGGGCACAAGCAAATGCTTATTTAAACAATGGGGATCCCTGGGGTGGGGATATAGGAAAGAAATGGCATTCTTTTGCAGAGAATTCAGTGTTTTTCACTCTGTGAAGTATTTTGCTTTGTTTTGAAAAGTACTCTGCAGAAGGCATAATGACTAAGCCTGTTACAGAGGAGTGCAGCAACTTTCACCTTTATATGACCAGTATGAATATGAACCAGGATAGCACTGATGAAATACTATTGCTCTTTGCTTGCCTTAGGGTGACCTGCATGAAAAAAAAAAAGGTCATCTCATTCTCATTGGCAGCAAGAAAGTATTCACATTGTAAAAAGATTTGGAACTAGTTAGCAGTCTGAGGTCTTGTCTGTGCTCAGGATTAGCTCTGATTTCAGGAATTATTTTAGCTTCTGGTACAAACCCACTGTAGATAAAGTTGTGCAAATTGCGATATTCACTGCTGTCTGTACCATTTGATGTGGGGACTAGTTCTATCTGCAGATGAGGCTGAAGGAAAGGAACCAGTTCCCGAACAGTTACATATCCTGAATCAGCTCACATGATGTGCTTGAGTAGTTTATTTGAAGTTTTTCAGGGGGAAAAAAAAAAGAAGTGTTGAAGGTATCGGTAAATAAACATCTGCAGCGTTGTTTTAGGTTCAAGCCTGCCCTGGGTGGAGATTCTGGTCTGTAACCAGATGCTGTGCGGTGTATGCATTGATATGATTAGAAACACGCTTGAAGGTAACATTTAAATTTACCAGTAAACTTCTCAGACTTTAGTAAGCCAAGCCTGTGAATGAGTTGTGTGCCCACTCCTTTTAAATCCATGATCTTGAATTCAGTCACCTCTACACTTAAAGGGACTTTCTTGCCAGGCTTTGGAACTGACCTCTGTAGCTCAGCATAGTCGATATATAAAGATGTACCTCACTGTAGAGCCCAGTGTAAACTATTAATGTCAACAAATCGGCCAGAGCAGAGAGACAGAAACATGTCTGTTCCTGCCAGGTTTTCACATCTGGGGAAAGCAAGGCGGGGAGGGACGGAAGAAGTAACAATCTACATTTCAGCCGCTTTTCTAAAGGAGTGTGTTCAACAATGTAGCAGGCTAGTAGCTTTCTCTTCCTGTATAAGACCATGCCAAACTGGAGTGGGGAAGCCTAGGGTCTTTTAAAAGAAGGTGTGAAAAACTCTGGGGCAAGTGTAGAATTTTAGAAAAGAGCCAAAGCCTCTGTCCACCCTCACAAGAGCAGAATGACAGAGCTCTGGCAGCCATTGCAGTCACCACCAGTTTATTTACGAGTTCCTGGAGTCAGTCCAGTGTAATTATGGTCCTGAACTCCGGATCAGATTCACTTGACATTTGAGAAAGTCTATGGAAAACTAGTAATAATAAACTGATACTAACCATCCATCTCATAAGCACCAAAAAATAAAGGGAAGAGAGAGGGCAGGTGGGGAGAGGGTACAGCAACATAATCCCCAAAAGATTTCGTGCTTGTCAGGAGATACTTTCAGTATATACCCCTATGTATAAGGAGCTGTGGAGAATTCTGGAGTAAGTCCTGACTCATGTGAGTGCTATTGCAATTACTGCACTGGAAAGAATGAAGAGGGGGGTTGCAAAGGAAGCTGGGATAAGTTGGGACAGCAGTTTCTTTTGGTAGAGCAGATAGATGGTTTGTGGCCTATATGGCATTTATCCAAGTGTGTTCATCACCTAAATTATATTACCATGAAAAAGATGGCTTTGGAGAAAGTTGTTTAAAGAATCTATGCTATAGCATATGCTTTGCATTCAATTTCATGCCCAGTATAGAAAGACACTTTTTATACTTTACTGCAGGTCTTCAATTTTGCTTGTTCATATCACTGGTATAATATGGATGAATATTGGGGTTAAAAATCTTTGTACTTAAAACATCTGCAGGATTTGTATTCCATTGTTCAATCCTTTCCATTTGGATCACTCCATATTATTTTCTGCTGAATTTCTGTAAGATTGCTTTAAAAACCCAGCTCTCTGGGAGTTTTCCAGAAAAAAAAAAAAATTTTCAAGTAAGATAAGTTGATTAATTCTGCTGAATGAAAAAGGCATCTTTTCTGACAAGAAAGAGGTCTGACAGTTAGTTTACAGTTGTCTCATGTATTTTATTTCAGGTGATGGAATTGAATTGCAAGTTGTGAGTGAATGTTTAGCAAAGCAAGAGAAGTTAGTTACATTTATGCTACACTTAAACAGCATATTGTAGGTTTTCCTTACGTAGGTTTCAGAAAATGTCACCTACATATGCACAGGTACAAAGGAGTCCATATATGTAAATGGATTTCTGCAGAAGAAGCATTCCAATTAGCTGCTTTTATCAAAGAACAGCAACCAAATGTCAAGTGCCCTGGCAATCAATACTGAGCATGGTAATACTATACAGTGTCTGAAAGAAAAGGAATCCCAGGTGGATGAAGGGGTTATTGGCCCAGAACATGTCATCTTCAAGTGACCTGGTTTAACCATGCTCACCTAACTTCTCAGGAACTTCCTATTGGCAACTGGAGTGAGTAACTCCAGTCTTAAGGAAAGAGAATGGAAAAAGGAATGGTCACAGCAGTATGCACAACAAACTCAGTTCTCAGATACCCGGTGAATATACACTTCAGGTTAAGTGCATGAGAATCACACACATTGAAGTGGTTTAGCCCATTCTCCTTGATCTGACAATGATATCTTGTATTTATGCTTTGAAATTATACGTCGAACTAGAGTTCCATGTTATTTAAATTTTGGGGGTTTTAATTTGTTTTTTTTATTTAACATTATTTAACTTCTTTATTTGACATTTGTTTAACACTTAAGGTTATTGTATTATTTCTGTATGCCTTGATACTTTCGTCTATAAATATATCTCATATGTCTTGAGGAGGTGACTTAGCAGTCTGAGGCACTGGTGTAACGTCAATAACAAAAGTGTAATATGTACAAATGGAATTTCTGGGGTATTTTCCTTACCTTTATTTTCACCAGACATATCCTTTCCTGGTAATTTTGTTGGGGCAGAATTTAAGAATGATGACAATTGTCTGGACCAGCCTTTCCAGAACAGCAACTCTGCCTGGGCTGCTGGATATCTGGAAATCCTAGACACATTTACTGTGCATTGTAGATCAGCTTCACAAAGTATGCAGTGCTTCAGTGTTAGACCTTCTGAGCATATGTTGCCCAGATGAACTGCACAACCTGTAGTAAACCCACTTACTGTGCAAAGTCAGAGTAACTATATAATTTATGCACTGTACATCTGATACTTTGACATGCTGGGCTTACAGTTAATTTGTACTCTGCACATGCTCATAGATTTCCATGTGGAGTTTCTTGGGTGCAAATCAACTGAGTTTATTTACTTGTTTGCATGTCTCTCAATGATGAGACACTGTTACCTGGGAAAAACTTATTTTTGTTTAGCATCAATGCATAAAATTCAGCAAGGCTCTGTTGTAGTTGGTCAGCAGAGGTTGCATCCAAGCCACTGAACTTGGTGGAGTGTTGGAGCACAGGGTCACAGTGAATGAAGCTTTCAGCTACTGATGGCATCTGAAAAACACCAGGAAAAAGCTGAAAGCCTCAGTAAATATCCTTTAGAAAATAGCTGGCACTGCCTTATGGATTTCAGCAAAGGCAGTGGGCCTGTCTGCCAGTTTTCCTCCTGTTATTTGGTGTAACAGTCCTCTCAGGGAGCTCATAGTTATTAAAATAAACAGTGCTTCTAGAATAATATGTGGGATTTTGAACTCCATTCCTCAACCTTGGCTTCCAGTATCATCTAACAGTCTCATGGCAGATATTAAAATGTGAAACAGCCAACATGCAAGAGGAACAAAAGTAATAAATCTGTAATGACAAGGAACGTCACCATTAGCAACCCCCCTTTGCTGTTTATGAGAATTTTGAGAGTTATTGACATCAAGTATGCACAGTCTATAGTGTCTAAAAGGAACTTGATATTCCAGAAGTACTGCCTTCCCTTGAGAATACTGAACTGCACCCAAGTGTATCCCAATGACTTCAAAAATGTACACATCTGTGCAGACAGTGACACAGTCATCTACCTGTGATGTGACTGTGGCACAATGAACACTATCACCTACAATGTTAACAGTTTTGAAATACAAGTATATGCAAGGGGCATAAAAGGAATTCCTCAGCCTTCCAAGACTCAGAGGGCTATGTAACTGTGCCATGAGACTGTACTCTGCTGTTGCTTTCTGGAATGACATACGTAAAGAAGACATGAAGCAAAATCAGTGTCAGCCCATTCACATGCAGGGCTCTTCTCACATAGAAAACCCTGCAGGTTCCAGTCCTTATTTAAAGTCCCTGTACTTGTGTAACTGAGCTTACCAGACTATTGTTTTGTTTCTATGCCCTTCCAGCTTCTGTTTCGAAAGGAGTGCAATGTATGGGTGTGTTTGTGTTTGCAGCACTTTGAGGGAGTATTCAAGTTATAAGCAATAATGTAAATAAAAATACAAGTACTTTCAGCAGTTCACTCACAAAGTCTTAACATACGTTAGTCTTTATAAAAGCCTTGTATGAAAGCAAGGTGTTTACTTGCATACATCTGCAATTTAACTACTTCAGTATGCTCAACATTTAATTGCTGTGGGGTTAGTGAGAGAGCAGTCAGCCCACTGGGAGTTCTTTTGCTGCAGAAGTTCCTGGGTTTAGAGAAATAATTGCTTTGCACTACTTTGGAGTAACAAGGATTTTGTTTTACATAGTCAAGTCATTAAACAAGTGCATTCAAGGGGAAAAGAATATCTGGGGACATCAGTCAAATTTTCTTAATTGTTTGAACTGGAAAAATGAGAGAAGAAAATCAGAATCATTAAATGTTAAGTTTTGATATTTTTAAGTGAGATGTTTTGACTTTTGATTTGGAAGTGGCAGTTCAATTTGGCTCAGTTTTTGAGGGCTGCAAAACTGTTTAAGCATGAAACAAAGCACATTGAAAAATCACAACTGTGAAAGTTTTTACATTTTCTTTTTGTTTTAATTGTGACACACTGAATGAAAAATCCATGACCCATTGTCTTTGTGGGCTAGCTCTGGCCACTACTCAAAGATCCAGTATTATTCTCTGCATGAAGCTGTGTCTTGGTCTCATGCACTGAAGCTAGAGTCATTGCAATTGAAGCTAGGAGATGGGAAGTGGATGGTCCTGAATGATCCACCAGCAATGTTGGTTTGTCTGGAGCACTCTTGTGCTTAATCACAGATTTCCCATGAAGACCCACAGTTCCAAATACTTAAAAACATGTGAAAGAGCAACCTTTGAAAAATAACCCTTCCCAAGTCTTTTAGCTGCCAAGGTAGTACAAACATACAGTGTGAATCATGTTAGCACTACCAGGAAAAGCCTGCATTTCTTGCAATCTTTCACTCGGATCCTGCAGTTTAATAGCTTATTCATTATTTATAGTCCCTCTTCCACTAATGTGTTATCAACAGATCTGAGAGGGGCTAGGAAAAAAAAAAAAAAGAGAACAAAACCCATAAAGCAATGAAGTGCCGACATTTCTTACAGGCAATCCACATCAAAAGATGTAAGACTAGAAGGTGAAACTGGAGCTTAGAGTGACTTCTGTTTACAAGAATGAAACTATTTGCAGTCTCACTTGCCATGTTTGTAGTCAGAAAAGCTACATGGAACCCATCCTCCTCCAAGCCAGCGTATTCACAGCTCATCTGTGTGAAATAAAGATCCCATTTTTGGCTTGCCTAAAGCAACTTTTCAGAGAAATAGAATAAGGTTATTTGAATAGGAAAGCTCTAATTTAAACAAGTAACGCTCTGTACAACTCGGAGGTTTTTCAACAAACTGGATTCATGAAGGAACAAAAAGACTAAACAGAGAAGTTTTGTCTATTAATTGAACCCCCCAACTCCTTTTAGGTCTAAATAAAACTTTCAAGGCAGGATTTTAATAGAAAGACATTTTATGAAGCAAGTTCTTGTTTTCTACCAAGTGATACGGCGAGGAGTTTGGTGACCTAGCAGTTATTCTTTGTTGCATGATTGTGTTGTGATCTTTCATAACGCATCGGCAGTGTCAATATGTTGTGTGATGGAAATACTGTCTTTAGTATAACTGATTTTGCTAATGCTTTTATATATTCACTGGTTGTTTACAACATGATTCAGATAGCAAGATGAGCTAGAAAACACAGTGTGGGCCATCAGCTACAACTCACAGCCACAAAAATGGAGGCTAGGGTGTCATTCAGCTGAAAACTCAGTCTCTGGATATATACAATTTGTGTGAGAACCACTGCACACATTTCCAAAACTATCCAAAATGTTGTCTATCATTAAAATACATTATAGGCTGTAAGGCAGAAGGTATAAACAAGGTCTTAAAAGACATCTCTGTAAGTTTATTTGCAATGCTGACACAATTTCACACACATTTCCCGCAGGCCTGACTATACTGTTGACAAAGATTTGTATCTGTCAAAAAGCAACATCAAAACATGAAAACTCGACAATCCCAGCTCTGACACTGTGTCAAGGAGCAACTTCCATAACAATAGTAATTTTGCAAAGATTAGAAATCATTTAGTGATAAAACACATTGTCCAAGCAAAGAGTGAATGTACCTGAAATCAAGGGCAAATTATTTTCTGCCTTGTATTTTTTATTTATTTATTTAGGCTGCAGTCAAACGTATCAGCGAAGTACTTGAGAATTCTCAAAAGAATACAGTAGTAATACTTAGAATAAAATACTTAATAGCTGAAGATTTTAAGTTAAGCATATGCTGAAATGATTTGTCAGATCTGTGCTGAGGAGTGAGCTCACAGCTCATAAGCTGTGATTTATAGAGGTTTGTGGCAAAAGATGTTGGTACTTTAAGCTCTGGTTTTGCATTTAATTTTCTTCAAATATTTGAGGTCCTACAAAGTGCTATAATAGGTGGGGAAAACAAAAAAAAAAATAAAAAGCTGGAATACAGCCATATCTGACAACAAATACCTCCTCATACGCTCCAAAGTCTGGGTACTGAAGTTGCAGATGAGTTGGAGGGAGCACTTTGCTTGGGGAAATCACTGGAGACCAGTTGCATTAACTCCGAACCCCTTATGTTGCTGTGACAGTAGGGAAGAGCCAGAGCAGAACCAGTCACACAGTAGAAGGTTTTTAAAAGCTCAGTGGGCTTAATGTCATGGGAAGGTCATGAGCAGTGAGCTGCTAAACTGCACTCTGAGACCTTTCTCCTACTGTGAACTAATGGCTATGTAAGGTACAAGGCAGTGGAAAATCAGGCTGTAAAGCTATCTTTCATTAAATGCAAAGTGTTTACATTTTAGCCAATTAAAATATCTCAGCTTGTTCAAATAATCTGTAAATCCATGATCTTGAAGCCTGACCAAAACCAATAAATAAAGCCAGTACCTGCAACAATGACGTCACAAGTCAAGGAACATTAAACGTGCTGCATAGGTCTATATAATGAACACATTTGAGTGGGATTGCTTGTATGTTCACAGATTTGGCTTGGCTTGAGCAGGCTTAGCTCACTTTATTGGAAACTGCAACCTATTAAATTAATGTTGGATCTTCTTCCTGTGCTTCTCTAGTTTTCTACTAAGCATAATCATCAGCTGTCTTTATACCCAGGTCCAACGCATTGTATTCTTTTTAATAATTTTCACTAAAGCAAATAAACCTCCCCCATCTGATGTGAGTATAATTATATTGCATTACTTCACAACTGAGCCACGAAAGAGCCATAAAATGTTATATTTTACACTAGAAGCAGTGGGGAAAACACTGAATAGTACCTCTTCTCCTTGACAGCGCTGGCATCTATCAACAGAAAGGGTTCATGGTGCTGCATGTGTGCCGATCATCAAATACAGAAGCATGAAAGTTCAGATAACTTGGGAGAGACAGAATGACCATAATGAGAGTAGTTCTGCAGGGTCACCAAGTTATTTTTTCCCAGTGGAAATAATGCCACAGATAAACATCTCACTGATGGGGACAATGGCAGTGTAAATTTGTTCTTCAGATATCCATTGTTGTCGTATCTCCTGCTCCTTTGTTACCATTTGAAATTGAGTGAACATGAGCAGTTGTGAAAGTTGGTGGAGACTTGAAGTTCTATTTTCTGCTATTGTGTGGCCTTTTTATGCTACAAAAGTGGCACAAAAAAAGCCCACAAATTGGGGAAGGAGCAGCCTGCTGCTAACGGCCTCTCAGGTGAAGATGTTCTAGTTGGAGCCCAGGAGTTGATTCTAGGGCAGACTTCTTTCCAGTCCCACAGAGATGGATGACCCTCAGGTGACTGTACTGCTAGCTTACAAACCGAGTATGCGAAGTACAAGATGTGGAGAACACTTGTAAAACATTTATGGTGTTTTTTTTAAGAAAGTATGGTAACCAAGGAATACTCTGAAGCTGCTTCCCAATCTATTCCTGGTGCTGGGCAAACATTTTCTAAATTAGTGTTTTCCATTTTGAAAATGTTCATAAATCAGTGGGAATATGTCAAGATTTATACTTAGTAAAAGGAAGTTTGTGTTAAGGCTCATTGCAAAGTTTTTGGAATAGTATATTTCTTATTTTTTACTCCTTTTTCAGAGGAGCTCTTATTTATAAAAAAAAAAAACAAACAAAAACAAACAAGCAAAAACCTAAATGGCTTATACTTTTTAATGAAGTGATATGTTTCTATTGACATGACTTCTTTTGCAACTTTTTTTTTTACAGGACTTTACAAATCTTTTTTTTTTCCCTCCACCTCCAAACCTGGATATATTTCAAAATGTCAGAATTTTCTGTGAAGCTGAAGTTCCAGTTTTACCATAGTCCTGCCTGTGGAGCCTATAGAATGGGGAATGGCTGTTAATCTCTGTAATCACCCTAATAAATGCAAACTTACAGAAGAGGGAAAAAAAGTAAGGAAAAGAAAAAAAGAGAGAAATAATTCATGCGGAATATGTAGTGAACATGTCCTCAATAATTCACGCATAAATGCAACTGACCTTTTACAGAATTAGTTCTACTTAAATACAGGATTTTTCTAGCAATAAACCTGTGTCTGCCCTCTGACACTGTTGTATGAAGGAGACAACAGTGGTATGTACAAGCCATTTTTCTAGTCACTTTTTCAGCAGACTGGAATCAGAAGACGGATTTTGTTTAAATCTGTCTCAAAAACAATCACTCATAAAATCATGGAATCTGAATGTAACCATTTGGGGCCTTTTAAAGCTGTCTTGCTTTGCTCAACTGTACTATTTTAACTGTTCATTATTGGCATACTTAAATATTCATCTGCAAACTTGGAAATCCCAGTTCTGTTTCTGAACCGAGTGTTTAATTTATTCATCCAAAGTCTGAGAATTTTATTTTTCAAGTACATTTAACAAACGCTTTCTCTCTTTTTCTCTCAAATCCCTTTTCAGAAGATTAAAAGAGGGAATATCTAAAGAGAATATAACGTTGTAAGGCATACACCTACTTAATAAGATTGATCTTGCCTAAGAATCATAGAATCCTAGAATAGTTAGGGTTGGAAAGGACCTTAAGATCATCTAGTTCCAACCCTCCTGCCATGGGCAGGGACACCTCACACTAAACTATGTCACTCAAGGCTCTGTCCAGCCCGGCCTTGAACACCACCACCAGGGATGGAGCATTCATAAATTCCTCGGGCAACGCATTCCAGTGCCTCACCACCCTTACAGTAAAAGAAGACTTAAAAAAGAAGATAATTCAAGCCATCTGACCAAATCACTTTTCATTTCTCTAAAATGTGTTGGTCAGGTTGTGTTCAGTGCGACGGACAAAGGAAGAGAGATGTGTAGGCAATAGTAGATACAGCTGCGTAACTTCTGGTAGACTAAAGACAGGAGAGAGAACTGCAAAGATTAAGAAGGCTCACTGCTACTGCAGCTTTTTTTTTTTTCTTTTAAGTCAAAAAGGAACCAAAAGAAAGTTCATTACTGTATTTATTGCAGGAATGTGTAAATCTGGGTGCATAAAGAAGTAACCTACTCTCTACGCACACCATTTCCATTTGCTGGCTCCTCCCATCTGGATTTACTGGATTACAGCCAAAGAGTTGTAACTGCCAGATTTTTCTTTAACAGAAAATCCATCTGAGCAGAATTTAGTATTGGCAGAGGATGTCTGGGGACATGTGTGAAAAATTAGGAACCCTTTAAGGGAAGAAATAACCCAATTAAAAATGTGCAGAAAATAATCTATCATACATTCCCATCAAATCCCTTTTGATTTCAAGTACAAAAGTAATGACCAGATGAGACCCCAGTTGAGTCTAGAGCTGGCTAAACTGTTTGTTAAAGATTTACCATTATTCTTGGAGAGAAAAAAGTTCTGAATTGAGCTTTTAAATGTTTTTAATTTTGCTTTTTATGTACTTGCTTTATGGAATATCTTGCACAAATAATTTTCAGTCCTTCAGCTCTTCAAAACAGCTTCCTTTGAGCATTTCAGCAGATTTATCTGTTTTGTGTGTTTGTACTTTCAAATATTGTTCTTCCCTGACCGGATGGCTCTTAAATTTAAAATAGAATCATAAATGAGGGAATAAAAATACTTAACTGTATCAGATTCTGTTTCAAGAAGATAATCATTTGCCCAAAACATATGATATGTGTAACCACAGGCATTTGTAGGAAATGCTAGATTAGTCAACAGATTAATAATAGTACTTATTAACAGATCACATTCATCACCTTTCAACAGCCACATTTACTACTTTAAAAGGGATTTTTTTTGTCTTGCTTTGTAAATAATGACTCAACCCTACCCCAGGGTATGTGGAACTGGACCTGTAGAATGGAAATCAGTGAGGCAAAAATTTTCTACTTTGTAGAGAAAGCAAAAAAAAAAATAAAAGCAAAATAATTATTTGAGGGGTTTTCCCCCTTCCCCCTTTTCCCCTCCCCCGGAACAGAGTTCTTTAATTTTGTAGTTAGTATCAAAACACTTTCTTGTTTATAGAAATAACCACTTTTTTAAAGAAAAAAGGTAAAAGTAATTTCTTTATTTCCAAAATAAGTATTTGATTTTCAACATTCTGGAACAAAAAACTTTCAGTGGCATTAATTTCACCAGCTGGAAGCATCACAGTCTTACATAGATACCTTTGAATAAAGTGAATTGACATCCAGACACGTCTGTTTCTCTGAGCTGACTATAACTATGGAGCTAGACAAAATGCTTTACTCAGATTTGGCTACAGACGAGTATGTTCCACAATATACCCCACCCCTCCCAAACCTGTCTTTTTTTGGAATTGGTTTGAAATTACTTCATATATTGAGCTCTTAAATTTGTGATCACTTGTCAGTTCAAACTTGAACTATTTCACATATTTGGTCCAACCTCACTTCTGAAAGCATTCCCCAGAGAGAGAGAAATGATCATATGGTATTTAATACTCCATGTCAATAAAGATTTCAATTCTCTTATTTCATCCCAATTACATCTCTTTTATCATAGCTGCAGGGTGTGTTACAGAGTTACCCTTTACTCTGCTAGTCAAAAGTAATGTGTCTCTTATTCTCCGCATTTCTTTCATGGAAGCAGTCACTGTTTCTGCACGATGTAAGCAAAATATTCACCTCACCAGGAGTATCACTAGAAGTCTGAACAGAAACAGCCCGGTGAATTTCCAGCCTTGCAGCTTCTGTGATTGATTAAATAGAGATCTACACATTCCAGAATGAAGGACAATCAAAAATACGTCCTTCAGGAACGCCTTCTGTAACCAGTGCGATACAGAGCTGAGGAATTTTTCTGATATTTGGTAAGGAGAATATAGTGAAGATCTTGGCTTCACTGAAAAGCTGCTGGACCTCACAAGCCTCAGGCACAGGCTGTCATAGTACCCCAGACACAAACAGTAGAGATATAATAACTTTATAATAAACATGAAATTTGTAGGCTATATTCCTGTATTGCCAGATCTACTTCTTCATACAAGGAAAATTAATTCAGTTTCTTTTTCCTTGTGCAAGTTGTGTTGTACCTGTCACCTTGTATCTGATTTAGTAACTAGTTACAGTATTTTTCATTAAATTAAAGGACAATTCAGGTTAGAAAGAGCTGCTGGAAGTTACCAGATTTAATCCCTTGCTTAAAAAAAGGACTAATTTCAATATTAGGTCAGGTGGCTCAGGGTCTTGTCCAGTTGAGTTTTGGGTATCTGTAAGGATGAAGTCTCTGCAAGCTTGTTCTGGTGTTTGGCTAGCCTCAAGGAATGTTTTTTTTCTAATCAGAATTTCCTTAGAATCATAATATCACAGAATGGTTTGGGTTGGAAAGGACCTTAAGATCATCAAGTTCCAACCCCCCCTGACATGGGCAGGGACACCTCACACTAGACCATGTCACCCAAGGCTCTGTCCAGCAATGAGTGTGTATATAGGGTTAAAAAATTACACATCCAATTCTGGAGCCATGCCAGGGAAAGGCAGTGACCACACAAATGAAAGTGTGGTCAAACTTAGGGCACTGAAATTCTTCTTGTCCAAAAATGTTAAGAGTTAACATCGAGTATAAAAGGCATGACTGGAATTAAAATGCCAATTCCTCTTTGATTTCAGTAGAACGGCACCAAGAGGGATTGGCAGATTTCTCTCCCCAAAGAATCCTTAACTGCACGTTCAAACCAGAGAACACCCTCTGAGCCCAGTCCTACTTCCATGTTCATGGGAAGTATTTAAAATACCACGACAGAACCTGGACCTGTGCTCCTGGCTTTATCTATCAATCACTTGCTTTTGCATGGGGAAGCCCCAGAGTTAGTGTCAATCCAAAATCAAGCAAGTTATGAACCTAAGTGAGGAGTAAGCGCTGTCTGGAGGGCTGGCTTGAGAGCCTGCTGTTCCCACCAGCCCCTCTGCAAATAGGTCAGTGAGCACTGGCTGCCAGCGGGGAGTGAGTCAGCTGGGCTGCAGTAGCCCTGCGCAAGCTTGTGGTCAGCGCTGGTTTCCTTCTTTAAATGCTTCACCCCCACCCTGCAGTGGGGAGAAAGTTAACCGCACTTTCCGGGGAGCTCAGGGATAGGTGCTCATTTCTGAGGGACACTTTGGGACTGGCGGTCTTGGCTGCCTACTGCTTGCTGCTGTGCTTCTGAGAGGGAGGGCTGAACAACTTCCCCGACCCCAAAAGCTTCAGCCATGCTCTGAGGCTGGCAGTGCCCATATGCTTCCTGTAGCTGATATATTTTTATCTCATCTTCATAATCTGTGACACCACCAACTGCAACAGCAGCTGCAGGGGAGCGGGGAACCTCTGCCAGGTATGGGGCTGTTTTTCGTACATAGCAGGATTTCACTTGTTTACTGAAGGAGGCGGGGTTGATTAATCGTGTCACCAGACTCCTGCCCTAAAGGGACCAGTGGGAAAATGTCTTTTCCCATCCATTCAATTCAGGTGCAACTACTGGGTCAACGGGCACTAACAGGAACAAGCACAACCTCTTAGTCAAGCTGGCTTAGTAGTGGCTTAATCTGACTACCTTTCCAGGATTTCTGGATTTACGCCCAGAAAGCAAACCCAATATACAAGTGATTAAGGTAAATACTATTATAAAATCATATAGAAATTATAATAATATCAATTATTATCTTTTAGAACTGAATATGTAGGCAAATATATGTAGCTAGTTAGGCTGCTAATGCCCAGAAAGTCTTCCTGTGTGCACTGCACAAAGGTAGGACTTTTATCCTGCTCTGGTGAGCAAGCAGCAAGTATACATACAGTTAGGATCTACCCTACTACATATGTGATGATGACGGCTTGGATGTAGTACGCTATTGAAGTGCATATGTGCAGGATGTCCATTATGCTCCAAACATTTCAGATTTACATGACGCACACCCAAGACAAAGGCAAAGCAACTGTGGCTCCAGCCATTTAGTTTATTTGGAAAAAGAGCCTCAAGGCTCTTCCTGATAATTCTGTTAGTTCCTTGCTGTCAAGTTGGCAACATTTTTGATCTTTCTTTCTCTCATTAGCCTTGCCATTCTGCCTGTTTTGTTTTAAAAAAGAGTTACTGCAGAATTTCCCAAAGGATAATAATATGGGGAAATACTTGTGTTCTTTGGAAGCCAGTCTCATTAAATACCTGTGGATTTACTTCAAAGGAGAGGAAAGTTTAAATACAGAAACACTGGCAGATTAGCTCATTTCTATTTTGTATCTGCTTATTTTAGGTCTGTAGCTGCAGACAAACCTTAATGTAGGGTAAACTTTGGCTTAAGGAGGCACCATTATTTGCTGTGAGACAAGGGTCAGAAACAAGCTCTGGAAAATATTTGTCAATAAAACCCTGATAAAACTAGGAAGTTATTCATGTGGTTTGTGGTTTATAAGACACTAAATCTTGTAAAGCAGTATTTATCATGGTGACAGCCACCAAATAAATCTCATAATTATAAAGGGACACTGCTAAACAGTTTGGAAACTGAAATGTTGAGTTGGAGCATCAGACACTCAGATGAGCCATGTTCTGGGAAGACTCTAGAAATATCTCATAGCCACTTAGTGAAGGAAAGCAGATGGTGTCATGTAAAAGACCTTTACTACACAAAAGTGATGTACTGAGCAAAATAACAAATGATGCTTGCCACCTGTTCGGCATAAAAGGATACCTTGAAATTAGAGGAGGGTGAGAAAAGGAATCAGATGTAAAGAATACTTTTGCTGAAGACTGTTTGCAGTGCATTGTTGTCTCTAGAGAAGGATAGATACTTCTTACTCAGGCAGTGATCCTACACATAAACAACAGTTGCATTATTAGCATCATGTATGGTTTTCCTGGTATGTTTAAAACATTAGGCAGTAGAGCAATAGGAAGAAGAGATCACGGGAAGAAGAGAGCCAACAGCACTTGTGGCTTTGAGACAGCAGCAGCTCTGAGGCCTGGAAAGCTGACAGCAAGTCTTTGGACAGGTAGTTAATAAACTGAGTAGGTAGAAGACTTTGACCTTCTGGTTCTCTATTTTTCCCTATTGAAAAGCTTTTGGCTTACTCAGGCTATCTTAACTTTTAGGTTAGAGAAAGGCCTGGCTTCTCTGCCTGAAGGTAATGAGATAACTTGATTTTCTGTACCAAAAGGGTCTATGGCAGGTACTATAGCACATTCAAGGGTAGTCTGGTCCAAGGCTCTGCAGGGGCTACTTAGAGGAAGAAAGATGCTCAGCTCCCTGGCTGGTTCTTTTCCCAGGCCAGAAGAGCCAACACAGATCCCCTGTGGCAACTGTGCGAAGAAGGAAACTGGAAAGGCTGGTACCCTGCATTGTTTTGAGTAAAGATCTCTCAGAACAAAGAGAAGCCATCAGTTTCCTGCTCTGTTGCTATTGGGTGAGTGAGCTCCACTTTTCCTCTTGCTCTTCTTTCATTTCTTTGTTTCCCTTTCCCCACATCCCAGTCAGGGTCCTGAGTGCACCAACAGGCTCAAATTGCACACACACACACCCCCCCCCTTTTCTCCTGTTCCAATAGTCCCTCTCATCTCCTATTTCAACAATATTTTCCCCATGACATCCCCTGAATCCAGGTTTATGTAATATAAGTAAAGCAAATGAGTTAGGAAGAAACGGAGCTAACAAGCCATGCATCTCTCATCACACCCCCCTCCACCCCAAATTTATCTCTGCTATTATATCCCACACACTTGACCGTTGTTTGTCCTTTCAACTTGCAAGTTATTAAGGCCAGGAACTGTGTGCATGCACTTGGCCATCATGCCATTCAGTGGGGACCCAATTTCTGCTTGGGGCATTGCTATAATGTTAATTACAGTAATTGAGAATCTCAGGTGTGCTTTGGCTGGAGTTGAACCATAACAAAAAGCAAGCCTGTAGACTATAAGAAAGGAGAAGAAGCTTACTCAGCCCTGACAATCGAGTTCCTCACTTTCGCCAAAGATGGAGTAACAGTTTATATTTTTCTTTCCTGAAACAGTACAGGAAATTCACTGTAGGAAAGCCCAGGGGTTCTAGCCCAAGCTTTTTCTTAGTGAGCTGGGCACAGAGCTGAGAAATGCCCAATGGACAAATTCATACATCCCTCCTGGAATACCAGGGTGAAAAACATCTGCCAAGAACTCTCTAACACAATGCCCTGCTTGGCCCACCTGCAGCCAGAGGTTTTCTCAGTCCCAGACTTCACTCTCAAGGCAGAGTACCTCAGCAAGCCCACGTTATGCCCAGCCATCTTCTTCAGATAGCTTTTAACCCCAAATGGGGGTCCTGTAATTCCTTCGTATTTTGAGTACACATCCAGGTACAACTGGAATTTCTGCTGCTTTGAAGAGCCTAGCCTCCAAGGCACTTTTAGGCAGTCTGGAATCAGTGTTTAAGCAAATAAATTCTTTTGTCCGTATACGTGTGTAGCTTTTGTCAGGAGTGATGCATCTGTTGCTCTGCTAGGCAGCTATCTGAAGCCTGCACCTTGCAGAATGACATGTATTAAGTGACATCTGCCTTTGTACACTGGCACTGGTCATTTGTATCCATGTATATGGCAGAACTGCTTGAGCAGCAAGTGGCAGCTCCTTTTCTCTGTAATGATAGGGAAGCATTTTAAGATTTGTTTAATGCTTACAATCACTGGCTTCACTCCATTTCCAGCTTCAAGGCTGGGGCTGTCAAGCTGTCAAGCCATTTTAACAAGGCAGAAAGTCAGAAGACAGAGAGCTAAGATGATGGGAATGCAGAAACAGCTAGCAGGTTCATTAGCTTGCAGACACTTTCTTAAAGTACGGCTGTGGACTACCCTTGAATTCTCAAGATCTGGCTTATTCTTATCTCTGTCACTGCCGCAGTACATGAGCTTGGGCAGGAGATTTCACTTCTCTGTTTTACCTCCTGCCCATGTTTGTTCTGTAAATAACCAGGCCTTTTTGCTCAATCCCCATAGAATTCCATTAGGTTAACTTATTTTTCAAATATAAAATCCATTCAAGGAGAGGCTGTAGACTGGTCTGAAAAGTTTTTATGGAAATGCCATTCCCACACTCTTACCTGCCTAACTCAGATGAGATCTTTCTCTGGGTGATTTCACAAGGCGATGTGGCAAATCAAGTCAGAGAATAGAAAGCTGGTGATTTTCATTTCTAGATGTGTTCTCAGAAGATCGTATCCTTTACCTAATTCTGCTGTCATAGGTAGAATTAGCCTGAGGGAAATGTTAGATTGAGAACCAGAGAGAGAAGGAAAAAGGATCTCGCTGTCACAAGGGGCAGGGTCAGCATTCAGCCAGGCAAGACGCTGCAAAAGAGTGTCTCTCTTTTGGAAGAAACAATTGAGTAAAGGGAAGGACCCTAATCACATGGTATTTTCCACATTTGATAAGTGATTCATTGTACTTAGTTTCTTCTTTGACAGCAGTTAATACCAGATATTTCAGAAAAATATGCAAGCAACTTTGCAAGTAGATAGTCTGTGTTATCCTGCCCAGGAAAGTTTCTTCCTAAAGCCAGGTAGCTGGCTGATGGCCTGGGCCATGAAGCTTTGTTTCCCCACAGTCATGGTTCAAACAAAGATGCAAAGATACACTGATTCTGTAGATTACCTAATCACTGCACTGAATTATTTGTTATCCCAAAGTACAAGTTATTAGAAACAGAACAGGAAGGAATGTTTTGAACCATCTTGGTTTATACCCTACCCAGATGAACCAAAGCACTGAAGAATTAAGTGTTCTTCAAAGGGTGTTGTAAAAGAGTGAGGTTTGAAAGTAATATCTGTAGTGTTATTTTAGGGGCCAGGCCTCTATTCTCTATATGCTCCCCCCTCAAAAGAAAGCAAATAATCAGAAGAAGGTTTGGATAATCTTCATAGTGTTCAGAGTCTGCGTTCAGTCAGTTTATTTGGCATTTACATATACCCCGTATTTCAACAGATAAGGAACCAGTAAAAAAGCCCTGAACATTCTCTCACACAAAAATTTCCATCTCTCTGACTTCTGGCAGTGGCCAAAACCTCTGCAAAATCAGCTTTTCTTGTGATATTTCAGCCTTCTTGGTCCTGGTCCTAGAGGAAATGGGAAGTGTAAAAAACATCTAAAAAATGATTCATGAAAGCATTTCAGGTGGATACAGTCAACCTCCAAAACACAGCCCTTTTCTAGAAATGTTCTTAGCTGATGGCACTTGCAGATCCTGGGGTGTGTCTTCTGGACAGCATAGCTCTCTTCAGCTGGTTGCTACTGCTTGCAACTGACTGAAGTCTCTCCATGTACTTGATAAAAGAGAAAAATTCATGTTAAATTTTGTTTAAAATGTTTTCATTCTAACCATTAGAGTTTGTTTGCTCATTCATAGTTAGCATCTGTCTTAAAACAGACATCAGCCATACTCGTATGTTCTTGGTCAATGTATTCCTGAAGACAGAAGAAAAAAGAAATGCCCTTTCTCATGTTTTCAGTCCTTTTCACATATTCTATGACAATACTGTCCTATCTTATAATGCTAAAATATCCTTTAGAGGATCAAGTCTGAGGACACCACAAAGACAGAAATAACTACTGGTCAGTACCAACAGAGTAACTGGTATGCCCTTGCCTATGTACATGCTCTGGGGAGCATGGCTTGTCTTCAGTAAAGCCATATTACTTCTCAGCTTTTCAGGGCATTTTCTATGCCTTGCCACTGTAGCAAGGCCCCATTTGTCTTGTATGAGTTCACTGAAACTTCACTGTAAGTGAAGTGTATGTAAGTTATTTCGTGGACTACACTTGGAGTCACAGTTAGCAAACTGTTTTACTCTCCCAAGCTAGTGCAGAGTCAAACATAGCCAAACTAGGCTGAGAAATAAGCTAAAGCATTAGCAAAGATGGCAAAGATGGTCTGCAGCCACCTTTCTGCCCTTGCCCATTACTCTGTACGGAAGCTGCTGTTACCCCACAGGCTCAATATCATGGGCATTTAACATTCAGTGCCTTTGTAAAAGATTAAGAAATTTGGAATGTTTAGGACAATCAGATCAAGAACTGGTTCTAAAAGTGAATTTAAATTCATTTGGTGTGGAAATGCACATCTTGAAAAGCAGCTTCTGGTCCACTGGTGACAGATCTTCCACTGCTAGATCATTTCTTTGTGAGGAGGAGAATTTTCAGCACCAGACTGGGAGTGGAAAGGACGGGCAAATTACAAGCAGGGTGACAGGAATTTTGTTCTACTCCAGATTCTGATCAACTGCCTTGAATTTCTCCTGCATTAAATATTTTGAAGCCTCAGCCACCAGCTGGGAGTTGGGCAAAGACAGAAAGACAGCCACTCAAAAATTAATGAGATGCTGAGCTAGGATCCTGGTGTCCCCTGCCTAGATATGGGAAAGACACCACCGTTTGCCAGCACCCAGGGATTTTTCAGTGTAATACAGCCTTTGGGATTTATAATTCAGGCTGCTTGGGATAATGTTGTTTTGTCTTATGCTGTATCGATCCCCCAGTGAGATAAAGTTACAAAGAGGGCAGTACATAACGTCGTGCACATTCATGTTTTCCAGGCCAGTTAAACAAGCTTTCATTTGTTATAGAAGGAATCTGTTCAAACTTTGGCAGAGCAAATCAATAATTGTGTGTTTCTTTTCTTCCTCCCACTTGGAAGCCAGTCTGGATCCTGCTTAGAGATGGTGCAGGAGGAGGAGAGAGAGGGAGCTCCAAGAAGTGAAATGCCTCCTGCCATTAACTGAAGCAAAATTATCCCATTTAATGCACTGCTCCCCACAGCAACTATATTAATGTGGCACTTCACCCTGTAACAGCAAAACAGAAAGGCCATTGCTCACCTCACTGCAGTCCCTGCTCTGGCTCTTCTCTGAGCTGTTTTCTTTTATTCATCCTACCCAGACAGACCTTGGGGCTGTGGCTCCTGGATCCATCATCCAGATTTCTGGCCTTACTGCTCCTCCTGCCACTGACATCTGCTCTATCTCGAGCATGTTTTGAGTGTCACTGGCATCCAGCTGTGCATTTCACAGGACACTGGTTTGTTCTGCGCTTGCACCAGCAGCTAACTGGAGCTCTGCCCCATTAGCAGCACACTAAGCCACCAGTTTCTAGCACTGTTTAACTGAAATGAGCTGAATCCTGAAGAAATTAAGCAGGCTGTATGTGAGATGTATATAAACTTGCCAGTGGCTCCAGTTGGTAGGAGGTGAATGGAAATGGAAGATATGCTTGGGAATGCAGGCTCAAGGAAATGTGGGAAGTTATTGTAGGACTCTCAAAAGGCAGCATCTGCTCCCCAGACTTTAAATTAACCCCAACAATAAAATAAGTGGACCAGAAGCTTTCTTACATGAAAACCTGGAGTTTAATCAATTGGCCCAATAAGGCAATCAGTCCCATGTGTAGAATTCATATGAGCCTGATCTCTAGAGGATTTTGTGAATATGGTGGTGAGTTCTGACTAAACCCCTGATAAAATCCTCTAGGCTAAACTGTAATTCATGGCCTGATCCCTTGCCTGATTTAGTTACTGAATATTCACACTTTGACTTAGTGGCAAGTTAAAAGAACTGCATTCACCTAGTGTGTACAAAGGCTTGGTAAACTGCTATTACTCATTCAACTCAACAATTAGCTCTTAAGGCTTAGCAAAAAGAAAAGAAAAAGCCCAGTAACTAACAAAGTAAGAAAGTTGTACTGCACCAATCCCCTCCTACATTTGATCTCTTGCAGGTTGGATCCTCAATCCATCTCCTTTGTCTGTTTATCCCTTGAGTGTAAACCTCTTCAGCTCACATTGTTTCCCTTCCAGAGATAATTCCATGTGAGTCATGGTGCTGGAATGCCAATAAATATGGCTGTAACCATGCCCCAGTTTGTTGCTGCAGATCTTTTAGGCACAAAATGAGGCCCGGACTTATCTATGTTTGTGCAGCTTTTCTCAAAAAAGGAGCTTCAGGCCTTGCTGTGGCCCTTAGGTGCAAAGACAGGAGAAAGATCTTAAAACAACAGAAATAGTTTGTACTTTGTTGAACCAATCCACAGACAGAAATGAACTTCCTAGCTTCTGAAACCCTCCAAAGGAGGGAAGTCCATGCTTCCCTCTGTGAGGGCTACTCTCCATTTCTGCTGACTCAGGCGAAGTGTTGCTACTTGCTGATTGTGATAGGATCAGAAGATGCCCCACCCAATGTGGCTGATATTAGATAGGGCTCTATCTCCCAAAATCTGTCCCAGTGATATTTGTCTGGTTAAAATTTTTGCTCATGAATTACTTATGTAAATAAAAGGAAAATACTTAACGATCCCCTTCCCTTCCCTTCCCTTCCCTTCCCTTCCCTTCCCTTCCCTTCCCTTCCCTTCCCTTCCCTTCCCTTCCCTCTTTTATTTCAAGTATATCTTAAATAATTTTTTGGCAACTCTTCCTCAAGAATAAGTTGTCAAAACTTCCTTCAACTAAGTCAAATCACAAGCAAGACCATGGCAATCCCCTTTCCTAATAAGGTTCTCCACATTGGCTGGTAAGGCTGCCTAATGAGATCTATCTATGTCCCTGGGGCCTGGAATGCAGTGCAGTAACTGAGTCATCTATTTATAAGCTGATAGAGAGATAATTGTGTTTATCTAATACTTAATCATTTGTACAAAGTTTTACAACTAAATCAGTCTCTCGCATATTGTCCTGGTATGAAGAATTTCTGCTCAAAAATACAAAGCAGGAAATAAGAGGCAGTGCAACATGCAAAGTGAGTTCTGTGTGAATCCCTCTGAAAATCACATTGGTTTATATTACATTAAAATGTAGGGTTGTTTAGGCTGCAGATTTCTAGGCCTGACTTAGTAGGGGCATTGAATCCCAAAGTACTGTGAGGTTGTACTGTACCCCCTGCTCTGCCTTGATCAATGGGAAGGCAGCCGGTAGCACTCTGCAGAGGGGTGGCATGCTCCCAGCCCCAGCAAAAAGGGGATTCTGACTTCTGCACATCACCTTTGCTGTTGAGCAGTACTTGTTAATGAATGAGCCATTATCCTGAAATTGCTGCAGAGTGAGTGCTGCTGGCTGGGAGCCACCGCACTTTCCTCATTTATTGAAGGGTGTTATTTAATTTGTGAGCATTCTTCCTTTTCATCTCTTTTTAATGACACCAACTTCTTTTTTCTAACTGAAGTAACATGCGGTTCCCAAGGCCAGTTTTAAGCCTGGGTCCCTAAACCTGCGTTTAGTCACCTAGCAATGGTTATGTCTAGTGCATAGCATTCAGTAATGCTTCCCAAGGTCCAGGTACACACCAGCATGAATTCCCAGCTGCGTTTTCCATTGACAGCTGAGTGTGGGAGGTCAGCTGTGAGGCAGGGCCATCCCATCAAAATAAAGGAGGACACAGCTTTTTGTTTGTTTCCTGGGACAAGATAAATTCTTCATCCAAGATTTCTACACACAGTGGTCACAGTTTCACAGCAATCTCCAAACCTCTTGATAAGAGTTAGGAAAACTAAATAGATAGCATTTGTATTTACAGCACATGATGGGGGCGCAAGTATTCATGCCAGGGGAAGATCTCATTAAATCTACTTATACTGGTTTATGCTTATGCAGTACAATGCTTATACATTCTTTTCAAGGGCAGTGTGCTGGGACTGTGATTGATGAGGACAGTGCCCTTTAACATCCTGCTTTGACAGAGTCCCATTCCCAGCATCTTGGGTGGACCACAAAAGGAGAATCAAAAAAGTCTCCAAACCATGTTAAAATTTTGAAGAAAACTATCTTATCTGCTGTGAAAGCTAAATCAAATGCAAAGAGCATTACCCAGGGTATCTTTTGCACTGAACTTGTTTAGTGGTAAAAGCCCTATATAAATAAATGCAAGCATATGTAAGTATGTACAATATGATACTTATTTTTATGCATGTGCATGAATGTATGTGTATATATGGATGTACTATTATCTGTACTGTGATGACACCAGAATTTCTGTCCCACGTAAAAAAAAATAATAAAAAATTCTCTTTTTTGAACATTCCCTAAAATAATCTGCCCTCAAAGTGTAATTTTTCTCGGAGGGCAGCTTGTCACCCACCTTGGCTCCATTAACTGTAATCACTGTCTCTCTCTCTCATCATTGACAGCAGCAGCCTAAAGGTATCTATAGCTCACTGACAAGTAACAATTCAGTTACCTGAACTGTTGTAACATGCAGATCAGGCAGCACAGTGCCCCAGAGAAGGTGCATACAGAATGTACCTGGGAGCTCCTTGACTCAAGTGCTTTGCCCAGATGAGCACGGGATACTTTGATTCAGAGCCAGGTCTGTGCCTCCCTGGGAGCACAGCACCAAGACCCAGCTCCAGGCTCTAGAGGCCCTTCCAGCTCTAGTCTGCAGCAGCAGCAGCAGTCAGGTGAGGACAGGGGGTTTCTACATCACTCAAAGCAGAGCTCAAGACCACTTTTGCTTGATCTGTTTCATGTGTGAAATTCCTCCTGGCATGCATCCTAAGGGGCTCCAGAAATGTGATCCGTTGTATCCCACCACCTGTCGTGTGATGTATGGAGTCACTGTAATCCTACATTCATCGTCAGGGGAATATTTCCAGGCATCCAGGCTTTGATCTGTACTTGGGTTATGCAGATGTTTCAGAATGAGTCTAAATGTAATGCTGAATGTTTTTAAGAACATAGCTTTTTGTTTTGTCCTGGAGGGAGCTGGGCTTCTTTCCTCCTGGAGCCTCCTCAGGAAAGGACCCATGCCAGATCAAAGCTTCTTAGCACACACAAGGATCCATTGTTTCAAGAACTGCTACAAATTAGCAGCTGCAGTTAAAATAAAGGGTGGAGGTATTTTTCTTAGCCTCATTTAAAATTGTTTGGAGTAATTATCCCAAAGTACATTAAGAAAATAAAAGTCCCGTAGGGGCTGCCAATTCTGTAAGGATCCCATTAAGCTGCGCATTGTTGTTGGATATCTGATCAGGACATGATGATGGCAGAGGGAAGCTAAACGGCTCTAACTACTTATGGAAGGACGGCTTCTGTTGCCTCTGGCAGCTGTGATGAGCTTTAGTGGAGACACCCATGGATTTCTTTCATAGTTAATGAGGAGAGAGGGCCCACTTTATACTCAGACAGCATGAGGTGGGGAGATATCCCTCCAGCATGCAGATGTCTAGACTAGCCCCTTAACCATGCCTTGACTCCATGGAGCTTTCAGGGCTGACGTCTTGAGCAAGGCTACAGAGAAGGGATGTTGCCCCATGGCAAATCCTGAGCTGTCACTCAGAACTTGACTCCGCAAACTGCACATTCCTGTTTTAAAAGGAAATATGGGTGTTTAAAAACGAGCATTCTGAACACAAATAAAACCAGCTATTTGCAAAATTATCTGTACAAGGGGAATTCAGAAGAAATCCACTTACAAAAAGTATTTTTTTTTAAATACAGTTTAAATAATCATATTTTATACTTCCTTAAGTGTTGTTGTTATTGTTTGATTATTTTAGAGGAAGTCACTAGTACAGCATAAAGTAAAAATACAACAGTAAAAGTATTATTTTGCGGTCACCATAAAATCACAGGGAAGGAGTTCACTTATGCTGTCCCACTTCCCTTTTCAGGATGATACTAATAGCAAAGTTGGGGCAGCTGCAACTGAGCATACATTAGGGCTGTATTTCCTAGCTCAGGGTGTCTTCGGTTAAAATAGTCTGGACCCACGTTGGCTCACAATTTTGATCATATTTTCTGGCATGCTTTATCCCTCACCTCTCCCCTCTCCTGAGGAGATCTTGCTCAGACAAAGTGACTGCCATTTTCCACCAGGTCTGGCTGGCCTGGAAAGGGGTGCAAATCCAAAATGCTCAGGGAGCAGGCTAGTGCATCCAGCCTTCTCATGGCGCTGTTCCCCAGCACTCCTCTGGGACAGGACCCTCAGTCACACCCTGCGGCTACAAAGCCATAATGTGACTCCACTTCTGCCACCCAAAAAGATGAGGAGTATGCTCCAGGATGTCCAAGGGATGCAGAGACGTAGCACAGGTCTGGTGAAAACACAATTGTTCAACTCAGTGCTGTAACCCTGCTGACGATCAAGCCTGTAGTGAAGACAGAGAGAAGAGGGGAGGCCACATTGCTGGGCAAACTGGGACCTTGACCTTCAGCCTTGCTCTGGCGTGGTTTGAGAACAGTTGCATCTGTTCTTTTCAGGTCCAGAAGGTACTGCTATGGACATTCCTGGCTGGCCTTTCTGGGGGTCAACAAGTGGACTTGGGCTTCTTGCAGTGGGCATAGGGACGCTGAGCACGTGAGCAAAGGTGGGGAGTTTGGCTGAGAGTGGCTCTGAGATTGAGCTGTTAGGCACACAACAAGGACATGCACTTGGGTAACTGGGCCTGGGTCCAGGAGAAGGAGAGGATTAGGGATGCCTCATGTTTCTGACTTTGTGGGAAAAGAATTAATGTGTGCAAAACTCCACTGGGCTCACTCCGCTTATTTATGAGAAAATCACACAGATTCATCTCTGAAGGCATCCAGAGCACTGTTAGCCTTTATTCCTGGTAATGTAAAGTTTCATTCCAACCTTTGATACACTTCCCCACTCCCTCATTATTTAAAGTGTGGTTTTACTCTAAAGATTGCCTGTATAAAATTGGCATCTTCTTCCTTAGCAGATACATTCCATGTGTGAAATCAGAATATCGGCCTAGTGACTTCAATGGCATGAACTTTTTTTCACATGCTCCTTTTTCAGGCTTAGTTGCACTCTCACATCTCAGGCAGCAACACCGCTTTTCCCTTTTGACTTTAAGCTTTTAGCCAAATGAAGGACTGGCCCACTAGTTCCTTTAAAAGGAAAAGTGGTGGTGAGGAAGGTACTTCTTTTGATGCAGCTCTGTTAATGCACTAACGGTATGCACTGGTGACAAATCACAGGAAAAATCAGAAAAAAGGGGATAATCTCTTTTCTTCACACCTCTAACCCAGTCAGACACCCTTCCTTTCTTACATAGCTTTTTATGTCGCACTGTTTGGGTCTTTTTGTTTCAAGGACTTCTTTCACTTCTTTCCTTCTAGGTCCCCTTGCTGCTTGGCCTCTTTCTCAAACACATAAGCCTTTGTAAAGGAGAGGTAGTAAAAGCTCTTCCCCCTTCTATGCCTCATGTGTACTTTCATCTGGGGTAGTGACACATACTTGCTTTTGATGTGGAGGTTCCTGTAGGTTTAATTATATGGTTTCTTGTGGAATGTAATCGTTTCTTCAGCTATCAAGTGGTGGTCGCTGTGGCTGGCCAAAGACATTATTAAACTTCATTAATTCCTGCGCAGTCAGATTCTGTGCTGATTCATCCCTCTCCAACCCCATGGAAGACAGAATCCCTGTTGCGGAGGGCTGGGGTACAATGGCGTGCACCATGCAGGGGTAACACAGTATAGCCTGGTCTGTAGGTTGTTTGGGTCTGGGAATGAGACACAAGGAGGGGAATTTCAGCTTGACTTTCAGATCTAAAATGAATCTTCTTGTTAAACAAATCAAAAAATCATGGTTGTGTGAGAAAGAATGTTGCCAAAAAAATCAGAATAATGGTATTAAATAATCCAGAGATTTTCCCATATTTCTATGGAAAAATCTAGCCCAGGTTTTTTGGAACTTGAGGAAAACGATTGTTTTCTCTGGAAAGGTTTGCTGGGGTCAGGTGGGTTTCAGAAAAGAATGGTGGGAAGTTTTCAGGAGTGCTGGCTACCCAGTGTACCTGTGTACAATGCTTGCTCAGCAGGGCAGCAGGGACTCCTAGAGTTGCAGGCTGCTCACACAAATAGCAAAATATCTGTTTGGGCCTCTTTCAGAGAGAAGAAAACAGAAAACACATGAAAAATACGAGGAATTTTGTCTATGTAAGGACTTGAAGGCCTAACAGTTATGAACCTGGGTTCAGCTCCATGCCTACTTCCCTCTCTGTTGTAGGAGAGCATCCTGCAGGATGCTGGAATCATGTAGATCAACTCCTTCCTGGAAACCTGGTAGTAAAATAGATGCCCTTGCCCTGAGCTGCCCTATACTCCCCTGAGCCATTAACAGCCCCCTTACATGGTGTGGGGCTTAGAGCAGATGGGGCTCTGACTAATACCTTCTATGCTAAGTCCTCCTCTCTTATGGTCTCTTCTACTTTATGACACACTTTATTACTGCAGCTGTGCACTGGCCTCATGGTTTCAATGATTTTTCCGTAATACTCTCAATCCCTTCCCTGCTCATTGCTTTGAGTGATTGGTTCCTTGCCCTTATATTAAATTATGCTACATTTTTCTGCAGCAAACTGCATTATACTGTCTTACAAGCTGGTATTTACCATCTGCTGGCCCAGTCTCACTAACAAGCCAAACCCTTTTGAACAAAAGTCATTTTTCCTCAGAGATTTTACTGCCTCCAACACTAGTATTCTCTACAGACCCAAAGCTAAGGGTAACCTCAGCAGCGCTGGGTGCTTGCAGGTGTGATGACTGGTTGAGGTAATGGCTGGATTAGCTTTTGGTGGGCTCCCAATGACAGGAAGGGTTGCACAACTGCAGACAGCTGCAGTGGAGGAGGAGTACCTGAATGATGGCAGACAAGGCTTGTGGGGATCCCTCCTGCTGGGTGTTTGGATGGAGGAGGGAATGGCTACTGCAAATTCACCCATAGCATCCTACAGAATAGATCTGTGGAGATGTATTTGCAGGATTTGGCCTTTTCAAGGCAGACAGGTAAGACAAGGAGCTAATCCCATCATTTTGCTGCCCGCTTATAGTAATTAAAATCTCCTTTCACAAGTGCAATTTGCTTCCTTCTCCTGATCTTGTTTTTCTATGTTGTATCCAGTTTGATCAGTTCTACAAACCATTTAGCTACAGGCTTTCCCCCAGAGGGCCAGTAATTACTGACTGCCTCCGAGTCACTGGACTGTATTCATTTAAGTATCTAAAGGGTGGTCAGTACCACTGCCCAACAGCTTGCTACACCTGAACCCTCTTGGAGTCCCAAGGACCATACATGTTCCAAACCCAGCTCTCCCCCCACCTCCCTCTGCAATGCCTGAGAGAGCAAATGAACCTCACAGGTAGGTTCCTCCCATGGAGAAAGGCAACCTCTTTCCCTGCTTGATTGCTCCAATGAATCTGTTTTACCTTGTTGCTTTTGTTGACCTCAGTTTGGAATGTAAATTGGTCTAAAAAGATACACTTCCAGCTCAGTCTTTGGCAATGATGGTGAGACGGAAGGAAGGGTTATGATGATGCTCAGAAATGACCCAAGAGTTCAGGAAGCATCTTGTTATCCCCACCTAGAAGGAGGTTGCTGTGAACAGGGGCTTTGGGAGTAAATTAAGAAAGGGTAAAGGTGGCACCAGGCTAGGAGGATACTGATAAGGTCAAAGTGGAGCTGGTAGCTCAGGCTTCATCATGAGTTCACATGCAATAACTCTATGGTAAGACACCTTAGTTTAAAAAGAGTGAGCTGAGCCTAGCAACCCGGGGAATATGTGTCTGAAACTTGGTGCAGATTATTCCTTCATGTTAACAAATGCACATTTTTTCCCGTACATGGGAATGTGCAACACCTGAGTCTTGCTTTGCAGCTCCTTTACTGAAAGGGGTACCTCCTCTTCACAGCAGTGCACATAGCTGCGCACAGAAACATCTGTGTGAGCCCCCAGACTTGGCTGCATTCTTCTTGTCCTGATTTCTACCCTGCTCTACACCTCTTGACTGTGCTTGCAGTGCAGATTTTTCAATGGCTTCAAGTGTAATTGAAACAGGGTTTGTAAGGAAAGAAACAGCTTCCACAGACTGAGGAATACAGTGTCAGCAAAAGAAAACTATGTCTATCACAGCACATGCGTGTGTGTGTCACAAGAAAAAGCACTTCCATGTACATCTGATACATTTCAACTTTTTCAGGGCTTCCACATTCTAGTCTAGTGTTTCCACTGGTTGGCTAAAAAAGATAAACACAGACATTTAAATATAAAAATATACATTATATGTAATAACAGAAAGTACTCAAAGATATTATTATAATACCACATTATAAGATGTTGCTATAGTGTGTAACAGAAATACGTAAATAAAAGCATGTGCAAGATTTGAATCATACTTGCATGCTTCTGTTCCAGAAAAAGGGCTCAGCATTTCCCTTTCAGATGTACAGAACAGGAACAAATCATGAGCATACATTTTTCTGCTCATCTGAGTCCCAATACCTGAGTGTGGGTGACCTGAGGGGTAAGAAAATTGGGTAGAGAGCCTGGGTAGAAACCTGGGGGCATGAAGGTGAGGCTTGTGTGGTGCTTTGGGAAGTGTGCAAGGAGTTGTGTTTTCCCAGTGGTTCTCTTAATTGCCTGCAGTTTGGGAAATTACAGGGAAATACTGGAAGCTGCAGTGACACCAAGTGTGATAACCTCTACAGAATATATGCAATTAGCTTTACTGACAGTAGTAATGTGCTCCAAGGGGTCAGGAAATTGATTCCTAAGCCTGTCTCTTGGTAAGGGTAAGGTGTGAAATTGTTTTAAGTTCAATACCTTCTGACCAGGTTCTTTAAATGTTTCACACAAGGAGGGTTTGAGATTTGGTATCAGATTTACTTATTTGTAGGTATGTGACATTGCATGGGATTCTAATTTAAAAGTGTTATTGCAACATACTGAAATCACAACACAAACACTATATAATAATTGCAACATAGAGTTGGGTCATAAATACAAACATGATTCTTAGTACTGGCTGAGGGCAGCTCAGGCCCATTGCTCTCTTCAGGGTTCATTTGGTCGGTTAATGTTTAGACTTTGCGTTGGGCTGAGCCACAAATACACTTCCCCCACGCTGGCCTGGCTGGCTAAGGAAGATAATAGTCCCTGTCAGTTATTTTAGGGAAGGCTGCTTACACAACCAGTTGACCCACTCAACAGATACAGTTGTTTGGCTAACACAAAGACCCCTTTGTGTTGAGATAAGTTCAGCTTCCTTTATGACAGCTGTGGTCACTTCCTACATGCTTTTCTGAGCTTCATGAGCACATCTTCCTGGGCTATCTTCTTTGAGCCTTCTTGCACTGAAGGGGTTTGCTGGTCGGCCACAGAAGTCCCCCACGCTTCAGAGCAGGCAGTGGTTCCACCCATGAAGTGGGCAAATGAATTCATACATACAGCATTCCTGTTAGCAAAGGACAGTACCCACATTTGTAAGTTCTAGAGGCAGGATCCCACCATGTTCACCTAGTTTTAGTTGCTAGTAACCAGGTAACTTAGGCTAAACTTTTACTTCTGGTGGTAACCACTGGCACCAGTGCATAACCCAGACTGACCATGTTCCCTGGGTGGCAAGCTGCTCTGTCTGCCAAGCCATGATGTTAAATTAGCAGACTCTTCTGTAAACTGTGCTGTACGCTGCATAGCTTGAGTCCCTGCCATCAAAATAATCGTGTCCAGCATTTTTTCACTGGGTGCTCACCTTTCTGGGTTCTGTAAGCCTTTTCCCAGCTGGAGACCATACATGGCTAAGACTTACACGTATTTATTTTTGATGGCCTATTCGCTAACTCTAGAAGATTGCACTTGCAACACAGGGCATCCAGAGCTCCTTTATCCCAGGATGGGGAGGAGCAGAGAAAAAGGATGAAGATTGAACAAGTGATGCCAGTATTAAGAATAAATTTATAGCATTCTTTTGAACGAATATACTTTTACAACATATTTTTCTCCTAAATGATGTGTTCAGGCAGAGGCCCAATGTTGTAAAAAGACACATAATTGGCACTCAAAGAGGTCTGAGTTATTGCCTGGTTGGTGTAATTTTACACCTGTCACTGCCCATATATTTAGAAAGAGTGAAAAAAACAGACCTGGGGTTGTTTCGCTGCTGGTTGCCTTCAGGCCGCGCTGACATGCTCGCTGAGTTTATAGCGTGCTGTTGTGAAGGCGAAACTAGGAGCTCATCTAAGGCACATCTCAGCGGGGGTCAGCAAGCGGCCTCTGATTGCAGTCACTACAGGAATGGCATGGCTCTTCAGGTCTGGCCCCACTTTCCCATCTCCTTTTGCAGGAGGCAGAAGCCCACCCCACAGGAGCAGTGACAGTCCCCATCCCAGTGAGCTCCTCCTCACCAAGCTTCGCCCAGCGCCAGTGTGCTGGAGGTGGGCA
Source organism: Pezoporus occidentalis (assembly GCF_034315485.1). Lineage (NCBI taxonomy): Eukaryota > Metazoa > Chordata > Aves > Psittaciformes > Psittacidae > Pezoporus > Pezoporus occidentalis. Next base: position 556,910 of record NW_026913800.1, on the reverse strand, counting down.
GCAGGGCAGTGTGCTGAGATAGCTGCCTTCTAAGAGAACTTTTATTACGCAGGCTTGTGCTGGATTTGTGGTTTGGTTTTTGTTTTCCCTGGGATTTGTTGGCAGTACCTAGCCTGGGGCCTCAGCTGCTTTTCTTGAGCTTAAAATACAGAAATATCACAATAGAAATCCAAAAGTCCTGCCAGCTGAGGATGCCCAGACATCAGCAGCACTTATCCAGAATAATAGCAGCACAGCCCCAGACCTCCTTAATATACCTCCTGGTGGCTGGGAACAGAAGGCTGGACAGGACCAGTTAAAAAGCTTATCTCTGTCCTGGACATCAGTTTTTGGGTCAAGGTGAGTTGCAGCTTGCCTCAGGTCAGTGGGCTCCTCTGCCCAGAGGCAGCAGCCCTGCTGGGAGCCAGAGAGTGTGAACTTGGTTGTGGTGCTCTGGGAGCTTTCTGCAGGTGTCCTGACCTGGGAAGGGGCAGAGACAGGGAAAGGAATGCAGCTGGAAACATCTCATGAGCCTGGCTGTGCTCATCCCCTCTGTGGAAATGGTTGTCCAGGTACCTCAGGGCCTTAGGCACTGCTTCTTAATCCTCCTCCTTCATTTGATCCAGGTGGATGGTTATGTTTTGATTATTATGCTCTAGTCAGTGTGTGGTTCAGAGACAAGGCAGCTGTCTGCAAACATCCAGCCATGACTTTTCTCAAAACCTTTTGCACGGTACAACTGACTCCAGCAACTGCTGCTTGCTAATGCAAACTGGGGCAGACCTACGGAGGGCAGGAGGCTCAGAACAGTCAGAGCAGCTTTCTCCCCATGCTGGGCTGCCCAGCCATCCATCACAGCCCTCCTGCATTTCCCAGGCAGGTTGTGGTCCTTCACCTCCCCTGTTGGAGCTCTGGTTCACATGGCCTGAGCAGAGAGGTTGGAGCGGCAACACAGTCAGCATCTCTTTACAGCTGTTTACTTAGAAGATTCATTCAATAGAAGTTGTCCAAGCTGTGTTATGAGGGTGGAATATCAGGGTATCATCCATTTTTAATAGTTTTACGATGCCGGAGAAAGACTGGCCTCTCTCGCTGTAGACTAACACACATACAGGCAGGTCAGTCAGACCCAGTCTGATGTAAAAATCATCGTACTTTGTACAATAACTTTGGATACTTTTTCCTTTCAACGTCTGAGAGTCATTAATTACATTCATTTCACATTTTCCAGGTGTTTTTTTTCTGTTCTGCAGTGCTGAGAGCAAGAAAATTGTGTCTTGTGAACTGACATTTGGCATTTCTTGTTCATCCAGATGTTAAGTCTCTAAAGACACCTGAAATGGCAGGACACTTGTGACAACAGCTGGCCTGTCAGCATGTCCCCTGAGGCCAGGGGCTAGCAATATTGAACAAGAAACAATTCTGCATCTAACATATTTTGTCCCTCCTCAGCTTAAACTTCTTAATTTCCTGTGGCCATAAGTCACACAGGGAAAGGTCTCACTCCTCCAGGCCAGGCACCATTATCTTAGTGTTGTATTATATTCACACCTGTAATAAATATTGAAGATAGAATCTGGTTTTTAGTTTCTATCTGTAAATTCTAATGTAAAAAACTAGGGAGTCCTGCGAACCCAAACCACCCAAAGTCAAGAGGGGACTTTTGAGAGGGAAAGATTTCCCAGAACAAGCTTTCTCATTGTGAAAGGCTAAAATTATTGCTCTCGTGTGATTTACAGTGCAAAGGCCCTCAGGCTTACAGAGCACCTGGACTATTTAGCAGTAATTCAGAAACAGACTCGTGGTTGATACAGCATATCACTGCAGAATATATAGCATCAGAGTACCTGCACATACTTTACCCACCAAGAGATTATCCTGAATGTGCTACGAATGTGTGTAAATGTGTTTGCTATTGTTGGCATTATTCACAAGCACACAATTAATGTGGCTACAACAAAGCCCTTTGGCTGATCCATCAGTTACTCCTCATCTCCTAGCTGCGACTTGTATCTGCTTGTATTTTTCCAGAAATTATGAAGAATGAAAGATGGGAATAATTTAATCTATGGTCTCACCTCAAATTAAGTCTTAGGTTGCAAGTATGTAACAGAGCTACTCATGCAGCAATGTTCTTTATGGAACAGAAAGAACCAATGTTTACTTCTGAGTGCCTGCAGCACTTTTCCCCAGTGAAGGGCTGCCCCAATTTTCTATACACTGCCTAGAGAAAAAGAAAGCCTTCCATGAGTGAGTCCAGGCCATCTCTATCCTCACCCAGATGTGCCAGCTGTTTAAACATGCTTCTGAGCTTAGCTGCTTCTCTCCTTTCTCTCTGACCCCCAGCTCGGCCCTTGGGGCACTCCTGCCTCTCGATTCCACAAAAATAGTGATGGGCAGTGTGTGCTCACTGGTTTGAGAGCAGGCTGCTGTCTGCTAGCAGGGCAGAGCATGTCTCTGTCCCACAGTAGATGCCGTTCTGCACACTTCACCCATCAGTCTATGGCATGAATGAGGGAGTCATGTGAATAAGATGTAGGACCAAGGTTTGAGTGACTTGGATGTGGTTATTGCTCTGCTCCTGGAATGACTGCAATGGGCAGTCATTAGACCTGGGTGCCCTTTACTCCTCTAAATCTGCTCCTTTGGCCTCCAGCTTAGTCACTGGGCAAAGACTCTGACGCCTTCAGGTATATCGGTGGGTAACTGTAGCTCTGCTGTCCTAAGCCCCAGGAACATTTCCAAATAACCTCCCCTTTAAAGTCTAAGGTTAAAACCATTCTCTCCATTCTCTGACTTCGTGGGGTTGTTGGTTAATTTTTATTCTTTCAGGGACACCTAAGCACTGAAGCAATTATAGCTGAGGCTTTTTTGAATGATTTCCAAATGTGATGTAGTTACAATAGGAAGCAGCAGGCCACCATTCCCACCAGTGACCTTGCAGTCTCCGGCACCTCTGCAGTAGCTGTTGTGTGTGTTTCCGCACTGCCTGTGTTTGAACTTATTTGTGGTGTGCAGCCTTCCCTTCTGTCACTCCTCTTCCAAGTGACCTCTCAATATCTGGAGTACCCAAACCACATTTTGGATGATAATACCCATGTTTTGGTTCCTCTTTTCTGCCTGTTCTTTTTTGCTGCTAAATGAAGAAACTCAGTTCCCCCCAGTTCCAGCCAAATCATAGTCCTGGTTGTGGTGTGTCGTTGTGACATTTATTGAGCTGTGTATAGCCCATGCAACTGCCCCTGCAGGGGCAGAGCCAGGCACCCATTCGTTTTAACAGAAGACACTTGATGAAAATACACCAGAAAGACCACTGGGAAAAAGTCCCTATCGTCTGAGCCCCCAGACAGTTGCTTCTTCTTGTGGCAGCCTGCACAGAGTCACTGTCTCATGAGTAAATGCAGACATGGCTGTAGCCATCAGGGAAGGAAAGGTTAACGGGATGTACTGAACGCAGTGCTAGGAGAGGCAGAGGAAGATTAGGGTTTATATATCTTTTTTTTTTCCTGACAATCTCATACAGCTTCCAAGAGCCATTAGTAAATACCTCATGCTACTGCAGGAGGATTTAACATCCCAGAGCCTGCTTCTGGAAAGCGCTGTGTGCCCCTGGAGCCAGCCTGTGGCTCAGGCTGTCTGTCCCCAGCAGCACCCGCGATGCCACAGGATTGGGCTCCCCAGATTAGATCAACAGGGACAGAGCAGTGTAGCACTGAAGCCAAACCATAAAGAAAGAGGAATGTACACAAGGGAGGAAAGGCAAAACAGTGCATTTCAGGATAACTCCTGACTAAGGCTCACTAAGAATGTAATTATGACCCAGGCAATTTTGCCAGCACTGGTAGCTGGGACAAGCCTTTGGTCTCTTTTTTTCTATCACCAAAAGAAGGCATGGAGTTCTGCACAGAATAATATTAAGGGCTGATTGATTGCAGATTAAGAGCCTGAATAAAAGCTCCATGACGTCAATGGTTTGAGCCAGCCCCAAGACACTGCTTGACTGATGCAACGGGATTTTGATTTTTTTTTAAATGCAATTGTTATAATATAAAAGCCTTTGTTGGACAGAAATATAGAAACAGAATTAAAAAGTCCCAGATCAAAAGGACAGATTTAGCTACCCAAAACTGCTGTTTCAGCATGGGTGTATTTTTATGCAATGCTTCACAACAACATACTTCACTCTTCACATTGTACAGAGGGAAAGCTCAGGTGTGCTGGGGAACAGTTAGCATTTTGAACCTGGGAGTTTCCCTGTGTAAGCTAGAACAGATTTGTCTCATGAAGTAAGTGAAATGTTCTTTATGAAGATTTTTCAAAGCCTTTACGGCCCTGCCTGCCATTGGGACGATATTTACAGCCCAGAGTGATTCTTTTATCCTGCGTGCTCACAGGAGCGTGTCATGCTTGGCACAGAGGTATAGGCATTGTCTGCAGGAAGGACAAGGGCCCTGTGCCCTCTTGCCTGTAACATATATTACCCATGAGAAGCACACATATAAATATATCCAACATTATATTACAGATTATTGTCCTCTTTCTTCAAAGCTAAGGAATTTTCATGAAGTGTGTATACATCTGGTATTGGATCAATTCAAGATTATGACAAAGAGGTTATTTATAGCTCTGCATTGACATTTGTTTATTGTATAGATGACATCACCACACCAGACCATTGTTTTAACTCAACATTTCCCACTTTTATTGCATTTGTGATCCTGTCTATGGCCATGGAACAAATCATTAAAAAGGATTGCATGAAGGATAATGAGTACCATAATACTTTTAAGCCTCACATACAGTCTTTAGCTGGATTCAAATTCTTTTGATCTTTTGAACAAAGTTGCAAGATATGGAAAATAACAGACATTGAATGACACATTTGCTTGTAATCTCAGCTTTTCCAAATCCCTCTGGTGTACCTGTGTTCCCCGTTTCCTCACTAATGAATTCTGACACTGAAACAGATGTTGCCCTATAAATTCCCATACATTATTTCCCAGCAACGCTGCTGCTCCAGATTCATTCGTCAAGAGGTAAATGCTCAAATATGCCAACCCTTCATTGTGTTTTCCTCTTCCTCTCCCCTTGCTGTTTGCCAGATCATGGTGGACAAGTTTTTAGTATAAATCAGTGGTGAAGTTTCTATTATTTTCTACAAACATGTTCAACCTGTCCTAAACCCACCAGGGACCATCAAGAACAGCACTGCCACCATGCTGGCTGCTGCTGATCCAGTCCTTGCTGGGCTTCCCCATGTTGATTTGCCATTGCACAAGCACAAGCCAGTGCACCCCTTGTTGGGGCTGGAGTGCTGTTTTATATGACTTTACAGTTTTGCTTGTAAAGCACCTTCTTTTGAGTAGCTGTAGAAAGAAGCCTTTCTACCAGGGGACTTGGTCTAGCCAACTTTACGTTCTGTGTTCAGAATTTTACGGAGAAGGGAGGTTTATTTGTGCAAAGTAGGAAATGGATTGCACTGGCTCTGAAGTGTTTATATAAGGCACTTCTCTGCCCTGATCTCAGACTAATTGGCCAAATAAAGCTGCCTCAGCTTTTTCAATGTATGGCATGAAATGCACTTATAAGCATGGCACAGATGTTGTGGCACAAAATCATTTCATGCTGCTATACAGCAGATCTGCCAGTGGAGTCAGAGGCTACACAAGCTGAGTGAGGGTGGCTCTATGATTTCCATTTGGTCTGTTCATGTTTCTGAGAAAAGGCCTCTCTGCCAGATCAGAACCTACTGATCCTTTCTTCTTGAACAACCCCTGTTCTTCTCCCCACTCACCACTTTTCGTTTTCCTTCTGGCACTCTCTAAATTTTCAGAACTTCCACATTTTTATAATGTCATGAAAGTTCAGGGTAACAAAGTGGAAAGTGAAAAAATAGTGCTACCCTGTTGCCACCACTTCATTTATTATATTTGGCAGCAAATAAGAAACTCAAAGCTAAAGTAGCAGAAAGTTGAAATACTTTGAAAACATTCCACAAATTGGGGAAAAAAAAAAAAAGCAGCTCACCTCAGACTTGCAAATGAAAATATTTTTTATTCCATTCTGGTTTCTTATTGCATTTGCTAAAAGTCATAATAGTTTAGGCCTGAATCGCCCCTACTGGTGTGGGCTGCAAGAGAAATGTTGGCATGCATCCTTGTGGGCTTTTCTGGCTGGTTGTCACTTGGGAGAAGAGATACTGCTGTTTGTCTCTCTCATGTGGGAAAGGCTTTGATGGGCAAATCTGGTGTCTTCCCAGGAAATGTATAAATTCAGAGGGAATTTGTGGAGTTGGCCTGCCCTTTACCTCGTGAGCAGATGAGTCCATGTCCTTTTCCTCTCCTCTGGTCCACCATGGTGAAGCATGATTAGCAAGGACTTGCAACAGTGGTGGCCTTCACTTCATCTGTTGCCGTGGCATCATGGGGAAGCACTGAGTGAAAATTCACTGTCACCTTGGGCTGTTGTTCATGTGGGATTCAGGAACAGCAGGAGGTCAAGGCTTTGCACTGACTCTGGGAGCCTTGTTTGCATTTGAATTTGAATTTTGCAGAGGTATGGAGCCCTTCCAAGCAGATCCCCACTGCCTGCAGGGACAGCTCTCCTGTGTGAGCTGGGTCTCCGTGTGCCTGGCTGTTTGCATTTAGGACCTCTCAGATCCCCAGCCCAGCAGGGCTGCTGATGCAGTGTGTAAGGAGGAAGTGTGCAGAGGGCTTGGCTCAGCACCACTGGGCACCGAAGCTAACACCACCAGCTAACACACCTCCAGTGACTGCTGGAGGAAAGACCTGCAAATATGTAACTCTGCCTTTTCTGCTGCCATGAGAGAAGCTTGTTTGGAAGCACAGAGTGGATCTTTCCTGAGGGAGGCTTCTGGATTCACAGTCATCTGCTTATAAACACTTCAAATCCAAGCTCCAAAGCCTTCACTTCCCTAAAAACAATGAGAATTTTGCCCCAGTAAAGGATTGACATAAAAAAATGAACACGTACTTCAGGATTTGCCCTTCTGGCAACTTCTCATCTTGGCTGCTGCCTGCACACGCTCAGGGGATACCTCCAGAGCTCAGTTTTTGCTGCGTTTGGCTGCTAGCTCTAGCTTTCTAGACCAAGTTCATATGTGACTTGGCTTGGGGATACATCACATGTAGCTTTACATCAGAAATGGTAGTTTGCCAATTGCAGGTATAATTAACAGACCAGAAAAAAAACCCCAAACAATAGCTTCAGGTAAACTCAAGCCAAGTTGTGGGTGAAATGATTAAATAGACTACATTTTTCAGAGTGCATAGGGAGAATTAAATCTGTGGCTGGGGAGTGGCTCCAGATGACCTGAGGGGAGCTTTGGAAGACTCATTAGCTTGCAATGCTGAGATATAAACTTTGGATTTGTTGGGCTGTTTGAGCCCCAGGAGTATTTCCTGGGCTTTCACAATTTAGACTCAGCCCAATTGCTCCTGTAGTTGCTTACCTAGAGAAAGAGAAAAGATGGCAATTGCTGATGTGAGGCTAGTCAGTGGTTCATGACAGCCTGTCCTGCCCTCAGGATTAATAGGGTAGTTTTGTACATAAGGTACTCTGGCGGTCCAGGAGATTTGGGTTCAGTTGCTATCTTTGCTATGGATTCTGTGGAATCTGGTTTCTCATCTCTGCAAAGTGGGAAGAAATAACAATTCCCTTTCTCTGCCTTGTGTCATTGAATTTAATGACTTTAAAGAAAAACAAAACCAAACCAACTCATCTGACAAAAGAGGCTGTTGGATCTCAGTACCACTTGGAATGAAGAAATGCAATATAATTCAACAGAAGCTATGGAGAACTCGGTGTCAATCAGACGAGGAAAAGCATTGCGGGATTCAGGGCAGGACAAGAACAGCATGCAAAACCAGGTAATAATAATTAATGTGTATACGAAGTCACTGAAACATAGAAAAATAGAGGGGAATGTACCCCAATGATCCCTTAGCCTTTGCTGTTCCCTAAAGATATTTGTCTAGCCTGCTCCCAAAGATGTCCACTCCTCCATCAATACCACATCTCCACACCTTGCTTATGAAAATGTCAAGACGCAGCATTCAGTGCGTGGCTAATGTCAAGCTGCTTGCCCACCACAGGATGAAATTCTCTTTATTTCATATATTTGTTCTTGACAGATCCATGGTGAGTGCAATTTATTTTCTTGCTACTGATAAAAAAAACTCCAGAGGATTAAAATTAACTACTGAAGACCAAGTTTTGTCCCTTTTTTGCTAATATGGACCATGCTGCTTACCTGGTTGCAGCAAAGACTGATATAAAAAATGTACAATAAATTTAAGTCTTTTGCCAAGAGTTGCAATGTTGCTGAGCTTTGAAGCAGGGTGTTCCTTGTCCTTATTTCTATGAACGCATGTATCAAATGGCTTCCTCTTCCTCTAGATGATCCTCGGTAGCTGCTACTTGATGTAAGCTGTGATCTTCTTTGTTGTCTTCTCAGGAAGGACCTGCATGTCTATCAGCTTATGCATTCTGCCAGCCATATCAGCTTTTTTTAATAAGGATGCTGTTTCTCTGTATGAACTCAGTGCCTCAAGCACTGTTGGCCACCACCACTTGCAAAGCCGCCGTGGTCATGCTCCTTTTTGAGATGATTCTGTTTCTTTTTGCCTCTCTCTTGCCTCAGCCTTGCCTCTCTTTTTCAGACTTTATGCTAAATTCACACATTCTAGTTTCCATTTCTTTTGTCTCCCTGTAGTGCCCGAAGCCATTGTTTTAGCCAAGCTAGTCACTACCCTAATTGGGATGTCTGTCCTTGTGTCCTTCTATCACTTCTTTGAGGAAATGCCAGCTCTCCTTGGCTTCTCCCTTTCTTCCCTCCCCTGGAGTCTGTCAGGCAGCCATTTTTCTCCATTTATTTATCCTCAGATATTCAGTCCCAGTTAATGCACTGGCAGATAAGTTCTGTGCATGTCCTGGGGGCGTACTTTTTCATTACTATTCCTATAAATTAAAGAGAAAATCCAGACACATAGTTAAAAAAATGTAATTTTTTTGCTTGTCTGCATTAGGGATTCCATATAGACTGGGGAATTTTTCAGCCTGAGTCTTAGGGACAAACAGATTTTAAAATTTAAATATAAATTCAATAACTTTTTAAACCTTCTGGCAAAGTTTAATAAATCTGAGTTACTTAGACACATGTTTATCATTCCTACTATTTGTATGAATATGGTATACATCAAAAAAGTAAAATTTGCTTGCCTTCCTATAGAGACATATTGTAAGGTGTGAGAATAATTTCCTAGTCAACAATTTTCTTTTGCTTTCCAAAGCTGAAATATGTTCTCATATAAATAAAAGAACAAGCCAGTAAATGAAGGTTAGTTGAGTGGAGGAAAGTAACAACTAATGCAGCAGTTAGATTTTTAATTGCAGACAGCATTTCACCACTTTGAAGTTTCTTTCATTCCAGAATGAATATTGCAAACAAATCCAAGATGGTTAAAACATCTTGTGCTAACAAAAATTAAGACTTTGACTGAAATAAGCTTTTGGGAAGAGGTTATAGTTTATAATAGAAAGACAAAGAATTATGATATCCAAATAAAAAAAAATATTCAATGCTATTAAAATTATATTTCTGACTTTTTTTCTTTATTGATTTTTTTTTTAATTGAAGGCCTAAAGTATCCTCCAGACAGTTCACTGTAGTCAGCATTTTGCAAGAAAAACCTTTCCATTGGAAGACTTCCAACTAGGTCTCCATTTCAATTCTGTAGAACATGTAATTGGTGTTTTCCATCTAATAATAGTCTACCAGATGCATTTAAACCTATATTATGCTACCTGTTTAATGTGGGTGACATATTTTATTAATTTTGAAGGGCAATTTCTTGTTTGCAATTTTCTCAGTGGAATTTCACAGTTCTTACCCACAACCTGTGATTCAGATTTTGATGCTCTTGTTCTTGCATCATGACCTATCTGATGCTTGTAAATACAAGTCTGTTGGGGTGACAGCATGCACATGGCCAGCTAATATGGACTATGAGAACATGGGTACTCATGCATCAAGATGCTACATGGTGGCCAGTGTGTGTCCAGCCTCTAGGCCCTCTTGAGCTTCTCTTGGTGACTGTCCACAAAAGGCAGCAAGATCTGGTTGTCAACCCTGAGGTCAAATTCAGCCCCCAGACTCAGACATCTAAAAGTAGAGATCCCTACAGGTGAAGGTGTTTGAGATCCTCTTACTATTCTCAGCATCAATCTGGTCAGTACATCAAAGGAGTTGGAAAACCTTTGGTGATCACAGGTAGGCATCTAGATGAAATGCCTCAAAACTCAGATGGTGTATTGGCCAGATTGATAAGAACCATAATGGGGCTTAGATGCCGAGATCATCTGTGGCACAAATGTCCTTATCTGTGAGCTGAATCCTCCCTCTAGTTTCTTAATGAGGTGGTTGGATCTTCCCTATGAGGGTGGTGAGACACTGGCACAGGTTGCCCAGAGAAGTTGTGGCTGCCCCATCCCTGACAGCATTCAAGGCCAGGTTGGATGGAGCTTTGAGCAACCTGGTCTAGTGGAAGGTGTTCCTGCGTAACGCCTGGCAGAGGGGGTGGAACTGGATGGTCTTTAAGGCTCCTTCCAAACCTAACCATTCTGTGATTCTATGATCTAGGAGTTATGTATCTATTGCTTTACTGCAGACTTCCCCCCCCCGCCAAAATGAACTAAAGCCTTCCAAGAATCTAAAAAATGAGTAAAACCCTACTCTTTCTCAGCTCCTTTATTGAATGCATTAACCAAGATTGGAGCTGCAGAGACACTCTGTTGTGCTCATTTGTTGCGACAGCTCCAACAAAGATACAAATCAGAACTGAGGACTGAAGAGCTAGAGCTGGCTCAATATAAGTTTCAGGGAAGCCCAAAACTTTAATGACATATTAAATTTGATACTCCCTGTCTTTGAAGGCTTGAGGATCATTACTCTCTCTTCATATCATTTTGTCATTGCAGATAGATAGAAAGTAATAGTACAGCATGTGAGGGAACTTAGGCTGCTGCGTGCTTTAAAGTGTTATCAATCTTTAAATAGAGGACACAGCAGTAGTTGTATAGCAGGAGCTGCAAGAGGACTCGATAGTGTATGATTTCTTACTTCTTGTACTCACTGGTTTGACTTTCTTTCCCCTTACCAAGGCAGTGCAATTACTGCGCTGTGTATCAGCAGTAGAAAGAGGATGGCAGCATCAAAATGCCAAAATTCACATATGTACAGTTACTCATCAGGGATTTTCCACTGGCTCCTCAGAGACTTTATGTGGCACTGGCTTAGCCCAGTTTTGATGTCTCTCTAGTTTGAAGATGAACACGTGAAAATTGCTGAACTATCTGCCATCTGAATGAGCAGCAAGTAAGACAAGGGGAATATTTTCTTCTATTGCAGTTGCTGAATTCACATGTGGACAGCTGGAGAGTTCTTCAAGAAAAATCAGTGCCAGTTGTATGACTCCTGGCTACAAAGAGCCTCTCTACACATCTGTCTGGACCAGCTCCAGGTCTGATCTGTAAAGCTGAGTGATCATCCTTTCAGCATCTTTCACATCACGTATGCTTACACTACTTCAAACAGACACACAATAAACACAGGGTTTCACAGAGGAGAGCATTCCTTTGCATAACAGTTTGGTGCCAGTTAAAGGTTAATGTTCCCCTATTTTTTTTTTTAAAGTAATAAATGCCTCCATAAAGGAAATCTTAAAAGAAAACAGTCCTTTACCTGTTTGGTTACTCAGCAATTGTAGGAAAATGGGATCCCAGGACACCCACTGCAAGCTGTCTGCATGGCAGTTAACTGAATGTTTGGCTAACTGAACAAGGTTTTTTTATGACTAACCAAATGCCATTTAATATGAAATTTGCAACTGTCTCAGCTGCTCATTCATCAACTGCATCTTTACTAGTCTCATGTCATTCGGTTGTAACCATGAATGAGAGACAAACTGTTTTATCGCTGGCAGAAAGAATGATTGTAGAGCACCTAAAATTTGATGACAAATGTGTAGATGTGACTGCTTACTGCCTGAAAGAGAACCACAGAAATAAGAAAGCAGAAGACTTTCTTTCACACACAGCTTGCTGGAGAATTCCCAAAGCAAAATGATCTTGCATGGCAGTCCCATAGACCTTACTCTGGGAAACTCATTTCTAAGACATGAGCAGCAGAAACTACAGAAATTAACCAAGACCCATAACAGTGACCAAAGGCTTGGGATGCATACAGGATGGCAGAATAAATTCAAGTGATGTCATGACATCTGGGTTAAATCTTTGAGTGACTATCAGGCTATCAGGAAGGTTAGCACTTCTTTTTAGGAAAGTTGGTATCTGGAGATGATAGCATATCACACACAAGAAGATACATGATTACATACATATACAAGAATATATATATATATATCCACATATGGCATACCTTATACAAGAAGACCTATCTGAAAAATCCTTGCCTTACTGAAAGATACCTGCACTTCAAGAGGAAATGCATGTCTCTGGTTGAAAGATAGATAGGCAAGGGACAACTCAATCTGTTGATATCTACAAATACCTGTGCAGTGCATAGGCTGCCTTTGGTAAGGACTGAAAAAGCACTGCCTGTTCAACTCACTGTCTGAAACATACATGACAGTAAACTTTGTCATTTACTGTAACAAAAACATGTTTACATGGATACTGCATTCTATTAAGGTAAGAGCTGTGCTTTTTCTGAGCCATGTCCATATCATCCTCTGATGGAATGGCTCAAGACTTAAGATGATGTAACCCACAGAAGTAAATAGAAAAATGAATACAAGGTGATGGTAGAAACCTGATGTCCCCAAATGTGGCAATTCCATATGGACTTGGAAGCATCAGTGAATTGTACATTTTTTTATGCTGCAACACTGCAAGAGATATAATAAATGGCAGTTATATTTCTTTTTCTGTAGAAGCTCTTTTCTTTAGTCTCGTGCCGTTTTTTGCTTATACTGATTTTCCATACCTTCTTGATTTTACTTTATTCATTTTATTAGTGGCCTATATTATTATCTGACTCTGTAAAGCTACACCTTTAGGCATACACCTGGGATTTACTTTTTGTAAGGAAGAATGTTAGATTTTCCTGATTTCGACAAGTGAAGGGTTAGAAGGGAAAATGAAGCACAGCATCCATTCTATGTAGGAAAAAAGATCTCTCTGCAAATCATGTTTGCACTTTCTGCCCACATTCGTGAAGCAGTTTTGCCATCTCATTAAAACACTAGAAAGGTGTTTTGCTAACAAGAAGTACCAGTCATCACCTTCTTGCACTAAACAGGATATACACTGTGCAGAGAGGACAAGAAAAGGAAGTTATCTTTTTGACCAATTCGGTACAGGCTGTGCAACTTTATTCAGTGTCACCCAGTGAGTGGAATTGTAGAGTTGAAAATGTTGGTGTTGAAGGCCATGCCTGCACGCTAAGCCCTTCGAGGGGCTCATGCTTCAGGGGCACCATTACTGGGATGTGGTCCCATGCACCTGATGCCCCTGCACCATTGACTGCATGACTGGAGTGCATTCCCATTTGTTTGAAAGGGATCCAGTTCACATCCTCCAAAACTCCTCTATGATCACAGTCAAAGCATAGCACACAGAGACACTTGTTTCAAAAGCCCCATTCTGATCTGCATGAGGTTGCTAACGGAGACACGGCCAGCTCATGAACCTGGCGTGAACCCTTTGGTACCTGAAGAGGACAGTGAATCTGCACTTTTATGGCCCATCTGGCAACAGTTCCACAGTTTCTCACAGTTGCAATACCAACAGCATAATTTCCCAGCTTTAACCATGATGGTCTCCAGATCCATGAAGTCTGGATCTTTTTATCCCTTGAGCCCTACAAGCCAACTGTGACTGCAGAGAATACAAATTAAGGTTATTCCATGTTCAATATCCTTGTAAGGACATTTGTCATGAGGTCTCCCCTCGCAGAAACCAAGGGGATATCAGCGCAGACCCTGAACAGAAACAGCTTCCTGCCCCACCAGCACCTTGAGGCCCACCAGTCTCCCCCACGCAGCCGAGCCATTCTGGTTGACACCAGACAGAGTAAGCATTTAGACGGTGACTAATTAAATAGGGGTTATGGAGTATACAAAGAGGCTGCCAAAATGCCTCACGATTAATCAAAATCTTAAAAAATTCAGGGAATCTGAGTGCTGCAAAATCTCACTCTGTTTTTCATCTCCCAGGAAGGTAAACAAATGAGCCTGCTCCACACCAGAAGTTAATTGGCTTGGGAGACCCTGGAGCCGATAAACCTTGTAGCCATTCCCAAAGCAGATCCCTGACTCTTTTCTGGTGACTGTTTTTAGCTACTGCCCTCTCTCCCCAACATCTTCTGGAGTATCTCCCTCATCCTGTCCCTGTCCCCTCAACTCCTCGCCATCACCCATCACCTCCATGCAGCGGTGGCTCTGGGGATCCCCTCTGAGGGCTCTCCTGGGAGGTTCAGGGAAAAGCCCATTGCACAGGAGTGATAGATGCACAAACACACAATGGCAGAGGGACAGGACTCCTGGGAACACAGCATAGTTGAGTGAGAGCAGTTGTGTTAGGTCAGTTTACAATACATGAAATCCAGCTCTTTTCATTCAGAGGTTCTTTCATGCTGCTTCCCTTCTTTCAAGTGAAGAAGCTTGAAATATTCTTCCTTCTGTTGCCTGAAATGGTCCCTGATGATTCCAAGCAACCCAGGATCAGGGTAGCTGACTGCTCTGCCATTTATTATACAACACTAAGTCAAGAAATCCAGCAGCTAGCATGCCTCAAACATACGGGAAGGACAGGCAGGAGTAACCCTGAAATTAGGAACCCAAAAGTTGTAATTTTGGACAGGAAGATGAAGCTGGTAATACCAGTTTTAATGGTGGTGGGATTGTCTGAAAACCAGAGAGAAAGTGATTCTCATGATGCTGGAGTCCTTTGCCTGAGGTCTTGCACCCCTGACTGCTCCACACAGTGATCTAGGAAATGCTCCAGCTCAGTCTGTACTGAGCAGTTTGCTCATGACTATTAACTGCTTCATTTTACAGATACCTGACTTGCAATTTGACGAATGTCCATGTTCACTTGCTCCCTGGCCAGTGCCCTCAGTCACAGGATGCTGGAAGCAGCTGGAAAAGCACCATGAACATCAGCCATCACTCAGGGCCAAAGGCCTTGTGGGATCTGTTTCTGCTCACAGCTGGCTGAAATACCCCATGCTGGAGTGCAGGGAGACACTGAGAAAGGTCCTGCACAGACTGGCTGTGCTTCCTGCTTACACAGACCGGACTAGCAAACACAGAGAAAATATGGCATTTTTCTTTCAGTAATTTAAGTTTATATGTCAATGCTTTCAAAATTAGAACAAACATTGTGGGGAGGTAATTTTACATGTATTGTAAACATTTTGGGCTTGTGAGTAAATGGCATATGCTTATCTGCGAGACCACAAATGTCAACATGTTCCTGCAAGCTGTGGCTCTGTCTGGGCCCAGAGCTGTAAGGGGCAGAGCTGCGCTGCTCCGGCACCACAGGCATTTCTGCCTCTTCCTTTGTCTCCTGTGCACTCAGTTTCCCATGGCACCTCCTCAGTCACAGCTCCTGTGACTGCTGTGCTTGGGGTGCAGCTTCTCCTCAAAGAAACAGGAAAACGAAATGAAACAAAAATATACTCTTTGCTTAAGTCTTGTTAATCTGCAGAGGGAGCCAGACAGGAAATTTGTACATTGGTCCTGACTGACACTGCAAATAATATAAACTCCTTGTTTCCTCCACAGCTGGCTGGAAGCTTGGCCCCTTCAACACAATGAGGGGAAATGTAATTTTCTGTTTGTTGCAGTGTTGGAGGCTCTCGTTTTTACAGCTGCTACTTGAATCCCTCTACTTTTCATAAAAGGCTCTTATTTCTGCTCATATGCAGGTTCCTTCCCCAGAAAGGTACCTTTGGAGGATCTGACGCACAGTCCCCAGCTCTCACATGCGTGCTCGCAGTGGGCATTGTGTCTGGAAAGAGCAGATGAGCCATAAGCCCAGGATGCACCTCGCATTCAGCTCTCCTCCTTACCACTTCCCATCACAGCCAACCCCAGGGACTTCTCTGAAAGATGACTGAAAACAATCACATGGGTAATAGCTGATCTGGATGCGCCTCAAATATTTGCCCCATGATACGGATGCTTGTGGTTATCCCACAAGCCATCATCCTCCAGGCAAACGTTTTGAATTATCTGTTTCCAGGAACGAGCTCTCAGGAATGACCCAGAGCAGCTTTCCTGTACATGTCAGCTACCTTGAGCCAGACACATAGCTCTGCCACACAGGTAAAACCCTGCCCTCGTACCCTTTCCTGGCTGCCTGCACTCACACCTTTCCACAGGGATGGAGGCAGGATGGGACAGGCAGTGAGGGCAGGGGCATGGTGTGCTGGGGTGATGCCCAGGCTAGGCACAGGCATGGAGCAGAAGCAGGACCCTGTGGGCTGCAATCCCAAGCACTGTGTCAGTGTGCCAGAACCAGGCAGTAGCACAGCCTTTGAGGACAACCCATGGAATGAGCACCTTACAGGTTCTGGCAGTCTCCTGGCTCTATTCCCGTGTTCTCCTTGGGACATGACAGCATCTCATTAACAAACCTTTCCCTGTAGGAAAGTTCTCACTCAGTGGAGTTTGATCCAGCTCTCGTAATTATCTCACCTAGGCTCCAGTCTGCAGACTGTTAACAGGAGCTCAAATCAACAAAGTCCTTAATGCCTTACTATAGTAACCTTGGTTAATAAAACTGGGGGAAGTATATAATCACAATAAGGCGGCTACATATACGCAAAGGCAAGATTAATAAACCATTGTTGAGCCCAGGCTAAGTCAATAAAGTGGAACTGATTGGAAGCCAGGACAGCAGGCAGGTAATCATTAATCTGTATGTGTGATATTGAGTTTAAAGACCAGATGTTACTTGAAACCTGTGCAGATGTGTGGGGTGTCCGGGAGGGCACTGCAGCCCTTGTTACCTTACACCCGTGCATGGAGAGCAGGAAGAGCTGCATTCTTTGTGATTAACCCATCTTGAACTTTGAAATCCGAGTCCCAAATATTTGCAAGAAAACTGCAACTAAGACAAAGGATTGAGGTTGAAAGGTCCTTTGGTTCTATAGTGTGGGATGTGCTTCCTCTGGGGCTAGGGGCAAGTCCCTTCACCTCCTAGGGCCTCACTTTCCCAAGTGCAGAGTACAGTTCTGCCCCAAATGTATTTCCTTCACATGTCTCATTTCCAGGGGGAATTAGTACTGAAGTTTTACAAAGGAAAAAACAAGAAGGAAACCCTAAGAAATACCAAACCCTACAACTAAAAGTCTGAGAGGGTTTTCACTTATTTCAAAGAAAAGCACAGCTGGTCACAGAAGTAGCAATCATTTCCAGGGGTCTCCAGAGGCCTGGGAAAGCGTGGGATGCAGTTCCTTGGGTGATTTCATGACACAAAGGTGCAGCATGCCCACCCTGCATGCTGACCCCACAGGTACTCTTTGCTTACACAAGTCACAGCTACAGCAGAATACTCATTTTACCCTTGTGGAAGTGCTTTAACTTAAGCATAATACATTGTTTTACCCTCTGCTCTGCTGCTCAGCATAACTCCAGTGTTAGCTTCTATAACTATAACAAACCTCTAAGCAAACAGGTTTTAAGCTCTGTTTCCAAATCAGGCTCGATAAGGAGCAAGTGAGCTCAATAAGGTGCAGTGGCCAGTTCATTGCCCCTTCCTCTGCATCCACTCCTCCCTGGCCCTTGAGAGACAGGGCTTAGTGCTTACAGCTCACCCTGAACTGAGGAAATAGGATATTTGTCTCCTCATTTGTGTGGATGTTACAATTGCTCGGAGCCAGGACAAAGTCTCTGCAATGTTTAGAGCTGTGGGGGTTTGGGTGGATCACTTTGCTGGAGGAAGGCAAACGTGTCCCTGCTGTGGCTGCATGGGGTGTTCCTGACTCTGTGACAAATGAGGCTGAAGAAATGGATTTAGCAAGGTGGCAGTGG
Organism: Pezoporus occidentalis; assembly: GCF_034315485.1. Taxonomy (NCBI): domain Eukaryota; kingdom Metazoa; phylum Chordata; class Aves; order Psittaciformes; family Psittacidae; genus Pezoporus; species Pezoporus occidentalis. Next base: position 538,851 of record NW_026913800.1, on the reverse strand, counting down.
CTGGTCAGGCTCTTTCAAAGGTGGGGGTGAGTCTCCCCATCATCTCTCAGCCCTGATTACAAGCAGAGCTGTCAGGAGGACAGGGAAGGGAGGGAGGTGACGGAAACATCCCAGGGCAGGGTTATTAAAGAGACTGAGCAGTCTCTGGAACATCCAAGCACAAGTAAACGTAGCAGTGTCAGGCCCAAGTGCCCTGTTTTGTCTCATGACAGCACCTTCGCAAACATCTCAAACATTTGTTTTCCTTTATGCAGCCTCACATGCCACCAACCCAGCACCAACAAATACAAGCTCTTCGCTTATTAAGTATGGCCTTATGAGGAAATATTGTTGCAATGAGCCAGAGCTCCAGCCTGGCATGAGGATAAAAACGAACACAGGAATAGCAGGCAAGCAAGAGCATGCGTACAATAGAAGTTGCAAGGAGGAGCAGGGCCAGGAACAATTTCAGTGTCTCTCAGGAGCCCCATGGTGGGGAAGAGGCCTTCAGATACTGAGAAATTCAGGAGACCTCTTAGGAAGAACTTGCTGTGGAGTTGGTGAAGTCTGATTTATGACTCTTAGGACTGAGATGGCCATCAAAAATGAACAAGTAAATGTTTTTTCAGAGGTGGAGTGAACAGTGTTGCTGCTGTAGCACCACTTTCACCAAAAGGAGCTGCTGTGCTACAATAGAGTCTGTCGCGTGGGGCAGCAGCCTGCCACTGCTCACATGAAATGTGTGGCCAGTAACTCTGAGCCCTGAGGGGCTTGGGAACTAGGTGATCTTAAGGTCCTTCCAACTCTAATCATTCTATGATTCTATGATGTGCCTCTGCTCTACTTGGTGTCTTAACAGTGCGACTGCAGAGAACAAGAGCTCCAAAGTCCACATCTTTTGAAAGATGTCCCTACTAGTTACCCCAAAACCACCAATGGGTTTGCAGTCTTCTCAGCCGATTCTAATGCCAAAGACAGCAAGGCTGGCTGAGAGAAGTGGCTGATGAGGACATCATGTAGACCCAAAGCCATGGATTTCATTGAGTTTAAGGGCAGAAGAAGGCCAAACTGTCTGCAGATTAGGCATTTAGCTGGTGAAGTTCTGCCTGGTTACTTGTCACTTGAATGCATAGGCACAAATTAGACAAAACACATGAATTCTCAGGGAACAGAGTTTCTAATTGCTACCAGCAAAGAGCAGGACTCACCCTGCTATCAGTCATACCTAATTCCTGGGACAAAACCTCCTGGTAGGGCAACCAGGCAATATCATCCTGACTTGGGCAAAACAGAGCTTCACTGTTGCTCTAAATTAGACCCCAGGTATGTGAATAGGAAAGACAGTGAATTCTCTGCCCATTTCACATCCCATCTCCTCAAGACTTACAAGGTTTTCCTCACCCCTGTGCTGTGCTGTGGATCCCTCCCAGCATCCCTCTAGAAGGGCAGACAAGGAAATTGTATTGCAGAGATCCTACCAGAGCTGTGTTGGAGAAGAATGACTCCTTCCCGGTTTGTCTTTGATGGACCTCCAGGATGGACTCTGGTAGGTCCAAGATCTCTTTAAGCCCCTACTTTGCTCCAGTCCTGGAAGCTGCTGTTGGAGTGTTGACCTCAGCCCTCATACAAGTCACTGCTCCCCAAGCCCATGCATCCCATCCTGGGGTTGCCCTCAGTATTTATCTCCATTTCCATTTGCAAAGAGCAACTGGTTTGAAGATGGGAAGCTGAACCGCTTGTGCAGTCAGTGGGGCCATCCATCAGCCGGGGGGGCAGTCACAGTCTCATACCTGCACAGGAGCAGGAGGGTTGTCCTGGGCCTGGCCACCAGCAGCCACCCTCCTGGAGACCTCCCATGCCCCAGGCCTCTTATGGTTGCAGACTTGGCAGCTGGCACAAGCTGCCCCGCTTCCCCCCCTTTCCCTAAATATTATGTTTCTTAGGCTGTTGGTTTTAGCTGTTGTATTTGGCAGGTCTCCTTCACTGCCTTTAGCAGCAATGGCTTACTGATAGGAAGGAAAGTTGGAGGACACTGGCAGCTTATTCCAGCTCTCCTACTCTGTTTCCTAAGTACATACATGCCACCCCCTTACTACCATGCCCAGAAATGGGGCCAGGTGGTAAGGACTGGTGCTCAGGGCTTTATGTATCTGGATCTTCCACCTTGCAGAACACTTTCAGGATCAGGCTTTCTCTCTGTGTTTCTTTTTCTTTTTTGGTAATGTTCACCAAATTCTTGGTAGGATGAGATGTGGGGTAGATCAAGAGGTTCAGGTTTCCCTAATGGGAAACATGTACAGCACTTTTGTCCTTCTTAACACTGCAGGCTGGCGTTTCAAAAGTCCCCCTTTAATGCCAAAAAAGTAGCTACCTTCTCATCAGAGTTCAGATCCTATGTGCTGCCTGTCTGTAAGTGCCTCAGTGGGTATAATAGCTGCTCCCTGCCAATTCCTGAAAAACTTATTTCTATAGCTACTTTTGAATGTTTCAGCCACTCAAATACATGGCCAGAAGAAAGAGGAAATTGGAGCTGGAAGGATGTGAGAGGGAGAGAGAAGATTAATTTCCTCTTCCCAACACAGTTCTTAGATCTGTGAATATGGGTTGTTACCCCAGCACTAGGACTTGGGCAGAAGGTTTATAATGAAGACATGTAAAACCCCTCCCCTATTCTGAGGAAAACATGCATAAGTAAAAATAAATACATAAATATTCAGCTGAGACATCAGATGCTTACCAAGGCCACACAGTGAGTTGGCTTTTATTCTAGATCATCATTCTGGTCTATATTTGTGTGTGTCTTTCACACATTTGTGTGGGGTGCTTGGCTCCAAGGGAGACCACAATCTACCACTGCTATGCCAACGGCAGTGTGAGGCCTCCTGTGCTTCATGTGTTGAGCTTTGCTGCACTCGTCTCACCAAGTCTCCTCCAGAAACAGCCAGGAAGCTCTTCAAGATGGAATACATAGGAGAGGAAAACTCTTTGGCACGGCTGGTTTCTGGAACAGTGGATGGGCTTCATCTTGCTCACCAGTAACTGATGGTAGGTAGCTGATGAGCAACTAGTCCTTCTTATTTCTATTCCCACTAGAGCAATTGAAGGAAAACGGAAGAAGAATTATTTGCCCTGGATCTTCATAACCTGGGCCCTTTTGGGAGATGAGATGAATCCCACCCTGAGGAGCTTTGAGGGTTTCAGTCCAGTTTGCTGAGAGCAAGAACCAGCCTTTGTCCCTCTGTTTGTTCTACAGGCCTTGGCTTGCCTTTTGGGAACTCCCAAGGAAGCCAAAACTGATGCCATCTCCTGGTCTTAATTCTGAAAATGGGGGGCTGTATACGAGAGCTAGTAATTCCTTATTCTTCGTGGCTCAAGACCAGATGGTGCAGCTCTACAGGAGCAGGATGCTGAGTACCCTCCCAGGACCACACCTATTGTGCACTGTGTATGCTCCGGAGTCCAGCCATGGAGATATCCAGCTCCCATGTTTATGCTGTGGCTACCTCCCAGGCACCATTTGAAGATCCAGCCAAGACAAAAGCACTTGTACTGCATGCAGTATATGCAAATTACAGGTTAATTTCTGTCTGCAGGAACTCACAGTCTAAATTAAGACAAGATTGCAGTGAGAGATGTCAGGAAAACCAGCAGCCAGGAGAAAGGAGAATGGGAAATAAGAACCTTCCTACAATCCCATCCTTCTTTTAGCATACTGCCTTTTTCTTTAAAGGAAACTTTCCTGTTTTCTGGAATGATCTCCCAGTACATCCCGCTCCTCTCATGTTTGTCTCTGTCAATATCTGGTACTTATATTGCATTTCTAGACACATAATGCATCAACTTCACATATGGCAGTAATAAGCAGTGGGTATCTGCACAGAGTGGTCACAAAGAGCATCTGACTGATTGCATTGCAGAAGGATGCCTGGAACTGGAGTTGTTTTCCCAGATGGACATAGGCAGGACATAGCCGAGACCATTTTTTCTCTATTCCTTCTCCTCACATAGACATTTTCAGGACTCAAAGTCTGGACAAGCAGAACATCACGATGTCAACCAAGGGAAGATGTAAATCTCCCTAAGTAATTTTTAATGAAAAAAAATATTGAGTTAGTCTGAGTGCCATGGTTTCTGGGTGGTTGTCTTTAACTTTAGCCATCCATACTTAAAGGGAATTTTTAGAGTCTTAATATGTTCCAGATGTTCTCCTATACCCAGAAGAAAGCTCCGTCGTTGTTTACTGTTAATATTTTTGTCAGCAGTAGAATTTTATTATAATACCCCATCTTGTTTGTAGTCACTATTAGTCATGAGAGAAACTTCCTCTACAAGTAATCCCTGGGTCACTCCTTCAGTGTCCTGTCTCGCTCTATTTAATTAAAAACCATTAACTGCTTGTTGTGTCCAAGACTTGTCTATATAATACATGTATACAGTGACATTTTACCTGATGAAAACCATTTGCTTCTAGCAGTTAGACCGAACAAAAATAAAGTTATACTCTACAGTGAAAATAGCTGGCTTTATAACAGCTCTGTGGTGGAATGAAAACAAGAGATTTGCTTTGAAAATAAACCTCCATGAACTTGGACCGACAACAAGGGACACAAAAGTTTACTGCAAAAACAAGAAACCTATTTCACACTGTTAAACTTTGATCAGATGTTAGTTTCTTACAAGCAGAATAGCATTTAAATGTAGCAGTTTTGATCTTTTGTAGTGACCGACAGTCTGATTACAGAGAGAAGTGGATTTGGGGGAACACAACAGAGTAGATTATCAAAGCACAAGTCCTTTGGATGGACCTTCCTTATTCAGTGAAAAGCAGCTAGAGTAAAATAAATAAGCCCCTACACGATGGGCTGCATATGATTCGCAGTTAGTACACGAGTTGGAAGCAACTTTGTTATTTTTTTTTTCCACCACTGTTTCTGAAGATTAACCTGGATTTTGAAAAATCGAGTCTCATTGCTCCTGCTCTTGCCTCACTTCCTTCCTCATAGTGCTCTGGAGCTGCAGAAGGCAGCTGAGGGGAGCCATGGGGACACACATGTTCCCAGTGCTATGGCCAACTCTTGCGCCAGCTCCTCAGCACCCGCAGCAGGGTTCTGCTCTTTGGAAAAAAAAGAGACTTCTCTAGCTAGAGCTGTGGTAGGGATTAAGTTTGCTACATCCTGAGGCGCTGCACGGGGACTTGAGAAGGATGAAGCACGTATTTTAGTCCTGGGCTTTGTCAACATGGACATACTAGGCTATAAGCCACACTAATAGTCATTTCTCTGACACATGGGACATGCCCATGTTGGATCCCATGGGGGAAATGTTTTACAACATGATAGGAGCCTATGTAACTATACTGAAACAACAGAAGGTGGTTGTCGGTTTTGAGCAAAGTATCTGCTGTGCAGCAGAACTCCAGGCTGTGGCATTGCCACCACAGCTCTTTCTGTTTTATGACCCAGCCTTACAGATGCAGTGGGTCAGTGATGGAGCATGTGAACTAGCTGTGTAGGATATGTGGTATCTGGGCATGGCTGTAAGCTGGTGTGCTGTGGGACTCAGCTGTGCATACACACTATGGGAGTATGACAGTTGGGACAACTGTCACTGAGATAGGGAGTCTAATTGGACTGGAACTCCCCTATTGGCTCTCTTCTCTGTGTCTCATCTTCTAGTTTTGGTGCTGGGACACTGATGCTACTGTAAAGCCCCAGGGATATGGCTAGAAACAGCAAGTTATTCCAAAGTCCTTCCTTATACTATCTGGATGAATTTGAGTAAATGCATGTTCTTAAAGGGATGTAAAGGCATGTAATAAATGCCCAAGGCCTCTGGTACCTCATCTTCTTGTATTGGCACCTCAGGGTGTAATCAAAGTGCTTTTTTTAACCTTTTCAAGAGTTTACTTTTAAGTTTACAAACATGCTTAGAGCAAGACTTAAAGTGCAAGCTGAAAAGATATTAGGGAGATAATTGTTATCCAGAGGCAGCATTCATATTACAGCAATAATCAGATAAGGGTTTGTCAGGTTTCTTCAGTCCTGCAGCTGCAGTTGTATCTCCATGAAGTGGCCAGCAGCAAAGTACCCTCTGTTCAGCTGAGCTATTCACTGTGTGAAGCTATTCATGAGAACCTGATGGAGTCACAACCAAAGAAAGGAAGAGGGAGATATTCTGCAGCTGTAGAGAGTATCATGAGCCTCCATATCACAGCGACTTAAAGAGGTTACAGCTTGTCTGATTGTCATCGAGACTGCTGAATTTTCTTTTGTACAATGATACAAAGCTGCTAGTAATGTCAGTGAACCACATCTGATTGTGGAAAATAAAACCGTACCTGCTGATGTTAGGCTATTGAATGAGTTTCAGAAATACTTTAACTGGAAGAGAATAGACCCCAGTAAGTGGACTCTGCCTCATATATATCCTCCTTTCACTTTGGCACCATTACCATCACCCAGGTGTTGTTATTGCATGTGAGCACAAAATCTCCTGCAATGCCTGTACTGAGAGATAAAGACTGACAACACAAAATGGGCACAGCAGCAACTTCTGGAGCAGCTTCTGCTCTTCCCTCATGTTTGTGGTTAAGATGGTCATTGGAAAACCTCATTTCTGGCTGCATGGAAATTGCACATCAGTGTTTACTAGTGACTTAAAATCCAGCAGACTACTGAACCATCCTCTGACACTGAACAGGTGACACCACCACTGGATATTGTATGTTGCACTGCCTTTGAACCCTTTATGGCTTAAGCTGCTCTGATATTTTTGAAGAGAGGAACCTTCTAGATAGGTGAAACCTGTTATAACAATCTTCCTTTGTTACTTTCTACAAGCCCTGTGTCTGTAATCCATAGTCTGATAACCACTCGTACTTGGTACTTAGCATTGCAGTTGGCAAACGTTGTGATTTGCAGTGTATTAGGGTGAGACAGGAGAAATACCAGACTTCACTAACTGGCTGAATTACACATGGTCTGCTGGTTGCAGCATCTCATGGTACATTCATGGCCCACTTCCCATATACCAGCTTTCTCTTTTTCTTCCACTTTCCTTTCATCTATCTATCTCTCTATCTCTCTATCTCTCTATCTCTCTATCTCTCTATCTCTCTATCTATCTATCTATCTATCTATCTATCTATCTATCTATCTATCTATCCATCTATCTGTTTTACTTCTTTTAGCTGCTTATGGGATCTCTTTTTCTGAGCTGTGGTCTTCCTTTCCTCTATCCCCTCGTACTTCCCTTTTCCTGAATTTTGTTTCTTCTATCATGCCTCCCAGCCCCACAGCCCACCACCCTCTGGACCACCTTTGGGCCCCTCACTTCCTACCTGTGTTCCCCAGATACAGACTGGGGTGACTGTGGCTGTCAGCAAGCAAATGCATGTTGTAGCTGCTGTGAAGGTTTGTATCTGGCAACAAAGTAGTTGGTACCACAGCCTGTATTGGTTGCAAATACACACAAATGTGGAACAATTCTTTGTATAATGGAGCAGTTGTTTCCATCAGAGATGATGCATTTTTCTCTTGCATATACATCGGTACTGTCCTTCAATAGTTAATTCGGGTTTTCTTATTTAAGATAGTACTTACAGACAGTTACTTATAGATAGTTTTAGTCCATGGGTTTAGTTGTTTCTTTTTTCCAGATCAGCTCATAAAACCCTGTATGTAGAGATCTACTTCAGCCTGTTTAGGCAAGTAAAATAGTCTTTTCATTTCTGTATATGAAGAGGAAAAGGGCACAATAAACTCAATGCATTTTAACAAATTGAAGAATATGACTCTGAAAATAGAGCTTAATCCACTTCCTAGTACAACTCTCCTTAAACACACAAAACCTGCTTGGTAATTCACTTTCAATCTTTTGTCAACATTTTTTCCATGGAAGTGGTTGAATTGATGAATAAAATTTTGTTTGCTGAAATGAAAATGTACAGCCAGGTGTTTGAAAGCTAATATTTACATGGAATGATATTGCTTTTCATCTTTTGTGTCTTGGCATTATACTTTAAAAATAAGAATTAAAATCAAGATGAAAGAATCTGCTGACAATTTTTGGTCTCTGTTCCTTATACATATTGTGTGAAACATGACAGTTCACTAATAGCTCTTCAAGAACCTCTCCTGTAATACTGAAAATAAGCCAAATGATAATTGTTAGTACCCTTCATTACCCATACAAAATTATTTCTTCATTTATTTTCAGCAGTGCAAATTTCTTTTGCCTGTTTTTGAGAACAGACAGACAAAAGAACTATCAAGAGACTTCTATGTCTCTTGACAGGTCAAGGATGTTACAGCAGCAGTCACTATCATGACAACAATTTACATGAGAGGTAACTTGAGTAACCCAAAGTGCTTAGACCCAGTCTTGGGTAATTTTCCTCTTGTCTCTGTTTCCTCTGCACTGCTTGTGTGACTGGCATCATGGCTCCCACTATCTGTCCCAAACTGCTAGCTATTAGCTTTTGGTTCTGGTGTCTTGGGACACCAGAACATCCCCATGTTGCATAACCTGACAACTCCCTACACAGGGGATTCATGAAGACTTTGCAAGAAAGCCTGTCACCAAATGCATGAAGTATTTTCTGTTTACACACCCAGCGAGAAATTTTCTCTCATGCATGCCATTTTCCTACCTGACTTCCTTCTCTAAAAACAAAGTTCTGCAATATTATCATGTTTTAACTAGCAAATCCTCAAGCCCCATTGAAACTCATTTCAGGTGATGAAAAATTGAGACCCTTGATTTTTTTTTGCTTTGCTCAGCAACTAAAATCCATTAAAATGCTGGGATTTTTCCTGTGTTGAACTCTAATACAGAAAATACAACAGCTGAGCAGCCTGGTGTCACCCTGTGAAGTCCAGTCAACTCCTCCTCCTCCTCCTCTCATGACCCATGACTGAAATAGATGTTCTCTGGTGTAAATATCAGGTGTCCACTTGCAGAGATAAGCACAAGCTAATCCACCAACAAGCAATCTAAATAGAGCAGATAACTGCTGGATCACTGACCTGGGTCTCCATCCTTTGTGCAGCCCCCAAGTCTTAGGGGATGAGGAGGAAGAACCTCTCTGGAACCCTCATCCTGCCCCCATCTGACTGAATAGGCACACAAGCTGGAAAAGGCACTGGCTGGAGGAGAGGTAGGGAGTCTGACAGGCAGAGTGCAATCACATGAACCTCATTTCCTTTGTAAAGCAGGCTCAGCCAAAAGTGTACAGACCCTGTTTTGTTTTTTCTAGAGATGATATTTTTTTTTCTGCAGCTGCTAGAAGCCTAAAGGAAAACTTCAGCTCTTTTGGACTCCTCTTTACCATTTGAGCACTTCTGTGTGTATTCAAATCTCATTATACATAGGCATTATGTGCTGGCTTGAACCAGGAATTCAGGACTGGAATGTGGTTGGATGCTGCTCTGACAGGACAGCAGCTGTGAAGGTGTTTGCCTTTGCTGTAGTGATGGGCTCCCTGTCCATGGGTGCAGCAACCCATCAGTACCCCATCTAGGGTCTGTGCCCAGGGCCCAGCCTACCACCTGGCTCATGAAAACTGTAAGAAAGGCTGCTGCTTCTTCAGAAAACCAAAGGCTGCTGCCACAAACGCCAGGGTATTGCATACTGCTTGTAAAAGGACCTGCCAGAGGGCCTTCTCCCTTCCCAGGCAGGAGGGACCATGCTGTACTTTCACCTCAAAACTCTTTTTAGTTGTAGGAATGCAAGAAAGATACAGAAATCTGATGTTATTTGTAACCCTGCTCAACTTTAGTTGCAAGGTGTAGGTGTAAGACGCAGCACAAAACCACAGGCCATATAACATGTACATAAATGAGGCTGTGGGACTGAGTGTGAGTTGTGGAGAGGCAGTGCCAGTGCTGAAGGGGTGAGCAGGGACCCTTGATGAACTCAGAGCCAACACTGCCTACAGCATATACATGCATTTCCCATCCAGGTGGCTTGAGCAGGGCTGTGGTGGGCACGCCATCCATTCAGCTCAGCCAATCAACTCCCTTCAGGCTCCATCAAGCTAGGTGGATGACGCAGAGTTTTTCTCCTTTCCTGCTTGCCCCAGAAGACACATTTTGTTCCTGTGCCAGCCACAAACAAGAAGTGGAGTTTCAACATAAGCTCTTTGGTGAAATCAAGCCAATCACCCCAAGTTCGCGGCATATAGTATACCTTACAGAGTGGAGTGCAGCTTTGGAAGGCAGCACCTTATCATAAACCAAGCTATTGTTTGTTTGCGTGCAAGCAGATTACTGATGAATCAGCTTTTTATGAATGCTTCTTTTCATCCCTTCCACGTCCCTCACCCATGTCTTGTTTTAAGACAGATGGTGCAACTTCCTTTGCGGCTACAGTTCCCATTGCTCGCTTCTAGTCTTGCCGCTGGGGAGCACTCCCAGGTAGGGCAGCTCATAAATAAATCTTTGCCCACAATTGCTCAGTGACATGTGCAGCCTATAAACAATGCAGCAATGTTGAATAAGGAGCTAATTCAAACTGGTGACCCTTAAGCATGAACTGAATATACTGGATAAAGACAGCTGGGTTATAGGTTTTGCTACTTTTGTAAAACACGTTTTAAATTAAAATACATATATTAAATGTGAAATTAGATATGATTCAGAACAAAGCCCATGTTGAGTAGAAGCCTGAATTCCCAGAAACACAAGACTAGCAGTCAGCTGCTTAAACAGGGTAACTAAATCAATAAGCAATTGTCATTTCAGGATTAAAATGTGTAATGTAATGAAATTGCAGAAGATCCTGCTTCAGTCTTACTCTGTTCCAAACTCATTGCTCTGAAACAGCATTTCAAAGTTTCTTTTTCTGACAGTAAAGAGGAGTGCAATTTGCAATATGTTTCTGCAAACAGCATATGCAGTTCCTCAGGACTTGCATCATTAGGGTTGTGTTAAAAAAGCCTCTATACTGCAGAGTAAGGATTTCTTTTGCAGTATGGAGCCCTATTAAAAGACAAATTTTTTTCCCCCTGAAGGTCATGGGAACTGTTTCCTATATAGTTCTGCCCAGGAGTTTCTAGTTAAATGGCAGCCTTTTTATTAAAATGTCTGTTTTCTGTCAAGGAAACTTAGCACATCTTTAACTGTCAGAAAACGCTATGCACACATGTGCTGTAGCAGAATGCAGAATTCATAAACACTTGCTAATAACATGCTCTGACTTCACAGATAAAGACAATTTTTCAAGTCCTGGAGTTACCACTGTCATCGTTAAGGAGCCTTGCACTTGGCCAAGAGCTGACCACAAAGTACTGCAGGAATAGTATCCCCTCTTCCCTTACCTTCGGGTTTGGCTGTGGTACATGCCATTGCATTTATTATTACTATCATCTTATTTTGAATAATGCTTGTTATAGCAGGAAGATACAGGGTATCTTTTCTTAATTGCAAAAACCTCTCAAGCCAAGAGCCTGGAGTCAGAGTTTCTGGGGTCCAGTCCCACATCAGTACAAAGTCATTCTTCATCCTGGCAAGCCCTTCAGCTGTTCTGTCCTTCCTACACTGAAACTTAGACACTCCATCACCACATCTGAGCATGTCTCTCTCCTGACACCCTGCTGGGATTAGCTTCTCACATGCTTGCTTTCTTTTAGTCTCTCTTCCAACGTATACAATGATATAAATTTTCTAACAATCCACACGTGTTATTATACACTTAAGAGAAGGTAACATCAAAGAAACAGAGTTTATACCGAGGGCAGAAGGTGATGAGGTATTTCCTGGGGAAGTTCATACTATGGTCTTAGAGCTGCTAAATATTGTTGTTCTGAGGAGTTAAATATTTGGTAACCGTAGCAGTTTCTGTAAGTTTATGTGTGGTGTTCTTTAACCAATGTTTAGTATGCAGTATGAGTTATTTGCCTGGGAATTGTATGGCAACCCAGTGACAGGAGAGCAGAATAGAGACTGTAAATTTATGGTACACACAGGTTTCTGAAGTTCCCACTTGAAAAGGCAGTGTTCTGCAGTTACAGCAACGGGGCCCTTTGGTACGTGCTACCCTGAGGTGCTCTGCTGAACCCACCTTTGGCAACTTCTGTCAAGCCAAAGATCATTTCCCTTTGAGTTTGTACAGCAATTCAGTAAAGCCTAATTATTAGTTAAGATGCTAACACTATAAATATTTACTGCTGTTACTGAGTTTCAGAGACAGCTACAAAGTTTGCAGCTATGTATAGCTGGAACTGGAAAAAGATGTTTTGTAACTGCAGAGAGATCCAAGAAGTAGCAGGAGAGAAGGCAGGAAAGGTGAGAGAGGTGCTGTACTTCAGCAGAGGTCTGGAGAAAAGGTCGAGCCAGGGAGTCTCTTGGTTTGTACAGACTGTCAAGAGACAGAAGGCACAGGAGCAATGAACAAGCGCAGAAAGGGAGGTCAGGCTCAAACCATGGATAAAATCATGGAGGAAAGAGAAAGAGAAGCAGGAGCAGGCAGGAGCAAATATGGTGTGATACTGAAGCTGAGAACACTCAAGCATCATCCTATAGATGGCCAGGTTCCAAGTACTGCCTTTAATATAGCCATTTGTGAGGAGGGGCATGTAGGGGTATATAGCCTGAGGTAGAGTAAGAGAATTTTAGCACCACAGTGGGCTGTCAGCTTTGTAATCCTAAACAAAATTTCATTCAAAAGAGCTATATTCTCCCTTTCTCATTATTGCAAACAATAAGAGAGCTGCCCAATATGTATATGCTCCTACATGGTGGCACTCTTTGAGGGACACACAAGGAAATCATGAAACAGAATAAGCACTAGAAGGAGACAGATGGAGCTGCCTGATGGAGCAAAAGAAAGGAGCCCTAAGAATAACATGGGGAAAATGCAAAAGGAAGCAGAAAGCCAGGAGGAGTTGGAGGACACATTCAAAAAGGGATTCAGAGAGCTTAGAGAGCAAGCCAGGCTGGGCACTGGAAGCTGCTGTGTACCATAACAAGTGGGACTTGTCACTGGTATGTCTGGGATATTTCCAGGAAGCTTTTTTCTTCTATGGGGTGCTGAGGAGCTGCTGCTCTGGATCACTCTTGCAGTCCAGCACTTCCTGTGGAAGAACAGCCAGAAGCTATGGCCAGAGAGAAATGAAGTCTGAAGCTGACATTGAGGAAAAGATGTTGCAAGAAAAGGTTTTCCCAGGAGCAAGGTTGGCCTATGGCCTCAAAGTCTAAATCCTTCCCATTGCTCTTTCAATTTTATTTGGTTTAACATTAGAATGTAAGGGATTATTATTGGTTTTAAAACCAATGCTTAATCCTTATATTTGAAAATCTCTTTACTTTAGAATAATACTGCATTCCCATTAATTACTGCACCAAATAAAATTTATTTCAAAGTTCAGAAACTATCAAGTACACACATTGTTATTGTCAGGAATATTGTCAGGAATTCCCACTTTCCCCCTCATTTCCATCTCAAAGTTGCATTCTTCTGCTGAAGAAGTAATTTCAAGATTAGTTGTAAGAAATATCCAAGATGATCGCTGATTGAGACACTACCCAGCCCTGTCTCCACAGAAGTTTCTGCTGACCTTACATGTCTTGCTTTCACTTTATTGTTTAACAAATTTGCTTTTACTAATAAGAGACACACTCACATTTTGTTCTGACATTATGTTTTCAACGAGATACTTTACTAATGCTCTGCAAGAAGATTTTTGATTCTTTTCATTACCTACAAAGATTTTCATCTGAAGTTGCTATTTTTGTTTCATTTGGCATCTACATTTGGGAAAGAGTCAAGGGAGGAAGTGACAAATCTATCAGCTTAAGACGGGAAGCCCTGTGATTACAGAGCTGCTCATATCTCGTTAGAAGTTGTTTTTCCCTTTGGCTATTTCATACTAACATCCTTTCATGGGATAGTTTCTCCATTCACATCATTAAAATATAACATCAAAATATTTATTCATCAAGCACTGACTGTAATAAGTCTAATCTTGCCTGTTCTATACCATGCTTACACAGCACCCAAACAGCCAATTTTAATGGGACAGGGAGGCACGACTGTATATTAAATATAACACAGCAACAGCAGACTTACAAAAGGAATGGATCAGCTATCTAACTGCTATCTTGCTTATAAACTATTTGCCTGGAAGATACTGTGTCAGTCTTGTGTACCACCTTGCATGTGCATGTTCCTAACTTATTTCTGTAGCAGCTTTCCTCCTTTGCCAGAGGCACAGAGGAAATAAGCAGCAATCATTCACTCCGGCTCCTTTCCTGTGAAAAACACGGTGTATTTGAGCAACAAAGAAAGGGAGCTTTTTAATTTGTTTCTCTCAATAGCAATTTTCAGGGTCTCAAGATGCTTATTACAGTAGAAAAGCACATGAGAATAAGTACACTGATTAATTTGTGCCTACCAGAAACCCTGGATAGCAAATAAATAATAATAACAACAACATTGCAAACCAATGTAAATACCACTGTGATTAAAAAGCCTCCCTCTAAAGCAAAAAAGTCAGAGCCCACAGGAGGAGTGTTACATCTAATAGCTGCCCCGAGTTGTACAGTATCTAACATCTCCTATCCAAAGCTCTCACCATTCCTCAGAACAACCTTCAGGAAGCAGAAGGCATTTTAATCCCCAGTCACTGGTCCCGAGAGGACCTTGGTGCCTCCATGTACCTCCTTTAACTCTTCCAGTTGCATTGCAACACTTAACAGGGGAACCACAAGGATGTGGACAATTAACAGCAAAGCTTGAAGCAAGGCTGCCTGAAAGAAAAGGGAGGTTAGGATGAGGGCTGTATTGAACCAGAGCCAGGCAGTCAAACCATGGTACTTACACAGTAAATAACTGCGATGACAACTTTGCTCACCTTTCAGCACTTGCTCCTTTTAAACAATTCTGTAGTATCTTGTGCCCTTACTCCTAACAACGTATCACCATGGGTGTTGACATTTAACCTGTTTGTCAACAGATCCATTTACATCACATTTCACTGGCACCCCATGCAAGAGGCAGTAAGTGAAGAGCATTTTAGCACAAGTGATGAAAGATGTCATTGCTGGTGCCCTTTAGCACTGCCTGCACTGCCGTGAAGTATAGCTACCATTAGTAACAGAGGTTTGAATGTAATGTCTCCTTTCACCCAGCAAGGTCAAAAATTTATGGTTTTGACCTTTTCTCTCTCATTTGATGTTGGAGTGGGTTCGGGTTGTGTTGCCAAAGAATAACATCAAATCAAATAGAGTTGCTGCAGGTTCAGTGTGAAGTGATGCAGAGAAAGAATTCCACCTCTCCCTGATAAAAAGTACTTCAACGACTTTAATAACAAGGGCCATAAAATTTCGCAAACTTTACAGAAAATGTTGTAAGAGTGTTAAAACTTTCAAGGGGGCACACAAGAGAACGCAGTGATTCCAAGACGACCTACCTTTATTCTTGTCACTATATGGTTTCCCCAGGTGTATTTCTCATGGTCTCAAATATGTTTCAGGAAGAGCAAGTTTTGTTTTGGTATAAAGGTCTGCGTTTGTTAAACCAGCGTAACTTTAAAGTGCTGTGCTTTTAGCAGGCTGCAAACTGTTTTGACTCAGTTTGGGTTGGTCACTTTGCACATGCAAGCTAGAAAGACACACAAGCCCTTGTGCTTCATTCCCCTGATTTGACCAAGTTGGCTTAGCCAACTACAGACTGCTGTCTATAAGCCTGGGAGGTTTAATGAACTCTTAAACTTTTCCCTGATCCTTGTTTTTAGGGCCAACCAGACTTGAACAATTTGTCTGAGTCACTTTTCAGCACTGGAGTCCTCTGATGTGCAAAGCTGCCATATGGTCTCCAGCACTCTCTTCTTGCCCCATCACCAGCGACTCAGCACGTGAGGAGCAGGAGTGCTGCTTTCCATACACACTGCTGACAGAGGCCAACTGCCCAGCCACTGGGGAAAGGGACATTTTAGGGACTGCTGGCTCTTCACTCACTAAGCATGACAGAGTTGCAAAGCTCACCCAAGATCAGTCCTGCAAGTGTTTAGGATTGGGGATTAACTCAATCCACTGCAGGCTCAGTAAGAAACTATTTTTCAAATAACAAGTTGTTCTGCAGTCTCGTTATCTGGAATGTTTTTTTTTCCTACCTCTCCCCGCCTCCTTTCTTTTTTCTCTGCAAAGAAGCATTGCTTAAATGTATGCATAATAACTGTGCAGAGATTCAAACATACCTTCTGTGATGCTGCAGTACTGCTGGTATATTGCATTCAATTTTGGTATAGTTTGGCTTACTTTTATTTTCTTCCTGGTTTCAACAGGAGAAATACATCACTTTGACATGGAAGGATTTAGAACAATTCTGGACACACATAAAACATGCTGATATGAGAGATCTTCAGATAACCTCCAAATTTTTGTGCTTTTGGGTTTGTTTTGTTTCGTATCTGTAGATGCACTACCACAGCACCCTGGCTGCAGTACCACCAGTCTAAGTAAATGTAGCCTTCGTCGAAGATCATCTTTCTCAAACTTTCTGCTAGGATGCATAACTTCATCAATTCCCCAAGTTCTGGATCTGAGTTTGGGATTTCTACCAGAAAATTTAATGTGTATTTGCATTCAAACTATACATTTTAGCGTGCACACAAGCTGTCCTCTGCTGTCAGGGACTTTGGCAGGAACTGTTGCTTAACAGTGTCTTTGGAAATATAAAGTCATACATAAGCTATGAAATAGGTTGTTATTGTTATATGGATATTTTTAACACATTTGAGCATTGAGTAGCTAATACAACATCTTTTTACCCTTATTGGCTAAACCCAGCATGCTTCCTCTCTGGCTTTTGTAGTCTAGCAGGAGATATAATTTGTGCCAGCCCACACAGGGCAAGGGGGCAAGAAATAAACTATAAATTGCATATCATTTTTTTGCTGCTTCTCACTGCTACAGTGACCTTTCTGCCTGCTGTGAAACTTCATGTCCAAATTTCCTCCCAAATACTACAGGATACTGCAAGTACTAACTAAAAGAAATGCAGAGAGGCAGGGAACAAAGCAGTTAAATGGCCATTAGCAAGGCTAACAAGACAAATAGGAACAGCTGTTACAACACAGGTTCTTACCCAAGCAAGACCACTGTGAGGGAATATTACATCCAGTAATGTTCCTTGTCAGACTTAATGGATTATAAGTACCCAGGTTGCTCCTTATATAGATACTTCAAATTCACTTTGTAAAACCATGAGACAGATACACTAAACACCCACCTCTGGCTGCAGCTCGTGACTGCTTTGCATACCGCTGTGGTCCACTATGTCTGTGCTCAGCCCTTCATTTCTGGTCAAGAACATGGAGGCATGGAAACTCTCCTAACTAGAGGATAACTTCAGATATGTGGGTACTTCCCCAGGACCAGCGCAGTAGCCTGTTCTTTTTTGTTACTACAGGTGGCCAGTGCTTTTCCAGGCAGTCTGATTCCTCCAGGGAATGCTGTATTTTTAATGCCACTCAATTTTCCCAGTGTTGGCTTTATATGGTACGAGTTGACTCCTAGAAACTACAAGAAAACAGAATCTTCTAAGTTTTGCTGTTCCTAAAGTGCTGCTAGATTGAGCCCTATGCATTGGATACTCTGTCCTTCCCCCCCCCCCCCCCCCCGACCACCAAGCCTCATGTCACATAGGGCCTTCTATGTGTGTTTTAACACTTCCAGGGACAGTGTTTCCACCACT
Source organism: Pezoporus occidentalis (assembly GCF_034315485.1). Lineage (NCBI taxonomy): Eukaryota > Metazoa > Chordata > Aves > Psittaciformes > Psittacidae > Pezoporus > Pezoporus occidentalis. Next base: position 521,178 of record NW_026913800.1, on the reverse strand, counting down.
TTCCTGGGCAGCCTGTTCCAGTGGCTGACTAACCTTTCAGTGAAGACAGTTTTCTGTGTTCTGCGTTTCGTGGTTTTGTTTTATATATATATATATATATATAAAACATTATTTAGTATTCTACGTGCTTGCTGGTTATCGGCATTTGGAACCTCACCACCACAGTATCTGCAGATCATTGCCACTAGTACAAGAACATGACCCCATGCTCAGAAATACAATCTTAAAGAAAGGGTTACCTCACTGAATATTTTATGCTCTTTGTTTTTCTTTTTGCTTAGCAATTAGAAAGTGCCCTTTGTTTGTGTTTCAACAGAATTATTGTAGTAGGACACTACCAAAAAAGGCAAGGAAAGAGTTTCCATGCAAGTCAAGATTTCTCTTTTATTTTTCTAACAATGACAGAGTCACAAAACAGGAGCATGTCAGATGTGGGCAATCTGGAATTTGGTTAAACAGGAATGAAACAAAATCTGCAAGCGACAACTTGCTGTTGCAACAAGGATTACCTCAAACCCAGGAAACATTACAGAGTAAACCTCTTTTTGTTTGCATTTCAAAACAGTTGCTAAAATTCTGCTTCTCAGGACTTGAAAGTACCCATTGCATATATTCCTTTCATGCTCTCCTCAGCAGGGCTTCAGCATGGATTGGCCCCACTCCCTCACACCTGAGCTGCCATGCACATTTATCAGGGGTTTCTCCCCCTTTCTTTTGGTGTTGGTGTGGAAGGAAAAGGTGGAGCAGTTGGGTGAAGCCAGCTCCATCCCACTCCCCCAGCCACAGCCCCTGAAGCAGACTATTTTCTCATTATCGCATGACTAATATAACCACAGGCACTTGAAGTGCATGGGAACTTTTCCAGCCAGTGTCCAGAGGGCAGCGCAACCTTTCTGCTGAGGAGGGTCTTTTCTACTTTTTTCCTTTCAGTAAGTAGTTTGCCATCACTGTCAGTGCAGCAAGACGGACCCCAAACCAGGCACCACTGGAAAACAGCTCTTCTTGAATCCTTCATATAACTTGAATTTCATGCCAGCACCACGCTGGTGACAGCAACAGTCTGTGCATTTTCTCAGGCATGTTCAGCATGATAAGCTGTGCCAAAAATGGTTGAACTGATCATTTTATGTTAACTGTACAAGAGCTCACAAGACAGACAGTGAAGCCTTGCTAGGCTATGTGATGTGTTCCACAGCACAGTACCTGCAGCATGTGGTGGCAGCTCACAAGGCTGGTAAGAGCCTTGTTAACTCTTGCATGTACTGACACTGCCTTTTTGGGTTCTCCTCCAGTTAGTCAGGAGCCTGGAAGCCCCTGAGCAGGGTTAACCAGCTCCCTGCTGGGGTTCTCATTAGGAGCAGCTGGGGCATTGCTGTTTCTCCTGTGTCTCTTTTTCCATCTGTTTCTATGTTTCTGAAAAGCCTTGCCAAGAACACCCCAATTTATTCAGCTCTCAAGTCTGATTTGACTTGAAGCCTCTCAGCCCCCCACCCTTGGGTCTGACCAGATCATTGGAGCAGAAGTCACAAGATTTAAAAAAAAAAAACCAACAGCAAGAAAGCTGATTAGACAAAACTGCTGAAAATCTCCAAGAATTAATGTACAGACTAGATGTGATAGCTTCTCAGAATGGCATCTTTCCAACTGCAGTGTCCATATCACCCCAGTCAATGATGAGACAGATTAGGCACTGAATTCCTACCAGCTGGTACACTAGGGCATTCTTATTTATGAGAAATGTTGTAATTTGGTAGGGTTTGACCACTCCTTTGAACTTGGGATGTTCACATTGCCTGATTTTGGCAAGTTTGCACCTCAGTGAATAGCTGTGTGCTGTTCAAAATCTACATGACCACAGCAGCGATACCTTTCATTTATAAATGTGATCACACATACTTAGGCTATACAAGGGCTGGTAAACAGAGAATGCAGTTACACTTAAGCATGAGAGGAGACACAAAGCTGGACTAGACTGGGAGAAATTTGAAGATGTTTTGCATGTTTCAATTTCCATGCTGTCTGACAGAAAGCTTGATAAAAATCCTATGTCAACCACAAAAACTGAACACCCAATTAATTACTAACACTGTTTCAAGTGACTTCTAAATAAAGGAGAATATGGCTGCCTTCAAGGCTGACATTTTAGGTATGAACATCAGTTTCACGTCAGAGGTCCTCCACTCTGCTCTGCTGGGAACCCTCTGCACGGCCAGCTCAGCTCCTGGCATTCCGCCTTGCCAGCTCACTGGGAATTCAGCTCTGCAAAACCCCCTGAAGGATGCTACTAGCTTCAGCCCATAGCTGATGCCTGCAAACTGGGAGCGTCACTAGCTAGTCTGTAGGACAATTACACCAGTGAGCTTTACAGAAAAAAAAAGAGTTGAAACAAACCTCTAGCTGTGAATTCTCTATTGCAGTGATAGTGTGTGGATAAAACCCCAACTATCAGTGGCTAAAAGGCTCAGGCCAAAATCAGATCTTTGTACTTTTGAAATACAGGGGAATTCATATTTAAGCCTTCAGGCCTAACTCCTGCAGACTTACATTTCCAACTAGATCCACCGTGTCCAATCCACAATAAGGAGAAAACAAGTCTTTGGCAAGCAAGGAGAGAAGTTCTTGTGACTGGCTTTCCAATTTTTGCACAATAACTTCTGAAAATTACAGTCTTTTCCCTTGCTTCAGTTTATAACTGGATTGCTGGGATAAAAACACAGATTTGGGATCAAACTCTGCTTCTTGCAGTAGAAGAGGTTGTTTTGTTTGACTTGTCTCCTACGGAGGTCGAAGAAGGCCAGTTATTTTTTCACAAATCTAAATGGGTATCGAACGATGGTTAAAATAGGAGAATAACCCCCAGAGCTCTGGCCTCTCTGCATAGGCGCAATTCTGTAATTCAGCTGCACTCATTCCAGAGTTATATTAACCTGACTGCAGGTCAGCAGATGGCAAGCAGGACACAAGGGCAGAGTGGGACAGGAGAAGAGACCTGTTAAACCCTGAACTCGCAACCGGATCTCTGCCAGCGGCTGTTCAAAGACTCTGGACACTGCAGGCAAGCCGGGGGCAGGCAGGCAGGGCTCTGCACCAGCACAGGCAGACACTGAACCAGGGCCTTGTGCATTGGTTTATTTTAGAAAGTTCAGGATGCCGTTACTGAACAGCCTAAATATAGCTCTATCAAAATGGAAAAACAATCTGGGTTCAGCCATGTACAATCACAGACCTCTTCACACTTCAAACACCAGGACATGCTGTACAACGTGCAAAAACCAAGGTCTTTGTGGGAGCTGAGGAGGAAGGAAGGTGCCAAAGGAGGGAGGGCAGACCCTGAGCAGGAATCAGGTCCCCCTGGCAAACACAGCAGCAGGTAGGTGCAAGGGGACTTCAGTCTCTGGGGCAAGCTGGCTTCTACCAGAGCAAGAAACAGCTGCACCGCACTGACCAACAAAAAAGAGAAATCTGTAGAGAAAGCAAATGGTAATTACATGTTTCTAGAGCTCTGGTTCTCCAAAATCTTACTCTGAAGCAAGATGTGAAGGAAGTCTGTTTTTAACTTCTGCAAGCAGTCCTGGCCAAACATCTTCCCTCCCCCTTCACTACTGGCTAGAAATCCCCTTCATTACTCACACACAAACAAGGCTGTTGCCATAGAAGTCTTCTTGACTTGGTTAAAAAGTGATTCAAGAGGATCACCCGGTGGCTGAACTGGCTTATGCTGAGAGTAAGACAGAAGAAAACAGGCCCTCTCCAGTGGCTGGGGCTGTGGGGAGAGCCCCAGCTCTCCCGTTGCAGCTTGCCAATCTTGATCTCTGGTTTTGCTCAGAAAGTGAAGCTGAACAGGAAATTATTGTGCTGCGTGACACAGAGCAGTGTATTATTCAGTATTAGGAGGATCATGTTCATGAAATGTTATTTTTCCACTTTAACAGTTAAACCTTTGGACTAGTTTTTTTAACGTAATTTTCATTTTTTGCAGTTATTTATGTTTTAATGCTCTCCTCCTCCAAAGGATAGCATCCCCTCCTCTTGCACTAGTGCATAAACTCTGTGTCTCCATGGCCGCCCAGGGGCCAAGGGAAGGGAAGGCACACACCAAGCATGTGGTAGAAATCATCCCCATGTGCCTCTTCACTACCAACTGATGCTAGGCTTCTGGTCATTGTGTGTGGATTTGGTGACACAGCATGAGGCATAGAGGGGGAGGCAAAAGGAAGGGGCCAAGTGGGCCTTTCCTCCAGTGGGCAGAGATGTGGTCTCACCTACTGTATCTTTCAGAAATGGTCTGTAGCAAAGTGCTGGCATTGTAAGGGGATGTGTGACCCAGAGAGTGCAGGATGGAATAATTCATCCATCTCCAAGAGTAAGGCTAAAATAAAATATACACTGCTCAGCTCATTGTAAACATCAATAACCTTCCTTGTAGACTTTCTGATGGGCTTCCCCTAGCCACTGCTCTGTGCTGGAGCAGTGGTTTGGCATGGCCATTGCAGATACATGCCCCTTTCTGGAACATTCACAAGATTAAAGGTCCCTCTTGCCTCAGAGAAATCACACTTCTTGCATGCTTGTTAGAGACAGGGGCTGCCAGACTCCAGAGGTGGCACAGCAGCAAGCCTGCCCTGCTGTTCCCAAATACCCCTTTGCCAACAAAGTAGCCAGGGGTAGGATGCAGCATTCTGCCTTTAATGGAAAGTGAAGGATGGAGAGAAATCTGTTTGGCCTGCCAACAGGATGGGGTAATGGTGACACAGAGGAAGGAGCCAGGTTTGTTGGGGTGGATTGGGATACCTGGAGAAAGCAGGAGGACAGGCACATCCTCACCAGCTCCCCTAGGTAATAGCAACCGGCTGCTGAGCTTCCACTGCAGGGTCTGTGGTCTGACCCTGCCCTAGGCTAAGCACACTGCAGTACCAGAGGTGCTGGGTTACTCTCTGAGGAACAGGATTAAACCAATCTTTTTATTAGTTAATAATAAATATGTTGGTTAATTAATAGTAACCTACTGTACCCTAGGTGAGACAAAGTTGCTGCAGGAGATGTTGCTTCTGGCTGTGTGACCAGAGGCTCTGCCACAGTGCAGGACATGACACAAGGAGGCACAGGAGGGTAGGACAGGCACTGGATATTGGCTTTTCTTGTCCCAAGGGCTTTGTTTGGTAGCTTCAATAGTAGACATGTTTTTCTGTTATTTTAAAACACACCCTGAAGTTCAACATAAACCACTGTCACAGGCCTGAAGTTGAAAAGGAAGACAGTGCTCATGGTGTATTGTGCATGCATATGGATCTAATTATTGGGAGATCATTAACAAAACAATGTCTCTCTGCTGACTTTACTAGGTCTCCAAAGACGTTGTCTGAAAGAAGTATTTGACATCTTTAGAGTGTTAAGGCTAAGGATTTTTCTTATGTTCTTTAGAATCTGAACATGTGGGATGCATACAATGCATTTTTCCATTCTAATTAGCATTTTCATTGGCTAAACTGTGCCTGGCCCTGATACTTTTAAGAGACCCACTGATTCCACATGCCACAAGAGCCACTGAGGAAAACATATGCTAAGACAGTGTAATTATGCAGGATCTTAAGCAGCTTCCAGTTAACCAGTGAATGGTGTAATACTAATCTAAAAGCTTTAACCAGTCTTTGATGGAAAATTTAACTGTTGAAAGAGGAAGACAGAGAGTGGAAGGGGGACAGAGAGAAAAGAAAAAGCCCTGAACAGACTTTGCAGAGTGGAGCAGAATAAAACCCACTGATCAAAAGCTGTTTGATGAGTTGAGTGCCATGATTTGAACAGAAGAACAGAAGAGGAAAGCTTGAAAGTTGTTCCCTTTGCAGATGCAAGCTCAAAAGATCACCTGTCCGCTTGGTATTTGATTTGCAATATTGATGTGCTAAGCTGCTCCCACACACAGTAAATCAAGGAGCAAAGAGCAGAAGGTAACAGCCAGCCCATACGGACAGTGACTTGCTTCATTTATTACTCAGGGAAGTGTGTCCATTTTGCAAACAGAAGTGGCATTTTCCTTGCTCGGTGGCACTAAGTGTCTTATTACAGCAGGACAGTCAGGGCAAGAGACTTATTGACAGCTTGGGTTTAAAAGTGCCCAGTGCCCCGTGACTCAGTGAAAGCCAGCCTGATGCAGACATGGCCACTGATACCTCTTTAAAGGACATGAATATACTACAGTGATGCCAGAAGTTCTCAGGCATTATTTATCTGGAAACGATGTTCTGAAAGGGAAAATAAAAGCATTTTGACAAGCAGCCCATGCCAAATGTGAAGTGCTTTGCTGTCTGCTGCAAGCAGGCAGGGTAAGAATGAGGAGGTACTCTTCCCAGGCCTGCTGTGAAGCAGCTGGGCTGTCAAACCCAGCTTTTGCCTGTGCTAAAACAGGCTAGAAGCTCAAGAGCTCAACAGACAGAAAGCAAGAGAGACCTGTTCTATCGCCCACAACAGCACTTCTCCACTAGCAGTTTTCAAGCAGCTAATCAAAAAAAACAAGTACAGACTGGTAAAACACTTGAAACATGCCATTGCCTTTGCATGTCACTGTCATCCATCCTCATGTGCTCCAAAGCCTACAATCTGGCTTTTAGGTGAGGCACTGGAAAAGCTATTGCTGGTGAAGCTGAGCAGAACATCATGCAGTGATGAAGCCCTGTAGGACAGCTCTGCCTTTCTTAGGCCAGAAGCTTCACACTTAATTTGCAAGGCCTCAGGACTGAGGCTTTCTGCTCTGTCCGAACTTTTCTTGACCTGCTTGCAGTTTTGGTTTACTTTGTTTTGTTTCATTCAGCTGTGGCAGCAAGTTTGCTAAGTGACTGCAAGTGCAAAGCTTATTTGTTTTACTTTTGTGTGTCTTTGCATGCTACAACCATTTATAAGCTTTATAGAGATTGCAGTTTTCCTGTGCAGAATGAGGTACTTATGACTAATAGAATAATGTAGTGTAGGGGAGGACAGGTCTGCTACAACAGCTGTTGAGAAGGCTGAGGTGCAGAGAAGCACAGGCCTGGGACAATGAGAGATGTGTCACAGGCTGGCACTGGTGATCCCACAGGTATAAACATCTCTCCCATATCAGTTCAATAAAAGTGGAGCTAGACAAAACTGGTTTTAGGGTAAAAAAAAAGAACAAAGGAATAGTACCCAACATATGTAAAAGGCACCACATACAGTAAATTCCAATGAAACATGGAGCTGCAGACAAGTAGAGAAAGATAAATGTGTAAAAAACCATGTTAGCTTATGAAAATTACTCCAAGTGGATCCTAGATCAAGGAAGGAAAAACCATCAACCTGAAATCCCATCCCTGGCAGTGTTCAAGGACAGGTTGGATGGTGCTTGGAGCAACCTGGTCTAGTGGAAGGTGTCCTGCTTGTGTCAGGGGGTTGGAACTGGGTGATCTTTAAGGTCCCTTCCAACCCAAACCAGTCCATGATTCTATGATTCTACAAACATCAAGCTCCTCTTCACAAAGCACTTCAGACTCCCCCCATTCACTGCAACAACCCCAGCCCCACCAGACTGAGACCGTCCACCTCAGGGCACAGAGGATCACCCTGACACCAGGAAAAGGGGGAGAAATTGAATGTGTAAAATGATTTTAACTGCATTGTTATTCTTTCTTTTTCTGTAACATATCTAGACTTGCAGTGACTCATGAATTACTGCTAAGGTTTCTGCTAGTGTAAGGTGAGCTTCCTTTTCACCTGTAAACAAGACTTTTAACATAAAAAATTGCTGGAATTAATGAAATGAGGTGACATTGAAATGACAGAGGCCATGGATAGGAAAGAGCCTACTGATCTTCTGTGGGTTTGCTCTAGCTGTCACAATCCCTGTGACTGAACTGCGGTACAGGGTGACTTCTGGAGGTCAGACGAGGCATGTCTGGGAGCTTCACAGCACAGCATGTTCCTGGGTGAGGGACAGCTATTTCGGCAGAGAGCAGCAGCAGGGGCATGCTTTCACCCACTACAAGCAAATCACTGTCTTTCCCGGGAAAGGGAACAGGAATGGATCCCACCAAGGAAACAAGAATCTTGGTACAGACGAATTGCAACACACATTATTTATGTTAAAATACTGAAGATCAGGCCAGAAAATGCTATAGCCAAATTGATTTGGAAGGGCCAAGCTGGATTCATGAGGAGGAGGCTAGCAGAGGACAGTATGTGTATAATTTGTAACTTAACCCAGGCTGCAGTGGTATGCAGACACCAGCTGTCATACCCTCCGTGGATGCATAGAAAACATTTAACATGATTTAACAGGACTATCTGGATCAAGTGATGCTGAAGTTTGTTTTTCACAAGACCTTTGCTGATAGTGTTTTCTTTATGGACCTTTCCCTGCCAAACTGTCACTAAAACTCAGCAGGATGCAATTTCTTCTCCATTTTCCCTGGGAAAAGAAAAGCACTGCAGTTCAGTGGGGCTCTTCATTCTAGTAGATATCAAGTCCCTGACAGTCTTTAACCACGTTCTCTTTCTTTTTTTTTCTTCACAAATAGGGAAAGGGGTATTTGCATCTTCTAGGTTAAAGCACCTGGGAAACACCAACCACAAAAACCCAGAGGCTTGGGAGGCCTGGGTGGGGGTGTGTGTGTGTGTGTGTGTGTAACTTGCAATGCACTATCATGCAAACTGCATCAGCATAGAGCACCGACTACCAGTTCTGTAATCAGAGTTTTTATGAACTCCAGGAGTTGCAACGTGCCTTGGATGGATGTACCTGGATGCTGGATCCAAATCCGCCTAACCAGCCCTGTGGCACGAAACTTACGGATATCATCAAGCTTTGGATCAATAGAAGCACAAGACTCTGGCAACCCTTCAGATGGGCAATATTTTCAAAGGTCATTGCCAATTTTGCAATACCAGATTTTCAGTCTAATGTTCAGACCTATGGCACCTGCTTTAGATACACAGAAAAGCTGGTCTTTGCTCCAAGCACCTTACTCTTTAAACACATGGATCTCATACAGGCAATGCTGCTGCTAGAATTAATAGTCTACTAATCATGTTAGCTTTTACTTTTCAGCATATGCTGATGCCGTATTTCTGCGGCCAAGTTATCTATAACATGATGAATAGTTTTGTCTGCTTCTAATTTTCAAGTAATACTGGGAAAAATTTAGATTGAATCGGCAGAACTTGACGTTATTCTATGGTTTTGCTCTTAGCATTGCTCTCACAATTCAAAAATATTCCCAGTGCCCCTCTTTCAAACTCTTAATAGCAATGGGGGTGGGTATATCCAAGATTTCCTGTCTCCATCATTAAGAGTGGGACTCACTCATGAGGTGAGTCAGTTTCCCATTACTTGCTGCAGAGACTGAACTACCTGTGTCACCAGCCCAGCACCCGGGCTGTTGTCACAGTATTTGACCCAGCAGTCACCCTGTGGCTTAGACAGGGACCATGGAGCAGGAGAGAGGCTGCTGCTGGAGAGTACCCCTCCCTGAGCCTTTCTGGAAACCAGCCTAACTCTGGGACCCACTGCACTGCAATATTGCACTTCCAAAGCAGCTGGTGGTGGGGAGGGCAGGCACAGTGGCTCTCCTGTGCTGTCAGAGGGGTTGGGAGGGTCTAGTGCCCTGCAGCATGTCCACAGTCCTTGCATGATTTGGACCACGCACTGTTAAAGGAAAATGCTGGGGCATGTTTTGCTGTAATACGTTCCCTTTCCCATCCTGGCAAGATAAGTCATATTGCATGGTGAGTTCATTATGTTCCATGTTTGTTGATCTAAGTGAGACAGAATGAGCTAAGACTGATTTTATTTGGCTGGAAAGGGCTGAACAGCAGCTAATATTAAACACCTCTCATGTGAAGCAGGAACATTGGTACTGAAAGAATTATAATGACTTAATGTGAACTTTAATAAAGTGTTCATGAATAATACATTTTAAATTATTACCTAGATATTGGCTGGCTGGAACACCAACCTTAGTCCATATTTCTCTGATACTATTTAACCTTGTCACCAATTTAGGGAATTAAGGCACTAGAAATCCTAGCTGTGGGGGAATATGGATAGACCTCATAGCATAATCCTTGTCCCACTCACACATTGCTTTGCTTTTGCTCCTATAAAAGAGGGTAACATATAAAATGAAATCTATGAATGCAGTCCATAAAATGAAGCCTATACTGTGTCTGTGGCCTCTCCACACAATGACATGGGGCTTCCACCAACCCAAGCCATGCACTCTCCATAGAAGGTTGTCAAAAGTGCAGGAGCCATTTTCCTGTGAGGCTGCAAGTACCTCCAGCAGGTGCCCACTAGTTCCACGTGTTGCTGGTGTGGCCAATAACTTCATTGTGTCTGACAGAGCAGACAGCAAATTCAGCCCATCTCCCTTTGGCTGTGAGAGTCAAGATTAGGATTCACTTGGATTAGGACCAGGGTTCATCCCACTAGGCACAATTTTCCAAGCAGTGGATGGAGGAGGCAGGTAACACTGTAATACAGAGGCTTGTAAAGTGACACACTGGGCTTCTCTCCACTTTCCCTGTTGGCTGCTCAAGTAGCTGTATCCATTTCCAGTACCCAGCACACTCCCCATGCACCTCCTGCATGGCTGCTTTGTGCAGCCATGAAACTGCACCTCTAGCAAGTGTACTACTAACATAGGGTACAGCTACCCACGCAGTTTTTTCTGAATGAAGGTGTGCATTTACAATGTAAGTGTAGCTGCTAGTGGCAAGTTCTCAGAGGCAGCCTCTTGCCTGGGAGAAAATTTCCCTCTATGATTAGGCAACTTTTCACTTACCACAGTCTGTGAATGGGATCTTGCTGTGGAAAACATGATGTGATATAAATGCACAACTCCACAGTCACTTGTTTGTATAGGTGTACCTTTAGAAATGAGAGTTGCAACCAGAGTAGACCTTGAAAAGAGCCCTGCTGCTGGCCAAACAATGCTTTCAAAGGACTTTCAAACACTGACTGCCTCATGTGGGATTTGTAAACTGTTTTGCTATATGAATCACTGCAGCACCCGAGCCTGGGTCTGGAGCAGTTTATAGTTAAAACACCATGCAGCTGTAATATAATAACAAAGCAGCTCCTCTGACTAAAACTGGCCGCAGTCCTGGGGGCTTTTCTCTTGCTTTCTCAGTCACACCCTTCCCTTAAATCTCCTCCTGGGTCATGCAGCTAACCCCAAGTTGAGGGCCTTTAATGGTTTGTCTAAACCAGCAAAATGAATTTCCAGACCAGAAGATTTAGGGTTTGATATATAGATAAAGAGTGAGCTTTAGTACTGTCTCAGTTTTGAATCATGAGCAATGCCTGACCTTACTGATGTGCCCCCAGCTGGTTTTCACAAACTGAGCTATCAGGGAAAATATCCATCCTCAGATTCCCAAGCATCATAAGTGTCTTGTGGATGTCACCAGAAGGCCATGCTTAATGCACACCCACACTCCTCTCCTCTGCCGGATCCCGAACCACTGTGGCCTCTCAGGAGCTTAAACATCTGCGGACTTTTTAGTGCTCTTGGGTACATCTATAGGTGATGGCTGTTGGATTTCTTCTGGCAGCGCAAACACCCAGAGAAGGCAGCCAGCAAGCACCTTGTGCATGATCAGGTACAGCCACATCTTCCCAGCCAAGCAATGCTATGCAGCACTGTACTTTAACCGGGATTGGGATTGGGGTAGGGCAGCAGAAAGGACATGTTCTTCTTTCATCTGATTTCATCAGGGTTTTTTTGAAGACTGAATTAAAGTAAGGGAATGCCTAGAAATACGTTTTTGCAGTAACCCAATTTGAAGTTTTGAATTTATGAACATGGTCATTAAAAAAAAAAAAAAATCCTCTTTTTTTTTTAAAAAAATAACCTCAAAATCTGCAGAGAAATGTTACCCAAATTTCCTCAGATTTTACCCACACCAAAATTCCTGTCCAAGCCAGGCACTTTCAGAGAAACAAAAGCAGTTACAAAGCTGGATCATTAGCATTGTGTAGAAGCCCACTGTTTGTATTGGAAAAGTTCATGCTTTCTTTTTCTTCTTTACCAGTTCTAATAAACCATGCACATAGCTTAGGAGAAGGAGATACTACAACACCCAAACTCCTTACAGTTCTCAGTGATCAACGATGTCTCTTTAGCAAGCCAGGTGTCTGGTTTTATCGTCTATCCAGATGTCACCCCACCATGCAGTCCACCAGGCAGTACACAAAAGTGCTTATGTGCTGCACTAGCTCTACCTAGACCAGCATCCACTTTAAGTGATGAAAGTCCACAGGACCAGGTGTCTCTAGGCCAAGCATTCCAGTAAGTGAAATTTATTGTTTTAATATTCCTTTCTCCCATTTCTCCTTCAAGGGATCTTCCATCACTAAATCAACATGACTCAGCCTGCTGCAGGAAGATGGAAAACAGGACAAGTGCAGGCTGTCTAAAAATAAAATGGAGCCAAAGAGGTCCTCTGCAACATTGAGCTTTACTAAGCACCAAGATGACTCAAAAGAGCTACTCTGTGAGGTCAATGGAAGAAGCAAGTAGAAAGAAAAGCTTGTAATTGGTGTCAATATTACAAGAATGGGTGAAAATCGTCCTGGACTCCATAGCTGAGATAGAAAACTGATGTCCTGCACACAGCAGAGCAAGCCATCAGTTTTCTCCATCCCAGTGCCTTCGTCATCACACTGCCTGAGGAGAGCAGGAAGGTTTGAGGGTGAGCATTTGCCTTGTGCTTTGCCTTCTGTCTGTGTCCAAGGCCAGAAAGATAAAAGCATCGCCTGTCTCACTGTCCACTGGCAATTTCTCACCGCCAGAGAAAAATGAACTCTGACACACCCTGTCTTACAGATGGTCCAAATCTATCACTCAAGGAAAAGGTCACAAATAGCATCTTTAGCCTTCCCACATCAGCCATCCATGTGGGAGCCAGTAGATCCACCATTCCCTGTATGTGGTCCTTCCAGCTCCTACAGGATACCTAGAAGTGTTCTATTTCTAATAATGCTGAAGGAAAGTAGTCTCTGATGGCATGCAGTGCGCAAGAACATGGTAAAAACATGATCCAGAGGGTTTACAATCTAATTAAAGAGTTTAATTCTTTATACACACTGTAAAACTGAAAATCCAGGGTAGGTCCATTGAAAACAAAGCAAACCAGATAAATGTGAGCTGTTTCACACTGGGCTATGGGTATATTTATGTGGAAGGCTGAACAAATAAATTAGTGGTTTCTTTTCTGATAATGTAAATACTCCAAGAACACTGGAGATCCCAGTGAAGTCATTTGGAAGGGGTTGTAATGCAGTGCAGATGTGAAAGTGCTTGAAGGGAAAGAGGGAGCGTCCAAGCCTTTCCTGAGACTCTCCTAACACCCTTATGACAGTGATCTGCCTCAGTGTTGTTGTTGGCATGGCTAGCTCAGCAGCCGTCACAGCCCAGCTTCATAATTGACGCTACAGGCCCAATTCATTAAAAGAAGATTTACTGGTGTTAAGAGGGTTTTGTTATAGATCTTGTTTTCATAAATGGGGCTCTATAGTGCATTATGTGTGTGATTTACAGAGGAAAGAAAAAACTGAATTATGGGGAGAATTGCATGTGAGCAAGTTTCTTGGAGTGCAAATAGTTTAGTATGGAAACAAGATACAGATCTAGGGGAGAAGGAATTCATTCTCCTCCTATCTGCTAGTGCCCCAGGAGATTCACAGCAAGACACAACCACACTGGCGTTGTTACAGTGCTCTGTACACCACTCTGCTCCCGCTACTGTCCTATGTGCTCCACCAGCTCCAGGGAAAGTGGCAAGTAGCAGGGGGGGCCAAGCTCCCACCGCTCTCTGCCTCCTATGTGTAGTTCCTCCTGTCTCGGAGAACTGATCAGTTAAGTGATGAGGCCCTGCAGATGTTTTCTATGCTTGGAGTGACTTTTCAGCCTGACTTACGAGTACAGCTCAGCCTGGTTAGCACAGGGAGCTGCCAGCTATAGTGCAAGTTACTATGGGAGCTATATTGCAAGAGACATGCTAGACACTGTAGCTATGGCATAATAAATACTGTTTAGCAAATAGAGCAATATTAAGTAGTGTAGTCTTGGGCATGTCGTGTCTCATTCTAAAATGGATGTTAAAAAAAACATGATTTCCTATTGCTCCCCTCTTCCCACTGACTACAAAGGGAGCTAGGGTGACTGGGGCCCAGTTGAGACAAAGTGACTCCTCAAGTTCTAGTTAAGCCTAATTGCAATGTTCAGGTGCAGGTTGCCCACTTGGCTGAATACAAACAGCATGGCTATGTACAGTGCTGTCTAAAAGGCAGAAGCAACACAATGGCTGGATCCAGATGGGGAAATCCTGAGGACAGGGCAAAACTCTTCTCCTTCCATCTCCCATAAAATTGTTTGTGCCTATTAGCCTATATGCCTTTATAAGTGCAAAACAATGGAGTAAAATATCTTGTTCCTTTACTGAACCCTTTAGACTTTTGTTATTAAAAAAGCAGGTACATTATTTCATTAAAAAAAAATCTGTGGAAGCTTTTAATTTTTATGGGTTTTGTCTCTCAAAATGTATAAAAAGCTACGGTATAATTAACAAACTTAGTGAGTAATGCACAGCTTAGTATCAGCCCCTGTGGAGCTGCTAAAATCCATGACAGCCAGGAGTTAACAGACCTATCATGGTCAACAAGGGAAACTGCTGTATGCTTTGATTTATGATGCTATAATTATTTTGCTCTTGCAATATCTGATATGCTGTAGTGACCTATGAGTGACACAGGGCTCTTCCAGAGGGTGTCATGCACACACCCAAGCAATTCCCCTGGCCAGATCTTGTGCATAAAAATTAATTCCTGGAAACATTCATTCATATTTTTACAAGTGATTCACTTACTATAGGGATATCATAAAGGCCAAAAAACTTTGTAGGCATTTTAATAAAAAGAAAGTGTGAGGTGAAGCATTTACTGCCTTTAATTTAGGTTGTTCGTGTTTCTCCAGCTATCAGGAGCTGGTTTCCAGAGGCCCTGCAGGTGTTCAAGTGCACATTGGAACTGTCAGTGTCTATTGTTTGTGCCAAGCAGTAGGTTTTTAAGCAACATTTGGAAATGTTCACAGAAAAAAGCAATTTTGGACTTGTACAATGGGAGTGATTGTGCACAAAAGCTGAAACTAAGTTTCACTTGCCCAGTGGGAGAACAAGGAGCAAAACCATTCTTATGAGTCATAAATTCAGTCAACTCAGTCAGTGTCCAAATACTGCATACTTAGATATAGACTTCTCGCAAATTGCTTTTGAGCAGGGAGTTATTCACTGAGTAAGTTTGATTAAGTAAAAACGTTCTAAATGGTCATAACCTGCTTGTGGCCAATTCACAAAAAAAACCAAAACCAAACCCCAAACATATATATATATATAATATCAATCTTTATTTCGAGAAGTTTATACTGTTCTAATCACATGGCAACGCTCAGATATATGCAACCAGTCACACCCTACTTGCAAGCCATCAGCCAGAGGACACCAGGAAAATCAGCCTTGATGCTTCAAACCCATGTTTTTAATTTTCAAACCTCTAAAGAAGTATGAGCCAGCCACAAGCTGGCTGACAGCAAGCAGTTAACTTGGACAATCCCTGTGGGAGTCATTTCAGAGACCCACAGATGATGGCTGAAAAACATAGTTTTAGATCAATCATATTTGACAACCCAGTTTCAGGGCTGGGCTTGTTCTGTGTTGGAACTGTAAAGTCAGAAAGAGATTAAGAATCTTGCCTAATAGGTGGCATTCCAGACTGTCAGAGTCATGTTATCACACATAAAACTTCTATTAGATGAGCGATACAAAGGTTGCCCAGTATTCAAATGCTAGGCAATGCCAGAAATAAGGTTATTATGCTCTGTTTTAGCACTTTAAATGACACATCCATGTTATCCTCCTATGGCAGTCATCACTGTAGTGTCTGTCCCCTGCAGAAAACAACTATTATTTTCAACACAGTCTGTGAGATTAGCATTTCCATGAGTGAAGATCCCATCTATACTTACCCATGACAGCCAGAGCTTGCCAGAAAACATATTGCTCTGTTTGAAGTGTTTCTCACCTGATTTTTCAGGATTTTTAGACATGGCACCTTATCTGCCCAAAGCACAGCTCCCACTGGCTTTCAATGGCATGACCTACCTCTTCAAAGACTATTTGGACAATGTGCACTGTGTCACCTGGGGACAGAGAGACAAGCACAATCCAGACCCCAGACAGCCTGGGATGGTACTGCCCTTCCTATCCCCAGTGCTTCTTTTCTGCAGTGTGCACTTCCCTTCCAGTTTTGCTCAGAGAAGATGGACGCTGGGAGGTCTGTAAACGTACATGGAAGACGCCTCTGGTGTTTCAAAGGTTGTTCTTTTGCTCCATATTCTGCACTATAGCCAGTTTTGCCACATTGCAATCTCTTTCTGGGAGAGTGAAAGAACTGTCACTCATCTCACACCCTACCCAAAAAAAAGAGCACTCAAAAATTTCAGGCCATGATTTTTTTTTTTTTTTTAAAAAAGTTCATTCTTAACTTGGATCTTGGAAGCAGCTTAAGCTGGATGTCTGGCATGGGAAATCTCCCGGCCAAACATTTTCAAAAGTTTGGCAAAATCACAAACAAGGAAGACTGGGGTCTTATGAAGGGGAAACTGTTCAACATAAATAAAATAATAAGTAGAGCTGCTAGATCTCTCAACAATAGGTATAAAATCTGTAAGAGTTTCTCCACATAGGGTTCATAGCTAATAAGCCAAGGACTGGTGTTTTATAAAGACCTAGAAAGACCACAGAGAATCCTCCGTGTTTTCCTGTAGACATTCACTGAGATTAGACTGACACCAAGAGTTGTACTGAACTAAGTCCACAGCCAGAAAGGGATAGTGTCTCTTGGTTAAGTGAGCAGCCAGTCTGTTGGAAGCACTAGATTTCTCTTCCACACTAACCACCTGCTGAACTAATTCACGGACTATAATTGATCACTTATTAAATTAAGGTGACAACAAATATTCATACAGATTAGCTTCTTTCTTCTTACAGATAGTTTATTCAGAAATGTTACTGCTCAATTGCAGAAAGTCCTGCTCAGAAGAGAAAGGAAAAGTTTTAGTTTGACACTGGCTTTCTGTGTGAGCATTGCCTCTCTTTACCTGTTTTCCTTGAGGGCTAAAATGTGGGAACTGAAACAGTGACTCAAAAAGGGTTTTAGTTTTACCTAACACAAGATAGGTAGGCTTAAATACTTATAATCCAAAATACTGTTTCAGGGTCTTTGCTTTACGCTCAGCTCTATTCTTTTGGATTTAGTTTAGAAACAAGTTTTCCCTAAAGTCTCTTGCACTGCAGGAAAGAAGAGCTCCCTGAAGCCGGTTTGTGTAGATCTTTAAAATAATACTGGCTTACGCATTAAAAGACAGACACAGCTGCAGTGAAGGGCACTAGGCTTTTGATCTTAAAAAAAAGAAGAACCTGGGTTTAAAGAACATTCATTTTATGCAAATAAATCTGTGCAGAAAAACAGAGTAGCAGAAATCTGTGCCCTTTAGAGACCTGGGAAAGCAGCTGGCCTGGCTCTGCAGGAAGTAGCCTGCAGGTGCTGGGAACTGGCCAGAGGGCAGGACTCTCAGCTGCCAGACTCAAACCTGGCCTTTGCCTCAGCTGGAGCAGGAGGATGTGCTTGAGGAAGTGGGGCTCTTATGAAAATTGTCCCTGGAGAGAAGTTCACCTCTCCCGGCTCCAAGTGCATTAAGGGAGCTGCTTGGCTTTTCACATCTATCAGATGCAGCTTTCTACCAGGCTGGATGTTGTGTTTGTCTTTTCTTGTGAAATAAGCCTTAATTTTGGAAATGTTTTTTCAGAAGTAGTGGCTGGCTCAGAAAGAAGTCAGATAAATGCTTGGGAGAGCTGCAGAGGAGAGTCTGATCTATTACTCATTTGAAGCAAGAGGAGCTTCTACCTGCAGGACTTGAAGCCTTTTCAGTTTATTTTTCTTTTTTTGTCCTGCTGCCATGACTATGGATTTTCTCCCTCTTCAGCGTCTTTTGTATGAACACCCTGCCTTATAAGCAATCTTAGAAGCTGGGAGGAGAAGTGGAGACAAAAGGACTGCAATTACCAGGTGTTTCTTCCCAACCAGGCAGAGCCAGACTGCTTGACCTTCATCTCCCTCTTATAGCCTGTAACACCAAAGGGATCAGTATAGGTAAAGAATGCTGTGTGCATGACTTGCAAAGGGCTGGCCATTCCAAGAACCGTGTAATGAGCTGAGGCTGACACAGCATTGATAATGTGACAGCACAGCCTTATCTTTTGTGTCACCACAGAGAATGAGATGGACCAGAGCATCTGCCCATCTCCCAGCTAAGACAGGAAAGAAAAGATGTGTAGAGAGCTGGAAAAACAAACATTTTGAGGAACCCAGGTAAGAAAGAATGAAAAACACACTCATAAAGATGTAGTGCTAGTACAACCTTTTCTTACCTTTGGGTCTCAAAATGTTTCACTGTTTTATAAGATGGGAAGCACACAAAGCACATTGCCAAGTTCATAGAACCTGTTTCCATCTGAATCAAGGGTGAAAAATTACCTTCATGCTACTGCACTCTTGAAATGTTTTTCTTCCTTCCTCCCAGCTCATCTTGTGACATATTTTAATATAAATGTCCCCTTCCCCACAGCTGGGGTTAGTGGAGTTCAAAGGTGGGAGGGAATCTAAGGTATACTTGGGATGGAGATGTATTTCAGGAAAAATTGGGTTAATTTGGCAACATCTCTTTCAAACTGAGAAAAATGTATAAGTAATGGGTGAGGTTACACAACAGCCAGGCAATTAATTGTTCAGTTCAGTGGGTGTTCCCAGTCATCCTGAGGCCCATCTCCCCATGAAAGGAGACAGTTTTCCTCTTCCAGCATCAATGCCTAAACCATTCCCAGCTATTCTTTAGCCATCTTGACACAATCAACAATGAAAAACAAAACCGACCTCCATGGATTTTCGTTTTACTCACTGCCCTCAAGCTGTTTTTCATACAAATGTGAAATGTCAAATTTGCCTGTAGTGGGTCTAAAACCACAGATCAGACAATTCAGTTGTAGTATCAAAGTCAAATAGGATTATGGGTTACACATTTGGGACTGGGGTATAGGATGGTTGGCATGAAAAGAGCTCTGGAGTTCAGGCTGCTAGGATTTGGCAAATGGGAAGCAACTGTGGTTAATCCAGTTTTGAAAACAGCCTCTTGTTGCTTTGCCTCCATGAGAACCATAAAACCCCAGGTTTTTTGAAATATTCATTGAAAATAAAAATCTCCACTGACAGAAGAGTCCAGCAGTCTGGAATATGTAAACCCAACCTCATAAATCGGGTATGCACCAGGCAGAGCTTAGCAGCACTTAGAGCCCACCAGCTCCCACCTATCCCATCTGTCTCCCACTCAACCCCAACCTATCCCTGGATGCTTCTGCAAAATCCTACGGCCCTACCACAGCCTGATCGCGTTTCAGCCGTCTCACAGGCCCCTTTAATCACAGGGAAAAGGTGCCTGGAAAGCACACAAGCCCTTCTCCGCTGCACTCTTCTCTCACACTGCTCAGTAACCCTAAGACCAGGGAAGCACTCACAGGGTCAGGTTGGCGAATGACCCCCTGCCAGCTCTGCCTGCCGGCGCTGAGCCGCTTGGGCAGGCAGCAGCTTGGGCGGACACCTGCCGCAGGGTCTCTCCTCCGCCTAGTGCCAGGTCAGCTCCTCAGGGACTCCCAGTCTTCCTGCACCCTGTACCTCAGCTCACGGGTGTGCCTTGGTGGGTTGATCCCCAGCACCCCGACCCCAAAGACTCTCCCTTCGCGGCTGGCAGCACCTGGCGGGGCCGGGCCCGAGGCAGCGCCCCCGCTGTGATGCTCCAGGCAGCAGCGCGCCCAGCAGGTGGCGCTGTTGCAGAGGCTGCCGCCAGCGGCCGGCGACGCCTCCGGGGGGCCGGCGGGACGGGGCAGAGAGGTCCGCTGATCCTCCACCGGCCTGAGCAGCGCGGACGGGGCAGAGGGGAGCGAGCTCTGCCCGCAAGGCTGCAAGGGAGGGCTGAATTTACCTGTATTTCCCGCTCTGTGGTACAGCCTCGTGAACCTGAGGGACAGTGAGCAGGCTGTGCAGAGCAGGGGGGCCACAGCACGGGCAGTAGCCTCAAAGACTCATCAAACCATGGCCTCTTCTCGTCACGCTTTGCCTTACGTAAAGAGCACTAATAAACCAACAAAAAACATGGGGTGGAATTCACTGACAGACTTCTGTGGAAAGCAAACAAACAAACAAACAAACAACTATGGTAGTGAGGCACTGGAACAGGCTGCCTAAAGACGTGGCGAATGCTCCATCCCTGGCAGTGTTCAAGGCCAGGTTGGACAGAGCCTTGTTGACATGGTCTAGTGGAAGGTGTCTCTGACCATGGCAGATGGGTTGGAACTGGATGATCTCAAGGTCCTTTACAGCCCAAACCATTTTGTGATTCTGTGGTGCAAGCCAGAGTACAGCCTTCCTGCAAATGAGAGACTCCCAGCCCCCTGGGCACAAAATAGCACCCACAGGGCACGGGAAACCCTGGTGTTTGTTCACAGGTTTTGGGCAGGGCACATCTCGGGAGGTACCAGGGCAGCACTGTGTGGGGCAGCAATGGCAGCCAGCTCAACGGTGTTGCGGCGGTGTTGGGGCCATGGCACAATGGCTGTGTCTGTGAAGGGATCTGTGGGGAAGGGGCTGCAGCACCTCCTCATCTCCACTTGCCTGCTCCGTATGAGGAAGTGAGATCTGAGTCCTGTTGAAGGGGCCAAGCAGGAGGGGAAAGGGCTGACTCCCTGAGGGCAGTGAATAGTTGTGCCCTGCTGTGTAAAAAGAGGGTAGATAGCGAAGAGGGAACAAGTGCTTGACAAACATCACCCAAAGTTAAGGAGACAGTTCACAGGGTGAGGAGTCCTTGAGGAGAACATTGTGGAAGGAGGCCTGCTGATGCTTTCCCAGGGGTTTCCACTGAAGAACACAGTCACACCCAACTGTCAGAACATGAACAGTGGTTACAAATTGCCTCTAAAGAGGACATGCAAACCAACAGCCACAGCCCAGTGAGGTTTGTGGGCTGACAGATCAGAGGCCAGCTGCAGGTATTTTAAGCAAGTGACCCTCCTGAAAGGAGCTTGGCTTTCTTACTGGCCTGCCTGCATGTAATTGAGTTTTTTGTTTCCCTCAAACTCTCTGTTTCACTGCTCCATGGCTATTATGAACTCCTTCAGCTATTTATGTGGTTCAAATGTACCGACACTGCCTAAAAAGTTCCTCAAGGCAGAGTTTTAGGAAATTGGTCCGAAGTCTTAGAAACTGAGTCATTGGGGATGGGTCAAACTTTGCTTTCTTCTTGAGCTGCCTGCTGTGTGTTTGTCAGATAGGGATTGAGCTGAGAAAGAGTCTCCGAGTTCAAACGCCTTCCCTGCTGCAGCAAGGTGGAGCATGGCACAGGATGCAGCTAATCACAGATAACAGCTGTGTGTATCAGGGGTCTCCATTTCCCTCTCCATTCTGCTTGCTGTGCTCCCTGCCTCTCCCACGCAGGCTGAGTGGAGGGAGGCCGGGGCAGGATATGGTTTTCAGACCCATTAACAGCTCTTCAGCCAGCTAATGTCTGTGGCACAGGGCATATCCTGCTGATTCAGCAGTAGAGGGCAGTCCCTATCTCAGGGGAAAGGAGAATAGAACTAAATCTTTGCTTCAGGAGGCATGACTTACACCTTTCAACCCTGCCGGGGGGAAATGTTAACCTCTGCTACAAAACTCTACTGCTTCACTCACATAGCCAAACCCGTGTGATTTCTAAGCAGTGAGCAAAACTCTACAGATATATATGGAGTCACCAACATTAATCAACTACTGAATTATAGCTTCAGCTGGAAGAGACAACTGTGCTCTGTAGAGCTGCGCACACCAGGCTTTGGTAGTTGTGAGGGGAGAAATATGGAGGTGAGCAGATAACAAAAATTAAAAATTACATTGGTGCAGGTGAAGGGGGTTTCCAAAGAGCATTTCAGAAGGTTTGGAATGTATCTACAATTGTTTCATTACACACCCCCCCCCCCATCTAAATCTGTTCTCAAAAACATTATCATGGGGTATTAAAACCCCAACAGCACAGCCAGTAAACATTTAATGATAAAAAGGCACAACGTTCTCCATGAACATCCCCTTATTACAAGAGTTGATGACATTCATTGATTCTGGTTTTCATTTCTCAAGGGGAATAAAAGATGATTTTTACATAAGGAATGTTTCTGTTTAAAATCTGGCCCAGGAGCTTGGCAGCCTCCATTTGACTGTCCTGATTCACCTCTCCACGGTGACTGTGATTTCTGGGGGGGCAGAGGAAAAGGCCTTGTATTTCTGGCATGGTGCTGTTTTCCTTGAGGGGAACTTCAGCTGAAGTGGCTGAATTATATTGAGAGTGGCTTAGGGTAAGGAGCTTGTTGCAAGAAAATGGAGGTGTGTCTGCACCGAGAGGAAGAAGGAGAGGAAAAGTAATGCAGAATGGAAAAAAGGTTTTGTGGATACTTTTCAGCCTCAGGCACTCAAGAGGAGGCTGAGAAGGGAAGGAAATAAGAAAAGCAGCATATCATGAAGTGAAGAGAGCGGTGACATTTTACAGCAGCCAAAGATCTCCACAGTGTTTGTACTCCTTTCATGTGGTGTTATCAGAGTCCTTTGTGAGAGTTTATTATTGTGTTCTCCCAGACAGCAAGCAGACAGCCATCCTGTGACCCACATCCTGAATTTTACAGCCCTCCTTGTCCTGTGCCATCTTGGGTATTTATAGTGTGACCCACCACGGGGAGAGCAGAGGACTTCCTTTATACTCTAAACATTATGCTACAATAATAATGAGAAACTGGGACAAATGACAAGCCTCTATGCTCACAGAAGTTCATAACCCTGCTGCTTCAAATGACTCAGGCTGGCTAGGCCACCATGCTGTTTGCTCAGTGGGTTTCAATTTACTCGGTGCTGTTGCTACTACAGTGAAACTGAGGCTAAAGGCTGTACCTGGGACAGTACATGGAAAGACTCTAAATACTCCACAGGTGAAATGGAGTAGGGAAGGAATAAGAGGAGAACCTGAAGCTCCCTGGTTAGGGCAACACCTGTCCACCCAGCCCTTCCAAAGGACTGGCTGTTAAATCCATGGCAAAGTGAGCTGCAGCTAACTGATGTGCACTGCTACAGAGCAGCAGTGTAGCACCTCAGAGATTTAAAGTGGTTTGGGTTGTTCGTTTGTTTTTTCCTATTGGTTTGCAAACAGTTTTTGTGATCTTGCTTATGGTTACAAGAAGTGTTCTTATTTCAAGGGGTAAAGGAGGGAGTTGGCTTCCTTTCTGCATCATCCCCTGAGGTATGACACTTCCCACGCTGGTGTTGGCACCTCTCTGCATAAATGGTGCAAAGGGATTCCCAGGGGGCTGTTTTCTTTCCCCCAGGAGAGGGAAGATTCAGAGCAGAACACAGAGAGAGATAATAGCGTTTTAATTGAACCTGGGTATGCATACCATTGTTACCCATAAAAGGTCAAATGGGCTCTAGGGCTATGAGGGGTCAGTGAGAGAGATAAAGAAGATGAGGTGTGTGTAGAGTAAGATAAGAGTGAAGGGTTGTCTGAGATTAGCCAGGGATCAGGCATGTGTGGGCCAGTGTGGCTAAGGGTGAGTGAGCTGGTGGCTCTCCAGCTAGTGCTGGAGAGGGGGTGAAGGGAAGCCCTGCAGCTGGGAGGGGTTTTGGTTGACGTAGGAAGAAACCTTCTGAGTGAGGGCTGAGCAGCATCTGCTCACACTTATCCACTTCTGTGTTTTCCCACTTTCTTTGCAGGCCAGGGTGGGCCTGAGCACCTACAGGTTTTTTTCTGGAGGGAGCACAGACTATATTGGCCAGCCCCTGTCCTTGTCTGGTGGCAGACAGCAGAACATCTGCCTGCCTGAAGCATTTCATGGAGGTGTTTGCCAGGTAACATCCAAGAGCAAAAGTGATGAGTGGCTCCCTGCTGGTGTGAGCTGGCATCAGTCTTGATATAGGTGCCCACCTCTTTGAGAAAGGGTGAGTGCTGGTGAGTGGCAGTGGAGAAAGGTCTCTGCCCTCCTGCCTTCACCTTTCCTACTGGGCTGTGTGTGTAGGTTCCCAAAAACATGGCCAGCCCCTTGCTTTGAAGCATCAGGTCTCTGAGTAACAGGACTATTTGGTCCCTAGATCACCCTCAGGACTTCGTCCTTTTGTAGCTGATACCAAATGGCCAGTTCTGTTACACATATGGATACTCCTGGAAAAAGTAATGAACAATATGTGTGAATTGAGGCAGGGACTAAAACTAAGTTGAAGAGTAGAAACAGAAAAAACACTCATCAGCAATCGGAAAGAATTGAATACCTGCCTTCTCCTACCAGCAGAAAAACATAGGAAAATCAGTTTCTCGACTCAAATTCGGTCAAAGATAGGATTATGCTGGATCAGAGATTTTTATGCTTCAAATGGTGAGGAAGGAGAGGGTATAGTGAGATCAGATTGGGTGGATGATGGAAAGAAAAGGAAAGCAAAACTGCTACAATGATTTCCATTTTCAGCCTTCTCACATCCATCAAGTCTTCTGTTCCACAGGTTTGTTGATGACAGATGAGAGGTACCAGGGTGAATCAATTGCTTCTACACAGCAATGTACGTGAGCATGACAGTAAGGTCTAATCTGCTTGTGAGCCAGTGACAAAAGACAGAGCTGCACATTCTAGCTATGAGCAGCCTACAGTTTTGCCTGAAAAAAAAGATATATTTTTTATGTTAACTTGAGAACTTAGCTCTCTTGAAGTCCTATCAGCACAGATACAGAGCATGCCATTCTTTACTGCAACATAGCCAAAGTAAACTATTCCAGTGCCATATCAACTTGTGTGAAGGGAGTGGAAAATACTCACATGGAGTGGAAAATGCTCTGACACTGTAGGTTTACCCAGTGCAGATGGCTTGTTGCCAGGCAGTAAAGGAGGAATCGACTCTCACACAGAAGCAGAACATATCCTAAAGGTAGCAAACAAACAGAACACAACTTGGAAATAAGCAGCCTACAGACTGTGCTGATCCAAGAAAGAGTGGATGTGGAAAGTGATTTTTTCAAGTAAAAATGATTTCTGTACCTGGTGGTGTAACAGACCAGCAACAATGTCAGGTTTTGAAGCAGCAGCCCCCCAGAGAATACTGCAGCCTTTTAACTCTTCACCAATATATTTAACTTCCTCAAAGGCAATGCAAACACCAGAGCACATGTTCCATTTTGTCCCATGATAACATCAACAACAACACAGGGGAGCATATCCATGCAAAACCTTTATTTGGAGAATGTCTCCTCTTGACAGTGCCCCTCCAGTTTACACATAGGCCCAGAAACACAGTACTTGCATTGTGCAGAAAAAATTACAAAAATATTCTTAAAACACGTTCATTTTCTGATATCATGTAAATACTATTGTAATTGCTTACCCCATTTCCTCTCTTTATCCTTTTAAATCAGCCCTTGGGCCAGTTTGAGCAAAAAACCATGGCAATGACATAATATTAATTTTGGAGATAGGCCACAGTAACTTGAAAGCCAGTGTGGAGAATTATCTGCATTGTAGAAGGACAAAGACACAAGCAGACTGATGTACTGTCTAGCACACATATCTCCTTGTTTTCCTTCCAGGTTAGGAATGGCTTTTAGAATGGTTCTGATTATTTTCTGTGATGGTCCAGAGCTTGAAAGAAGGCTGAGATTACTGCTGCTGAGGGTGGAAAGTTCCTCCTTCATTTTATAATCTGTATGTTATTGAGGTTTCTCTTGGCTGGGAAATCTCATTTTTATTTCTAATCTCAGCCATGTGTTGGTCAATTGTGACTTATGTTCCCTTCACCCTCTCCCTGCTGTGCAGCTCTGCAAGCCATATTGCAAACATATTTTTCAGCATGGGTGGGAGGTAGTATTGTGGTTTTGGGCTTTGCTATAGATATCAGAATTTCCCTTTTTCTTTGTTTGAAATATTTTTTCTTTAAAAATAGAGTTGATGGTAAACAGCTTTCATTTAGTTCCCAGGGGGAGGTGCAGCGAACATTTTCATGCAAGTTTGAGTAAGAATTAAATCACAATTCCCCAACTTTTCTAATGAATTCAGTGATACAGTCATCATCTCATGAAATCTTCAGCCTGATACAACATTGCGATGATGCAGAAGAATAGAGGTTTAAACTTTGTAGACTCCACTTGCAGTTCAATCTCACTCCAGTAAATTAGGAGTGCAGCATCATGGCTTATTGCCAGTTGAGAGAAATTAGGGTATTGTCTGATCCTCAACGAAGAAAATACCAGTGTCCTCCAAAAGGACAGCTTTGCAGAAAGCATTCAAAAGGCTGACAAGCTGTCAATCCTTTCCATTCCATTTAACATGGGTTTGTCTCTCTTCTTTGACCTGATGGCTCCTGCCAAGTAAAGATTCACTTTTTACATGTACTTGCCTTTATCAGATCTTGAGCCTGGACAGAAGAACTCACTTTGCAATTGAAAGAACTTCTGCCATTTAAAATGCAAGAACATTTCTCGATCACTCCACTATTTTTTTCCTTTGAAAAGGGGCAATGAAGAAAATACCAATATTTTAACCCAAAGAGAAGGTCAGATGCTATAACATTCAGCTGGCTGTCCATGTGGCAAAGGCAACAGGATATCAGCCCAAGATAATAATATTGATTTTTGATATTAAACAAACATGTATTTTACTAAATTCCAATGTTTAAATAAGCTTGATGGGACTGGTTATTTTGTAAGGGTGGCAGATTAATTCAGTCATTCTTCACCACTTTCAGCATATGGTGTCCTTCACATTTTTCAAGATTTATTGAATGTTTCAGTACACAGACTATTTGCTCCCAACATCAACGGCTGAATCAAGGGAACCTGATATTTTTGATAGGCAATACAGTGGTTTGCAGTAAAGATTAACCTGCTGTCAAATGTGTGGTATGAAATACAACAGTCCTTATGCCTAGGGAGTTAGTAGCTCACAAGCGATGCTTAGTCAGGCATACCACTGGGCATTTCAGTTACTGATGATCTTGAGTCATTGGAAGACATTTCCTTCCTTTGCCTTCCCCATCGTACCTTGTTCAGCTCTGATGGCAGCAGGTTTTGAAACACAAACTTTTGAGCTCTTCTCAGACCACACTTCTGCCTAGTTCAAAACACCTCTGGTGAGGAGGCTGCAGTGGGGTCTGAAAACAATGATCCCTCTTGGAAGCGTACTCCTAGTTCATGTTCAAGGAACTGCAGGAGGGAGCACTTCCCTCTTCTGAACCAACCACCCTGGCAGCCTGGGCACCTCCACCTGCTGCACCCCAGTCAGTTCACGGCTGGAGAGAGAAGGCCTTGGACAGGTCAACAGCCCTGAAGCTCATGGGCGACTTCCTTCTCAGACAGAAGAGCCTGAAAGTTTGTCTTCATTGTTTATCTATCTTCCTAGCACCTTAGCACTGCCACCAGTTTCTGTGGCTGTCATTAAGCCCTTAAGCTGATTGTTCATTCTGGATTTCAACATGGAAGGAGATGCAGGTCCTATTTAGCTATCCCTCCCCTGAGGAGTCTCCCCATTAAAAGTTTTTAAAATGCGTAAACCAGGCTATTTTCTTGCATGAATTTCTATGAATGCACTTGAAACCAGTGCCTTCGCATGCAAGCCTTTTGATAACCTGTCATCTAGCCCCAGCTTCCCCTGCTACAGCAGTACAACAGCACAAGCTGGATACAAAAAACCTTGTAGCAATGTGATTTCTGAGGTTCTAGCTCTGCCTTTCCTCCTGAGAATACAGGTAAATACAGAGTTCTTCAATGCTGCTCTGCAGTCACAAGACTGTTGCAGGACGCACGGGAAACAGCCTGCCACATCCTCCTCTGCACTACTGGCCTTGAGCTCCTGCCCTTGCCATTACCAACCCCAGCTGTTTTTTAACTCTATCTGATATAAAAAGAGCTTTTTGTTGAATGCTATCTGCAACTGGAAAAAGGTTTCGGGAAAGGTGTTCAGCTGTGCTACCATCCAGCCCATTCTGATAGTTGTCATTTTAATTATGGCAGAGATACTGTAGAAACACTCAGGCACAGTTATTCATAAAACTATACTCCATGTATTTCTCAGTTGCCTGTATCATAGTATAATATGAAACAACAAATGCTGTTAGAGGAATACACCATTTTTAAAGCAGTACTGACTCCAGTCTTTCATCCACTGACCAGTCACATACTAATGCAGTTTACTAACTTCCTTGGGTTTAATTTCTCATTCTTGGACAATAAAATCTTCCCTGAAATATTGCTGCTTTATATTTCTTCTTTCTTCTTCTTCTTCTTTTTTTTTTTTTTTTTTAAGATCTTGGCTGTTTATGTACATTGGAAAAGTAATTACTTGACATGAGGGATGACAGGCATGTTGCAGAATCAGTTAACCCCCTCTCCATCAGAACATACAATGCACAGAAAAATCTTGTTGCACCAAGAAATGAACTGAAGGTCGGACGACTGGTTATATGGGACAATTTACAGTTCTCCAGAAACTAAGGACAAATTAAAACTTTCAATTTATTGCTAGGCATCACAGATTTACTAATAAGTGGGATGATGAAAGTTGAAGCAGTTCCTTTTCAGAATTAGGTGTTTTTTTTATGGGCAGAATTAGGGAGGAGGCTAGGGTGGACAAAAAGTGCTTTGTATCTATTTACTAGTGCCTAGATGCAGAAGATGGTGATGAAGAAAGGTGTTTGTCAACAACAACAACACACAGAAGAGTTAATAAAATAAATTATAGACCACATTTTCTTTTCAAACAAGCTTTAAATAGTCCATATGTAACAGAATCATGTGTTACAGACAAGAAATTCTTTCTGCCAAAACACAGGATGAGTGTTTTTCCCCATCGTTCTTTCAAAATTACAAACTTAGGAAAAATATTTCAAGAAACTAGATTTTTAAAAATAAAATTATGCTAAAAAAACAGAGAAGGCCAGTAAAATAGACCGGTGAAGTACATGAACAAGTCATTAGAAGAATGTCAGGACACGGGTACTTACAAAAAAAACACACAGGAGTGGACATAAAGGCTTTAAAGATACACATACTATGCAGGCTAATTTAAAAGGAGCAGAATGCATAGGCTTTATTGTAGCTTCTGTAATTCATGCATTTGTGTGTGCAGATAAAATACACTTAAAGCCATGTACTTAAATGCCATCAAGAAGACACCTGAACTCTCCCCAGCAACATCAATTGACTTCAGGGAAGAATTAAACTCAGTTCTGTTTATTTTTTATACACTGGCCCAATTCAAACCCATAATCTGTAAGAAAGAGAATAAAGTAAAAGAAAGAAACCAGGTATTTTGTCTGAGCCACTCAGAGACACTGGGACTGAGATCCAAACCCATGTTTTCATCATGGCTGACAAGGAATATAATGGCAGCAACACCAGCCCAGACAGTTCTCAGCTGTGTTTCAGAAAGTGGCTCCAAGAATGATCCAAAGGTAGAGTGGGGAAAAAACACTGTAATACACACATACATAGATGGCTCTTTTTAGAACAAAATAAGGTGGCACTACTGCGTATGTGGCAATATGGAGTGTGCATTAAGATATACAAGTGAAATCTGCTTGGGGCACCTTCACTCAGAGGGGTAGGTCTTAAAATATAACAATAATAATAATACTTCTTTATACTTGCCACTTGTTAGCAATTGTTTACATCGTAGAAAAATAGATAGTATTTTGTAACAAGAAATATAGTTACTTTGTTAAAATGGGCTATTTTAAACCAGCTACTATTCTTTCATATAAAGAATTTCTAAACAGCAAAACAAAAATAGGTAATACTGAGTGCAAAACAGCCAGTGGTATACTTTGCATTGGTTTGAAACACTAGTTGCCAGCTACTATAATTACACGTTCTGTACACTGTACTACAAAAGTCTTCCATCTTTTAGAAGCTTTGGGGTTTTTGTTTTTCTTCTCCCTAGGTGGCAAGCAAGTATTTAATCTGAGTAAATTCAAACTCTGGAAGTTAGAAATAATTTCACAATTGGTCTTCGCTATCATTCTCTCACATTCCTTCTCTGACGTCGTGCAGCAGCACTTTCTACTTATGGCCAAAAATCCCTTAAGTTAAACAAAGTTTAGACTGTAGATACTTAGAAGTTTAGCTTATAAATTCACATTCTTTAAAAAATCATTTCACTAATCTCCCACGTTTACATTTACACCAAAGAGAAAGCTCAAAAGCCTCACTTCATGCATTTCATTGTCCCCACTGAAGACTGAAATAGAGTTCAGATAAAAACCCATTTCCAACAGTTGGTATTAAGTTTTAATGCTACAAAGCCAGATGGTTCCAATGTATAAGTCAGATTTTGTTGTGGTCTCCGCCAACAGTTTCAGATACAAATAGCTAATTCCTAGTGGCAGTGGTAAAGGCATTATCAGTACACCATGAACACCACAAATGGAGGCAATTTCCAAGCATCAAAGAACAAAAAAAACAAACAAAGAGCACCCAGAAAAGAAAGAAAATACATCAGTGAAACATTCTTAGTTGAACAGAAGTCTCTCTATTCTCTTCATTCATCTCACACCTTTTCAACTTTGGTGGGGTCATATGTATCTGAAAAAAAACCAAGAAAATATTGTTAATAATGTTTTCCCTAGTTTTTATTTTAGAAAAGAAGCTAAAACTGGACTTACAGCCTTAAATTGTGTAATTTGGGAATAACTTGGATCAAATGCATGGAGATAGAATTTGGAAAGCCTTGGGTGGGTAGGAACATGTGCACTGAACGCTAAGTGACTACTTCTAGTTTTCAGATGCTTTGAAAAGGAGAGAAGACTTAACATTTGTGTCCCCCCCCCCCCCCCCCCCCCCCCCGCCTTGTACTGAATGCTAAGGACAAGTAAATGCTTTAAGCATCCTAGCAGGGTGTTTAAGACTGGCTGAAGAAGTGATGATGCCATCCAACCATCAGGGTCTTTTTCATTCAATTGCAAATCCTTGGTTTCAGATTAATTCAGCAGAATACAGGAAAGCACAGCTGTGTTGCATCACTATGGCTAGACTGTCTCACTTCAGTCTGCAGAACTGCAGCTCACGTTTTGAACATTATTCACTAAAGCACTTTACTGGCTTACTAGCACTGCTCTTCATTTTCAGCCCACTGCTTATCAGTTCACAGGACAGACCATATGTTGTTTTTCTTTTCCTGAATCACCAAACATACTCTTTTATCAGATTTTTTTTTATTGGATTTATCCCAACATTGGCCACGAAGTGAGCAGACAGGAGCCCTTTCCTTCACCTTTGTGACTTTGGGTAAGGATTGCACTGAACAGGCTTTGCCTTGTGAGATATGCCCTCCGCCATCATGCATGCATCTGACTTATCCTGGGCTCCTGGGGATGCACAGTCACAGCATGGAGGAACCAGGGCTGCCTACAGAGGAATCTGTAGGCACACAAGAGCCTGGACAAACCAGCACTGCAGCCCATGCTACCATGTGCTACTTGCTGCTCTTACGCAATCTGGCCATCTGTGTGAACCTTAAATGTCCCTCTTGTAGGCTGTACTCCCACAGCACTTGTGTTTAAACAGTTGAGCGTGAAAATAGTTGCACAAATAAATATCACACTTTGGAGTAAAACAGTAACCCTCAGGACTTTTATATTGATGTGAGTGAATGTCTTCATTCAAACAAGCATAAAGATCCTCAGAGGGAAACTTCTACTCCAATGTGCAACTGTCCATCTGCAGCATCCAGACTCACATCAAGGTGGGGCTGGCTAAGGAAGAACTTCTGGATTTGGCCCCAGTGCGTGGATTCCTATTGCAGGATCCTTTATCACTTCTCTTGCCTACTCTCTTCAAATTGCTAGGTCAGTCAAGAAAGGAGTCTGTGCCAGCAACATCGTGTTTTCAGAACTGCTTATCACTATTAAGCCTCCTCTGGCATTTCCAAACTTCAAAAACAGATGCCATGTGAATGCAAAAAAAAAAAAAAAAAAATCAAGGAGAAAATGTTTTCGAGGGTTAGTGCACTCCAGGATAACGCTGCATCTTTCTAAGCGTAATGAACTGATTGTGTGGGAAGATGTCTCTAAAGCGGTAACATCTTTTTCACTGTAAATATTTTGCCATCTAAACTGCTAGAACTGTTCTGAGTGAGGTTGACCTAACAATAAAAATGGATTTACATCCAGAAACCTGATTTTCCTAAGGTCAGATGAATTCACACTAATAAAACTCTCCACAAAACTGCAGGTGCTCACTGTTTTGGGGAGTCAGGGGGGCGGGGGGGAGACAATGAGGCCACAAGACATGGGAGTCTCTGTGTGGCTCAGTTTATTCCTTGGAAGCTGACCCATGCCCTCAGCACCTAAACCAAGGACAGAAATGGGCCAGGCTACGGCCCAGGCTCACTTCAAGGGAGACAAACATTGGAGTTCTAGCACTGAACAGAAATGTTTATTCAACATTTGGTTAAGCTCATTTTAAATGCTTTGTACAGCAACAAAGCCAGATCAGCAGCCTCATGGAAGCAGTCTTCAAACAGCAAAGGAGAAAATATATCCACTGCATTTGGAAAAATTTGGTGATGTTCTTCTAATGGCAGTATTTGCATAGTAAGATGAGCTTCTTGCACTGAGTTTCATCAGAGCTTTTACTCTGAGATGACTGTTCATATGCCAAGCTGCATTATACGTGTGAAAGCCTGTTTCTGTTAAGGGCTCTAGCCTCTATGATGGGCCCATTCTGCAATTATAAGAGTAGCATCACCCTACCTCACTCCAAATAGTATGGCCTTTGGCAATACTCTTTAAAAGCTATGAATACAAAGGTTTTCAACAAGAAATCTGGAGAGGGGCTTTCTTCATGGGCATGTAGTGATAGGACAAGGGGGAATGGCTTTAACCTGAAAGAGGGTATATTTAGATTAGATATTAGGAAGAAGCTCTTCACTATGAGGGTGGTGAGACACTGAAACAGGTTGCCCAGAGAAGCTGTGGCTGCCTAATCCCTTGCAGTGTTCAAGGCCAGGTTGGACAGGGCTTTGAGCAACCTGGTCTAGTGAAGGTGTCCCTACCTGTGGAAGGGGGGTTTGAACTAGTTGATCTTTCCAACCCTGACTATTCTATGATTCTATGATCTTGAAGGTCCCTTCCAACCCAAACCATTCTGATTCTATGCTTAATTCTCATTTTGTCTGTCAATGGTACCAGTAAGCTAATCTGGAAGTTGGAGTGAGAGTTAACAG
The DNA here is from genome assembly GCF_034315485.1 of Pezoporus occidentalis. NCBI lineage: Eukaryota > Metazoa > Chordata > Aves > Psittaciformes > Psittacidae > Pezoporus > Pezoporus occidentalis. The sequence goes on along the minus strand of NW_026913800.1, from coordinate 487,794 downwards.
AGGAAGACACAATATTAGGCCTTTCTACAAACATGAATCTTCAGTCATGCCTCATTAAGGTGAGGTGAAGATCCTGTGGCCATCAACAATTCAGGGTCTCTTTGGATGGGAAGAGACCAGTGGTGTAGATGCTTTCCCCTCCCATGTGAGTGTGTGCTACCCTGTGGTACTGGATGTGTGCAACAGGAAGGGACATCCACCACGCTTATCCAGGAATGGGGAGGGCTGTTACGTCTGTGAGGGAACTGCTGCAACAGGAACACACTGCAGAATACAAGCCTGGCATTGTCAGCAAGAGGGATAAATTTAGACCTAATTTACTGCAGAATAAATCTCCAATAAACACACATAATCTGTTTTGATACATCCCTGAAGTCATGTCACCATAGCAGTTATTTTCTTCACTCCAGCAGCAACCCCAAGGGAGAAAAGCATACGAAATGCATGTAGGGCATACTAGACCTGATGGGTACAAGAAAGCTGAATTAGCCTGTTTGGAAAATCTGCTCTTGAGAAATACAGTTCAGAACAGAAAGAGACATACAGCTGTGAGACAGAGAAAGAAGACATGAAGGGAAAGGCTGTAAGACTGCAGGAGTCAATACTTAGAACTAATACAAATATTTCTCTTCAGATGGAAATACATAAATCCACTTTAAAGTATGCTCTATTTAGTTTCTGTCCCTCTGTGCTAGAAGACTGTGAACAGATTTATATCAGTGAAGTTTAATGAATAACCTGCGCAGATTTCAAGGGAAAGTGTTAGCTGTTACAGAGAGGACAGTAAAAGGAAGGAGGAGATTAATATTCATTTAACAACCTTCACACCATACATTTGCTCACTCCAATTAATTTAATGGACTAGACAGGTGGCTTGGGAGATTTATCCTTTAACACAGATCTATGGCAACAACTGATTTTCAGTGTTCAACACAAGGCCATATGAAAACCATTTTGAAGACAGAACAGCTCATACACTTTGGGGATGCATATGGACTACACAAGTTTCTGTACTTTTGAGAGATGAGGAACACACACCAAACCCCCCCCCCCAAAAAAAAAAAACACAAACCACAAAAGGTGTTCACTGAGAAGGTCAACTTTCCATTTGACCTGGGGTAACAGTTATTCCCAACATCTGAGCTAGAAAATATTCATGAGAGAGAATTTTCCAGGCCTCTCAATGCAGCCATTTCCCAGGGGCTTCACAGAAGAACATCAGACTTTTATTTTTAGTTTCTTCTGAACTCTGATACAGTACGTGTCTACTTAAGAGAGGGAAAAAATGGGTATTCAAGGAGAGGCTATGATTAAATCACCACATTCCCAAACACTGGCACTAGAGTGACTATCTTTCAACTCTGCTGTTTGAAGCTGGCTGTTCCCTGAAACAATTAGACAGAGATAAGACCTCAGAGGGCGCTCCAGTCTCTGTGAATGAGTTTCAGTATCACAAGTGAGTTTTAAAGTACCTTTTCCTAAAATGCGGTCAGAGAACACTCATCTCTTCCACAAGGAGAGCAAAGGGGTGACAACCAGATGGGGGTAGTACCACCTACAGCCTGTAACTATTTGAGCAGCATTATGTGGGCATAAGCAAATCGATCATGCCCATTACATAAGAAAACAGCATGCACCCGGATCTCCTGTAATAGGGTCTTACCTAAAGAAAAATCTTTGTTGATCTTCTTCTTGTCCATTCCACCTAAATATCCGTTTTCACTGAGAGAGATGACACGCTTGGAAACAGCCCCTGAGCTTGCCAGTTTGCTTCCTCTTTCCTCTTGTACCCTCGACAGCTTCTCCTCATCCACCTCCTCTCCTGAGTCTGCGCTCTTAATGCTCAGACGTCTCATCCGGGACACAGAGTCAACTTCTTTCATTCGTACTAAGCGATCCATGGCAGTCCGGCTAGGTGGAGAAGTGAGCTTGCCTTGGAGTGTCTCTATCACTTTTGAAGTGCTTCTCACTCTCTTTTCTGAATGTGGATACACAGTTGACTTGCAAACCAAGTTTTGGTCCTCACCTTGGCTGGGACTCGCAGGTTGTTCAAGAACTTGCTCTGTTACCTGTGGTTTAGCACTGGTTTCCTGGTGAGCAGTCTCGCATTCATCAGGGTATAAAGATCGGCCTCCTACTCTGACAAAAAGAGCACTTTCTGTCCAGCCACACTTTCGTCTGCCTTCATAAGAACCCTCTTTTTTTTTTCCTTTGTCACTTACTGTGCTCCCCACTGATGACCCAAAGTCCTGGGCACCATTTGCAGGGCTAGTGCTTGGGTGGGGCTCAAGGCGGTCATCTGGAAGGAGAGACTCCACTGCTATATCTATACCTAAAATCCTTGCAGCTCTTGCCTGCAATGACTCATTCACAGGGATTTCCACTGCATTTGCATTTGAAGAGTAATCGGAACTGTTAGCACCGGGTCCTGGGGCTACATCAAGTCCCACTGACCTCAAATCTGGCTCTGAGCGTCCATGGTTCCTCTTCGTTAGTGACAAGCATACTACCGAGCCTCTCTCTAATACTGCATCATTTGTGGGAGTTGCACCTTTGCTCAGCTTAACAAAGTCTAGGTAATTTTGGTCTTCACTCATAGCCTGCAAGACAGGGTTATTGAAAGGATTACTGTGACATGAACTGCTTGGGCTACTGGACAAAACTCTCTGGAGAGGCTCCATGTCAACTGGCTGCTTGCTTTTTATGTTCTTGGCTTCCCCCATCCTCATTTCTGTTATCAGACTTCCATCTGCTGGTCTGACTCCTTCACTGCTCCCTCCTGGCTGCAAAGAGCCTTGAGAACCAATGCTGCCTGGCTCGCCACCATGCTCCGTCCCCACACTCCAACTTTCAGACTTACTTTTAACTCTTCCTGACTTAAATACAGGCCCTTCTGGCACAACCATTTCCGATTTCCCACTGTGTTTTGGCTCCTGGTTCAACTTCTCATTTCTGGACGCCCTCCTTTGCCTAAGGACACCTGCCTGCAGGGAAGCCACAGCACTTTCCAAATCTTCTTCACTGCTTGTGCTCTCCTCCTGCTCTTGCAGCTCCTTGTTAAAACTTTCTAGCTCACTTATTGCATCCCAGGGACGGCGACTTACAGGCTTCAACAGGAACTGACCAAACAGCTCTTTACTGTTGCAGGGAGCACCTGGTTCTCCCTTAATTACATCTCCCTTGGAGAGAAGGCCAGTTTCCCTCTCCTGGGCAGACATGGGCTGGCTCCGGAGCACTTTTGGGGAGGGGGCATGAAGGACTGAGGTGGCAGTCCTGGAAAATGCACTGTTGCTAGACTGGCTGAGGTACATCTGACCCTTCATACCGTAAGTGCTCTGCCTGCAGCTTCTCTCATGAGAAGGTAACTCTGTCTGGTTTGACCCTATCGTGGATAGTGTACACCCTAGAAGCTTTGGAGACAGTGGTTTGTTACTATTGGGCTGCTCAGGCTCTGTACCATGGAAAAATTGCGGGCTTTTAGGTTCTTCTGTGAAACTGGTCTGTGTCTGCTGGTCTTTGTACTGATCACCTGGCCAGGAGCCAGAGTATTTGAGCTCTCTGTGTTTTGCAGGCTGAATAAATCTGAGGTCATTCATTTGTTTGAACTCTTCTGGTCTCCACAGCTCTTGTTTTTGTAACTCATTTTTATTGGTCATGCTTCCTGTAAGCGCTTGTAACTCCAAGTCCGTTGAAGACATACTTAAGAGACTTTGTTCTTGCAAAGCCCCATTGTTATCAAACCCATTCTTACCAGGGCTCTGGGTTATGTTGTTGTTCCTATCTGTATCTGGCAGATTGGATTCTGATTTAACTGGGATAGATACCAAACAAAATATAGTTTCATTCATTTTTTTCTTTGAACTTTTTTTACTCTGCATCCCAGTTCCAGGTTCAAACTTTTTCACTTTTGTAACAGTCTCACAGGTGCTGTCCATATGTGAATTTCTTACAGAAAGTTTGCCTTTTGTGTACTCCACACTGGCTTCGTTACAGGGGCTGTGATTAGTTGTGCTACAACTGTCTCTTTGGTCCAGCAAGGCACAGTTTTCCTGATCTTGGATGGACGGTGCCAACCATCTGTTGCTATGGGTGGAGCTGATGGAAGTTCTTTCGCCCTTTGCAGAATTGGACAAGTTTGATGCATCCAGAAAGGCACTGTTGTACTGTACTTCAAGATCTCTCTCTTGCAAAGCACCAGAACTGGGACTACGTGCATTTTCAGTGTATTTAGTGTTGTCCTGAAGACTTTCAGGTGGTGCGATTTTAATATGTCGTATCCGAGGATCATCAAAGGGAATATACTGAACAGAACGCAGGTAGTCAGCAGAGCGCCGTACATGGCTTTGCTTCCCGTGAGGAAGATGGTTGTCTTTGCAAGGGTCAACCCCTGCTTCAGAAGTATTCATGGCTGGTCGTTGGCAGGGGACAACCCGCTCTGCAGGACCCTGCTGATTGCTGCTGGCATATGTGTCTGTGTTAGGCACTTCACTGAGAGGATGCGGGGTCACGTTTTGGTGAGGTGGGGATTTGTAAGAAGGAGGAGGTACATAGACTGGGGGCTCCAAACCAGAGTCATGAATGCAAGCCTCTTGCCTTGGCTCATTAACTTTGGCTAAGTAAGAGATGGGTTCATCTTTCTGGTAGTGGTCCTGGAAACCCACAGCATGGGCAGGTGCTCTGGTCTGCCGCTGCAGTTCATAGGAGGGAGGCTTGAGAGGTTTCCCATACTTGGGTTTCACCAGGGGAAGGAGATGGCCTCCTGTTTCGTGGGGCTTGGCTGGTTCCACACTCAGTTTGTTTGGGGGATACGAGGGGGCTTTAGTTACGCTGAGTGAGTTGTTACTGTTGGTCAGGGAGGGCATTTCCACACACCTCATGCTCTCGGGTGAAAGGACCCTTGGCAACGATTGTGATTTCCCCTTGTTGCGGGTGCTCAGTACATTGTCTCCCAGAGTCAGTGAATACAGCTCTTGAAGCAGCTTCTCCCTGTCACCCTCAGACATTTGTCTCCCTACCTTTTTTGGCTGGTTCCAGCTTTCCATTCCCATACTTTGCCATCTGCAGTCACTGGGCACTTCACAGCTCTCCTGCAAGCCGCGTCTTCTGCTGTACCCTGAACCTGTGCCCACCTTCAGCTGACTCTCCTTGGGGTGCTGGGGTGCCCCCGGGGCTGCAGCCAGGCCTTTCATTTCCACACCGGCTTTCTGGGAATAGCTCAGGAGCACACTGAAGTCCTGTCCTCGTCTTCTCCAGTAGGCAAGATCTTTATCAGTCTTGGGCTGGGAAGACCGCGCTAATTGAGGCCTGTCATACACCCTGAAAAAGAAACAGTGTCACAGGCCATTTGCACAGATGCCTGCTTTTTCTTTTATGAGTAAAGCACATTAGGAGGTCAAATGTGGAGTTATGCCAATGGGGTTTGTGTAATCTATTTGCAATGAGATGATATTATGACTTTAATGAGAGGATTTAAAAGTCAGTCATTAATGAGAGTAAAGGAAGGGACCAACGCTCTGCTGGCACATTGTTAGCTATGCAAAAAGCCGTTAGAGAGAGAAACAAATGCACACAGTTACATGCTGTGCAAGCATGCACAGCCCTCCTCAATGGACACCAGAAAACCAGAAATAATTGCGCGAAACTTATTTCTGCACTCTGTTACATCAAAATCTATAGATGTCAAGGGGACTACTGTGATACACAAGTTTAACAGTAATCCAAAAAGCAGAGGTAAGTAGAGCAGATAGAGGGCTATTTCATAAGATATATTCTGTAAGAAACATGATTTGCATCCTACTGCAAGAACTGAAATTTTACATGTTGTTTCCAGTGTTGTTTCTTTTCATTTTTCCGAGGGAATAAATTCCTTCAAAATACTTTGGATTAAATGACACATGCCACAACAACGGTGATGCATCAGCACAATTCTGATTAAGGGGGAACCAATATTTAAAATCTAAAATACCTCAAAAGAAGTATAAATTTCCCATATAAAAGAGGGATTAACTCCAGCAATCCATTCCTTTCCAAGCCTAACGATTCTATGATTCTATGATTACTGAAATATGAAAGACATGAGTCATTTTACTATGGATTAAAAATCCAGAACACAGATTTACATGAACAGAATAAGCTCTTTGTGTGTTCTGAATGGTGTAAACTGTTTTACATATTACTGTGGAACAAAATCAGTACCCTTCTATATAAATAATTAATTCATCTTCTACTTGAACTATGTTCTCTATTCTTGTACCTGAGGTGTCCAACAATATAACTGCCTTTACACTCTGTGGTTGCCACCAGCATAAGAGTGGAAAGAAAAATCAAAATTGACAGAAATAGGACAAGTATGCAGATAGAACCCAAGAATTTCTTTCTCTTCCCTCCACCCCAAGGTATATAAACAGTCATCTGGCTCTTTTTTACTAAAAAAAACCTCATGTATTTAAATAGTAGTTTGTAAAAACTTAATACAACTCAAAATTTGGAATGAAAATTAAGCAATCCAAACCCACAGCAATTTTCTTTTGTGTATATTAACTTCATCCATGACTATAAAAGTTTAAAAACCAAACTGGGATAACGAGCATCTTGTTCATATTAATTCAACTGGATTAAGACTTAACATCTGAACAAAATGTTCTGCTGCTAAAGCGCAAAGTACAGTTCAATTGCTGAACCTCAGGAAGTAACAGACATAGAATCATAGAATCAACCAGGTTGGAAAATACCTTCAAGATCATCAAGTCATCTTCATTAATCAGTGAGATACAACAGAATACCTGCTACATTGGAAACTTGATTGCAGGGACAACAAACATTTCTGTGCCCCTCTGCATGTGGAGACACTGAGTTGAACAAATGCTGCCACCTTTTGAGATTATCAGATCTACCTATTCAACTCATCCCCACATTGCTATGGCACCATCTGTATGTGTGTTTACAAAACAAGGTGACAAACAGTGTCTAGCACTAGTGAGGAGGGAATGCAGAGATTGCTCCTTCTGTTTGATTTTATCCATTATTTTAAAAGGGTCTGCAGAAATTGCAGAAAGTACAGAGTCATAGATTCCAAGATCAGAAGAGACTGTTATGATTATTTAGTTTGACATCTTGCCCAACACAGACTATCAGACTTCCCTAAAATGATTCCTGCTTCAGTGGTAGCATGTCTTTCAGAAAAGCATCTACAAATCTTGATCTTTATATTTCCAGAGATGATGTTGCAAAGCTTAATTCACCATCAAAAATATCAAAGCAAACCCAAATTCTTATTAACCTAAATATAAAAACATCCAGGGAAGGAGGTAAGGTAGACAATAATATTGAGATATGCAACAATTTCAACTAACAGCATGGGAACGGAATGGGCTACCTGTTTAAAGGATTTAACAGGAAATCAGGAAAGGGAAGGAAGCATTACTCGACTCTTTCCTAGGAAACCACCAAAACAGAAGAGTTTTAGTTAGTTTGCTTTTTTTAAAAACAAACAAAATCCAAGCTCAGTCATTTATTAAAGTAAATTAGCCCAAGTTAGGACAGCTTCAGTTACAGAAAGGTTGTGTCTCCATTTATTAAAAGCTGTTTAAAAGATTAAATTTATTTTTAAAGATTAAAATATTAATAACTAGGCTCCAGTAATTAATTTTGGAACATGATACAAACCACCACATAACATGTACCATGTCATCATTGCAACATGAGTGCAGAAAAGATATTTAAAAGGAGGTATTCAGAGCATTTTAAGACTGATCTTTTCTATGATCTATTCACAAGATGGACAATATCAGTCTCTCCAGCTCCTGGCTCAGGTGCTAGAAGTGGTTACAGCCAGCCTGTATTGTAGGCAGCATAAACCTCTGGAGAGCAAGGCACTGCACTGTGCAGTGGAAAGGGGATGCTCCACAGCCTTCCAAAGGACACTCCTGCTTAGCTCCAGCCTGAAGGCTCCCCTCCTTCCAAGGACGGAAAACAACTCCTGCACATGTGCACACTGCAGGTATGGCAGTGGGGCAGCACTGCACAACCGCACTGCTTACGGCCACTACTGCAGCAGAGCGCCTCCTTCTGGGATAGATGACACTTTTGGGTCTTGGGTCAATGAAGTGGTGGGAAGAAGAATCCAAGGGGCACCCCAAGTTCAAAATGCTCCACTACAGCCTCATCAATGCTACATTTTTAGATGGCAAACACCAGTCATGCTGCAGTCTTCATGTCCAGGACATATTATCAATGAAAAGATCCCAGAGCTCCTCTTAGCAGTAGCTAGTCTCTGATCATGCTACTACAGAATTCTGGGTCACCCCATGATGTGCCAGTACTGATGCACAAACAAATGCACACCTGGACACAGCTGCTTGCAACTGCTTCAAAGCTGCGAGGGGTGCCAAGGAGGGAGCGGTCCCATGGGACCAACCAGGAAGATGTAAGTGCCAGTGACAGAGAGGTCCCATGGGACCAAGGAGGTAGATTTTAACATCAAGAACTGTTTTCTAACAGGCCTGCTTCTAACGAATATCAAGTTTGCTATCATGAAATGCTGTAAACTGAATCTGTATCTAATGAAAACTGCTCAAAAAAACTCCCCAAACTATTGCTAGCTTTCTATGAACTTTAGGTCTTTGCAAGAAACGAGGCCATCAGTCCACCCTGCACTACCTGCACTACCTGTATTTCACCAAGCTGCCATACTCAGAGCAATGGGTGGAAGCTGCCCAGTTCCCCTAGGGTGACTGACCAGCAGGACCTCACATGATGCACATAATGCGGCCAGAAGTGAAGGAGTATGGCACAGGCTTCAAGTCAAAACCCTGCAGAATGAGGCCACTGTAGGGCTCTTGAGGGAGTTTTTGTCCCTGTTTTTGGCTTCCTGTATGCAAATAGTAGGCAGTAGGCCCCCAGTAACCCATGGTGCCTGAGCTGCTTTGTACCCAACCAAGAGGCACTGTTCAGAAATTTCCAGGATTTGGCATCAAGGGGAAAACTTTTCAGAGGGCTGCTTTGGACACTGGCAGCTTCTGTTCTGGTTTGGGAGCCTGTCCTCACATAAAATTTACCAAGCCCTAGCATTGGGAAACACCAGCACACTTTTCTAATATTTCCAGCAGGTGATCTCATTAATGATGTCTATTTCTGCCTAAATTTGCTAGTTACCAACATAGTTTCTCCCACACAAACAGCTGAGCAAAGTGCCTTTTCTCTCCACTCAGAAGAGAAGCAGGAGAGAGTTCTATGAATCCTGTCATGTCTACCAATAGGGTCAGCTTTCCCATCTTTTTTGCCTCGTCTCCTTTCCCAAACCTTTACTGTGAGACCTCCTCATGCTCAGTTAAGTAAGGACAGTGAGGACAGCCCTCCCATCATCCGCTTCACTTTGCCTGAGGAACAACGGGACGGAGCAAAACATTACTTCTCAGCTCCACCAGGGTGCCACTCCCCCCTCGCAGGCAGCAGCAGCGGGCGGTGTGATGTGCCCACATGCAGTTGCTATGAAGCCTGTCTCCTCCTCCTCCTCCTCTGCAAAGTTTCATCAGCATAACCACCACAATGAGTGGAGACAACAGCATCATCTCCTGCCATCATGAAACACCCTGAGCCCTGCAAACCTGTCTGCGTAGGCAGCAACGAGGTGGGCAATGTCACTCTCTTCTGTGGTGCTTGGAAGGTGATTAGCTCTTCTATATCAGTGAGTGGTATGGGCAAGAGTACGGTGTAGATAATTCCCTGGCTGAGGAGCCCGAGTGATGCTCCAGATTGCCATGGAGCTGGGTCAAGGTCTGTGAAGGCAACTGGGACATACTCTGCCTCTTCTGGGCTTTTCCTGCTGTGGTGCAGCACTGGGAAGGCAGTGCCAGGAAACAGCTGCAGGAAGCCTGCAGTGCCCGAAGAGCAGTGTCTTCATGCTGGATCTTTCTGGGTGGTTGTCACCTCTTCAGGCCTAAATGGTTCCCAAATCTCTGCAGCGTGTAGTTCTTTCCCAGCCTGAGAACCAGGAATCTATTTCCTACGACAGCACAGAAACCAGACAGTGGGAGAGATCAAAATCCCCAGTGGAATTCACCATGGCCTACCTGTAAAAGGCCAAAACATTCCAAAGTGGGTCCCCTTCCCTTCAGTTTCAAAACAGCTCACACCTGCACGGCAGCCCTGTGCCTCAGATGTGCCTGAGGGTCAGGAAGGGGCCTGTCACCCTGGCTGGAGCTCGGCAATTGAAACACGGGTGCTGCAGCACTGAAGCTGCAGCCAGCTTTCCTGGATCTGTCCCAGAGGGCTCGCTCCTCCCTTCCTGTACCAGCAGCGCAGTGGCGTGCTCTGCACCAGAGGTACTCTGCACACCCAGGGGTGGCAAGAAAGGCACGGCTCAGACAAAGGTTTTCCCTTGTTCATAGCTGCTAGTGCCTTGTAAGAGTTCCCAATAGGCTCTCTGGGAATCGGAGTTTGCTGTGACAATAAGAAAAGAGTTCTATCTTTATGAAGGTGTGACACAGCCACTTCCAAGGCTGTGTTCCCTATATAATGCGGAAAAGACATTTTAAAAAAACAGACTATAGTATTTAACTACGCTGTAGACTGACAGGTTCCACTCCTTGCATTTTGAGTCTTAGAAAGAGACGTTTAAATTGTCAGATTGCGTTATTCTGTATTTAGCCATCATGAGCAGTTACAGATACCTCTGCCATGTCTGAAACATGGGGCAGATATGTGATCCCCCAGAGATGCACTCGGAGAAGAGGGATTCAGGGAGGCAGCAGTCCTCCCTTGCCACCATGCACCCACACAGGCTCTACCTTACAGGGTGTGGGAGCAGCAGCATGGGAGTAGCTTCCAGCCTTGTACAGCCATATATCTTCTTCACACCAGTTTTTCTCCATACTGTAAACTCGGTTCCAAGGCCAAGCACCACCCCTCCTTGGCCCCCCTGTGCACCCTCTTCCCCTGCTTCAATACCTTTTCCCCTCTCATTCTTTCTGTCTTCCCTCACTTTATTGCTGTCCAGCTTACTTTACCCATAACACACCATGAAGAATCCTCCTCATTACCTTTAAACCTGTGTCCTCTCCTTCCTTCTGCAGAAGGGCTGGTTCCACCTGGGGACTTTCATTACGGCTGGGATGTGCTGCCCTAGGACTGCTTTGCAGAGCTCACATCTCTTCCTGCCCATTATCCTAGCTGGCAGCCAGGAGCCATTCCTGCTCCAGGCAAGCAGAGTTGCAAGCAGAAGAGACATGAGGGACAAGCCCAGCAGTCAGGGCCCAGAAGCCTTTGCCACATGAAGGTCTTCCTAAGAGGACAACCTCCCAAGGCAACAGCGTTTTGCCCTGCTTTCAGTTTCAGGCCCACTGGGCAGGAGGAAGGGGCTTTTCCTTGTAAACTATCGTCACACGTGGGCTGGCTTCCAGTCCTGCTCTAGCCCCTTTCCTTTGTTCATCTGCAGCACTCAAATAGCTGCAGAACAATGGCCAAGCGGCGGTGTGTACACACAGCTCTTCCTGCCCAGCCTGCCCCAACCCCAGCACGCACGTACTCCGTGTTAAGCAAGCCACGGTTGTACAAGCACATTTTATGGAGTGACGACAAGAGCTTCCACTGGCTTGGAGTGGTTTTAAAAAGAAATTCACAGGCACCTTCTCATGTTTACTCCACGAGAGCAGCCTTAAAAAAACAAGAAAGTCCTTGGTGCATTTAGGCACACCCTAATGTGTTCAGCACGTGGCTAAATCCACAGCAAAAATCAGGGTGTGTATATGGCAGAAGAAGAAGCTTCAGTTTTTTAAAACTAAAGGAAGAGCTTTTGCCTCCCTCCTTTTTTTTTCACTGTACTTGGACTGAGCTTTTCTAAACCCATCAGAAAGGCCTTTCTAATACAGACCACATCAGTAAATTAAATATTCCACTTCCCCTCACCCCAATATTCTCAAAGGCCTACCTCTAAGCAGAAGATGAATGGATGTGCCACTGCTTCGTGTGGACTTGCACTGCATGGAAATGGTCACCAGTATGGGAGCAGAAAAGGAGTACAGGAAGGCGGTGTCAGAGGTTAGGGTCATGCTTAGTTAACTGTCAGCACCAAAAGGAAGAGAAAGCAAAGCCATGGCATGATGCTGAAACTTACCCCCCTTCTGAAGTATGAAAAGTGGACAAACCCTGAAGGTCATGGTGGTAACCAGGACCTGCTTGCCTCCCTTGGCTCCCATGGCTGCTTTCAGTGCCGTTTGAGTTGGTTTTCACCAGAGGTTTCTTGCTGTAAGCCCCAGCTCTTGATTCTGCCTCAAATCCATTCAGCGTTCTCTGAGCAGATCTGTTCCTTGTGATTTCCTGCCGGTATTCATCATACCTGTTCTCATATGAAACAGGGGGATTTTTTGACAACTTGTATCCATGAGAAATAAGGAGGTCCTCGACACTGAACATGTTGTGCTGATTTCACTCACAGCTGTGCCATCAAAAAGCTCTTTCCAGAAGGATCCATCACTGGAAAACAAAACCATAAACAAACAGAAGGTTGCTTTAAACAAGGAAAGATATCTTTGATCAGCTGATAGGCTACTGAAGCTGAAAGTCTCATTCTCTGGCTTCAGTGCTCTTCAGCATCAAACAGATGAAGCAAAGTGCATGCAGATTCTGACAAATCATGTGCCGACCTTCCCTAGGCAATACACCTCCATGCAGTCAGCCCAGCAGCAGATGCTGCACTGCTGCTGACTCAGTCTGTTCCACTGAAGAATTCACTGGTGATTGCAGCTTTCAGATGTCACTAAGTGATCTCATAAAACCACTTTGCACCAGAGGTAAGCTCACACTTTCTGTAAAAAACAATTTTTTTCTAGTCATGGAGAGGTGTATTCTGTATTACATTTGGAGTTGCTGCAGGAGGGGGTGGATTACAAGGCAGCATGCCTCTCCCTACAGCTCTGCATATTCTATTAAGAAAAAATGTTCACATGAACAAGGACAAAATATGCATGAGAACAAAAATTAATTTTATGCAACCACATGAGAAACCCAGGTAATATCATGCATACCCCAGCTAAACAGTCTGGTTTTACAGATTACTTTGTTTTCAGCCTCTTGGTCTCCTGGAAGGAGTAATCCTCCAGAGTAATAAGGAGTAATCAGTAATCCTCAACTAGAATAATACAAACCCTAAGACTTCAAGCACAGTCTATTTTTACAACACAACTGCACTGTGTAAAATGATTGGCAACAACCTGAGATGATAGTGTCTGTTGTGTCTCAATGACTTCCAAGTCATGGGACAGTCATGACTTCTCTTCCTGGTCACCAGGGCTGACCTCAATTCTGCACTGCTAGAGCAAAGATCCAGTAAACTCAGTTAGTTGACTGGCAACAATCTTTATTTCCTAAATCACTCTCACATCTTTATGGAATTATGGCAACTATAGAATACCCATTCTCCCAGAGTTTCAAAATCCATGAAAGATAATGATCTATTCTGTAGGTTGTGTGTAATGATGGACCCATTCTGATACATTCCTCCTTGCTTGGGCTGTATTACTAGAATCATAGAATCATAGAATCGTTAGGGTTCAAAAGGACCTTAAGATCATCTAGTTCCAACCTCCCTGCCATGGGCAGGGACACCTTATGCTAAATCATATCACTCAAGGCTCTGTCCAACCTGGTCTTGAACACTGCCAGGGATGGAGCATTCACAACCTCCCTGGGCAACCCATTCCAGTGCCTCACCACCCTAACAGGAAAAAATTTCCTCCTTATATCCAATCTAAACTTCCCCTGTTTAAGTTTTAACCCGTTACCCCTTGTCCTATCACTACAGTTTCTAATGAAGAGTCCCTCTCCAGCATCCCTACAGGCCCCCTTCAGATATTGAAAGGCTGCTATGAGGTCTCCACGCAGCCTTCTCTTCTCCAGGCTGAACAGCCCCAACTTCCTCAGCCTCTCTTCATACAGGAGGTGCTCCAGTCCCCTCATCATCCTCGTGGCCCTTCTCTGGACTTGTTCCAACTGTCTCATGTCCTTTTTATGCTGAGGACACCAGAACTGCACGCAGTGCTCCAGGTGAGGTCTCACAAGAGCAGAGCAGAGGGGCAGGATCACCTCCTCTGACCTGCTGGTCACGCTCCTTTTGATGCAGCCCAGGATACGGTTGTCCTTCTGGGCTGTGAGCGCACACTGAAGCCGGCTCATGTTCAGTTTCTCATCAACCAACACCCCCAAGTCCTTCTCCACAGGGTTGCTCTGAATCTCTTCTCTGCCCCACCTGTAGCTGTGCCTGGGATTGCTCCGACCCAGGTGTAGGACCTTGCACTTGGCATGGTTAAACTTCATGAGGTTGGCATCAGCCCACCTCACAAGCGTGTCAAGGTCCCTCTGGATGGCATTCCTTCCCTCCAGTGTATCAACCGAACCACTCAGCTTGCTGTCATCGGCAAACTTGCTGAGGGCGCACTCAATCCCACTGTCCATGTCAGCGACAAAGATGTTAAACAAGACCGGTCCCAACACTGATCCCTGAGGGACACCACTCGTTACTGGTCTCCAGCTGGACATTGAGCCATTGACCACAACTCTTTGCATGCGGCCAGCCAGCCAGTTCTTCATCCACCAAGTGGTCCATCCGTCAAACTGATGTCGCTCCAATTTAGAGACAAAGATGTTGTGTGGGACAGTGTCAAACACCTTACACAAGTCCAGGTAGATGACATCAGCTGCTCTACCCCTGTCCATCAGTTCTGTAGCCCCATCATAGAAGGCCACCAAATTGGTCAGGCAGGATTTCCCCTTAGTGAAGCCATGTTTTGGCTGTCACCAAGCACCTTGTTGATTTTCATGTGCCTTAGCATGCCTTCCAGGAGAATCTGCTCCAAGATTTTGCCAGCCACAGAGGTGAGACTGACTGCTCTGTAGTTCCCCGGGTCATCCATTTTCCCCTTCCTGAAAATGGGGGTTATATTTCCCTTTTCCCAGTCATCGGGAACTTCACCTGACTGCCATGATTTCTCAAATATGATGGCCAGCAGCTTCGCAACTTCATTTGCCAGCTCCTTCGGGACCCGCAGATGGATCTCATCAGGACCCATGGACTTGTGCACGTTCAGATTTTTAAGATGGTCTCGAACCAGTTCCTCTCCTACAGTGGGCCCAAGGTCTTCATTCTCACAGTCCCTGCATCTGCCTTCCAAGACTTGGGTGGTTTGGTCAGAGCCTTTGTCAGTGAAGACCGAGGCAAAGAAGTCATTAAGAACCTCAGCCTTCTCCAAATCCTGTGTAGCCAGTTCTCCTGAGAGCTTCCTGAGGGGGCCTACATTGTCCCTAGTCTGTTTTTTATTTGCTATGTACTTGTAGAATCCCTTCTGTTATCTTTAATACCTCTAGCTAAGTTTAATTCTAACTGGGCCTTAGCTTTCCTGTCCCTAGCTTCCCGGACAACATCCCTGTATTCTTCCCATGCCACCTGTCCTTGCTTCCACTTATTATAAGCCTCTTTTTTCATTTGAATTTTCCTCAGCAGCTCCTTATCCATCCAAGGAGGTCTCCTGGCCCTCCTGCTGCACTTCCTTCTGGTTGGGATGCAAAGAAGAAAGAAATTAAAACAAAAGGTGGATAAAGAAGTGAAACACACAGAAATAGATCAGTTATGTAAAACACTTAAGATGATCTTCCCCACACGAAGAGTTCACTTAACATGCCTGGTGAGTACTCTGTGTCCTTAGAAGTAGTAGGTCTACCTGAGGACCAGGAGCCCAGCATCATCAGCTAGTCAAAACGAGATAGTCTCTGCAAAGATCCTGACAAACAAGTACTTTATACACTGGTTTCTAATGTTCTTCATGGGCAAGAAGAAAGAACTCTGTTCACTGATGTTTACAATTATTTACTTGAGATGAAGCAACTACTGATTTGGCTCCTGTGCATTTATTAGTACTAAAACTCTCAAGCTACGTACACACAGAAGTTGATTGGATGGCTTAGAATGTAAACCAGCTTCTGTGGTGCAGCACTCCATATATTATGGCCACTTTTTGCCTACCCAGCACCCCAACCATTTTCTGCTCCCGCCCTGTCTCCAGGATGCTCTGCAGACTGTGGAGCCGGTCCAGCCAGCCACTCTGGTCCAGCCTGGTATGCAGCTCCTAGGCACACTGGGACACTCTAGCCGCCTCTGCCCTGCACTGCCCACAGCACTTGCCTGAGGAGAGCCCACAGCATGGAAAAACATGCACAGTTTTTATGCAGAGCCACAGCTTAACTGGGAACCTGGAACGCTGCAGAAGTGGCTTTTCAGCTTGAGAGCCTTAAACTGGTTTGTCTCTAGAGCTTTATGAATCTTCTCCCTTTTCACACACGTAACACTACACACCTTTTAAAAAAAGAGATTATTTGTTTATTTAAAGCTCTATGCTGAAGATATTTTAGGAGTATCCCTTGCTAGAACAGGATTCCAAATGCCTAATAAGCGTTCTGAGTAAGCGAGCCAGCAGTAAGTAAAAGCAGGCAGAAAGCAGAGAGGAGCAGGACACTTCCCTCTTGGAAGAAAGGAAAAGCTCTGTGCGTTATTTTTGAATGCTGACATAAAAGGCTGATTTTCCATCCACTTGCTGCCCCGGACTGTGATAGGAGCCAGGTTCGAGCAGACCAAGGGGAACAGCTGGCTGCTAGAGCTGTTCAGCTTCTAACAAGAGAAAGATCCAATGTGACCACCATAAACAGCAGAAAACAGAGTACTTGCAGGTGCAAGGAAGAAATGTGCTTTTCCTGCTATTATTGTCAGACTGGCTTGGAGCACAGTTTAACCCCCTCTCTCTGCCTCCCACTGTAATCATGGTGCCATCAGAGAGGCAAAAGCAAGTGGATAAGTAACTTCCAGCCTGTGGGGTTTACTCTGAACCTCCGCTTGGTATTGGTAGTGAGGTGCAATGGTGTGGAAATGCACCATGAGGAACCAGTGCGACTGTCTCTTCCTGCTCTGCAAATTTACCATGTGTGGAAGGGAAAGCCCTGTGGTGCTACGGGTGGTGGGAAGGCCTGGCTGGGAGCAGGATGCTATCATTGTGCCTGTCACAGCTCCACAATGGGAACAAGGCAGAGAAGCCTGCACCCCTCTGCCTGCCACGGTGCCCTCAGCACCAAAGCCCCCAGTGAGCTCTCCCCAGACCCACCACATAGAGAAATGCTCCATGCCTATGGCACAAGCTGCCAGCATCTGGTAGCAGTGGTGGCCATGGCCACTGGATGGGATGCTGTTAGGACGCATAGAACCAAGTATTGGTTTGGGTTGGAAAGGACCTTAAAGATCACCCAGTTCCAACTCCTTGCTACAGACAGGGACACCTTCCACTAGGCCAGGTTCCTCAAAGCCCTGTCCAACCTGGCCTTGGATGGGGCAGCCACAGCTTCTCTGGGCAACCTGTGCCAGTGTCTCACGACCCTCACAGTGAATAATCGGCTTGTGCAGTCATGGGGAGGTACCTTCCCCCACATCAAACCTGTCCCGGGCAGCAGAGCCAGAGGCCCTGCCTGAGCAAACCCTGCAGGACATCAACCATATCAGCACATAATGTCCACAAGGACGCCAGCCAGCTTTCCAAACCTGGCTGCAGTGCTGGGATGCTCTTCCCACCCTCCCTTAGATAAATAAATCTAAAAAATAAAATCAAAGGGATTGGATTGGCAGGAGTAACAAAACCATCGCTGCAGTGCTGTCTTGTACATACTCTGTCAGACTGGGCCAAAAGAGTAAAGGCTGAGCAGAGCTGCTAATTTGAGGGAAGATCAACAACGCTGGAAAACAGTTTGTTTTTCCAGCAGTCATTTGTTTTGTTTGCCAATGACATCAGTGCTTTCTGATAGGGTTTGCTTCCTGAGGATGCCTGCTATCTTGCCAGCGTTTCCGACTTGTCCCTAGCAGCCGGTACAGCTCCTCATAACACTGGAAACAGGGGCCAAGCTTTTCTCTGGAAACTTCTCAGCAGCACTCTTGGATGCAAAGAAACAAGCATGAATGGCGGAAATCAGCACCAGCCCCCTTGTATGCGGACACAATGGGGATCCACAGCCTCAGCAAGCGGGACACAATGAGACCACCAGACGGAAACATCATCAGAGCACCTTGTCTCGGGGTGCTCTGTCCAAAGCAGGGATCTCATCCTGGCCCTGAGAAAAGCCACAGTACTCCTGAAAGACACCCCAAAGAAATCTGGTGCTAGAGTTTCCTCTGAGCTGCTTCTGGAGCCCATTCTCAGTGGGGGAAGCACATTGTTTTCTGTCGATAGTCTGCCTTCATCTGCAGGTTTCTTTAGTGGCAGGGGTTCCCAAGCCTTATTATTTTGGAGGGTGGTGGGGGTACCACCACCACATGTACGATGACCAATACCAGCGATGATGAATGCCAACACTTTCAGCAGTGGCAGAAACAGCTCTTACCTCCATGCTCTGAAATGGTTTGCATGCCATTCCCACTCTTCCCCCTGCATGATGTTTGGAGCAGTCCATCCACGCTTTACAATCATAGGTTGGAAAAGACCTTTAAGACCATCAAGTCCAAACTTTACCCCAGGACTGCTTTAGTCCTGGTTCCAGAGAGCATCCTGGCACAGCATCCATGTACTGGGTGGGAGACCAGAAGACCTGTCTGCCCTCTGTTCTGTCTCCCCACTCTCTGCTACTTGAAATAAAGCAGAAGGTGGCAATCCTTCAACTGTTTGAATACAACCCCTGAAGTCCTTTTGGCACTTGATTTGCCTGCCCCACCTCTGCAGAACTATTTCTAACATTTTTTGTAAGTGATTCTGTATAACTGCACAGAGGAGAAAACACTGAAGGAACATGATTCATACTGCAAAATGAAGCATACAGACATCATGAATTGCCAAAATCAAGGCACCCTGCACGGACACACAAGTTGCTGCAGTTTGTAATTACATGACTTCAGGCTATTGAATTCTGCAGGACTCATACCTCAGTGGATGTGCAGGCTAGGTGATACTAGTCTTCCTGGGCTTTATCTACAGCAGCTATCCAAACACTGCTCTGAACACAGAGTTACTAACAGGCTTCTAAATTACAAAGTGCACTATCTAGATAACACATTAAACTAGCTTATCTTCACTCACGTCTGGGTGATATTATTCCCATTTCATATCAGACATGTGCCAGACAGAAGCATTTATGCAGACGGACTAATGTGAAAACAACCCTCTCCATTCTAGGCACCCAGTCTGAAGTGCTTACAACCTGATTATTTTAAAGCCGTTAACCTTAAAAGTAAGCTAGGTACATTCAAAACAACTGCTGCAAGAATCTAGTGCCTCTCCACATCAGCCCAGTTGTGGTAAGTCAAGCTATCTGCACTGTGAAGACATGGGATGAGACAAAAAACTGGCTGCAGTAATTTATCTGCCGTGCTCTTTTTCCATACCTGTGCCCATCAAATCCAGTACCAATGCTTTTGTCCAGGCAACCCTATATCCCTCCCACCTCTGCTAATTCCTCACCACCATGCAGCCCAATGCATTTCCCACTTCCCACACCCACCTGTCCTCACTGCCCTGCAGATTCCCTTCCCTGCCTTCCCGTCTCCTGGTCCCACCAGTCCAGCCACTCTTCCCACACAGCCCATCACCACACTAGCAAGGGGTAAAGTTTGCCCTGACCTCTTGCACCCCTAACAGCTTCTCCTGGTTCACATCCATCACCCCAATTTCCTCCTTCCCCTCCTGATGACCAGCTTCTGTCCCATCGACATTTCCAGCAGAAGCACCTCTGCGACTGCTTTCTGCTCCCATGTGCAAGACCCCATTTCACTTGTACCTGGAAAATGCAGGAACCATCATTATGGAGACAATCCAGCTCCACTGCCACAGCCCCGGGCAAGGGCACCATGCCAGGGCTGTGCAGGGATGCTCTGCTCACACAATGTTGGAGTCATTAGGGCACGAGCGCTGTCCTTGCACAGGGCTGGGTCACTGGTGGGCTGCTCAGCACCAGAGGATGTGGAGCTCTGACAGATGGGAGAGAAAAACCTTTGGAAAATGGAGCACCTAGAAACAGAGGCGAGTCTGCCGAGAACATGCGCAGATGTCTCTGAGCCTTGTCACCACAGATCCTGTTCCCGAACACTGCAGGTCTCAGCGGAACAGCTGGAGGATTTCTTTTCTTTACCCTTTTTAATGTGGGCAAAACAACATTCCTTCTCCTCCCTCCTCCCCCCTAATTTATCATGGAAACGGTAGAATTGGTTTAGCTGACAATATTAAAATAAATTTTGTCTGTGAGAGAGGCACAACCTGAAAGTCTCAGATCAAGCGATAAAAGCCTGACAGACTACAGTAGTAGCAAACAGGTTCTTGTGGAAGAAGTTTTAATATGAGATGGTACTACTCGCTCAGTCTAAACATAACCCCGAGCTACATCTCAGGAGAATACCTAAGTCTTTGGCCATTGTACTTGCTCCTGTTTTCTCACTCTGGCTTTGCATGTGTGCATATGAGAGAGCTTATCAAAACCAAACACATTAAATGAGGCTTTTACCTTCATCATTTCATCTTTTTGGGGACAATAAAGTCAGATGGGACTGTAAATGGCAGGCAGCCGTGCATGCAGCTGCCCTGGCATGCTGTGCCCCTGCCTTCCACTGCAGAAACCACATTCACTGGCTTGCAGACACATGCTCCATTGGGAAAGACAAAATTCATGTGCTTGAAGAGCCGTAAACAGCAATGTTCACTGTGATCAAATATTAGATATTTAACACAAAGATAGTCTAGAACACAGGAAAAAAGAGATTAGAGATATGTTGGGGGTATTCAGCTTGGCAGGGCTTAACTAAGCGTAGGCTAGGAGCAAGGAAGGAGCAGGGAACTAGCCAGGGCAGCCTCCAAGCCATGAGTAAATATCTCCTAGAAATTCTCAAGGGATGAGTGAAGGGCAAATATATTCTCTAACTTCAAACAAAAGAGGGAAGAAGACAGATCTGAGATATCATAGACCAAACAGCCTGGCTTTGATATTGACTCAGACAAACTATTATTCAACCCACTTGTAAATACTTATAACAGGTGTTGATTTATCACAAAGCAGGAGGGAGTGAGTGTGTGATCCAGGAGGAGCAGCGGCATTTCTATCACCCTGCTTCCTGCCCTGCACTGCAGCTGCATCCACTCCCACATGATAAAGTCATGAGAAAACAGAAAACACAGACTTGTCAAGAACAAATTAAGTCTAATCAATTTAATTTTCTTCTTTGACAGAGTTGGGAGCACAGTGGGTAGGGAGGAAAAAAACAGTAGAAGTCGCACATTGGAAAGAGGAAAGCTTTTGATGGATGCATGTGATAGCCTTACATGCAAACCAGGCAAATACAATTTAGGTATAATTTACTCTTGGTGGGTATACAAATGTTTCACATCTGTACTCGTAGTTATTAAATTCAATGTCAACCTGAAAAGGCACATAAGGGCTGTGCCTGGGGTCTTGTTCTGTTCAGTATTTCCATTAATGACTTGTAAATTAGAATAAAGATTACAATTACAAATCTGTAGGGAGCGCTTCCAGCATTTTCAGGGATTCCAATTAGAATAAAATCTTAATAAATTATAGACCTAGTCTGGAATTACTGACTGAGATACAATACAGGCAGGTGTAAAGCACCATGCCGAAGAAGAAGGATGCGACACAGAAGTGCAGAATGGCGTGGTACAGCAAAAGAGTCTCTGGGGCTAGGGCTGTAAAGAGAGAAGACATCAGGAGTAGTGCAGGGCTTGGTACACACAGGTGAAGAGGCTTGGAGACAGATTAAGATGAGCTTCACATGTCAGGCTCTTGACTCCTGTCAGCCCTATATTCAGTTTTTGGGCCCTACCTCAAGCAAGATGCTGCTGCCTGCTCCTTGCTCACAAGAACGGTAAGAAGTTTTAGAAGTGTGACCCCTGGAGAAGAAGCTACAAGAAGTGGGCTTGTTTAGTTGGAAGGGAAGGAGGGAGGAATGAGGGTGAGAGAATGAGAGATGATAACAAGTTTTAAATATGTCAGGCTGCTAAAAGGCAGTGATAATCTTGTCCTGCTCCCTGCGGCTGTGGAAAACTGAAGGGACTGGTTTAGCATGCAGCAAGGGAGATTTAGGTTAGATATTAGAAGGACCTGTCTAGCCATGATGATAGTGAACCACTGGTAATGCTAGGAAGTTCTGAAGCTCTATCAATAAAAGTTTTCAAGAACAGGCTAAATGAAGATCTGTCAGGGATGGAGCAGATGAAGCTAACTGGAGGCTCAAGAATGGGGTTCTGACCAAAGGACTCATATCAGATCATGGACACGCACCAGGCAAGACTTCAAGAAAGTTCCCATTATGGCCAACACCATACTGAGGCCTTCAAAGCCACTAGTACTACACACATCTCTGCTAACTACATGAGACAAAAACCTGTCAAAGCCATTGCTGGAACATAAGCCAATTTATGTCTTCCAAGGCCACTCTCTCCTATTCATCTCACCGAAATTAAAAAGAAATCCGTGAATTTCTGTGTTTAACCCTCATTACCTGCGGGCAGGAGTTCATATTTTTTCTCTAACACAGAGATTTACAGTCGGTGAAAATTACAGCACACATCCTCTTTGCATTCTTTGAGCAAAAAGTCCTCACTGAAATCACCAAGGAACTGTGCCACAGAATAAATTAATGACACAACGTGTCTCCAATAAAACTAGGAAGTGGGGAGGAGAAGAGGAGTTAAAGAGTTTATTTAACCCTCAGAAGGTAGTTATTCCTGCCTTGTATCTCACCAGTGCAGATGTATCAGCAAACACACTGTGGCATGAGAGTGAGTGCAGAGCATCTCCTGGGGGAGGCCTTAATGAGCGACGGCTGCTCTCCAGGCATTGCCAGCCCTGTTTGTCAGGAGGTTTCAGGTCACATTTAAAAGTTTGCTTTCTCAGATTTGCCAAGAAAAAATGGTAGAGAGCTAGTCTGGGTTTTCTTAAATAATGTGGGTGTTTGAATACTGGGTTCACACAGCGCTGAAACGTGTCTGAGAGGGTATGGATGGGAGTTTGTATGCGCAATAAGGTTGATTTTTAAATTTGCCATGGACCAATCCAGCAAAGAGTGAGCACTGATTCGCTGAGGCTCATAAGCATCCAAATAGAAGTAAACGCATTCATGGGAGGGAGGAAATGTCCAAGCATGCACAGATACCGCTGTTCATATTAGCTGGTTTTCAAAATGTCAACAGCTTGCTTCCACCGATGACAGAGTAGCACATTACTCCACTGAAATCGGTGCAGACTTTTTTTAGAGAAGGAGCAATTGTTAAAGAGCGCTCACTGCTACTCTGTGCTCCAGATATATCCAGTCCTTAGACCAACTGGCAGCATATGGTGGATTTCCTCAAATGACAGCTTTTGTTTGTCACAACAGCAGAACAAAATAGTACATTTATTAAACAAAGCATAATTAGCTACCTCTTTCCCTCCCAAAAAGAGACTGCAGAAGAGGATATTCTTTAGGACTCTGATGATGTTTCCATACTGCTTACAATGCTTTTGTATGGAGCAAACCACTTCAGTGAAACAATGCACATGGAAACATCGAAAATCAAGATGTTAAGGGCTAATAATCCAACCTAAAATATCTATGGTCAAGGTGCTCATAAGCTACTCCTATGCTAGGACTACATGGATCATTATCATTGTCTGCATTTTTTTGAACTGAAAAGTATTCTATCTGTAAAAACCAAAGAAAAGTATTTCAACAATAACTTTATTAAATCTTTCTTCAATAACTGCATTATATCTTTCCTCAATAATAACTGAATTGAATCTTTCAAAGTAAAAATTGTTAATATGGGATCTACCACATAGTTGAATTTCTTTGAGGTGACAGTGACATGACTTATAGAGCCTGGGCCCTGTGATCAAAAGGATTACACACATTAGCATCCTACTAATCACAGCAGGACAGGCCTGCCCATCAGGCCAGGACTCACGGAGGAGAGATCCGTAAACAAACACTTTCTCCCTCTCAGAAATGTGGCTGGGAGCAGAGGCGCTCCAAGGTTGGTGTGGTCTTCTCCTCTTTCAAAGAGATAAGGATTGTGTCTGCTGGAGTAAATAAATTCTCAGCATAGTCTTAAACTTCTGTTTGTTTACTCATTTTCAGACATTACCATCCTCTCCTGTGTTGTTATCCCTTTTATATTACCCTTGTATGTATAATCAAATGCCCTCTCTTCTGGATTGACCCTCTGTTTCTTCCTGTATTATAGATGCCTTTGATCTATCTTTCTTGCATCTCTGTGTCCTGCCTTGTAGTCTCAGCAGGATTTCCCCCGACCCTTTGCTCTACCAGAAAATAAATGCCAAAATAGCATTTGTATGCATTAGCATAGAACAAAAATAAGACAGATGCTCAAGAAGACTACACGCAAGCGCCGCTGTGCTGCTGAGGCACTGAATGTGCTGGGCAGGGCTGTCTACTGGCAAGGCAAACCCAGGCTGGTGAAAGGTGGCCCAGCCTCTGAGCATGGCTGAGCTCCTGGATGAACAAGGCAAGCAGATATCATAACGACGGGGGAAGAAGGTCCATCCTAAAATTTCAGATACATCTGTTTACTTTTCCTCCTTCATCACACACTCGGTGACTTGCAGGGTGCCCTTGCACTTCCAAAAAGCAGGATTCAGACTTTAGCTTTTTTTTTCCCTTTTTTTCAACCAGTTTTCAGAACCCCTCCCCTTGCCCCACCATTTGAGATGGTCCAAGTTATGGCTGACAAATTCTATTAATACGCTAACTGTAATACACCTGTGCGACAGAGAGGCTGCTGCTGACTTTTGTTCTCTGCAGGCATAGCCAGTACCAGAAAAACTGAGAGTTATCTGTAGCCAGATGTGAAAAGATGCCATCAGTTCATAAAGAGACCTTAACAATTGCATCAAGACCACCAAAAGGCTGACCAGCCCCTTCCTTCATAGCTGGAACTGGTGAGTAAGCTTCCCCAGCATGCTTGAGTCCACTGGCTCTTGAAACAAAGTACAATACCAAGGTTGCAGAAAGTGAGATAACCCTTTCCATTCAAGAAGTGGAAAACAACATCTGTTAAAAACAAATAAACCGGTGCAATAGCCTCAGCGAGAGACCCAGAGGATTTCTGAGATGCAGCTCATGGCTTGGTCAACACATTGTGAACAGCAAATTACAAGACAATTGTTTCATACCAAGCTCTCCCACCCCTGAACTCCCTCAAGGTTAATTAGGATGGCCTCTGGCCAATTAATTAGAAGAGAAGATTTGGGCAGGACTTTGCTATGCGTTTGTAACTAGTTCCAAGGTGACTGAGAAGTTCAGAAATGCCTCACCTTCCAAATAAAGCCTGCTTCGCAAAACTCGAGCTTACATGTGCCATGTCATTTCTCTGACTATCAGGAGAAACACTTAAAAGTAATCTTTTCCTTACTAATGGCTAAGGCAGAAAAACTTTCTGCATCCTTCCCACCAAACAATATGCCCTTGTTTATTTTTTGTGTGCGTTTTAGGTCATAACAGGCCAGTGAAGTTATGCATGTAAAGAACAATATACTACTGTAATATGGTACTTGATACACACAGCCTGGCAGACTCTGAAAGATCTCTTTTCCAAGATCGGGCGCATGCATGTTGCAGCTGGGAGCAATCCTGAACATCACTGTTGGAAGGGAGGATGAAGAAGCGGATGTAGCCTTTGAAACAACAGACTCAATTGGTACTTGAGTTGGTATTATAACATGCTGCGGTGGCACAGCTCAGGAGACCACCCTGCCTGGAGGGGGACAGCCCAGCGCAGCTTCTCTGTCCTGTGGCAGCAACCTGCTTCAATCTCCTCTAGACTCCTGCTGCCCTCAGCATCCTTGGCTAAGGGAACAGCCGGCAGGACCACACTTTTTTCCTCCATGGTGAGTGGTAGAACGGCAAGAGCGTAGTCTATGCACACAGTCGGCACAGAGGCAGGTCTAGTCTCTGTGATTACAAACTAAGCACTGGCGCAAATTGAGGCTCTTGCAGTGGCTGCTCCTCTGAGCTACACAGCCCTTCTCTGTCATTAATCCTATATTCTTTAGTTTGAAGCTGGAAGGCTGCTATTTTCCACGTCTGTTCCCCACAAACAGCAACAGAGCTTCTGGGCAGAATCAGAACTTGCAACACAGAGAAAATGCTTCAGCTCCTGCAAAGAAGTGCAGCTGAATACTTTTCAGCAGGACACAATTCTCAGTGTCACTAGCCAAGATTTAATGTCTTGACTGCATGGATCAGACTGACTACTCGGAACAGTTACATCGTTATTTTCACTTACAGACACGGGCTGGAGTAGCTTAACATGTAGGGTCCATGCCACTAAAAAGCCATTATTTTCAAGTCATTATTCTCAACTTTTTCTCTTTTTTTTTTTTCGTCCAAAAAGGAAGGAAGAAACCCCCAAACCCTTAATAGATGCAAGAGTCCTTTGGCACAGATCCAGCGGGAGACTAGGGCTGTAATTTGTAATTCTGAGGCAATTATGAAATGACATAACGGCACAAATCTCCTTCTGACATAACAGCTTTTTTCTGCATCCCCCGCAACATTACATGGCTTAAAACAACCACTCTAAACGAAATAACCTCAAAATCCCTGTGACCGCTGTGCAAATATCGAAGTAAGCCTAAACACCAAGAGGGGCAGCAGCTGATGTTTCAGACCCTGATGCCCCATCCTGGTCGGTTCAACGGGAGCCACACCGAGTCGCAGCCGGCGCCCCGGGCGCAGGGGAGCACAGCGACGGGCGCTGAATGAAGGTGAGGGGCTCCAGCCGCGGCACCCAGGAATTTCCCTGGGACTCCCGCTCGCTGCGAGCTCCAGGGAAACTGGGCCCTGCGCAGGGCTGGGGACGCGGGCGAAGGGACAGGGGCGATGCCGGGAAGGACAGGAACGAGCAGGTGCAAAGCGGCCAGAGCAGGGACGGGCACCGGGGGGACGCGCCCCGCGGTGCCGCGCATCGCCCTAGGGCACCCCTCCGAGCCCCGATGCCGCTCTCGCCCGCTCCTCCAGCCGCCCACCGCGCCCTGCCAGGACTCACCTCTCCGGGCGGGCCGCGCGAGCCCCTCGAGGGTCGGCCGGGGCCGCCTCGCTCAGCGGCCGCGGCAGCCGGGAGGCGCCGAGCCCGCGGCGGGCGGGGAGGGGCGGGGCAGGATGGGGGGGGGCGGGAGGAGACAAACTCGGTCCGCCCCGTCCCGCCCCCCCCGGGCGCTCTGGCGCTGCCCCGGCCGCCAGCGGGGAGCGTCCGAGGCGGGGGGGGGCGGCTGGGGCCCACGGGAGATGTGGCGGTGTGTGCTCTTCTTCCCCGTCCCTTCCCGCGGCGGGGCCGTGCTTCAGCCTGGGGAAGCAGCTCCTTGCCCTTAGCGAGCCCGAGGCACCAGCTGACCAAGCAGGCGTTACACGCTGCCTTCCCACGCTGGGATCCGCTCATCCTCCTTTAATCCGTCCCTGGAAACACGTTGGCCTGTGCACGGCGGAGGCGATGCTCTGCGCCGGTGGTAAAACGTGTGTGAGGCACTTGCAAGATGAAAAATCCAAGCCTTGGGAGGTCCGGTTACCATCAAGTACCCACCCGTCACAGGCCCATGAGATGGGCACTTAACTGTGAATCACAGAACCATAGAATGGTTTGGATTAGAAGGGACCTTAAAGCTCATCTGGTTCCAACCTCTCTAGGCAGGGACACCTTCCACTAGGCCAGGTTGCTCAAAGCCCTATCCAGCCTGGCCAGGTCAAGGACATGTCCAACAGCAGACAGTGCATCCTTCCAAAGAGATAACCCAGAAGGGCCTGGCTCGTAAGCCCACACCAGCAGTGGCAGTTCTGCCAGGAATGCACTCTTACATGGGGCAGGTTGTTTTCTCCATGCAGTTGAACAGGCACCTCCTGCCTCCCTGCTCTGCAGCTGAGCTCAGAAAGACAACTTTCTCAGCGCAAGGAATATCTGCAGAAGGGAAGGCTGGGGTCCATCAAGGGTGGAGGGGGGCCAGAGGAGACCCTTGCAAAACTTGCCGTGACTGCTGGCACTTGGCTGCAAGCCCAAAGGGCTTGTCCTCATCATGGTTTTCACGGTGCAATCTGCAAGCCTTTCTGAATCATAGCTGATTGCCTGCTTCCCCACCTCTCCAGTCCCTGGCATTTATTCAGCCTTTAGAAACAGGTGAATAATTTGCAAATATGTTTTGGTTTAATGACACTCTCAAAAATTATGTTTGTGAATTATTTACTTCAGCAATTTCTTAGGCCCGTCAACTGCTCACCATGCCTTTATTCACTTTTACCCTAGGCTATCAAAGTGCTTTACATGTGTTCATACACTGAGTCCTATTCAATATGTGCTCTAGTTAATAATGGGAAAACAAAGGTATTAAAGTTACACAATGAGTCCAAGGTCACAGGAGAATTCTATAGGAGAGCCCAGAACTGAGTACAGGTTCCCTGATGCCCCGGTTTTGTAGGGTGCTGGGAATAATTGTCATTGTCCTGCTTTTCTACAGACATCTTTTATCTTCCAGCTATGAAGCTCTGAGCCTGCAGCGCTGACACAAGAAGCATGCATCAAGGGTAATGCCATCAGCAGCAGGGGGACTTCCAGCAGGACGCCTTACACTTCATCCCTGCAGCATTCTCAATGGCTTTGCTGGTTGGGAAACCCCTGTATTTTCCCATGGTAAAACCTTCTGTCTGACACAGTCAGTCAGTAGAAAGTTTGGGTTTTGTCACAGAGCAACTTCTTGTGGGTGTGATGATAGCACAGGTTTCCATGAAGGAAGCTGTGCTGGCACAGGTTACGGTTCGTTATTTAAATTTCTTGACTCTGACAGGCAAATTGGGAGTTGTGGGGGTTTAAATACCTGTCTCTATTGTCTTGTATGAAAAAGATTTCCAGGACAACTTTTTCATGTGCATGGCTGCAGCTCTGAGCTGTTTGCTCTCCTTGGCTGTAGGAGACAGTCCTGTTTACATCCCTCCTTCAGAGCAAAAAAGCTTTCGCTCCCTGTTGGGTAAGTATGAGGCACCATACAGAGCAGGGCCTTGCTGCCGTAGCTGTCAGCTCTCCATTGGGAAAGCTGCTTCTGAACTGCCTTTGAGCC
Organism: Pezoporus occidentalis; assembly: GCF_034315485.1. NCBI lineage: Eukaryota > Metazoa > Chordata > Aves > Psittaciformes > Psittacidae > Pezoporus > Pezoporus occidentalis. The sequence continues at coordinate 458,676 of NW_026913800.1, read as the reverse complement.
AGGAAGAGAGGAGGCAGAGTCTGAAGCTGCCCCTCCAGTGAAGGAAAACTGGATCATTTACTGAACACTGTAAAGGTGCACAGGAGAGACATCTTTTTGTCTGGAGGAGGTCATGGGCCGTGAAGAGCATGATGAAAGTGCAAAGGACAGCCCACCTCAGAGCTGCCTCTCTGAACCTGGGGTAGTGTTTTGTTACACTTCTGAGCACGCTTTGTGGGCTGCAAAGGGATGTACAGCCCTTGGAATGACTTTGGAGTGCTGCAGTCACTGAAGATTTCCCTTGAGTGAAGTCAAAGGAACAGTTGAGAAGCAGAACTTTCCTCATTTAAAAAGAAAACAGCCACCCATGCTTCTAGCTCTCCTGCTAAAGAGAAAAGCCTGAAAACCTGAGCTGAAATCATCTCCATGGTCAGACACCAGAAAGCAAATTGCATGATTTTTGAAACAATATCTGGGGCATCTCTCAGGCTGGATTCACAGTTAACTACCAATGAGAGCTGGCAGCCCCACCTTGTGTCCAAGCAGGATTGCCCAGAGGGCTGGTGTAACACATGAAGCCATTGGTCTGTGATTTGGGAAGTCTGGGTGCTGTGCTCCTCAGTGGCAGCACAACTTTCAGAGGCTCCCTTGCTCCTGCTGCATCTTGCCCACTCCCTGTTAGAGAGCAAACTCTTTGGGCAGATGTTGCTCCTGGTTTTGCCTTAGCTCAGTGCCCACATCAGTAAGGCTGTGGTCTCAGGTGGCTACTGCAATGCAGAGTGTGACTGCCAGGAGAAGGGTGAAGATGAGAAAAAACAGAGGAGGCAGGAAAGCAATTCTGCTTTTCAGTGGTTGGAGTAAATGGTGCACAGCCTGCAGCACTGCTCCCCAGAACAGCCCACGATCCTGTGGCCGCCTGGGTAGATCTCCATCTCCTGGCTCTTTCTGGAGAAGAGGCCCATTGACAGATAATCTTCAGTTTAGAGCTTCAGCTTTGAAAAGGCTGGAAGTATTAAATGTGGCTACAAGAGAAGCGTACAGATTGGGTTTGTGAAGAGAAAAGAGTGCTAAAGCTTCTGTCCTGCTACAGAAGATTCCTGAGATGCGTGAAAATCGGTGGATGGGGGAGGGTGACAAGGTCAGGCAATTGAGGAGAGAGCTGTTATTGCCCCTCTGCTTTGCATGGCTTGCAGGGGGCAAGAAGAAGGTCAAAGAAACCATAAACCAAAAGCTGGTGGTGGCTGTGTGGTGGCATCAAAGGTGAGCATCTGCACAGGAGCATGGAGGGGCTGCATGAACCCAGCAAGTGGCAAGGCCATCCCATGTGTCACAGCAGTCGGGTTCAAATCAGCATCCCATGGGACATGGTAGAGTGGGTCCACATGCCTATGCAAGCAGGGAACACCAGGGCTTGGCTCCTAGGGAGATGAAGAGCAGCGCCTGCAAGTCTGAGTGAGTGGCCGTTATAGACAGAAACTGTGGAAAACAGAAACACAAAACATGAGAGAGGCAGGCCAGATGGGGGAAATACAGATGAATTAATGCACAGGGAAGGGAAAAGGAAAAACACACAGGCACGCTGCACGCCAGCCAGCTCTTCAGCAAAAGCACTGCTGCGTGCCATTGCTGTGATGAGTGAATGGGGAGTCCTGCTCTGCTCGGTGCAAGTTGCTGCTGCTTTATGCCTTTATAATTCTCTCCGGCCTCAAAATCTCCCTCCCTGGGAGTCCTCTGTTTATGTTCTATGTCCCGTCATCAGCGTTGCTGCAAGGGGCCAGAGCTTTCGTGCCATTCCTGCTGAGCTTGTTGCAGGCTTGGAGACTCATTTCTGGAGTAATCCTGCATTAGTGGTTTTTACATTGAAATCAAGCAGATTTCTTCATAATTTGGTGTGGTTTGAGTGACTAGGTACTTTAATTTTTCCCCAAAAGACTGTAAGTTTTTGTCTTAGATCCAGTTGCCGGGAATGTATTTAAGAACATACACTGAAATCACCACATACCTGAAGTTTACCATAACTAACTAGCCACAGATGTGCTACTAAACCTGTGCTTATTTTTTCCTCTTCTCCATCCTATATGGCATGTTAGAGCCCTGATATATTAAAATTTCTCAGAACAGATGCTAGTAATAAACAAAACAGCCATTACCCTTTTGCAACAAAACATGTCACATTACCTATCCACCGGTAATCACCTGTTTATGGAATTGGCACCTCTTCTTTGTTTGGAACAGAAAAGCTTCAGATATTTTATTGCTACATGAAGGAAAACACTAAGCATTGCTGTGGAAAGGGGATGTTTTCATTTGCCAGTTCTTTGGTGCTTCTTTTGACCTGGTATTTGGGGATTCAGTTCCCAAAATACCTTATTGCTTTCTAAGCATCCCAAAGAAACAGATGGGATGGATGTGTATTGAATAGAGGGAAATAGCTCATAGCGCCAGGTGGTGACCATTCTGCAAGGACGATGTAATACATAGCAGTCATGTAACACACAGTGTCTGTGCAAGGTGTTGGGCCACAGGCTGCTGGGGAGGAGGAATACTGCACTGTGATGGAGAATATTTTCCTTTAGATGTAAGGAAATAGATGTTCAGCTGTTCTTTCCTTTAGATATACCTCAGAATCCTAAAGTATGACCACAGTGTGCTGGAGGGAGGGAAAAAGGGGGAGGGGGGGAAGCAAAAAATGAAAGACTGGTGAACACAGAGATAGGGTGCATTGATTACGGTGTGTGTTCCTGAACATTGTGAACACTGCTGAAGAGGCTAAGAGGTGTGGCACACAAATTACCCTTCAGAATTTAGCTGGTTTACATTTGGGAAAATTAGGTAGTGCTTCCAAAACTTCTGAAGTGCTAAATATTGTTAAAATAATCCTTACAGCTCTTTACTCAAGGACTTGGCTCAGGATACTCAGCAAATACTAATGATTTTCTCATCATAACACCCAGGAGAGATGGGAAGGTATCACAGTAATTACCCCCGTCACCCAGCTGAGGAACAGAACAGTCAACCCTCATTTTTCAGGAGAGTTTCCTGACCAAAATATTTGTACAGTCGTTCAGCTGAAAAGCTCTCGGGAAGGGCTGGGAGCTCCAGCTGGCCTCAAAGCAAGGCATCAGGACTGGGGAGGGAGAGGATCACCCCGAAGGTAAGGGAAGATGAAGGGGAATAGTTATGCAGTAGCTAAGCATGTTGGTGTTGGATCCATCCTATTTTTCCTGTTTAAAATATGGATGCTTACTACTCTAGAGAAGGCTAATCACTATATTCATGTAATTCATTATGTACAAGGGTACACAAACGGTACAATGCAGATTGTTATGGCAGCTCCATCGATCTCCATGAGGATACATGAGGAGGCTGAGCTGTGGCTGCCACATTGTCATTCCTGCTAGTGATATGAGCTTCACTCATTAAGGAGTGAAGTCTCACACACAAGGGAAGTGTGGTCATGGCTGAGAGGTATGCAGCCTGGAAGCAATCTTTTCCCAAGCACAGGCAAGGTTTTAGCTTGATTTCTCTAATCAAAAAGAGAGGGTTAGCAAAAGCTGTGAACCCCATCAGCATCACCATGTAGATTAGTGCTGGTGGAAAACACACTTCAAATGAAGTAAAAGAAGAGCAGGCTGTGCTCAAATCTCATGTATTGCAATCAGATGTTGATCTCCATGGAAATACCCACTTCCATGGGCACTTCATCATTACTTGTGAGTGCTCAGCAGCTCGCAGCCAACACTAAGCAGCCCGTTAGGTCGTGCCCGATACCTTCTGTCGGTCTAATCAAGCAGTAGGATCCACCCTGTCTTCCACCAGATTTCTAGCTACAGCTCAGTACCGTTCTGCTATGACTCCAGGTTTAGTGCGGCAAGTTTAGATACTGATCTGTTGGAGTTACAATGAAGGATGAGAGCAAACTCAGGTTGCCCACAGGCATTAGCTAAAATTTCTTTGCCTTTTTCATAAAAATCTATTGCAAATAAATTGCAAATCTACTTTGAAAGAGGAGAAAAAAAAACCCTTCATCTTAAAACAGCTGCAAATGGATTCTCAGTAATATAGATAATTTAACTCGCAAACACATAGCATGTGCTGAGCAGCTCTCTAGGAGAATAGAGTCTGAAATAGCAGGGCACCTGGGGGAGGAGATGCACAAGGGGCCAGGTGATGAAAGTATGTGAAGTAATATAGAAACAGCAGAGGTGGTTCAGGAATGTCTCCCCCCTTTGCTGAGCATATGTGTATGAACAATTAGCTGGAAGATGGCAAGTACAGTATGGATAAAAGGATTCTTGTTTGTTGCCACTGATATAGCTAAGCTGTGAAAAACACTGCTGTAAGATAGAGCTGAAGCCCCCAGGTTTATGAGGAGCAAACAAAAATATATACCAATGGCAAAAGTAGTAAATATCAAGAAATAGGGTCTGGAGGGAATACACTATTCAAAATCTTCAAAGTTCTTTGACCAGACTGTATTTATTGGCAAAATAAAGGGAACCTGCCCTGGAGCAGGTTACCCCCTTCCCCCAGCCTCTGCAACAAGCCCTTCCTTGGAGAGCATGGGTTCGTACTGGGGAGAGGGGAGTATCATTGAAATGGTGTGTTTTAATGCGAAACCACAGCACACCATAACATGTCTCCTCTTATAAATGATCTGTGGCATAGTTCCTATTAGTTCCATAAGAAGTGAAGTAATAGTTATTTAACTCATCAATTTCAGCTTTTAGCTGTGTTAACACTGATCTTTAAATCTTACATTTCAAAAGGCAGCACTATCATTTCTGAAATACTGCCTCCCTTCTGTAGATCTACATGAGCTGGCTTTATGAGATCAAGGGGAGAAAACTATCTATTGTAGGTTGTTTGTTTTTTTCATAAGAGAAGTTGAGCACAGTAGCAAGGGCAGAGCATGAAGAAAGGCTTGCCTGTAACCAAAGTACTCAAAAAGTTCAACAAGAGTTTGCAACACCCCTTCATGCCAGCGCATTCCCACAGAAAGCCTCACCCAGAAAGCTGAAATTGCAGTCCTTCTCTGTTAAAGAGAAAAAAATGTGAGAATGGCTTGTAATTTTTGAACCAGGAAAGCTATCTTTATCTTCCAAAGAACAGCCCCTTGAAGATGTGACTGTCATCCAGGGTTAAAGAGCAGGCAGAAAGCCCACAGAGGGATGGGGCCTCAGCAGCTCAACACCCAGGCCCAGGCATTTGTCTCCTCTGGTGAGGGGATGCTCCTGTTATCTCTCTGATGCATACCAGTATCACGGCTTTCCGTATCCAAACACATCTTGACACTGGAGATTACACAGATCCCAGAGCTCTGGAGTGAGGCCAGGGACATGCACCCGCCCCAGATCATCTCATCACCACAGGAGCAGGCAGAGGCAGCATGAAGAATCGTTATCAGAGAGCAATGACATGTCACGGCTGTCTTGAACGGACCAGGGGGTCAAAGGATTATGACTGAAATCCATTCTTCATAGAACAATCTTTTCCAAATGCCTTACTTATGAAATGACACAGGGAGTGTGCTGTTATCTGTGGGGTGGTACAGAACCACCTCTGTTTCAAGCAGGAATAAAAAAATAACTAAAATAGAGCTGAGCAGAGCATCGCAATTGCACAGTCATGCTTGTCAAGTTGGTTTCCTTCCCCCTCAAACCCACTGGTGGACAGGTTTAGAGGACTGGGTGGGGATGTGTCTTTAGCCCTACAGTAACAGACTTGCCTTGTGCATGTGTATTTTAGTCTTGGATTTAACTCTTATTTGCTCCTGTATTATTTTACATCAGAGTGTGCACTTCTGCAGTTTCTGTCATCCCCATTTCTTGCCTGCTCTCTACTGGAAGTGCCTCTGGAGGGAATGGAAAGGAAGCTATTTTCTGGAAAAGCTCTTTTGCCGAAAAATTATCTAAGCAGCATTATGGAAACATGTTTTTTCTCAATAACCTTTGAAGTTACAGCAACTGTGCAAAGGATTGCAGCACCAACACCAGAATGTCCTCCTGCAACATAAAGGTTTGCAGGTCTCTAGGGACTATATTTGGAGTTGAAAGTTATTGAAATCTATTAATTATCTTGTAGAAGTTGATAGTGATGTTACAAAGAAGTTTTGCTTGAAAGACAGAGAAATCCAAGTTCTCATTCCAACATGCTTTTCTTGTCAAACTGAATTCTTCCATTTCCCTCCTTCTATTCAGGACAAGAGGAAAACGGAACCAAGCTCCAAAATAATAGAAGTTTGGGTTATTTTTTTAGTCAAAGCCTCATTCAGATTAACCTGAAGGTTTCCATGTGCATTTTATTGGGTTATTTTGTTCTAAGGCCACCTTCTGTACAATATATGCAGCTCACAATTCACTAGAGGGCTTCCAGACTCATCGGTGGAAATGATGCCTCTACCTCACCGTATTTTCTGTCTTCAGATCACAAACAGCCACAATAGAGCCCTAAATTTATTACATCCTTTCTTTCACTGGCTCAAGCTTTACCCCCAACATTTCGGCACACTGCAACACTGTGATATAGGCTCTCCTTCAGAGGGATGCTCCTTTATGGGCTGGGGTGCTGCAGGACATTTATACCCTGCACATTCTTAAATCTCATCACCATCTTGTCCAAAACCAGTCACCCCCTCAGGCAAGTCCCTGCGCTAGAGGTTCCACATCCATCTGACCAGATGGTGTGGGACCTCACAAGACCTCCCTTTACTTCACAAAGGATCTGGGAGAAGAGCAGCAAGCCAGTCTCTAAATGAGCTGCTGTTTGAAAGGAGATTAAACCCCTCCCTGCACATGCAAGTTATAGTCAGGCAGACAACATCAGAGAAGCCAAGCTGCATCCACTCCGAGGAGAAAGTTAAAACAGAAATGAGCCTTCTTACTTCAGCTCTGCCTTTTGTTGTGCCCTGCAGACAGCCTTTACCTGTGACCATGTATCCTCCAAAGTCAGAGTAGTCTTGCTTAAAGTGAAACCCAGCACACTCAGGCTTACCCTTAAATTCCCATCATTTCTAGAAGAGCCTCTGTCTCCTATTCAACATGAACTGAGTGATCATGAGCAGCACCACAAGTCATGTAGGTACTTGACACATCTCGGAAGAGAAGCTGGAGTGAGTTGAAGTTACTGCATAGCTCAGGTTTCAAAAGTGGCCACTCCATATTTGAGGCAAACAGTCACTACAGACATACCACTACTACTACCTTAATACACTGTCCTCCTCTACCCACCAGGAGCCACCTTCCTAACAATGTCAGATACATGGATGATGGGAGCTGCAAATCCATTTCAACACCAAGTCAGTGGTCCTAACCTGGCTAGGTTTCTGGAGTACACTAGGCTGATGGTTTTGCAGTGAAAGCACTGAGGAAAGTCCTGCTGAGGGGTGTTTTCTTATGGAAGTCATGAAGGAAACAGCTTGGGGCAATGACACCATAACCCAGTACAGCTGTTTCTGCAGTGATCATTTGTTCACATCCTATGATGCATTAAAAGAGCAGCTTGGAACACTTCTGTTGCTGCTTATCCTCTGACTGGGCTGTTGTTAATGCAACACTCACTCAATGAAGTGTTTGGGATGAGGTCCAAAAAAGCACTTAGGTGCCTAAATCCAAGACAGTGATTCACAGCTGCCTAAGGACTTAGGTTCCCCCTTTTGTTTGCCCCATCCCAGAACCTCTTTAAAATCCTGGCTTCTGCAATGGGGTGACTCTAGGTGCTGCCATCTTAGCAGGGCTTGGCCAACAGAGCCTGCCTGTCTGCCATCCAGACCTGCAGATGAGATGGTCATGTTCAGGATCGCTCAGATGCTCTGTGGCTGTGTCCTGAGCTCTGAATTCATAGCCATAGCTGCTCTTGCTCAAACTGTGCCTGGTGCTGCTTTTCCCTATTGCTATAACCACCACAGAGGGGGAGCTACTAGATAGATAGCTCTTTGCAGCCAGATAATCACAGCAAGCATGGCACAAGAGTGACTTTATGCTGATGAGGGAAGAGGCTGCCATTTTCCCCCACGTAGCACTCCGCTTCTCCCACTGTTTAAGAGGGGCAGAAAGCAGATGTTCCCTCTTCTGCTCCTGTACTGCTGATGGCCTGGCACGGAATGGTGGAGACAGGTGAACTCTGCAGTCTGGTGGATGCTGCGTGTGTGGAAGCTGGACGAGTCATGGGATGCCAGGCTCAAAGCCACTCATACTGCCATCAGACAATAAAGCTGTACAAGAACAGCTCAAAGTCATTCCTAACATGGTATAAAATTCCTCCATTAACCAACTCTTCTAGTATGTTTCAGAGCGTATCTGTCCTTGTGCCTCCTCCTAAAGACAAAGCTCAACAGTTACAGAAATCTGGTTACTGAACTCCAAGGAGTTTATAGAGAGCAGGAGGGAGCGTAGTTGCTCTTCTACAGCTTATTCACCTTGCTTCTGAAAAAGCCAGTTACCTCCCAGGAGGCTCTTGGGGTGGATGATGAGCTGAGGCGTGTGTGCTGGGAACTCATTAGTTGGGGTGGCAGCACCCTTTTCTGTAGCACGAGCACCTGTTTGGGTGATCCGACATACACCTTCCAACCACATTCACATGTCTTGCCATGAGATCGTTAAGCTTTGCCAGGTTTCTCCTCTTGTCTGATAAAGCAGTTAGGGATCTGTGTAACAGACGTTTGCAGTTTTCAAATGCACGTCTCAGGTAGGGCTCTACGCGCACAAGCTGTTTTCCTCATTAAGTCCTTCAGTTGCTGCAGTTTACCTAAATCCATGCTGGACTGGAAAAGGCTTAATCGATGTAACACATTCGCTCCTGGTGATGTCAGGGAGCGGCTATAGCAATCTAACAGATGAGCTGATCTGATAGCAAGTAAATTTGGGATGACAAGCAAGGTTTATCATGTTAAACCAGATGCCATCAGCACCATTCAGTCCTGCAAAAATGCTCTAATTCTTCATGAAGCTATTACTGAGACATTTAATAAAACCATGATATCTGAGCTACTTCCTGCTCCAGCCTTCTGCTGCTGGCTCTTCTTCCTACAGTCAGGAGGAGAGCTGGATGTGGAGGCATGTTTCTGGAATTATTTCAAAGATGAGATTTGGTGTCTTCTCTGCCTACATGTGTCCTCAGCAGCAAAACTGCAGAGTGGTAGAAGAGAGAAGATGAGGGCTATTACAGGGTGGAAAATGAATCTTCTGTGGATCTGTCCATGCATGTGTATCTGGCTGGGCTCCGGCCTCCAGTCATGCTGCGATCCCTATTTCAAAGGGACCATAATTCCTTCTCAGATTACTGGCAGACCAGCAGACCTGGCAAGTGAGCTTCCAGGAATGTCTTATCCCTCACAATCCATATGAAATAGGTCCAAGTAGTAATATTCTTGGAGCTCCAGATACACAGATTTTGCAAAGTTTGGGAGCAGCAAAGCACACTATTAATAAAAGAGTCACAGTGCTCTTGGTTTTGTTCTCATTGTGAAAATTATAAAGCAGAAGTTTTATTTTGTCTAGGTCAAAGTCTCTGTGCTTCAGGTTTAGAGCTGTCAGAGGCTACTGAGCAATGGGGCTTCATTCAACAGACATCAGTATCCGATCCAGGAAGTACCATCAGTCTGCTCTGGTGAGTTCAGTGGAGGAGTGAAGAGGAAAGCTTGTCTGAGGACCCAGTCTGTGCTATTAACACTACTGCAGCTCAGAGTAGTTTACCAAAGGTGTCTTGGCTTAGAGGGAAAAAATGTAGGCTTTTGGGGATATTTACAAGCACATACATGATTGTATACAATGGTAAAATCTAGTGTTACCCCAATTGTCATATTTGGTATTCTAGTGATGCTGGCTTATTTTAATGGGGTACCTTTAACAGGGAGAAATAAAGGACATATTTTGAAAATACTGGGAACCAGGTACAAGAAAGAAGCTGCTCATAACGGGTTTTTTTGCTTAGCCAAACATTGTGAAATGAAGTTGGTGCCTTCTGGCAGTATGAGCCTGCTTGGGAAGGGAGAATTTCTCCTGATAATCAATACATTTTCCCTACACATTTTCAACAGGCAAGTCTCAGTGGCTACCATTAAGAATCAAAGTCTTCGTGCTCCAGAGACCAAAGCACCCACCGTTTCCCCTCATTTGCAATTTAACAGCTTTATCGTTCACACTATGGTGTCTCTTTTAAAGGAAATCCCGGCGGAATTAGCTAACATTAGATTTCAGGTGCAATGGGAAAATGTGCAGCAGAACATGTTTGTGATAGAGGCAGACTTTTGTGGCTAGGTACACTGCAGTGGACGTCGCTGAAAAGGGCAGCTTTTCTGCAAAGTTCTGTTAGATCCCCTCAGCAGGAAACAATTATCCATAATACCAATTTCCTGCAGAACTTCACAAATCCTTCCCTACAGGGATTTCACCTTTCATTGCTTCCCCTGCACAGCACAGAAAATATAACTGCAGTGGTACAAAATCAGATCTCAGGAGTATATTTTTTTCTAATTTGGAGCACTTTGGCATATTCAGAGCTACCATAGACCAAGATTTCCTTGCAGAATCTACCTTTTTCCACCTCTACGGACATTTCTAGGGGGAGGGGGGAAACAAGGACTTTGGCTATGTAGGGATGCAGGTAGGATGACCCTGGGAACACAAGACATTTTCCTGTGCCTAGTACCTGGCAGCCCAGCAGCTGCAAGACCTGGCCTGCTGACTGACGGGTACAAATAACCAGTGAAATGTTTTAGCTGCATTTCCCATCAAGAGGGTGCTTGTGAGGCTGTGCTGTCTGTCCATCTGACCCTGGCAGTGTGTTGCTCCACCAGCCACTTTCACCCAGTCCTGATGGCAGGGATATTTCAAAGCCATCAAGTCCCCATGGGTTTGGGACAGGCAATGAGCTGGGTCTGTTCCCAGCACCAGCTGCCCTTGACCCAGGCAACTTCAGAGGGGGCAGCAGGAGCCAAAGCAGTGTGAAGGGTCAGACCCTGCTCAGACTCAGACCAACCAAACCAACCTCACAGTCTCCTACAAGCAGCTCCATCACTGTTCATCCCCATTTGTCCCGAGCTGTTTATTAACTCCAGCCAGGATGACCTGATAACTCAGGTAAGCCGAATCTGATTTTCCAGCTGAAGGAGCCCTCAAATCTTTACTGTTTCCATTGAGATTTCACTGTATAAAGCACATTGCCCTGAGGCCTGATCTTCAATGCCAGCAGCAGACAGCACTGAGAGTGCCCAGCTGCCAGCTAGAGGAAATTCAGACCTTTGCTAAGCTCTGTCTGTGGAATAGGGAGGAGAAAGAGTGGGGCAGCAGCCCCTGGTCATGCACCCAATTGGGCATCTGACCTAGTGTGTCCCATTGGTGCCCACAGTGACCCAGAATGCAGCTCCTGCCCTGCATGTCTGGCATGGGGAGATGCTCCCCTTTCCAAAATGCAGGCTGTGCCAGAGGGACATTGGTGGTGAGGTCCTGGTGCCACTCAGGTGAACTGATTCAGCAAGGCATAGGGGAAAGGCAAGAGGCACCAAAGCAGCTGCAGAGGCTTTGAGGGTAAGAAAGAGGTACAAACAGGGAGAAAAAAAACAAACAGAAAAGACCTCTCTTTAATAGTTTTTGAGTTCTTAGGTTCCTGGTACTGAAGATGGACAAATAAAATTCATTTTTCTCAAGGTATTTTGCTTTTAAAAAATGGAAACTTAAAATACAAGTGTTTTTTAAATTAAATGGGAAAAAAAACTCAAAAAAACCCCAAACAAACAAAACCACCAAAATTTGTTCAAAAATGGTTTTCCTGCCAGAAATGACTAAAAAAACCCCAATGACAAAACCTCTTATTTTAGGAAGAATATTTTCAAGTCACAAAAGTCCGAGTAGTTCTGCTCCCCGCTGCAGATGCTTTCAGACATGCCCAAAGCACCTGTGTTTGTATATGGAGCTGTGATTTGCTCTTCTTTGGGATGTCTTCTCTTCATTGTTTGCCTTGAAGCTGCGGAAGAGCTGTCTTGTTTCCTCCTCAGCAGAAGGGGATACAATGTACGATGCTACTGTCCAAAAAGCATTAGTGGAAGCACACAGACTCGCAGCACTGCAAATTAAAGCCATGAAGTAATTCTGCCGGGCTGTTGGTATCATTTTGTATTCATCCCTGATCATCCATTTGTATTCGTGGTCTTTTTACTTGCTAGAATGCTCTAGCAATCTTTAATGAAAAAAGAAAGAAATTCATTTCCCACTTGAGATCTCAGAGGAACAGGGTAAAAATGTAATTTGCATGATAATCAAGGCCTCCTTCAAGGGTAGTGTAGGATCTGGATGAATTAGCCACAGCCTAGCATGAGTGGGAATATGCATCAAAAGTTTGCCCACTTAATTCAGAGTCCAGGTGATCACAAAGTGCGTGTTTTGTAGAAGCCAGCAGAGCAACAGCCAAAGTGAGTTGTTACAGTGAGCTCTGCACACCAGAGAGCCCTGCTGAATGGGTATAGGGGAAAACAAGGATCATGACAGGCACTAGCACCCCTCCCTCGACTGCAGCTGTCCAAGTGGAGAAGCTCCACCTTGCCATTATCCTCCCCTTGCTGAAGTCTGGGAGAGGGGTTAGTGGCACCAGGTCTCAGCACCTTCATAGAGGATTTCTAATTTTCAGCCTCAGTGTTTAGTTCTTATTTTAAGTTGGACACTTTTGATTCGGTTGCTGCGTAGCCATGATGTCCCAAACATGCCACAACATTTGCAAAATTCAACAACAGCCAAGTCCTTCTTTGACTCCAAGCGGTCCTGGTTATTTCTGAGTGCAACGGGAGAAGCAGGGATCCTGGCCTTCCTCTGCAGTACATCCCTGAGGAGGATGTAATTACTGAGTTGGGTTTTGTAGTCTTTCTGCTGGGTGCGCTCTGACTGACAGCTCGGGCCAACCCACACTTCTCTCCTTCATAACAGTGGAAGCTGATCTGCCTGCAGTGCCAATAAAAATAAATCATCTGGTTGCCTTATGCTCTGTGTGGATGAAAGCAGTCATCAGTGGTCTGTGCTCTTTGTGTGCTAACTTTACGCCCACGGCATTCTTGTTTTTAAATTAAATTGCAGGATTTTGAAGAGGCTACTATGTGCTGGAGGGGGACGAAGGGCTGAGGCTCTGCGTGGACGAATGATGAGGTTACAATGCATTCATTGTTCAGTTTAAATAATGGTTTTTCAAATTAGGCTTGCGTGTAAGAGAGTAATGTTCTCATTGACTAGAGTGATGCACAATAGACCACCCACAATTTGGGAGAGCGCTATGAGTTTGTCCCTCTGTGGGCAGGCATCACTTAGTTTTCCATCCTGATTCTGTCAATGTATTTTCAGCCTGGCCTTAATCATTCCTTCTAGATGAGCTGGAAGCATATCTGGATCACATAATTTTCCATGGTGGCCTCGTATGCAGTTAAAACATGATTTCAAGTTGAGAGTCCTCAAAGTCTGGAGTGTTAAGACCTGCACCACTGATTCAAAATCCAACTTCAGCGTTTTCCACTCATTCAGTGTGGGAGTAAATCAGGATTTATTCTGAAGACAGAGATTTACATCACTTTAAAGCAGGAATAAGGGAACATGCCTTATGGGGAACCATGTGGTAGGTTCTTCTTTTACGATATACTGGAGTCTCAGCTGTTTTGCAGTAGTTTTGTCACCATCGCTATTACCAGTCCCCCTACTTTCATAACAAAGTAAGTGTGCAAGCAGCCAAATACAATGCATTTTGTGGAGGCATCACTCCGACTCAGGTTGCATTGAGATAAAATTATATAACTTGAAGCCACCAAGGGCACAACCCCCAGTTGTATTTTCATCTGGAACATATGTCCTTCTCCCTTCCCCCATCACTTGTAGCAGAGATGCTTGGACAGGTTGCTATTTATGTCGACGCAAACTGGTGGTACCAGGCATATCTCTGTTGTAGTGAAGGAAAGTATTAGCACAGGCATCAATGCACAACATATGTATGTGATGAGATAATAGACATCTGGCACTGAGCAGCTACTGGGGCTCTGTAAATCCCTTGTTTTGTAGTTTTGTGCAGAAAAGCTACCTCCAGCACTGTATATGACTGTATAGTCTCAACTAAGAAATTATAGATTGCATTGGTCCTTACAAAGCACTGAGCTGTGCCATGCTGCTTTCAGGTCCCCAACTTAGAACCTGTGCCCAATGCCCCCAAGGACATTGGTGCCTGAAGAGGACCCAGGAAGCTCTCAGGTGTCTCCGGGCTTGCTTGTAGATCCCTAAGGTTTGCTTTGCTTCCTGACATCCCAGCATCTTGGCCAGGCCAGGCAGCTCAGCATCTGCCTTCAGGCTGGATGTCTTCCACCTGAGACACCCCACATGGCTCAAGCTGCCTGGCCGAGTCTTCCCACATGAGAACCCACAGTCATGGCTGGCAACCCACTGTTGTGAGTTGTGCTCACTGTTCTCTGGGCCCGGACAGATGTCAATGCCACATCTCCCACTTCTGGGACAGGAGAGGTGAGTGTTCAAGTCCCTGCTCCAGGTGCAGGCTTTGCATTGCATTCAACTGCTGTTTAGGGTGCACACCCTAAAACCCTCTGTTAATAACTCAAGGTTGGCATATAGCTAATCTTACTCCAAATCAAGATTACAAATGCTGCTAATATTCACCACTGTTGAGAAGAACAAGAATAAACAGATCATTAGGGAGTGCTGTCACTATGGCAAACCCGCTGCAGAACATATAGCACATACAATTCTGTGATGGGGCATTGCCAGCTCAAAATCTCTCGGGATTGGTATGGGACCAAATTCAACCCTCTCTTGCACTGCCCTAAAGCTAAACTGTCTTGAGTTTGCATCCCTGTGGCTTTATGTGGTAAACTGGTGGGATATTTGATCTCCAGTACCAAGAATAGGAATGAAATGTCTGATTCCAGTGCCTGATACTCTGCAAATATCTATTTGAGTGGCCAGGTCTGAGTAAAAAAAGAAATTAAATAGAGGGATGTGGAAAAATCTCTTTATGCCTATAAAAGGATCACTTTGAAACCACAGGATTTTGTATAGGAACCTTTTTCCTTAAATAGTAGAAACAGTTGCTTTGCATTCCTTTAGTGTAAAAAATGGGGTTTAGAGGAGAGCCGCCGTGTGCAGCGGCAGTTTCCTCTCCTTCCATCTCTCCCTTTCCTCCCCCTTGCCCCACGTATACCTTGTCTTAGCCCCAGAAACTGTGTTTGTAGGAAGCATGAAAACAGTGTAATTGCAATATATATATATATTTATACACACAGATATAATCAAAACCATATATATGTATATACTGTGTGGTGAAAGAGGAACTGCATGGTGAGATTTTCCTGAATTCCTCAGGAAACAGCTTTCTGTCCCATTTTCCCACTGCGATAAACAGACCTTGGCAGTGAATTTTGCTGGGTGGCTGACACCCCATCGCAGGCTCCTGCTGCAGGCTCACACCTGCTGCAGCCTCCTCCTGCCTGCCACCAGCCAGAAAGCAGGGGTATAAAACCCAAAGCTCTTCAGCAGCGCCTGTACGAGGGCAGTGGGCCAAATCCTGCCATGCAAAACCCTGCTGACATCATGGGGATTAGATGGGCTGCTAATCAGGACAGCGGGATTTATGTCAATCTTTAACTTCAGATGCAGTGCAAGTCCCCCAGCGGTCAGTGTGGGATGGCTGGGGTTGTGAAGGGACTGGTCTCCCCAGGGATGAGCAGCAACAGGGGTGGTGCTGGGCTTTTGGGCCTTCCAAGGCAGCAGAGGACAGGACTGGGGAGAAGGTTGCTGTGACTTTGGGGTTCAGTGGCCCCTTGGCAGCAGGTTTGTGTGAGAGTGGGGAAAGGAGTCAAAAGGTTTCCATCTTCAAACTGGAGACGGGCTCAGCTGAGACTGAAACCTTTTCAGGGGGCTGTTTAGAAACCAGGGTGATGGTTTTAGTGCTTTATAAGAGGAGTCTCATGTGTTCACATTAACATGATGAAAATATCATGCAGAAGCATCTGCAGGGACTCAGTCTGGCTCCAGTCCATCCCTCCACCACATGCCTAGGTCAGTCCTTACAGATGTCCGGATAACCTGTTCTTAAAAGCCTCTAATAACAGAACCTCCATAGTCTCCAGAGACAAAGTATCTCTGTGTTTTACTGCTCATACTATTAGGAACATTCCTTAAATCTGTCTTACATCTTTCTTAACTCCCTCCCAGCCAGATCCAGTACACACCCTCATTGAAACTTTAGCACGTGGCTGCTATCTACAGCAGGGATGGAGAGCGGTTTATTTACTTTCTTTTTGCTAAGCCCCTTCTGTGCCTGAAACCTATTACTTCTCCCTTCAAAAACCTGTTCTTTAATCAAACCCAGTTTCTTTAGCACATACCCGCATACACCTTTCTTGAAGAATAGCATTCCTATCCCTAAAAATATCTCTAGGTGAAGTCTCACACTAGCAGGGAGGGGGGGAGCTGGACAGAGGGGAATTGCCTTGCCTGCCGTATGTACTCTACAATGGAGTTTGGGGGCTTTTTTGGCAACAGTATTGACATTATAGGCACTCAACTTGTCAGCCATCATGACCTGCAGGTCCTGGAAACCAGCAGCCCAGACAGTCAGCCCCAGCCTGGTTCAGGGACACTGCAGAGAGGTGTGCATTCATCTTCTCCCTCCCAAAATCCAGCTGAGGGCTTTTCAATCCCTATCTCCAGTTTGTCATTCCTGCAACCTACAGCCAGCACAGCACCTGCCAGAGCTGCCACAAGCACATTGTTATATTCTTCTATTGCCCAACCTGTCAATGAAAATGTTGGTTAGTTCTGGGACAAAGGGAAACCTCCAGGGTCCCATTCTAGGCGCTCCTTTATTGAACATGGATATATACAACTTTGTAGTGGCTTCACCCTTCTCATAACAGTTTCACTCCAACACCATTTCTGCTCTGTGCTCATGAAAGGGATGATACTGTCAGGCTTGGTAGAAACCAGGAGGAAAGGGTGCTGGGGTGAGAGTGTACCCACTTTCCCCTGCTCTAGCAAACACCTCCTGAACATTTTTTAATGTGACCTGGCAGCAGACCAGGGTAAATGGCATGTTCTTTTTACAGTGCTTTGGCCCAAAGTGTGTATTTCAGAGGCTTAAAAGAGCAGTCAGTCAATTAAATGTTATAAACGAGGCCATTTGTCACCAGCACTTTAGCTTTTCTTTTAAAGTATAAAACGAGATAATGAGCAAGGCTTGAAAAAATCCTTTGTGGTGTTGGGAGCCAAGGGCACATGACATACAGAATGGATTTTCTGCCTCTCCCATCATGAGAATGCGATCTGACAATACTCCCCCTCATGACACAGAAATCAGAGACAATGTTAGGAGGGGAAGAAAATCACTGATGGTTGAAAAAACAGTGACATGTTGCAATGAAGATAAGAAAAGAAATGCACTTAGTTAAGGGCAAATCTACCCCATCGCTAACTTCCCGTGGTAGGTGCTGGTCAATAGGAACACTAACACAGAGACAGCTGCATAGTTTACAAAACAGCCTAAAGTAGCACAGTTACCAACACATGACTAGGATGTGATCTGCAGGGTCCTGCACCCTGGGAGTCCTGAGGCTCTGGGGCTCCAGGCAGTGGGGTGATATGCCTCCTGTAATGTCCGTAGCTACATGCAGCACATGAGGACACCCCGTTCACTGACAGCCATGTAAGCAACACAACACAGGTATGTAGCCCATAGGAGTGGTGACATTTAGGTGGTGTGCCCATTAGTGTGGGTTGGTGTCTACGGCTGGAGGCTAGAGGTGGTGCTGGATCCAGAGTGGAGTGTTTCCACCTCTCTTTGAATAAATGGCACCTTTCTGGCAGGTTCCCTGAATATGCTTCCTTCTGTGCATTGTCGTTTTCTATCTGTGTGTGTCTAGGAATTAGGAAACAGTTACTCCAATGTACGAAACCTCTCTACATCTGTGGGACATGAATATATTGACTGTATTGACTGCATTTCACATTGGCGTGTGCCAAAATGTCAGTGTTACTTCGACACCCTTTTCCCATCTCCCCTTTGCATCTACCCACTTGTGCTACCACAGTAGGAAATGATTTTGTTTTTAAACTTGTTTTCTTAATAAGTCATCAGTTTATACTGATTACATTGAGGCAGGAATGCCAGTAAGTATAGTTGTGCACAAACACAAACAGATGTATAAGGAGGTGAGAACCACTGACAAGTTTGTCTCTGCAGCCTATGTTTTATTTATGTCTGTATTGTGCTGTCTTGGCAGCATTTGATTTATTCCTGGGATGAAAATCTTGCCTCTTGCAAACATGGACAGCCTCACACATGTAATAAGTAATAAATACAGTACACAGAAACATGTATTTTAAGAAAACTACCCAGATGCACCAACAGGAGAGATTGAAGTAACTCAAAGGACAAAGAATTAAAATCTTATTAAAGGAAAGAAAGTCCCAGTCAGGTACCAAACAACTAAATGCCAAACATGCAGTTGAGCCAATGACAGCATCAGGTTAGCCTAAAGTTATCAGCTGATAGAGAACTTTGATGGGGCTCTTGGAGGAGGACTGCCCTCCTCAGGATCCCAAGTGACCAAAGGGCAGCAGCGTGGAGTCAACTGCAATCACGAGCTTTCCAGCACTCATGGTGGCTGCCACATTAGCAAGGTCTGTGCCCGAGGGGATGTTTCAGATGAGGTTTCAAACAATAGGACCAGATTCTGTACTGTATGAAACTGCTGGTCTGTCTGTCCCTGCCTCCCCTGGAAGCAGGCTCAGCCATAGCCCATGGGTTGCCTCAGCAATGGCTTGCTGAGAGGGTGGGATAATCCTGCTGAAGCCCTTGGTGGGCTGCCCATTTCCTCTCCTTCCAACTCACTTGCTTCCAAAACAAAATCTTGTTGCAAAGGCTCAGGCCCTTTCAACTCTGCATTCCTGCCTGTAACACGATCCTTTTTGAAAAGGAGGTGAACTGGTACAACTCAGTGAACTCAAAAGGGAAAAGATCCCAAATAATTGTTGGGAATGATCGGAAAGAAATATCTCATAAACCAACATCCTAAACCAAACAGAGAACTGAATGTTTCAGAAGCAGTTAGCTGTGAAATGGTGTGTTTTCAGAAGCACAGTGACTTACAACAGGCAATGGAGGTGTGGGAGTCAATGCTAACGCCTTTCCTTTCCTCACCCTCAGGCTGCTGCCTACACTGCAAGGCGGTTAGGTAAAGGTGCTACCACCATGCATTTCACCAGCAGTGTGAGAGACCCACTGCTGAGGTATCTAGCTATGGCTCAGGGAGTGAATGCTCTATCCTTTCTGCAGGAGAGGTTTTCTGGCATCCAACCTCATTTGTCTGGGTTAAGGAAGGAGGATGTGGAGAAGGAGGGGGAGGCTCTGACTCCCAAAAGTTAAAATTTACAGCTTCAAGAAGATAGTTTCTTTGCAAACACTTTCCATGGTTTCTTCCTCCAGTTACCTCTATGGAAAGTTGAGCATCTTTAAAACTTCATTAGCCTCCCTTAGGGAGGCTTGTTTTCAGATCCCTTCTCAACCTGATTTGGAGCAGCAACATCAAAAGCATGGCAAATCTTGTCCCCTGTTAACTTGGATCCATTTGGAGCTGGTCTGGGCAGTTGGAACGTGCCATAGTGTTCAGAGTCTTTCGAAATATTTACTTATCTGACTGACAAGAGAGTTATTTAATAAGTTATGATGTCTGCAGTTTTGTGTAAACAATTTACAGTGCCATGATTGATGCTGGGTGCTGTTTGGAGAGCAGCACGACTGCTTGTATATACTGGGCTTTGGTTTGGAGAGTTCAGCCCTAGGACTGGGCAGTATTATACCTAATAAATAACAACAGTTAATCATTTGGACTCACGCTGTTTCAGGGCTCATAAAGCCACAGCAGACCTTGGCCATGCAAACATCAGGGACCTCTGCAAGGCTGCCCAGTACAGCAGTTACAGTGCTTGGTTTTGCTTTTGCCGCATGCTTATGCTGTACACAGCCCTTCAGCACTACTGGGCAGAAGGGAACGGCTGGTTTTGTGGGTAGGACAGCCAGCACGGATGTGGGGCATTGCACTCCAAACCCCTTCTTCAAATCTAGGACGGTGGAGGTCGGGAAGTGAGTCTTACCGTATCCAGAAGGCAGCTTCAACCCCTGCACAACTGCACTGAAAGGAGTGGGCTTGCTTCTTCTGGTACCGCTTCAGTTCATTGTACGTGAGTGGGTTTCCTCAGTCTTGCATTTTTCAGTGCCTTACTTCAAGACCCCAGGGGCTACTAGGATGGGATTTCTGCTTCAGTGCTTTGGATCACATCACCAAAGCTCTTTTCTGGGTGAAAACCTTCCACTACAGGTGTGCAGAACCACAGAAAAAAACTATTCCTTGATAGAAGAGCTGTTCCCAACTCCAGTGGGGTGCCACAAGAGTGTGTTTGTGTGGCTCATGGGTGCATGCAGCCCAGCTGGTGAGCCATAGCTACTGCATAAAAGCACAAGCACCCATGAGACACCAGAGCAGAAAAGAAAGGGCGTGGACTAACGTCAAACTGAGACGAAGTCAGAGGTTTTGGTTCAGTTCAAACTGGAAACAAGTTGTTTTAATTCCGAACAATCCAAATATTTTGTTTCTGGAATTAAGTGACCTGGACATGTCTGAAACAACATTTTCAGGATTGTGTAGCTCCCTCAGATTTTCTGCAATTTGACTTTCTGACCTAATTGTGTATAAAGACAAGGGTATGATTCTCAGAAGTTTTCATTAAATGGAAATGCTGGGCCCAGTGCAGCCCCATGCAATGCAGGAGCTGTGTAAGAGCTACCACTGAAAGGCAGATGCTTGGAAGAAGAAAAAGCCGTTTCTTGCTATGAAGCAGTGGCTGAGATTGACTAGCAGTAGCAAGAAATGGTAAAAAAGAAACAACAAAAAAAAAATTAATAACTTTTTTTTTCTTGAAATACTCTTTCAGACACATTCACTGTCAAAGGTCTACTCCAGATGCCGTGAATAAAGAATGGGAGGAAATTGACCCTAACACTGACACAAGATGGCTGAGTATATGCAAGCTGGAAAAAGGCTCCACATGCCCACACAGAAAAATGTACTTCCTCTGAACAGAGCAAAGTAGTGGAGTATTGACTTGCAATTACTGAACTGTGATATTACATCCATGTTGCTGATGATGGCCTTGTCTGGTGGAGAGAAGAGTACAAGGAGGTTTTTCCAGTTCCAACTGGAAAAGGAAAAGGTTGTCTGAAGCAGACTTTCCACATACTGCATTCACCATAGGAGAAAAGTAATACTTAGTGCCCTCATAATGTTTAAAACTGTTTCTGCAATCAACCTCAGCCATCAGAAAAGGCTGACTGATCCCCCAGATTCACCAATCGCAGTTACTCTCAAATGGATATACCCTTTCATTCAGTCTGTTGAAATTTGCACTCCAAACAAGAAGGATCTTGAGCAAAACTCATCCTGCTTCTTCCTCCCAAGGGACCCTCCAGAGATGAGCTGCACTTAGCAAAGCAAGTGAAGGTTCCAGGGGGACCTGAGGGACAGCAAGCTGATGGCACCACTCTCTGTCTCCATGGAAATATGCCTTGATGTAATCAATGATAAAGAACTGTTACAAGAATAAAAATGATTCAGAGAAGCTGTGGTACTTCTCCCCTGTTTAGCTCCTGCGATTAAACCCACACAGAGCCTAGAATGGGGAGATGAGCTTCAATCATAGCTAAGGAACAGCATAATGAATTATCTCCTTTGCAGTTACTTCAGCTGGTGAGTAATCCCATTTCTACCCAAACCCATGTTGACTATGGAGATTTTGCTAATATTTGATTCATCAAGATGCTGGAGGAACATGGAAATGCAGAAGAAGGGCCGTAACTCTCTACAGCTTATTCTTCAATACTGATAATCTTTGGGAAACTTCTTAGCAGATAACATTAATACAACAAATACAATCCAACTTCAGCTAAAATTAAGTACAAACAAATGGCCTTCTAAGTGAAGAGTTTGGATCCTCTCTTTTATGTACAATATAAAAATCTTTTATTTTGGATGCTTAGTCCTTCTTAGATCCGTGGACTCCAACTGAATAGCACAGAGGGTGTTGTATGTCTTGAATGCCTTTTGCTCATAAAATGCCCAGAACTGCAAGGTATAATTTAAATACTATGGAAAGGTGTCAGCACCCTCAGCTTTACCTCCCTGGCTGGTGGGAGCTGCATGGGGTTGGCATCTCTGTGTTCCCAGCCTCAGCCGTTGGGTGTGAGTACCAGTAGGAAAGATGGCTTTCCTGCATCTGAAAGGAGCCAATTCCTGGAAGTTACAGGGTTATTGAATTCCTGGGACAAAAGCAGTATGACTGCTAAAACTCTGCCCTGCAACTCTGGGAGCTGCTGGCACGATTTGAGGGCTGGGTCTGCAAGCCTTGTGGAGCAGGCACTGGTTTTCTGAGCCACGGGATCTGCAAACCTGGCAGAAGGAGGTGCTGGCTCACAGCATGGCTGAGAGGCAGGAAAGCAGTTCAAATACATTTCTTTCAAAAAGTTCGGTCTTTCATGAAAGGCAGTCTTGTACAGCAACCTATAAAGGGCTCAAGAGATGTTATTGTTTAAATAAATATTTAAGGGAGATTCCTCAAGGCCTCAAGGGATGTTATTGTTTAAATAAATATTTAAGGGAGATTCCTCTAAATTTAAACACAGCAATCTGTAGCATGTGGAAAGCAGCAGCATTTGATTACATATATGCAAGAAGCCAAAGCAAATCATTATGAGCAAAGGCAGCAGTAGAAGAGGAGAAAGCAATTTCATTTGATTGTTTCTCTGAGATAGGTTACTGACAACATCATTTCTGCCTAGTGCCAAAGTGCTGCAGGGGTACAAACCCTGGCAGTCCCAGCAGTGGGTGCACTGTGCAAGAAAGCCACTCTGCAAGCCCCTTTGGTGTTTTGTTGGATGAGGTGGCTGAAGACAGAAGTAAATGCAGAGTTTATCTGTCTCCGCAGGTGCTCAAGGAGAAAGGGACAAAGGTGGGCATGGCTCATCATGCATGACCCATCACATATGTTGGCTGGTCTTTGACAGACACACCATTATAGAATCATAGAATGGTTTGGTTTGGAAAGGACTTTAAGATCATCTAGTTCCAACCCCTCCTGCCATGGGCAGGGACACCTCACACTAAACCATGTCACCCAAGACTCTGTCCAGCCTGGCTTTGAACACTGCCAGGGATGGAGCATTCACAACCTCCCTGGGCAACCCATTCCAGTGCCTCACCACCCTTACAGTAAAGAACTTCTTCCTTATATCCAATCTAAACTTCCCCTGTTTAAGTTTTAACCCTTTATAGCCTTGGTACTGGAGGGCTGCATGTTGCAACACAGTTCACTTCTAAACCCTGATGATTTGTTTGAGGCTTAGGAATGATGACTTGGGTTTATTGTGCTCTGTGGCTAAGAGCTGGAGTCACCTTGTACGGTGATCTCAGCACAGCCAGAGCTCAATGCTGTGCACTGTCAGAGGTTTGATACAAGGAGGTGCTCTTTGCCCTGCAGGTAGGGAATGTCAAGGGCATAGAAGTCCAGCCAGCAGTAGCAGGAAAGAAGATAAAAAAGGAAAACAATCAGTGCTGAGGGACAAGACATATAAATAAAAGTGAAAACATGCCAAAAGTCTGTAAGAAGTAAGAGAAAACTCAGGGAGTTTGAGGCTATGAGGAACCTCTGTATGTCATGTCTCATACATAGATTTGGACTATGGGATTTGCAAGGGTGTTATAACTGAATTTATAGAAAAGGACTTGAGGGAACCCATGGCACTTGTCTTGGGGTGGGAAACTTGAATTTATGCCTGGGTAGGGATCTCCCAAATGGTCTTCACCAGTGGAAGAGGCTAAAACGCTTATTTTCACCTTGTGCTAGTCTCCTTCTTTTGAAAAAGGTAAGGACTTTGCCTTATCAGAAATCAGTTTTTCGTTTCTGAAACAACTGTGTATTCACTACCCTTCTGAATTTAAGTCACAAGCAATTTAAGTGCACTACATGAATCACTCTTCCAAAGTGTCCTTTCATGGAGGATTTTGTAAGGGTCATGCAGCCCAGGTGACACATATTTCATGGGTGCATCTGAAGACATGGCAAATCCCCTGTACGAAGCAGTACATGTTTTGTGTAGGAGAACACTGTTCGGGTTATCAAGATGATTGCTATAAGAGTACTCAGCTAGGGCTGTATCTCGGTAGGAGACAAAACCTGTGCACCCATTCATGAACAAACTTCTTTGATGCTTTACCCAATCCCATGTCCCTGCACAGCAGAATAACATGAAGGCAAATTTATATCTGGGGTGTAAATGCAGTAAGGTACAAGCTTCTCCCAGGGCTGGAATCAATCTGGTTCTCTCCAGCTACGGCATCTGGAGACCTCAATGTTACTGTACAACCACCTTCAGAAACCCAAGACCCTGTCATAGCTCAGGACAGAAGACCTGGCGCACACAGTCTGTGGAGACATGGGGGCCTTCAGAGTAGGTCAAAGCTGTTCTTCTTGGAAAAAAAGGCATTAATTTCCAAGACAAAATAGTTCATGATACATGATTATTTAGAAACAAATGAGATATATGAATTACACAAAAGCCCCATTTTATTCATTGAGGAAACACAGAATTGACTGCATGTACTTTAATTCCCAGCAAAGGCTAAATCCCAAGGCACAGTGTTATGATTGTTAAGCTGGTCATGTCACACATACTGGTTTGAATCAGAGCAAACCTGTAGGAAGGGCATGATGGGATAGAGCCAGTAGCTCTATCCATGATGGGAACAGAGGTGGGATAGGAGCAGGGTCTGAGTCTCAAGCAGGTCAAGCAATGAAGGTTTTGGATTAGCACTCAGGAGATGACCTCACTCTTTCCCTGGGCTGTGTGCAGTGAAATGAGCTGGCTGAACCAGCCAAGGTTGCAGATTAGGGACCAGCAGCTTCTCCAGAGCTGTGCAAGAAACATTATGCACGGACCTGACTGCTTCATTTGTGATGTTGCTCCTCGCTCGTAATCATCACTTCAAAGTTGTTACAGCAACAGCTCCCTGGGGCTATTTCTACTGTGACAACTTCCACAAGGACATGCACAATGGGCATTTCTGGTCCTTTAACTGTCAGTCTCCACCTATCCACTCTCATCCAACATCAGATTTTAGGGCACTGTTTGCCACAGTGTCCAGACAAGCACTTTTGTGTTTTTTTTCAATAACACTTAGGGCAAAAACCTGTAAGCTTCCTTTTTCTTCCTGTTTCAATTCTCCTTAAAACTCCTTCTTGTGATCTTTGTGCCTACACCATCCTGCACAGCTGAGTCCTGGTGCATGTGTGGGCCTCCCAGGAGCTGACGAGGATGATGAACCTTCACTGTCTGGCTTTGTGGCAGAAGAGGCTGTAGAGGGTGCTCCATAACCCATAGCCACAGGAGTGAAGGAAGCCACCTCTCCCTGTCTCTCCAGCAGCAGCAGGAACAAGCAGACCGCAGCTCCCTACCTTTCAATGTGGAAATCGCGTCAAGTGGCAAAATGGAAACACTGAGATTTCACCATCTGTCTGCAAATGCTGCATATGCATTGCATACAGAAATAGGCTAGAAGAATACTGTTAAGACTGAAAAACCCATGAAGTAAGAGATGCCAGAATTAGGCCTCCCTTGTGCTATGTGTTATGATCACTTGTTAATTAGATGATCCCACAGTATTTTACCAGAAGTCTCAGCTTTATCCCATGGTACTGGATGGACTCTCTTCAATGGAGACGATGCTATATAGAATTTTGTTTTTTTTCCTTAGTGTTCAGTGTGGTCCTAGGCTTTATTTGCTATGCAAGACCTCCTCTCAATAAAAATTACTGATTTTCCCAACACTGGGAAAATTTCTGTAGCACAACTCCTTGTAGTACCTGTGTGCTTCAAATGTGTCTCTGCTCTGGTACCTCTATCAGAGGTGTGTTGGTGCTTTAGTCACCTGAACAAAATGGAAGTGGAGAGAAGAGACAGGCACGCAAGCAACCAGCTTAATCACATCATGCACCAGTTTGTCAGGGGTCTGGCATGGTTGCCCACCTCAGCTGTCCCCCACCACAGCGGTGGGTCTTCCCTGCAGCAAGATCTATGGCCGCATCTACCCTTGCAGGCTTCATGGGTCCCACAGCCCAGTGCATCAAGGTCAGGAGCTGAGACCAAGGGGTGACCAACAGACACAGCTGGGGCTGTGCAGAAGTGTTCAGCTCCAGGCAACACTGGACATGCTCGAGGCAGAGCTCTCACCAAGTCCCATCCCAGGAGCGGACATTAAGTACCAGGGTCCTATGGCATGTGCAGAGAAGGGGTCACACCCCACAGTTACTGAGTGCAGACTGGGGAAAGCCTCAGTAAGACCTGGCACAAAGGGCCCTGCAGGGAGAGTGGGACGAAGCCTGTTCTGCAAAGCAGCATTCATATTCCCCAAAAGAGACCATGGATGGGGCAGCACAGGTTTCATGTCAGGTTCTGGCATGTCCATATTCTTCCTTTGGCTCACACCTTGACACATACCTTCCTGCTCCACTCCCAAGCCTCATATGTACCAAGTACTGCCCATCCCAGTCCCAGACGATCCTTCAGCTTTAGCATTCCAGTACCAGACCTTCCCTTAGCCCAGCATCCCCAGGGTGCCTGGCTGCCTACTGCTGTGAAGGGAAGGTGTCAAAAGAATAGTGGTGTTCCCTGCATGGTTTTCCATTGCCCAGTTCCTGGGCTTTGAGCAGCATTATGGGGAACACCCAGCTTCATCCTGCTCCTAGAGCTGGGAATGGCTCTTGGGCTACAGAGAGGGGACATGCGTAGCCCTTGGGCTGCAAGAGGGGAACACAGGTCAGTCCCTGCAAAGCTGTGGGGAGGCAGCAGCATCTCCAGGAACTTGGTAGCATGGACGGGGAGCACAGAAGCATTGGGGTCAGCACTAGGAGCTGCCAGGATGCTGGGCTGAGCTTGCTCACATGGGAAGGAATCTCAGCAGATTTTGAGTGCTCAGCCCTAGCATGCCCCTAATAAGTTGCTATTTTTTCCCTTCAAAGCCAAATTGGAAGAGATTTACCAAGTAAAAAAAAAAAAAAAAAAAAAAAAAAAGGAAAAATTGCAGCCCTAACACAAAGCTGCCAAATTTCAGATCTCTACTCCAAAGCACAGAGGGATAAGAACTATCCAAGGAAAGGATCACCAGGTTCCCCCCTTCTGCTTCTTCTTTTCCTTTTTTTTTTTTCCAGTTGGACAACAATGCCTTTTTCCCTGTGCTCATTCTTGGAAATAGCTGGACAGTTTTGGCTGAAATTTTCCAGAAAAGAACTTAGCCCAAAGCAGACAATCAAGTTGAAAGAACTCAGTCTGAGCAGTTCAAGTCTGGCAAAGTTATAAGCAACTGTGAATGCAGTCATATAGCAGGAGACGTATGAGCAGCCTTAATCACAGGAGCTGCATGCAATCCCACCTTTGACGCATTCAAAGTTATAATAGCTGATGATTCTTCTCCATTCAGGTGCATCTCATCACGACTCAGATATGTCACCAGTAAAAAAGCTTCAACTCAGTCATCCCACTGAGCCTTCCCACACCCCTTCCTACTCGAACAGCTCTTCCCATGTAACAACTGGTCATACAAAAAAACACAGTTCCCTCGCTTCCAGTATTTGCATGTGAGTTTTGGCTTCTTGGATAGAGGCTGCTGATGCTAAAATGGGATAGCTCTCTGAACTAATGTATTCAAAATTAATAAAAGAAATAAAGCAACACACTCCCCTGGCAGGTTCCCATGCATATTTTCCATAAAAGTTCATTTTTCCGCAAGAACAAATTCTAAGTTT
Source organism: Pezoporus occidentalis (assembly GCF_034315485.1). Classification (NCBI taxonomy): domain Eukaryota; kingdom Metazoa; phylum Chordata; class Aves; order Psittaciformes; family Psittacidae; genus Pezoporus; species Pezoporus occidentalis. Next base: position 430,816 of record NW_026913800.1, on the reverse strand, counting down.
GTGGGGGATTTGCACTGAATCTTGATATGGAGCTTAGAATTCTTGGCACTGCTTGGGACTTTAAAATGACATCAGCTCCACTTTCTATATTGAAATTTTATAGTTGCTGCCTGACCGCATTTCTCTGTTGTGTGCATATTCTCTCTTCCCCAAGCTGCCCCTCTGCCATGACATGCTGTAGATGAGTATCATGAAAAGCTGTGTATTTGTATTCCTTATAGCCCTGCTTGCCCATCCTGGCACTGGGCACCCAAGTGATGATAAAGCTGCATTTCTTCTGTGGACAAAGCATCATTGTTGGCTCAAGGGATGAGGGCGCTTTTGCCAGCCGAGAGGATTCCCCACAGCATGGCAGCTCTGTGATGCGAGAGACCTAGTATGCCAGGCAGGGCCCTCCTCTTTTCTCTGGAGGAGCAGAGGAGCAGAGTATGTGCTACCAGGGTGGGATGGCAGAGACCATCTCTGACCATCTCAGACAGGGGAGGCCAGTTACTGCATGCAGGATATAGTGAAACCATCCTGTCTTACTCAGGGAAGGGAAAGATGAGTGGAAGGAAGGGGAAGAGGAAAAGGAGCATCTCTGAGTGGCACATAAGGCTTTCTCCAGCGCTGGCAAGGTAGCACCTGGAGCAGCATTTGTTCAGTGCTACACTGGTGGAAGGAGAGTATAAGTGCCCCCCAACACACACACACAGACACACACATGCTGCCCCGTGCCTAATTTTAAATTAATAAAAACTATGAGTAGCAGTGTTTCTGTATTATCCATCAGTGTGACCTGCTGTGTTTGAACACCCCAGTGCAGCAGGACTGATTTGGTACTCAGGAGCAGCACGGGGAGAAATGAGAGTGTTGGGGCTGGGAGAGTTAACAGTCTCCAGCACTGGGAGTTTCAGTCCTACAGGCATTAGCACAGACATCACGCTTGTTTCCTGGATTTCAAATAGAATAAGGATTCAAGCAAAAGATGATGATTTCCTACGTCTCCTGTGACTTGGAAAGCAATAAGAGCAAATAAAATAAAGGCAGTTAATTATCTGGCACGCCACATCCAAACATTTCTGAAAGCACTGTTACTGTAAGAGTCACACTGGAACAGCATTAGCATATACTCTGTAAACAGACTCAGTGCCATCCCCTGGCACAGCCTCTGCCTCCCGCACAGAGAGTACAGCAGCTGGACAAAACCAGGAGGGACTACACCTGACAGTCAACAAAATGCCAGTTGTTGTCTGGCTTGATCACAGTAGTACCTGGGCTTGTTATTCCTATACTGCCTACATGCTCAGCCTCTCTAATGTGTGACAAGAGCATTGCTGCTGCTTGCTTCTCTGTGCAAGATTATCATTTCCTCATTTCACTATAGTATGGAAACAGCCACAGATTAACAGTTAAAGATTATGAAGCTATTTGCCAAACACTTCTTCCTCAATAAGCAACAACATTTTTATAATTGCATTTGCAACAGCATTTTTGCAATCACATTCATACACTCCTTTACAAGCACATGTAACCATATACAGAACGCAGAAAATCTTTACCTTGTGTGCCCGGAGTAGAGAGCCTGGTTTCCTCTCATGGATCAGAAGCAGGATGAAAAACAAACCTGAGAAAAACCCTTAAACAGACTCATCTTCTCAGAGTTGTTTAAAACGCAAGCCTGTTCCTGCTAGCAGCTCTAAGTTTGTGCTCTGAATAGAGGCTGTGTTATTTTAACCACAGGATTTCTAGTCATGGGGGAGGAGAGATGGATTAGGTACGTTTGCAATCTAATGCTTCACATTTACCTCAACTGAAACAAACTACTTTAAGCCTGATGTAAATAAGTGCTGCTAAGGTATAAATTTCAAGAGTCCACTAACCAATTATGCTTAAACTAACATGCTAAATATGTGTGGAAAATTCCAGAGGAATAAGATAACATACTTTTGTGTTCTTTCCTAAATAAAAGGCATGTGTGGAATTTCATGCTAGATACTATGACAAGTGAGGGGCAGCAGATGAACTGTGCAAACTAACCTATGTAAGGTGGCATAACTCATAAAACAATATTCCTAACACCTGTTAGCATCGATTTCAGCAGGCATCCCAGCAATTTGGGGGTTTGTGGCTTGTAAGAAGTACAAATATGAGGGATTTGAATCTAATATTTCAAAAGAGCAAATAAAGCTCGTTAAGGTAATAATGCAAGATTTTAAAAGGCCACAAGGTCTGTAGTTCTGTGGGAGCACAGCCATCAGCCCAGTGAACCAGTGCCTTTTCCAGCAGGGATGTAAGCTTTATACCCTCCTTGCAGCTCGTGGATTGTTACAGTTGTTAAGTTCAGGCAAAATATTATTCCTAGGACACTGGTTTTGAGGTTTTGTTATTTAATCCAGATCAAACTCTGCCATTATTTCCTGGTTTATGACACTTTCATGCCACAGCTGCTGTGGTTGCAAAGCATGGTTAGAGTCTGGGCTTTCAGGGCCATCTCACACCTGATGGAAAAGAGACATATTAACTTTCTGGTTTTACACATCAGTAAATAATATGCTGTCTTAAACTTTGGGCTGAACTGAGGAAAAAAATTTGGATGTAAAACACTAGAGAAGAGGGGACAAATTCTAATTTGTCTTTGACAGCAGAGGCTTCAGGAACACAAGTTTAATTCCATTTTGAATAAAACCTGGCTCTATAAATAACATTATCTTACACTTACATAACGCTCTTCATCCCAAAGCATTCCCGAGTGCTTTGCAGATGTAATCATACCGCCTGAAAGCCCTGCACAGACCTCCCACCCCGACATTGAAGAGCGCGGCAGCGCTGCCCACTCTGGGCAGGAGGGAGGCAGCGGAGCATCCAGTGGCAGCTCAGGTAGCTCCTGTCTGTCAGCAGGAGCCAGCAGCTGCCTATTGCATCACAGCCAGTGCCCTGCTCTTGAGGTGCTGGCTGGGAACATGGAGTCTAATTTTATTGAGTCACCTGGGTACCACTGGCTGCAGGAGAGTTCATTTGATGTACAGGTCTGGTATCTTTAATAACCAGCAGTGGTTAAGAGCCTGTTGCCCATCTCAGCCTGCAGGTTCCCAGAATGGACTGGGGCATCTCCGGAGATGCCAGCCTGCTTCCCAGAGCTCAGGCTGAGCTCTCTGAGCTACTCCAATGCTTTTCTCTGCTTCCTCACCTGAGCTTGAGGTTTTGCAGAGTAAGCAAGTAGGTTCTCAAGCATTTGTGTCGTGGTCAGGGATGTGCACCTGAGCTAGAAGCAAAATGTTCCCAAACCTCCCATCAGTATGCCTCTGGACCATCAACCAGCTTCTCCTTCCACCAGTCAATCAGCAAACTACACCCCGGCTTGCTTTCTTTGACGTTGCTGTAATTACCATAAGATCAGTTCCACTGATGTTTTCCAGCTACAGCTTCTACCTCACCTCTGCATGGGACCCCGTAAAGAAAGCAAGCATGAGCAATGCTCTTGTGGCAGGGGCAGGTCTTGCTACAGCCCTGCTGGGAGGAAATCTAGCTGGAAGAGTCCAGGTCTCCCAGTTTGCAGAGGTACTGGTGACAGGCACCAGATCTGTGCACCAATACTGCAAGCTGCTGGAGAGGACTTCAGGAAGAAAATAACCCATGTTGTGCTTCTGTGCTCTCTGCTCCACCTGCATGGAGGATCTTTGCATGCACAAAGGAAGTTTCTATGCTGCAGAGTGGTATATTTTTTATTTGTGCTTAGCTGGCTTGATAGGAAGCAGCATGAGGAAGAGAGGGCAGCAGGAGTTGCTCTGCAGGTTGACCTGAAAAGAGTCCATTTTCCAGAGAAGCTAAAAAATAACAGTGGGTGAAGAAAAAGTAAAAATAATTTTGCATTAAGTGAAAGCATTTGATCCTAACACATGGTTTGGTTTTTCTAGTGTATCTCTTGGGTCAGGCTGCACTCCATTTACAAGAAACAGCACTTTAAAAACAAACATAAAGGAAATGAAGAGTTTGATTTCTAAAATGTCAAGGCAAGACATTTCAGCATTGCACATAGCTGCTGTTTCTTTGGGATGCGGAGAAAAATAGTAACAGAGGGATGGTTTAGTGGTTGTTTCCTTTCTCCTCCTAGGCAAGTCAACAGATTGGACCCACATTCATAAAAACCGGTTCCTTCAAGTTGTGTTTTTTACCTCCCAAAAGAAGAAAATCAATCTTCCTGAAACTTTTGCCAGATTTAGGCTGACACAGCAGCCAGCATTGGAAGGTGAACACCTGCCTATTGATGAGGTTTGTTATTTTCCTCTCATGCCTTGAGGCAGCTCAGACCTGCTCCCTGCTTAACATGTCCTCCTGCTGCAGTGCTGCCCACAAACATGCCCGCTACCTCCAAAACAAAGCAACAAAGTCAGCTCCACATAGTTTCCTAGAGCTCTTTCCTCCTCCATCCAACCCTAACATTACAGATCTTAGCTGGAATGGCTGTTTCCCAAGTGTAAACAGCAACAAATTATTCCCAGTCTGTGAAAGGAACATTCCTTTTTAGCACTCTCTGTGCGATGCTGGATATCATCTGCACCATAATCACACCAGGCTGAGGTCTGTAAACTGTGCTGCTCACCTGCCTTCCATTAAAGCCTGCAGAATAAAACACAGCCCATGCTAGAACTATTTAGGTGTTCAGTTTTGCGTTTTGGTCAGCGCTTACATGAACCGAGCAATAAATGAAAGGAACTGTAAGGCACAATGAAGTAAAATTTTGCAGCAGCAAGAACTCCCACACTGGCCTCCCCTTCTGAGATAATGACGAATTCATAATAGATGTTGCCAATAGGAAATTACATGTTAAAGGAACCTATCTTGCATGTTTTCTCCTTTTTTTTTATAAAGTGAACTGAGAATTAGAGATACAAAGCTTCAATTTCTTTTGAATCAGGGAAGCACTTCTAGAAGTGACATTGCCAATCCACATTGTTAAAAGATCTTCCATTAGGATCCGCACAAAATTGTGGGATTGACCTGGAAAACACCGGCTTCTGAAAAAACAGAACAAAACCACACATTGTGAATGGTAGCAGATCACATTTTCACAGTTCTGCCATTTTGACATCTGGTACTTACTTCTGTTGTAAAGGAAAGCAAATGTTTTCTTTAATGAAAGTACTGGAACCGAAGCCCTGTACCATGACACGGAGATACCAGCCTGTACCATGATACCAGCCCCTCCCAATTTCAAGTACCATAAGACACAAAATTGTGATAGCTATTGAAAAAATTACAAGAGCAAAAGCTGATTTAAGCTGATGTATCTTGAATTATTTTCTTTCTGTGTTGCAGTGCTCATTTCCATTCTATTTATTTCTAAAATTATGTCAATGCAACCATCATTGAACATAAACCACCAAATGATGTGACAAGCAAAAACTGAATGAGCTTACAGTTAAGTGCAAGTTAACCCAGGGAATTCCACCAAAGAGCTTCCCCTTAAATAAAGTGTAAGCAGTTCTCAGTTATAAGCCCAAGACAAAACACGTGGGCCCTGGGTTTGGGTGACCCTGGCTTTATTGGCTGGCACAGGAGGGGCACTGGCAGCCATTGACCCTATGTCAGCATTGCCTCCCATCTCCACACCCAGCAAGTCTTACCCCTACCATAAAGAAGTTGCACCCACTCAACATGAAGCATCTCCCCATTAATGACATTAGGAACCTGAACTCTGTTCATGGTTATGTGGGACACTGTTTGATGCAGGCAGCCCCAGGCACACATGGAGAGGTGACAGGTCCAAGGGGACATGGAATGGGGGTACCCTCCAGCCTAGGCCTAGGTGGTCCAGGTCTGCTGTGCAAGAGCAGGGGCATGTTTGTGTGGGCTGAGCACTGTAGCCAGGCCCTTGCAGGCTTTGCCGCGGTTCTGGCGTGATGAACAAATTCATATCAGTCTCCACCTGGAACAAGTAGTGGTGCAGGAAGGTTTGTATTTCACCACTGCCCCAACAATCAACTTTGTTTCACATTGTGGAAACCTCTTGTGTTGAATTTTTGTACGAGTGATGGGCAAACCCTAAAGTATAATATAAACTAACTGTAATGGTGCAGGCTGTTCTTACCCTGCAGTGGTGGATCTCAGGGAACTCCAGGACTCTGCAGAGGAGCAAAGGATTAAATGACTGAACCACCAGGGACCAAGCATGAGCCAAGGACCTACTGGGACTTCAACGGAGGTGACCTGCTGTATTCAGCATGTAATAAGGAAAACTGTGGTCACCTTCAAGCCTTGGGGTATCTCACAGCTGTCTCAGGAAGGGTTCAATGGCACAGCCCAGGGCTGCCGCAGGACAAGACTCACTTCTAACAATTTGAATGGACAGTACCAGAAGTGTAAGCCTGCCCTGTATCCACAGTTGCTTAAAGTCAGGTGGGAGTTTGTGTTGCTTAGCAAGATATTTTGGTTAAATTAACAAATCTAGAGAAAATAAGGATAATTATCTCTTAACAAATGCTGCCCCACTTCTACATACCATCTTTCAGCTTTTTCTGGCTTGCTGTATGAGACAGAATGAGGAAATCTATGTGGATCTCAGAAGGATGAACATGCATTTCCTGAAGGGAGCTTTTGAATGAGATTGCTGAAAACCATGCTGTATAGACAGCTAACTTTCACTGGGGAACACTGAAAATACTCCTAGAGAAGATCCAGGTTTGCTTAGCAATAGAGAATTGCCAGCAGCAGTGCCCAGTGATACCCTCCACTCCAGAAGATGTTACCCCCAGTCCTGCCAGATGGGTAGATGCAAATGCTACAACTGAATATGCCTTTTTTATGAGGTGCCTTCTGAGGTCTCAAGCATATTAAATCCCAACAGGCAGGCTCATCTGTCAGCAGGGAGCATTTGCACTAGATATGTGACTCCTATAAAACTGGAATTTCTGCCCTGGAGAACTTGTGTTATTAGGAAGTTGTGCTGTTGAAGGGGGAGCTCTCTGCATCTCCCACACTGTTTATATACTCATCTTTAATGTGGAAAGGAAGATGACTTATTGTGACATTCAGAATCAAAAACGAAGACAACTGAGTTCTGATTTATGAGATGAATAGTTTTCTCTGCATTAGCAAAGGATTCACGTTCTTGCAGTCAGTTACGTGTATCTTCAATAATGTGTTACATAATGATACCCAAACCAAAGCAGCTTTTGGGTGCAGCAGGTATTTTTAGGAGTGAAGCCTCTCTGAACTCCCCTGCCTTATACTTTACCCTCTGTAGCATGAGCTGCTCTGCACTTGCACTAGAAGACATCATGTCAGCGCTTGTCAATGACCAGGAAGGACCAAGCCAGACTGGGCAGCTGGAGGCCTCTCCCACTCTTGTGCTCCTTTCTGAACTCCTTCACAATATGGGCTGTATTGAGTTTCCATGGCAAGGGTTGGGGGGTAAGGGGGAAGAGGGGCTACAGTGGTGGGTTCTGTGAAAAGCTGTTCAAAGCTTTCCCTATATCTGATAGAGTTAATGCCAGTCAGCTCCAAGATGAAGCCACTGCTGACCCACAGCCCACAAGTTTCTTTCCCACAGACCAATCCAGCTGCAGGTTAAAATCCCTGGTTTAGAAAGCGCATTCAATAAGATGGGAGCAAATAACAGAGGTCCTTGTTCAGCTGGAGGTGTCAGGGCACATAGTGGGTAAAAGGAGAAGCAGCAGACTGAGAGGAAAGGAAACCAGGGGTTTGGAGTAGGGACCTCAGAGGTCCTGAAAATAGAGGCTAATGAGGAAAACAGAATTAGCAGAGCTCTTTGCTGAACTCAAGAAAATGTTGATGTTCAGGCTAAGCATGTGGCAGTTCTTGTTCGGTAATGACAGTGGCTCCTCTTTTCTCTCACACCTCTGATTGCAGGAGCACAAGGACCTCTGGCAGGTCCCTGTATCATGGATTGCGACATGAGCCACATTAGTGGAAGATGTTATCATGCCGCTGATGTCTGGTGGTGGTTATGGGGTGTCACTCACTGGCGGAAAAGCAAAATGCAGAGCCAGCCACCGGGAAGGGAGCAGGTCCAGCCTGATGGCTTTTCCTCCAGGAAAAGGACTAAATGCTGCTAATGAAAGTAAGGGTGGGTCTGACCACCAGTAAGGATGGAGTCCTGTCTTGTGGCCTCTGTGGCTCCTTAGCTATTTCTATGTGACAGTTCTTGATGATTTTAGCAAGGCAGGAGGCATCCATGTAGTAGAAAGGAGAATAAGTCTAATTTTAACACATCCAGAACTGCAGCCTGTGTCTTTTAGAAAGCCTTTGTTCCCTACCTTGCTTTCAGCTATTTACCTGTGATTATTTCTGTTACAATTAGCTGTCCAGGCTGCAGTGTGAAAGCCTGTCTGAAGGAAACACTGAGCTAGAGAGCCTACTGAAAAAGAAGGGAGGATATGAATGTTTTGCAGAAAGTATGGCACCACACCAATGCTTACCTGTTGCACTGCTTGCAGAGCAGCATTTAAGTTTTGCCATTGTTTTTTTTTGCCAAAGTTATCCAGTATATGCTGTGACAAGACCTGGGGAAAGATGCTTCATCAACCTGCTCACAGGCAAACTCCACGCCTTCAGCATGCCTAGCAGGAATTTGTTCAAAAGTCACAAAGTGTGCATGGATGATCTAAAATCCTACTGAGCACTGAAGCCCTCTGCACTGCTCAGTGTGAGTAGGACCAGGTGGGGCTGCCTCTACCTCATCACAATCATACCATCCCTGAAGACATTTCCTCATAGAGAGCTTCTGTCCTTCCCTACAGCTCCCCCAGGAAGCATGGAAAAGCTCCTAAGGAATTGCAGGATCTGCTTTGAGCTCTTTCTTTTTATTTTTTTTTTTGGTCTAAAGCAGGACAGCTAAGCCAAGGCTAAATCTAGTGCTTTCCAGACAACTGAGAGGCCTGAGTAACGTACTTTGTCTCAGAGATCAGGATTTGATCCCCAGATGTACTGCAGACTCCCTGTATCACTTTGGCAAGTCACTTTATGATGGATTTTCATATGCTTGGCACTAAGGCCAAGTCATTACAATAACTATATAAGGCAAGATCCCCAGAAGAGCTCATTTCCCCTTGTCCGGAGTTCTTTGGAAGAATTAGCCCATTATTTTACTTTTTACTAAGTGGGAGCTCAGCTCTTCTCAAAACCTGACTGTGCTTGGCAGCCCTGAGTTCTTAAGAAACTCTATCCCCACACCTCTTCCTCCATTCCCATCTGCTTGTTGAAAGAAACCATATTTCCTTGGAGCCCTTCTTCTGGCTTTCTATTCCAACCATGAATTCCTGATGGCGAGACCTCTCTCATGTGAGGTGTCTCAACCTCTGGCACGGCGGGGAATGAACCTCTGTCACATGCCTGCCTGCCATTGTTACACAAATATACATCATTAGTAACAGGAGTCAAACTTGAAGAAGCAAACTGTACAGAGGAAGGACACTAAAAAAGGAAGTGAAGCACCATGTTAGATTCCTCTTTGATGCACTTTAATCTGTTTTCTCTTGCAAGACTGTGGGTGTTTGGGACTTATTTCTGCTTTGTACACTTGGGAGATTAGAAGACACGTTTCCTGGTAAAGGCAGTGTAAATCCTCTTGGGGTTTTTAATGATGAAAATGAGTAAGATGAGCATGCTCTGTCTAGAGTGAGCCTCAGAAGGAGCAAAACACCATGACTTCCCAGGAAGTATAAAGAAAGTGAGGTCTTGCTCCTAAGGTTTTAACCTCTCCAAGCTGAACTTTCCTCAGTCTTATGGCCACAGTAATTCTGCTTGATTTTTTTCCTGAAACTGGTGTTCAGCATGGGATTCCTCAGATGAGGGAATGGCTCCTTTGAGCTATGGAAACTTGCCCACAAGCAAATCTACAAAGGTAGTTGCACTCAGATTAGACACTGCCCCTAGCAGATCAAAACTCATTCCCACCTGTTTGTATTCCAGAAAACCAAGCCTCACACTGCTGATGTGGGTCACTCACTGATTGGCAGTGCACAAATATGGTTAGTGGCGATAAAGAAAACCAAGGATATTTTTGGCAAAGTTCTGATAATCAGACTTGGATTTGTGCTAAGATCCAAGAGCTCACAGCAACCCTTCCCACCGAAAATGACAAGAAAGCACGATAAAGTTAAGGAGAGTAACACAGAAGCAGCAGATGAGCTTGCAGCTCCATCCTTCACAGGCACAACCTGCAGGGCTGACAAGATCTGAAATTTTGAATGCCTTGTAGAAAGCTGTAAGTGGCAGTGGCTCCTTCTAAACCAGGGCATTTGGCACTTAATGGGCCAAATCCTGTTCTGAGGGCAGCTCTGCCTGCCCTGCAGACCATGCCGTGGATGTACCTGCATTAGCTGCCAGGGATCTTACAAGGGAGCTGCTGCTGATGGAGTCAGGGTCTGCCTTGTCTGATGGCCTGTTCCCAAATGCCCACAGCAAGCCAGGAAACTCACAGGAGGCCACAAGTCTTATTTTGGCCACTGATCAATTCAGTATGAAGAAAGCATCCCTGAGCTTAGCAATTACACCAACATTACAAGTCTCCAGAAAGCAGAGCTGCACTCCTGTACTTGCCCCTCACTGCCATTGTAATGCAAGTTTTCAGTGCTTAATTGCTATTGGAAATGTGGTCAGGAAGAACTCCTGCACAGTGACAGCAATGCAGTGAAACTTCCCACTGAATACAAGGGTTTATGAAGACAGGAGTGGGAACATTTACCTGAGCAAAACTAAGGTGCAGATATTGTAGTTGCATGCACTACCCCCTCATACGCATGCTCCTGAGTTTGAAGCTGGTTTTATTATACTTTAGGTGATGAAACAGATTGGTCTCTACTTACCTCCTCCCTTGCAATGCACTTCAGATCTCTACAGAAAGCAATGTCATGCTGTACGCAGGGAGTGGCCTGGATACAGCATCTTCTGATTTTAGCTAATCTCTTCAAATCTGTTTAAGACAGGAGCATTTTGAAGCTCTTACTCTCTGAGAACTACTTGGCAGCTCAAATTAAATGAATTAGGCCAGGCTCCAGAAGATATGACATTGTCACAGCAGGGTTTGCAGCAGCTCTAGCCAGCATCCTGATTCCCGTTTGCATATCGGGCAAAAAGAAACACGATGCCCTGACAACAGCCACATGAGATGAGTGAGGTTTCACAGGAGTTTTCTTCTCAGAGCATGACCAGCTCTCTGGGCACAAAGCTGGGCTGCTGTGCTCACCACTGCTTGGTGGGTCCCCTGCATAGATGTGAGCAAGTTGGAGCCGAAGGGCAGCAGGGAAGAGGAAGGCAAGGTGGTGCACTGCCAAAATTCAGGCCTATACAGTATGTTCCATTATTGGTCAAGTTTCTCTCTTTGAACTCATTAAATGTTTTTCTTTTCTTTTTTGCTTACATCTCCTTTTGAAGGAGGTATAGCTGCATTTCTTATCAATACCCAAAACTAAAGTGGTTAACCAGTGATCATTCAAGTCCATCTCCATGCATTGGTATTCCAGAATAACAGGAAGGCCATGAACAGGGTTTTTTAAGGATTCTTGTTTGAGGAAGGGAAGAAAAACAATCTTCTGCTCTGGGAAAACTCACAGGATTTGAAAAAGCTAAGGAAAGCTCTGCCCTGAGGTGCCTGCTCAGTTTGCCTGCAGAAGCCCAACTCCCCTAGGACAGCTGCTCCGAGGAAAAGAGGGAGGGGGCCCTTAGGCAAAACCAGCTCCTGTTCTCAGCCCTGCAGCTGTGCAAGCTGCTGTGGAGAGCTGGGGCCCTGGAATGTTGAGGGAGTTTGCAGCGAGAGCCCCCCTGGCAAAACCAACAGGTTTTAACACCCCTGGCTGCTGCAATCTGTCAGAATCAACACATTCCTGCAGAACATCCCCATTTTGGACAACAGGCATTTTCAAAACGAAAAAAGACATTCATCTGGAAAACATCCAATCGGATCCACTCCTCATGATGCGGTGCACTGACACACTATTTGTGTGCTGGCATAGCTTTCACAAGGAAATGAATCTCGGAGGAGCCTTAACAATGAACCACAGCCAGTGTTGTTAAATTAAAAGTAAAATTCTGTGCATTATCAATCCAGGCAGTGCCATGAATATGACTGTAGCAAGTCCACATCAGCTGTTGTCATAATGATGTTAACTGATTGATTATTCAAAATCCCATGGAAACTAAGCTGCGTAAAACCAAACCCACTCCTTCTCCCATTTAGACTCAACTGCTAAGCAAAAGGGCAGAGAAAAAAATGCATGAATGAGACACTCAAAGTCTCAACTTACTTTTTACTGCCCCTTCATGCCTCCTACAGAAAGGCGACATAGTGTGGCCTGCATCAGTCTGAAGATAAAAATTATTTCTGAATTTAGGAAACCAAAGACTAGGGTGTTTTGTTTCTCTTTATTTCCTATGCATCTCCTGATATGAGGTTAATCATAATACTTTTCAGTATGTTGCACAAACATGAGTTTTAGGCTTTTTGAGTGAAATGCTTTGTTTGCTCCATTTTACAGATAAAGAAACAGAAACATGGGAGCTTAAACTGTTGGCTTTATGACATGCTGGGTGTCACGGTCACACTGATGACTCAGATTGCAACGCTTGACCTGTGCCTAACTCTTCTGACTCTGCTACCCAAGAAGTTCACAGCACAGTAATTCAGGTGATAGGTCTGGTGTTGATGGTCTTACCAATGCCTGCTCAAAAACACCGGCAAAAACCAAGTTCACAGAATTCAGCATCAAACTGATGAGAGTCCCTGCCACAGCCAGGATCCAAGCACTGTCCTTCCAGTGACCCTGCTCTTTTCACAGCTTCTCTTCTCCATCTGCTGCAGTCTCTTGCTGTTGTGTTTTGGTGTCCTTCTCCTTCATTGCTCTCCCACCACCAGTCCCTTGAGGATCTGAGAAAAGTCTGGGAGGAGTTGCTAAATTTTCAAGAAGCTAACTGTATGAAAATGCAAATTCTAAAAATTAAGAATAACTCTCTCCCTGCAAAAATGTGCCTCCCATCTATCTGAGTGACAGCACTGTGATGCTCGGGGGATTCTGTGTTCACACCTCATGTAACAGGCTCTGGCTTTTCTTTAAGGCTCCAGTTCCTGAAAGAATCTGATTATGTGAAAATGCCTAAGTTTATTTAAGGAAAATGTTAGTAACTCTCTTGTTTGGGAGAAAAGCTCAAAACTGAAACTGAGGGGACCAAAATCCAGGTGGGATGCAACTCATCTCAGCATCAGAAACCAAGTCCTGTGGAACAAAGAGCTATCTCCTCCTGGTACATGTCCTCATTTGGGTGGACACCAGACCCTGCCAAAGCCCGGTGGGGCTGAAGGTGGGTTTGTTGCAGGGCAGCCCAATAGCCAGATATTCAGTCAGCTGAAATATGCTGCCAACCCCATGGCAGATGAGCACCGCCTGCCTCCACTCCTTTCCTTACAAGTGCTACACTCAAATGAGCACAACGCTTGCCCTAGCTGTAGATGAACATGGGGCCTAACCCTATGGTTTGGAGGCTGACCCCAGATTGCCCATGTTGGGAATCTCCCCTGGCACATGCTGGGAACCCTTCGGAACCTGGGAGTGACCCGACATACAAGGCGTGCTTAAGTATTTCAGACAGTGACTGAAACTCCATTTGTTAAGTGTTTAGAAGACGTCAGCTAATAAAAGCAACTTTATTCATCACTTATACTTCCAGTACATGTAAGTATGTATGTCTTTCTGAACCTATCAGTTTGGAGCTGCTTTTGCTGATGGTTCAGCTCTCAGGCGGCATGCAGCACTGCACTATAAGAGGCATTGAGTGCTATAACAGAGCGAAGAGTTATTTTGGTAATTGTCATCAGGCACTTGAAAAGTCTGAAATAGCTTCTTTGCCTTTTGTTTTTGGTGTTTGTTTTTTTTTAATAAACTCTGGAGCACAAGAAAAAGATGGAGAATGTCAGGTGGAAGCGCAGGGTTCCCCTGTCTGGACTGGGCAGGGTGTCCATGGTGTGTTATCCCTGGCTTCACTGCCTGCCCAGTGCAGGGACCACACGGGCTCACTTGCACCATAGGATTCATGATTTCAACCAGGAACTTATCCCAGTTTTACTGGGATAAGGACTGAAGGAACAAGGGTCTGTTTTGACAAGGGTGGTATTTAACGGCTGTCCAATGTACTGACATGGAGAAGGAAAAGCTACTTACGTAAAGCCATTGCAAAAATTGAAAACAATTTAGCACTAATGCCTAGATTTCACTTCACACTCTGCAGGGATGATGGAGAAAAAAGCTCTGTGCTCTCTCAGTTTTCCATTTAAATGGGCAGGTTTCCTTAGGAAAAGCCTTTGACCTGCTAATAGCTAATACAGAAACTCTCCACTTTCTCTTAGCTTTTTAAAGCTGCTCTTCATCTCTCCTTTCTGTTTAGATATGCAAGGGGAATTGACGAATATCCAGCTACAAAACAATTGCTTAAGTCTGTTATATTTAGGACATTACAGCTTTGCCTGAAGGAGATTTTGCAACAATTTCGGTTCTGGCAAACAAGTATGTGGGATCTCACCCACTGACGGACAGGATGCCAGTATTATTTCACTGGAGAGTGAATTTTAAGTCTTTTTTCTCTGTAAGATAAGAATTCAGCTAATCAAATCTGAAAAATGCAGCAAAACTCGGCTGGAAGGAAAAATAACATGCCTTTATAGTTAATCGCCCTTGAATCCCTCCAGCGTAACAGGTTTCCTAAAGGTCTTGCCATAATTACACAGGCTCAACAAAAGCCATAATACCCACGTCAGGGTGGGCAATATGGACTGCTTACAGAAATGGTGTACAAGGTGTCAGACAACCATTCACCAAGTGCTTCTTACACTGCACAAGTTGATGGAGCAGAGAAAATCTCGTAAAGCCACCCTCTGCTTGTGGCTCGGGATGAATATAAGCAATAATTGGTGAGGTGTTGCAAGACACCCACCTGAGAATACACAACAAATTAATACAAAAGAGACAGGGAAAGAATGAAGCAGCTGCAGAAAGAAAGTGGGTCTCGAAATAAAATGTGTGGTGGTGGGAAGTCAGTGCTACCACAGCACAAGGCACCATGAAAGACAAAATGTATGCGGTGCTTTGTGCTGGGTACAGTACAGGGCACACATAAGGAAAGAAGAGAGAGAAAGCAGCGAAGTTCATTGCAAAACAGGGAACATGTCCCTTGGAAGGCCTTTAAACCATCCAGAGAGACAGGTTTGCTCTGTGTACTGCCATGGGAGACAGTCTATCAAATTCACTGGAGAAAAACCTTATCTACTGTCTGATTTGTAGTGTGACCTTGAGCTGAAGTGTGTGAACACTGGCACAGAAATGGTTTCCTCCAGTTGCTGGAAGTGTTGCAATGGGAAAAGCACTGAAGAAGTCATGGACACTCAGGAAACCCCCTCAGGGGACCTGGCAGCTCCAGCTTGGACCAAAGCTTGGAAAACTGAGGTGTTATTCCCAACTGCCAGTAAAATGATGTGTGACATTGGAGAAGGCAATCCACCCATCTCTGCTTCACTTTCACCATATATAAAATGGGAATAATTACCTTTTATGTACTGTGCTTTTAGTTCTACTAGTGAAAAGAATAGATAAGAGTTCAGTATCAATCATTATTATCATTATTAAATAAGCAATTAGTTACAGAACAGCCTAGATCTTAAAAGCCTTAAATCAGAGATACTGACTTTCTCTAAGCTGCCTGGCATCCATCTGCACATATGTGATGTTGCAGAATTCTGTTCTCCCTGTCACGGACACAGGACCAATGGACCTGCTTCCTGTGAGATGGGAAGCGCCCCAAAGCTGGTCACATAAGGCGTAAGGGTTCCCTGGGGAATGTGCTAACGCTGGTCACTCTGGAGAGATAAAGTTAAAAGCAGGTGTGCAGGGAACAGCCTTATGCTCTAATGAAGGGCCAGCATCTAGCTAGCGGATTGCAGGAACAGAGTAATGAGGTGCTCTCACACTCTCCCTGCTGATGGGATTTCTAGATAATCCATTTAGCAGGCTGTGAAAATCCTCTCTCATAAATCAGCATGCACTGTCACCTACAAGCCACATTTTGATACAGTCATTTTATGAAGCACTTATGAGGACAATCACAGACTGAAGTAATATAACTGACCTGGCTCTGCTCTTGGTTTGGATTCAGCCTAAAGCTGCTGCATCATTGGTTATCTGAAAGAAAAATACCATTGACAGTTGGGATAGGTCCATATGTCCTTTAAATTTATGCTGTTAAATGGAAAAATGAAAGTGTTTCCTTCACCTCTGTGGAAGGGCGTTTCTTTAGCCTGAGGGATAGGCAGAGACACTTCTTGAAAGGTCTCTAGTGATATTTGAGGTTTGCTTTTAATTCACCCGCCCCACCCCATTCTGTCTGTGCCACTCTTTACAGCCTCACCAAAACCATCTGCCTTGTCTTGGTGTCTCGGTGCCTGCAATGAACATGTTCATGCTCTGCTCCTTGTACCAGAGCAAAGATGGATTTTTTAAAGTATGTTGTCTTGTAGTTACAGCTTCACTCTAACACCCTCCCCAGGTGAGGAGGTGTGATGTCTTTATACAAGCATACCTCAAGCCTTAAGGTTTATCTTTGAGAAAGAAATGCATAACAGACTTGTATGTAACAATGCAATTTACTTAGCAGATATTATCCTTCTTATGGCCTGCTTCATATTTCAGGATCAATGCTAATTACACACACAAGGAAATGATTGGAAGGCTAACCATAGGATCAGATCTGGGATCTGTATTATGAGAAGGTGACTGGAGGAATGCATTACCCCAAACTTGTGTTTAACAGCTGTTGGACTAGTGGAGCTTTCCTTAGCAAAGGAAGGAGCATCATTGGAAACGCTTCACTGCCTTCAAAAGTTTTGTCCAGTAGGTTCCTTGATTTTCTTTTAGCTTTACCTCAATAGGTGTGTTTTTAACACAAAATAACTCACCTTCACACAGAATAGTGATGAGGAATATACAGAAAAAAGTCGCAACAAGTAATTGCAGACAATTATGGTTTTGTTTTAAGTGAATTTTCTGATATTGATGAGCTATATAAAAGCAAAAACTAAGACACAGATGAGGAAAAGCCAGTGTGGGATGAAATAATAGTAAAACTAATAGGGAAAAACTTCAACAGAAGCATACGGATCTCTGTTAAAAAAGGCCAGGAAGAAAAATATCAGCATTTCTGTGACAGTAATCATAAAATCACAGAATAGTTTGGGTTGGAAGGGACCTTCAAAGGTCGTCTAGCCCAACCCCCTGCAGTGAGCAGGGACATTCTCTTATATTAATAGTCATACAATCCACTTGCACTTTTGAAGCAATACAAATTTGCAAGCAGATTGAAGTTTCTCCCTGGCCACATGGACCTGGGCAGAAAGACAGAAGGGTTATGCACACCATGTCCCCACATCTGGGCTACGGGTCTGGAGGCTGGGTGGGCCAGCCAAGGTGAGGTCCCTGGTACAGCAGGTACCCTCAGCCTGTCTTCTGCTGGGCCTCAGAGCATGAGCTACGTGTGGGTCAGGGTCAGTCAAGCCCCTTTCCTCCGGAGTAAGTACTAAACTCCTGCAGTTAATAGGGCAGAAGCTGGTAATGCTAACTCATCACCACCCCATTCTACAGCGGAAGGGGTACAGGCCTGGAAGGGACAGGACTGGCAGGGACAGGGCTGGCTTTCTAAGCTGGATCTGCAGTTTGCTCTGAAGCACCTGAAGCTGCCCGGAGCACTGAGATGTCAGCAATCTCACCAGAAGACCTATACAAATATGCAAACCAGCCACTTATGGAGCATTTATTGTCCTTTTTTATTTGCCCCCACCTGCTCTGCACGTTCCTCAGCTGCTTTACAGTGGCAGCAATTCCAGCCCCTCATTTAGGGACTGTATGTTTGCATGCAGGCTGGGCTATGGTGTAGGCAGGTACTCCTGCTTGGGAAAGCAGAGGAAAACTCTTCCTCTCCTTGGCTCCCAGGGGAACGCAAGGCACTCTGGGGACCGAACAGAGACACAAACACAGCTCCACAGAAAACAAGGATTGCTCTGAATTTGCAGAAACAGCAAAATGTCTCAAGAGCTGAGGGGAAGGAAAATGAAACCCTCTTGTTTTGGCCTCAGTCGGTCTTAGATTGCTTCTTGTCCACAGTGTCCTGGAGAAAGGCCTGTCAGAGAAAAGGCATTTTTGGGTAAGCTGAAAGTACACATAAATGGTGCAGGCAAAGGGTGTCCAGGAAAAAGCCTCTCCAAAAGGAAGACCTGGAACAGAGTGGAGAGGGGAAATGGCAGCCCAGGGGAACAGAGAGGGAGGGATGCACCACCACTGCTCAAGTGCCTGTCATTGGGGCAGAAGCAGTGTAGCTGGAGCCAGTGCTGCTGTTGCTGCAGCTGCCGAACTGCCTGCCTCTGCTGTGCAGCACAGAGGAAGCCAGATGTGCACTCGCTCTGCCGGCAGGAAGACAGTGTTTTCCTGCAGAAACCATATTTCACAGGTGCTAATCTCTGCTCAGGGCTCACCCTGACAAACCGAGAAGCTCTTCCTTTACTGACTATTCTCTCTGACAGCTGAGGAAACTCTGTTCCGGCCTTGAGTCAACAACGTCTCCCTTTCTATTTCATGTCTTCAGCATGTTGTGGTGTTTTGGACAAGGCGGTTTTGTGTAGCAGAGCTGTCTTGTGAGGCAAGAAGAGACATCCCATGCCCTGGGAGCAGGTTGCGGCAGCCTCATTGCAAACACAGAGATGCTAAATAGACCCTGGAGCTCTCTTTAGACAGAGGCGAGGCAGTGAACATAAACCCCGGAAGAACAATGATGATGCTGCACCCTTATCATCGATAGGGAGCTTACTCCCTAGCTCGGGCTGCTGTGTGAGTGGGATGTTCTGGGATCTTGTGAATCATAGTAGCAACCATTGCAGGAAGGGTTTGGGAAACTGTAAAAGCTTGAGGAAGGATGACGGGTGTAACTGGAAGGAGTGATAACTCTGCTTTGTAAAACAGTGTCTGAGGCTTTCAGGTTGGTTTTGGAGTTTGTCAGAGATGAGTTCAGAGGGCTGGGATCATCTCTTCCCTGGGTGGGTCTCATTTGACTAAGCACAGATATATTTAAGCTTATTCTTTAGACTTTCCTTGAAGTCAATGCCAGAAATAAGCACTTTAGGGGATTAATTCTCCTTCTGCTGAAGGAGGGGTCTAAAACAGGTGACAGAGGTTGTATCCTCGAAGTACGTCTTTCCCTCATCTCAGTATAAAGAGCCTGTGGTGACTTGCTCTGCTGCAGATGCCCCCACTGTAGCTATCCAAAGGAAGGCAAGGCAAAGCCCACTGTAAGTGATGCTAAAGAGAATAAAAATGTGACCATGGAGCTCATCAAGCTGGAACACAGTGTGCAGCAAAGTCTGGAGCTGGATGTCAGAACATGGGGGGTTTAGAGCAAAAGGAAGGTGTTTTAGGAATGACATCATTAACCAAACACGTGAATGGTTTAGCATAGGCTGGGGTGGATTTTCAAAACCCAGAAATTTTCCTACAGTGCATTTTTAAACAGAAATACTTTAGTTCAAAGGCAAACTAATTCAGGGGAGCTCTGGCCTGAGCTGCTTGGGAAGTCAGAGTAAAGGTTTATAACAGTGTCTTCTGATCCTGTATTCGGCAAATCTAAATGACAAACTGAGGACAGGTTTCACCAGCTTTCATACATTTTTTTCGTAAGGTTTGCAATTTGCTGCACTACAGTGATGAGAACTAGATCTGATAGGCATTAGTAATGCTGAGCTCACAAAGGCTCCGTTTGCAGTATCTGCCACTCCTTCACCGGGGCTGCTAGAAAGAAAAATAACTCCTTGCTTGGATTGTCCAAGGCTGCATCAGGAAAGCAATTATTTTGAAAGGGAAATGACTAAAATCAGTCAGAGTTTTACTCCAGAGAACAAAACGTCCACAATTGAAACTGGGATGTTGTGAAAAGGCTGGGGAACGCTTCACTTTTTGACTGAGCCCCTCCCTATTTTTTTCCACGTAGGTAGTTACTGCTCACACAGACACAAGAATGGCACAGAACTGGACTCGGAAAACAGGTGAAACTCACAGAAGGTCAGGCAAGCATTTTTTTTCTAGGCCAAAACACTATAGGGGCATTATTTAGTAAGACTGAAGTGAAGAAAGTGCTTGAGCCAGAGCAGCCTCCCCACAGCTCTCGCCATGTTTGGCTGGTCTCTGCCAAGGCACGGTTCTGCATTGCACCACGTACTGCTGCCACATCATGTTAGTTAAGCCTTCCTAGAGAGGTTCAAAGAAACAAACTGCCAGCTCTAAAGTGAGCTGTCTTCATCTCGTGATTTTCTTGCTTAAAAGCAGGAAAAGAGAAGGGTTTGTGGCAGCAGGGGCATCCCTCTGTTTTAACCCTTAAATATAACAAAGTGTGCATGAAAGATTTTTGTTGTGATTTTCCCTTTCTTCTGCCTTTTGAAATATTTTTTGGGTCCACTTGAGAAACACATTTCACAAATTCTCTTTTTTAAACTTGAATGCGTGTGTATGTATAAATATATATATAGGCATATTTATAGATAAATGTATAATTATACCTATGGCATAAAGTCTCCTGTTTGAATACACTACCTGGGACAGGAGCAGTGTTTGTGATCCAGTCTAGCAGGAAGGGCTCTTTAAAGTCCTTTTGGAAGACTCCTAGGCTTCACTGTGTACAGAGAGATACTACAGTAGCATAATTGGATGGGTTGTTTTCTTGATGGCCAGCTGGGGAAGTACGGAGCCACCACACCTGAATGCTACACAACCCTTCCCCATGTGTATGGTCACACTGTTTTTGCCCCTCTCTTTTTGGCTGTCAGTGTTTCTCCAGCCTTGTATCACCTCCTCCCAGGTATCTCCATGTCTCCCCCATGACACCCTTATATGGCACAACTTCCCCAGACCTGCACTCTGTCCTTGATGTATGCTTACTGTGCCTAATCCCCCATATGCAAATTCTTCAGTCACTGCTGCTTGCATTGTTATTTTGAATCACTGAAGCTGGATATTAAAGGGATTTGTTTAAAGTCTCATCCCTCTTCCGTATGTAAAGATCAAATCCCTTTTGAGAGGACACACTAAACATTTAATGTTATACTACACTTGATCTTCACCAAAACCCTCCAAGAAGGTATTTGTGAAATCTTAGGCTTAATTAATAGATGCACTTTTGTGTTGGTGGGGTTTTTTTGTTTGTTTGGTTTGGATCTTTTTTTTTGTTTTTCTTTTGGTTTTTTGTTGGTTTTTGGGTTTTGGTTTTTTTTGTGTTTGTTTTTTTTTTGTTTGTTTGGTTTTGTTTTGTTTTTTTAACTTTCCTACCTCCCAAGAAACAGCAAGTCAGTGTTTAAAAGGAAACAAATAAAGGGAAGCACCATGGTGAATGAAGAATGGAAAATATCCTGCAGGGTATCTTCAGTGTATGTGCGGTGCTGCTGTTTGTCATCCCCTTGTGTGCTCTGTGACATGGTGCCTGGCACAAGAGTCCCTGCCTGTGGGTGGCCATAGGATGTCAAAAGGGACAGCAAGGAAACTGAAAAATCAATGAAGAAGCAACAGGGTTCATCCCCAGTCTCGAAAAGAATGCCCAGATCTAGATGTGCTGGGAACAGCACTGTCCCAGAGATGGGATGCAGCCTCCACTGCCTGCTAGCTGCTGGCAGAGGGAATTCCATGCTAACTTCAGCCCGTTTCTTATCTTACTGATGTTAGGGTGTTCACTCCCTTGCAGAGAGATAGCAGAATCCCTGTGCTTCTTCTCCTTCACCCTGTGTAGGACTATGATGAAGTGTCTGGGAATGCTGGGGAGCAGGGCTCTACATGGCAGCTGGAGAAGAGGCTGCCCGTCCCCACCCCGCAGCTCCACAGCCTCAGTTGAGCTGGTGCATATGAGCCTGGAAAGCATCACCATGATCAACAGCAAGGGTTGGTTGACAGGAAAACACCCTGGAGCCCCTGCGCTATCACACACACCGGTGAGAGTTCCACTGCCAACCTGTGAGAGGAAGCTCCACTGCCAGAAAGTGCAGCAGGAGATGAAATAGTAGTTTGGGGCTATGTGCCTAAGGAACTGGCCTGACTAAAGAAATCTTGAGTTTGTGCAGCTTACATGAAAAATAGCACAGGGAGAATTTTCCCTGTGAATATTGTAGGTCTGATTCCAGTTTTCTTGGCTGGACCTCTCGCAAGGAAATGG
Source organism: Pezoporus occidentalis (assembly GCF_034315485.1). NCBI lineage: Eukaryota > Metazoa > Chordata > Aves > Psittaciformes > Psittacidae > Pezoporus > Pezoporus occidentalis. The sequence goes on along the minus strand of NW_026913800.1, from coordinate 408,601 downwards.
GTTAAGTTTTCAGCAGGAGCCTGCTTCTCTGCAGACTGCAGCCATGAGTTGTGCAGAAGGATAAACTGGAAGATTTTGCTTTATGTTCTCTGTTGAGTGAACAAGGGCATAAAAGTACTTTGTAACCACTAATGAGAAAGCCAGCAATCCCTGTAGTCAATGAACCATGGAGATTATAGATGAGAAAGATCAGTAAAATTAGGTCAGTTGGCACAACTTTGTGTCAATGCCAGAAAATCTTAATTCTAAAGGGCTGGCTTTAAAGCAAGGCAGGCATACATGTTTCAGCCATACACATTTCTGTGCATTTCAAAACACACAGAAGTTGTAAGGGGTCTAAGTCACCCCTGAGCATCCCAGTCCTAACATGTGCAGTCCTACTGAGGTCTTGCAGTGTCTGCGGTGGCAATCACCACAGGAACTCAGGAGTCCCCATTTTGCTGCAAACATTTGTTTAACCTTGGCAAGTCACCCTTATAATTTTTCCATTCTTGTCTATAGAAGGGAGCTCATGTGAGAACCACTTTCAACACTGTGAGATACTCCACTTTTACAGTTAATATAACTACCTGAGTAGTTAACATACCTACTCCACTGACCTAGCAGATCTGCACAAAACTAGATCTTTGTGTGATACAGGCCTTGGATACGACTTCTCAAATTCTTACATCTTTTGGTCTTTAACTCATGGTAATGGTTGTCTGAAGCTGGAAAAGCTCATTTCGGGGGAAAAAAAAATCAGGGATCTTATTCTCCATAGCCCTGGGGAAGACAAGGATACAAGGTTGTTGGTATAGGAGATACAAAGAGAATGAATCCTTCACTGTCTCTTCTGCTGTTTCAAGTGTTGCGGGAAGCAGGACTGGAAGTAAACCAACCATCTTCCAGCTTGCCAGCCTCTTCACCTCACTTCAAACACCAGGGTTTTCAGGGTTTCCAAGCCTAAACCTAAACCAGTTGTTCTCCTACTGGTCCTGTGAGATGCTGAAGGACAGGCCAAGCCCAACCTGTGGCTCATGGCATCCCTCCAGAGGACACTGGCTTGAGCCTTCCTATTGCATTGCCACCAGATCAGCACATTTGAATGAATCAGTGACAAGAAGTCATAGGATTTTGTTCATTGGCCACTTGTTTTGAGCTTTCCGTCTAAACTCATTTCCTTGCCACCTTCTGCCCTGTCTCCATGTGGTAGAAAAGCCTCAGACTGGTGATACCCAGGATGGTGTTACCCAGGCACAGAGCTGGCAGATACTTTTGCTGGTGGCAGTCCAGCCTTCCTCCTCTCTCAGTGCTCTCAGGGCACCTTTTCAGCATCTGCTACCTCCAAATGTAGGTTTCCACACATACTGCTGGTGCTAATATGAAACATCAGGGTCGCTCCAGCAGAAATTATAATTATCCCCTCCATTTGAGTGATGATTTTAGTATCTTCACAGTGGGAAACATGTCACTGGTAACTGAAGAGCAAACCTAATAAGCAGCAGAAATGTCAACCAAGCCAATGTCCTTAGCTAGTAATGAAGGAGAAATGCCAAATTTCCTCCTGTGTAAAGGAGGAGCTGTATAAAGCCCATGTATGGTACCTAGTCCCCAGTGGGACCAGTGACCAGAGGTAATGTTCCTACAAGCATAAAGCATTATGTCTTTGAATGGGGGCAAGGCTGGTGTGCAAGGAGAATCCCTAAGGATGAGTCTGTCCAGCACAGCACAAAGATGAAAAGCATTATGTCTCAGTCAAACAAAAGGAAAGAATTGCTAGAATCAAGCTTGCTGATGTTTTCCACTCATATAGGGGCAGAAACATTAATCCCATGACAGTCTAGTGCTATGCAGGAAAAATGCATTTTCATTTTGGGTGACAACATCAAAAAGCCCAAAGCAAAACAAACAGATGAAAAGAAACACAATGGACTGTATAGAAACATGCTGGGCTGTTTCATATTTTTAACACCCATCACATGCATTGAGCTACCTGCCCTGCATATACTTTGGATACTTTCAGTGCTCACACACTAGCAGATCTGCAGAAGCCAAGCCAGCACACATGTCCAGGTGTGTGCCACAGATTCTCAGGGCCATGTGGTACCCAGATGCAGAGCGCAGTGTCTCACTGCCCTGCGCAGACGTGGTGTGCTGGGGCAGCTCCTGCCAGCCCTGCTCTCTCTCACAGAGTGGTGATAGCCAGCATCAAGCCTCCCTGTCACCAAAAGGGCTCTGGTCACAGAGGCACGTGGCTTTGGGCTGTGTAATTTGTTGTGCCTCATGTCTACCAAAGCAGACAGTCTTGGCTGCTTTTAGAAATGCACCACTGTCTATTTCAGGGCTAGCAGATGCTGCGTGCAATGTGCAGGTGTCCTCTGGGCATGAAGGGCCATGAGGAAGGTCACTGCAGCTGGGCACAAGTTCCATGACACTCTGGGGCTGCACTCAAAGATCAGGAGCAAAGCCACAGAACTGGAGCCCTCTCCAGTTGAAATTTGGCTTTACACCTGGCCAAGAGCCCCAGGCACTGAACAACAGCATGGAGCTGTATGCAGAACATGAAGGGGCAGGTGAGCCCAGATGTGTCTGTCTCCTGCCTGTGCTGCTTTGCCAGGAGGCTCAGTGGCATCTTCTGCTCTGGTCCAGGGGCAGGCACCTGCAAAGCATGGCCTTTGTGCTATTAAAGGTGGGATTACTTCAGGATGCTTTGGTTAACAAAGAGAAATTATCAGGAGCAGGCTTTTCCCAGCTGGGAGGCAGTGCGGGAGGAAGCGTGGTGGTGACTCACACAATGCCATCCCAACAATCGCAGGAACTTGCTGGAGGAAATGACTAAAATAGCTATGTGGGGCAGCGCTGGAGAGCTGCTGTGCACAAATAACCAGGACGTGAAAGCTGAACTGCACAAAGTGAGGGAGAGCAAGGGGGGAAGGGGACACAGGAGGTCTCAGAAGAGGATGGTGGAGGGAATGGCTGCCATTCTCCATGCTGAAGGACCCTCAGTGGTGATGGCTGGAAGATCAGCAGCAGTGCCAAGGAGGACCATGGCCTTTTCCAGGCACCTTAGGGTGGACATCACAGGTCACCTTCTGTTCTTATTGACCTGGGACTAGGCAACTAGTCATTAGCTGTCCCAAAAAGCAGCCAAGATTTTCTTCTCCCTCTTCCCCTTTGGAAAAACATGGCCAGAGGCAGTTATATCAGCCTGACTGCACCAGGAGGAATGTATTTTCCATTTTGCTGCTTGGAGAAAAAGGCACAGGCCCCGTCCCTTCCCTTGTAGGGAAGGCAGAGCTGCCGCAACAGCGCCATGTGTCCGGAGATCCCAGCTTGTTCTGCTGCCACATGCCTCGGCCTCAAAAGCATGAGCGCCTTTGCGCAAAGTACACAAGCCTTTGCAGAGTTTGTATTAAAATGGTGGCTCTAATAAACAATCTCCCTGCAAAACAAGCAAACAGAGGAACGGCACCACGGCAGCCTTTGTTTTTGAAAGAGGTTCTCCCAGTCAGCTACCACTGAGATGAATTTGTTTCTTCATCACAGATATTCCTATATAAAATATATAGTTTATTAGCTTTGATCTCCCACATGCAGTACTTGTAGCCAATTCCAAGTTTTATACAGTTAAATACTACCACATGCTTCAAGAGCTCAGTACAGCCTTCCCTATAAACTAGCATAAATCTGCTGAGCTGTGAACTGCTTCTTGCCAAAAGAGAGGGTGTGCCTCTTGCCCAAACTAAACGCCTTTCTTCATCTCTGCTCTGCTCACAGTTAACCTGCTGTGTAGCAGCCTGGGTTTATACAATACCTATTACACCCCTTACAGGAACACTACAGCTTTCCAGTGACTCTGGAAAAATGCAGAATAAATACAACAGCCCAAATCTTTCTTTCTTTCAGGTCTTTCTGACCCTGGCTAATCTGTCAGCATCCTGGTTACATTTATTCGTTGAAATACTTGAAACTTTGGGAAAAAAAACAGGAAAGGGGGGGGGGGGGTGGGGTGGGAAATCTGTAGGACATAGAAGACAGCTGGCCTCTGGAAACTCATCCAGCCCTTCTCCATCTCACCATCCACAAGGCCATTTCAAGCACAGAAATATCATTCATAACTGTAACAGCACAGTTCAGTCCCAGAGCATCAAACATCCTTGTCTTTGTGGGGAACTGCACCCTTCAGTGTCTTTGGGAGGGCTGAAGGAGAGGGCTGGCCTGGGCAGCATGGCTTCATTCCTGCTGAACACAGTCTGCTAGAAATGAGACTGAAGAAGAGGGCAGTTTGGTTCTCAGTTACTTGAAGACACGCCGCTGACGGACATGTACTTGGCCTAAAATAGCGTATTTCCAGAATGGCAAGGAGAGAGCAGTTAAAAAATCCCACTGGAGGGGAAATTCCTGGGCAAGCTAGGGGTGACGAAAGCAGTCTGGCTAAACTTAGTGGACAGCAGGAGCCCAGCCTGTGGCTTGCTTTCTGATGAGGGCCTGTTCATTTGCCGAGGTCACGGCCGTCCATTAACGGGCACTTGCCGAGCCGCGCAGCTCCAGAGAGGAGCCTTCAGCACCGGAGCCAGGGCAAACCCCGCGCCCCGCAGCCTCAGCGCTGAGCGGAGAGAGCGACCGAGGGAGCCCCGAGCCCTCGCCCGGCCTCGACTCACCGGGGGCGGTGCCAGGAGGGACGGCCCCGCCCCCGGCAGCGCGGGAACGGCGCGTGGCGCGGGAGTCAGAGCGTGGCGGGGAGGTTGGCGGCGGGAGCGAGATGGGGGGAGATCGGGTGAGGGCCGGGGCCCGCTCCGGGAGCTCTGCTCTGGCTGCCCCGGCGGCGGCAGCGTCGGCACCCGGCAGAGCCCGTGAGAGGGGAGGCTGCAGCGCGGAGCTCGGGGCGCAGAAAGTGCGTGCCCTGTGAGCTAGTAACAAAAAACAACAGCAAACAAATGAGGGAGAGGATAGTTAAAAGCAAGGGGCTTCCTCCAAAGTCCAATGTCATCACTCAGAACCGCTTTGCAGCTCTACAGGGAGCTAGCGGTTGCACCATTTGGTGCAATCCCCATTGCACCAAATGAACAGCCAGCTGATGCACCGGTAAAGAGCATCACTACTGGTGCCTGCAGGAAAAAGTGGGTAGTCATAGCAATAGGTGACTCTACTTCAAAGGGCACAGAGGCACCCATCTGTCGGCTTGACCTGATCTCAAGGAAGGTGTTGCCTGCCGGGGGCTTCGATCAGGGATGTTGCAGAAGAGGCTGCCTACTCTACTAAAGTCCTGCTGACTTACCCACTTCCAGTGGTCCATGTGGGTGACATAGGCAGCAGTAGGATGGAGAACATTTTAGAAGGACTACAGAGACCTGTGAAAGGCGGTTACTTCTGGGACTCAGATAGGGTTTTCATTGATCCTCCAGGTCAAAGGGGAGGACTTTGAAAAGGCCAGGTGGATTTGGCAGGTTAATGATTAGAACAGTGATGCTATGGTCAGGGGTTGGTTATCTAGAACATGGGACTCAGTTTGGGAGGCCAGGTCTGCTAGGGGGTTGGTGGAGCTGGTCTAAGGGGAAGTTCTGCTTTGGTAGGAGGCTTGCCAGGCTGGTCAAGGCAGCTTTAAACTGGATGTGTTGGAGGAGGGGGGCATCAATCCATGCCAACACTCCCAGGCAGTTGCTGGCACCTGTAATAAATGCTTGGAATGATGCAGAGATTTCAGCTGCTCCAGCCAATGAGTTGGCTTCATTTGGAGCTCAGTTCAGATGCCTCTATACAAATGCCTGTAGTGTGGGGAAGAAACAAGAGGGATTAGAGATGTGTGCACTACTACAGGGATATGATATCATTGGCATCACAGAAACATGGTGGAATGGCTCTTACGACTGGAGTGTTGGAATGGAAGGTTACAGGCTCTTCAGGAAGGACAGGCCAGGCAGACAGGGAGGGGGAGTTGCTATTTATGTCAGGGATAGGATGGAGAGTATGGGGGCGGATGATGAGTCAACAGAGAGCTTGTGGGTCGGGGTCAAAGGGAGAACAGCAATGGGGACATGACTGTGGGGATCTGTTAAAGGCCACCTGATCAGGAGGACTCTGTGGATGAAGCACTGTACAAACATATAGGAGCAGCCTCACGCTTGCAGGCCCTTGTCCTCTTGTGGGACTTCAACAACCCTCACATCTGTTGGAAGGACGGTACGGCCCGGCACAAGCAATCCAGGAGGTTCATCAGTTGTGTGGAAGACAACTTCCTCTTGCAGGTAATAGAGAAATGGACAAGGAGAGGTGCCGTGCTTGACCTCGTGCTCACCAACAGGGAAGGGCTCGTTGGAAATGTGACGCTCCAGGGCAGCCTTGGTTGCAGCAATCATTGGATGGTCGAGTTCGAGATCCTCAGGATAGCAAGAAGAGTGTGCAGCAAGCTCACTGCACCGGACTTCAAGAGAGCACACTGTGGCCTCTTTATAGGAAGGCGCCATGGGATAAAGCCCTAGAGGGCAGGGGTCCTGCAACTGTTGGTTGATATTCAAGGATCATCTGCTCCAAGCTCAGGAGTGTTGCATCCCAGCAAGAAGAAAATGGGGCAAGAAGGCCAGGAGGCCTCCATGGATAGATAAGGAGCTGCTGAGAAAACTTAGAGGGGAAAAAAGCAGCTTATGTAAGGTGAAAGCGGGGACAGGCGGCCTCAGAAGAATACAGGGACGTTGTCTGGGAAGCTAGGGCCCAGAAAGCCAGCCATATCCTGGGCCACATCAAAAGAAGTGTGACCAGCAGGTCAAAGGAAGTGATCCGGCCCCTCTACTCTGCTTTGGTGAAATCCCACTTGGAGCACTGTGTGCAGTTGTGGTGTCCTCAACATAAGAAGGACATGGAGCTGCTGGAACAAGTCCAGAGGAGGGGCTCAAGCACCTCCCATATGAAGACAGGCTGAGAAAGCTGGGGCTGTTCAGCCTGGAGAAGAGAAGGCTGCGTGGAGACCTCATAGCAGCCTTCCAGTATCTGAAGGGGGCCTACAAGAATGCTGCAGAAAGACTCTTCATTAGGGACTGTAGTAATAGGACAAGGGGTAACGGGTCCAAACTTAAAAAGGGGAAGTTTATGTTACATGTAAGGAAGAAGTTATTTACTGTGAGGGTGGTGAGGCACTGGAATGGGTTGCCCAAGGAAGCTGTGAATGCTCCATCCCTGGTGGTGTTCAAGGCCAGGTTGGACAGAGCCTTGTGTGACATGGTTTAGTGTGAAGCATCCCTGCCCATGGCTGGGGGGTTGGAACTTGATGTTCTTAAGGTCCTTTCCAGCCCTAACTATTTGATAATTCTGTTATGTGATTCTAAAATGTGTGATGCTTTCCATGGTGCTTAGCTGCTGCAGATCGTGAGAGCACTGGGCAGGTGCTGGTGTGCTGTGCAAAACTGTGTGTTTTGCCTCCATCCAGACACAGAGACCCCTGTGGAACCTGGCTGACATCAGGACCAGGGCGTATGGAGTATTGCTCATGCTGCCAATGGAGCAAGGCTGTTGTGAAGCCCTTTTTCTTTGCTTTGGCTGAAGCCCACCAGGTTTGGAAAGTATGGCGTAGGAGATCATGCTTTCCCAGGGCAATCACAATTCAGAAACTCATTGGAAATGAAGCATCAGTTGTCCTGTGTTCACCAAACAGCTTGGTTTTGCATGAGCTTATTTTCATCCTGCAGCCTCCAAGCCTGTCAGGGGGTCAGTGCCTTGTGCCATGATCCCTTGATGTTGCTGACAGTGTGAAGGCAGGACTAGACTTCTGGACCGATCATGCAGTTGCCTTGCCCTGCTGCACTCGGAAGGTGGCCCAGCAGGATTTCCTGACATTTCTTCAGACCTGTCCCAGTTCGGGGCTGGATACCACCATTCTGATCCACTGGGAAACAGGTTTTTTCCAGTCCTCTCCTGCATAGAGGTCCAGAACATTGAAGGAGCTTGTCCTCACCCTCAACTGATGACAGGAAAAACAAGACCTGAAGAGAGAAGGACAATGTGGATTGATTTTGTTTCAGTCTGGGCTGCTCAAACACACTGATGGATCTTTGGAGCAGTCTGAAAACCCCACTGGATTAAAGAATTAAGAACTTAAATTTGATTAAAGATACAGAAACAGTTAAGCACTTACTGCTCTTTACTTTTGCAGTAGGAGCAATTGATCCTTCTTCCTTCTGGCTTCCACCTGTAACCCTAAGTCCTCGCTCTGCATACAGCCAAGCATAGTTCAGATGGGGGAAACAGGAGAGATTAAGATTCTGGACGTCAGTTAAAAACATAAATCAGCTTTGAAATAGTCACATTTTTTGGCCTAACTAAAGGAAGTCATCTGTACAGATCATGTACAGGCTATGGACACTTTTTTGTTATAACTAGAAAAATGCCAGCTTCCTGGCTGCTGGAAATTTATACTTTTCTTTTTTTCCCGTGACAGTGGGATCATGTAGCTGATAATGTTTGAAGAGAAGCTTAGAGCAGGGTCAAAAAAGAGGAAACAGAAAGGGACTGCTGTGACAGTGGCTGATGGCATGGTCAGGCACAGCATCTCTTGGTGACATCTGAGAAAGAAACTCAGTGGAGGATATTGCACAGGGTCCAAGGCTGTAAATGGAGCATATTGGAAGGAGCCAGGAGGAGCTGTGGGACTCTGTGATGCCACTGCTCCTTTGGGGCATTTATTTTCATGACTTTATTTTTTTATTAATTTTGCCACGCTGCTGGTGACACATTTCACAACACTTCATTGCTGGTGGGATTCCTGGTGCTGATGGCCTCCAAACCCATCCCTCATTAGCTGGCATCTGCATCCCAGCATGTCTTGGGACATTAACTCATGTATTTGGAGCAAAGGAGCAACCTACCACATCAGCACAACCAGCCCCCATCGTAAGAACTTCACAGTGGTCCTGGTAGCTTCCAGCATGGAGCCCCCATTCCCAGGGACTGCACAGCTGCTGGCCACAGCTAGCCCAGCATCTTGCCTTGCTTGCCAGCAGACAGTTACTTCACTTGTACAAAAAGTAGACTGTTTGTTTTGCTTGAATGTATATTAATCAGACACAGCTTTTCCCCCTTTGGCTTGCTGTTTCTTCACCCAAATCATTTCACTGACATAGTTTGTGCTACAGCCCAAAAGAGCGATTGTGTTGGCACAGCTGAAGTGGACAGGAGGAATGACCACAGTCTCAGCTGGCAGAAAAAAAATCAGCACCAAGTTTCCATCTCACGCATGACAAAGACCAAGAGAAAGCCAAGAGCAGCCTTTGGGATAATAACTCCTTGTGAAAGGCAGATAGGAGAGAGAGTAGAGGGTGAATGAAGGGAGGCAAATAATCTATTTTCTTTTTCCACTTCTATGAAATGAAGTTTTAATTTAAATGTTTCAACACTATAGTAATGGGATGGGAAGTATATTGGGGTATAAAACATATGAAACGTCTCATGGCAAAGAATAGCTGAGAAATGCCCAGCAATAACAGAACTTCAGCTTCACATCTGTTCTTAAATACATAAAACGGCTAAAACTCCACTGGGTGGTTTCCACTGCCAAATCTGAATGCACTGGACCTTATACTAAAACTGTTTTCTCTCTGTAACCAGCTACTGAAGTTTCAAAGCAAAATGTGCTTTTAGTTTGGTTTCACCACTGTCCTTTTGCTGCTCAGTGTCTCACATGGCACTGACAGTAGATGAGCAGCTATTTTACTAAAAGCTTTCCTTAACAGCATCTCCTGCAAACACAATGCCTATACAGTTTGGTGTCTTTGAAGATGGGAAAATGGCTTCCTTTTTTTTTGAAGCCTGGAGTACAACCGCTTTCCCGCTGGCTATGTCAGTGTGGCTGCCACTGACTGAGACCAAGGCTTTTGTAAACGAAGCCCAAAGACTTCTGGAAACTGCCTTTCTGCTGCCAGCACTGACATTGCCTGTGGTAGATTACCTCAGCCCAAATACCACTGTCCTGATGGCACTGCTTGGACACCTTCGTTCACCTTGCAGCAGCATGTGCCTGGTCTCCAACCAGCTCTCTGGCAGCAGGCACATGCACAGGCACACCAGTGTGCCCACAGCATCTTAAACAGACCCTTCAGACATGTGCCTGATACTGCAGCTGTTCGCAGGCTTCTATGCTTTAATTGCATTTCTGAATGGTTTGTGAATGGTGTATGATTATGGGTGTGGTAATGATTTGTGCTGTACTTAGATAGTGAAGGGGATTGCACAGATAGAAGATCTGGGAGGGCAGAGCTGGGGGAATGTGAGTTACCCTGAGGCAGTTTGGCTGTGGTGACATTTGGAGGGTGATATGGGTCTGAAGAGAAAGCATGTCACAGAGCAAACGCATCATTAGTTGGCTCCTGGTGCAGCCAAATGAAGTGTCTGCTCTGACCTTTCCTCCACCTCCCCAAAGCAAGCAACCAGTCTGTAACATCTTCTTGGAGAAAGATGAATCAAAACACTAATACATGCATCTATGGATCCACAAAAATATTCTGCTTTTCCAGGCACCTTCCAATGCGATTCTTATTTTCCTTACATTGTAGCAAGGATGTTTCGGGCCAAAAGCCTCCCAGAACCGGGCTGCAAGAAGCAGCACATACTGCCACATCCCTGTCCTTACATCTCGGATATCCACCATGGAAAAGGACAGCAGCTGTGTAACTGTCACTGCTCATCAGTGTCCCAACACCAGGGAGAGCCAAAAGAGCACCGGAATTTACTGTAATTGTCTCTATCCATTGAGTGTGGTTGCAGAAAGTCAGACGTGATCAACCTCAGAGCACAGGGGATTGCTGCGGTGCTTATTGTTCGTCATGTCAGAGGCAAAACAGAGGCTGTATGTGGATCCGGCCCATTCCTCTGAAAGCAGTGCCAGAGAGCATCCTGGCTCACCATGGTAGGGCTTTCCTGCCTACAGGTCTTCAAGGAGCACACACTTGCATAGTCAGTTTGGTTTCCACCTCACCAGTGTCCTCCACAACAGTTTCTGGCACCCCACTGGGCAGTCTGCACAGCGGGGCAGGCCTTGGCAGAAGGATTAACCCACGGGGTTTTGTAGAAATGACTCTTTGATCATAATCAGATTAATAGAGAATGACACCATGTAAGTAATTTTCTGTTACATGCAGAAAAAAAAACCAAAACCTTATGGAATGCATCTCATTTTCTAGCCAAACCTATAGGTAGAACATTCTCTCTCTCCAAGTTAAAACTATGCTCCACAATATGGAATTTAATTTAAATCTTTTAAGAAGGATCTCAGACTGGCAGAGGCATGGGCTAGAAATGAGACAGCCACTTCTGCCTGTTTAGGGGATTCGATATGCCCATCCTGCTGACTGTGTACTTGGCTTTAGACATCCCGTTTATGCCAAATGCAACCTGCTCTGTGCTTGCAAACATGGGCTGAGTGTGTAGGAACAAGGTGGAGACAAAGCCTGGCTCTCTATGCTCTCTGTTAATGGGTCTTCCTGTGGGGGGGGTATAAGTAAGTTGCTAAATTTGTTTTTTGGTTGTTTTGTTTGTTTGTTTGTGTTTGTTTTTTTTTTTTCTCCTGGAGCAGTGGGTAATGCTTTCTTGGACAGAAAATCTTTTCAGCTAGCAGTGTCCAAAATCCAACTGGCACATCATGGCTGAAACTACGGAAGGATCTGGTTTCACTGAAAGAGCTGAGAAGGAAGAAAGTGTCAGCATGGGACAGAGAGACAGCTTTTGGCATCCAGACCAGACAGGAAGATGAGCAGCAGTCTGGGGCCAAGGTGGGTTGCTGGGGTGATGTGAGCACATGCAAAGAGAAATGAGGAAGGGAGCTCATCCCTTCCACCAGCCCAGCTCTGCAGAAGGCCAGGCCAATATTTCTGAAAAAGCTGCGGTGGTGTATTAATGCAGAGACCTTTCTTCTGCTTGAGGAGGCAAACATAAAAGACAGACAAGCACTCAGGAGAAAACCTGTCATTTCAGAGTTTGCCTGCTCTGCGGAAGTGTGAGGACCGGCACGCTTGACAGCAACGGCTGGGAACTCTTCCCAAAGCCTTCTTGAGTCTTGTCAGGAGCATGATCAATGCATGCCAGGCTCACCGTGGTGGGGCAGGTGAGCTCTCGTGCCGTGCTGTGCCACCCCAAGCATGAGGCTGCCAGGGCAAGGGTCCCCCTCCCCAGCAGGGAGCAGCTTGGCAGCCTGTGTGACCTCTGACAGCCTTACGGCTAAAAGCTGCTCTTGCCTGCCATTAGCGCTTTTTAACATCATTAATCTTTCAGGAAAATCCTGCAGGATTCCAAAGCACACCCTGAGTAGCAAGTTAAATTTGTCTGTTTAAGCAGAATCATTTCACCTTTTCAGTGCAAATGTGCAGCAATGGAACCCCTTGCAGGGCGTCTGGGATGAGGTTAATGGAAAACCTTCACCAGAGCTCTGAAATGAATGAAATGAAGCTGGAATTTTCAAGTAAACACCGCAGGGACTTAAGCGTGCTACTCTTGTGCCCCTCCGAGCGGGAAATGTGAGTCCACGGACCTGCTGCAGAGCCTGTCTCCTCCTGCAGGCACTGAGGAAGGAGGAGGATTTAGAAATAAGGTGCTGGAGGTGAGTGGGAGGAAAAGGGATGGAAGGAGGGTAGAGATATAGAAGTTATAATTACAATGAAACACTGTTGTTGAGCTAAGTTTTTTCTGGAGACTGCTGTAGAACTGAATGGAGAAAAAACCGAAATGTGCTGTGAGTACTTCAGAGAATTAACAGAACGTTGCGTCTTTGCTAAACAATGCTCTAGACTCCACTGGGACCAGGGCGAAAATCTGGAGCAAGACCTACCCTCAGTGGAAGTAATCAGGTTAGGGAACATTTAAACAAATTGTACATGTGCAGGCCCATTGCAAGGCCACTCTCTATAATGTTTGAAAGGTCATAGGGATCAGGAGAGATTCCTGAAGACTGGAAGAAAGCAAATGTTCCTTCTTCCTTAGGAAGGGCAATAAAAAAATTAGGGAAAATTTGGCAAAGATCAGTGGTGTCCTGGGCTGCATTAGACAAGGCATTGCCATCAGGTTGAAGGAGGTGATCCTTCTCTTCTACTCAGCACCTGGAGCGCTGTGTCTAGTTCTGAGCTCCCCAGTACAAGAGAAACATGGACTTACTGGAGTGAGTCCAGTGATGGCCTATGAAAATGATTAAGGGACTGGAGCATCTCTTAAAGAGGGGGAAGCTGGGAGTGCTGAGACTGTTCAGCCTGGAAAAGAGAAGACTCAGGGAGGATCTCACCATTATGTATAAATACCTGATAGGAGAGCTTAAGGGAGGTAGAGCCAGTGGTGCCCAGTGGCAGGACAAGAGGAAATGGGCAATGCAGGAAATTCTGTTTAAACAAGAAGAACCTGCTTTACTGAGAGGGTGGTCAAACACTGGAGCAGGTTGTCCAGAGAGGTAGTGAAGGCTTCATCCGTGGAGACATTCAACATAAACTGGCCACAGTTTACCACTGGGCAACCAGGTCTCGCTGGCCATGTTTTGAACAGGAGGTTGGACTGCCTGATCTCCAGATATTCCTGCCAACTTTATCCAGCCTTATCAGTCTGTGATTCCAATATTGCCCCGCTTCAGATTGGTACGATTTTAGTCTCTTCATTCAGTTGCCAATGGAAGCATTTTTTAGTAAATGACAGATAAGTTTTTTGTTTGTAAGAAGCATCTGACATACCGGACTTTATCAGCTCTCATCCCTAACAGAAAAATCTACAGATCTTCACAAGGATTAAACAATGCAGCTACAACATGTACGTAACAGGGCTTGAAAGAATTACTCTGGAATAATGAGAATTTTGCAGAGAAATGCCACGGAACATATGATATCATTATTCTGGTTCATGCTTGTAAGAGTATGGAAAACCTCCTGGGAAGACCCTTTTTCAAATACTATTTTAGAAAAACTGGTGCAGGGATGGGAATGTTTTCCCAGCTCACATGGGACTTGAGCAAGGCCATTTCTAATCAATGGCCTCATGCTCTAGCCTAGGAACAGAAGACCAGGCAGGTTGGTTCAGAGTTTGGAAGGAGTATTTCGGTGCCTTTGACGTGTACCTCTGCAGAAGCAGCTCTTCCATGTTAAAAATACGTATTTTTTACACAGCAGCTTGCAGCCTCACACTGAAAGAAGCTGAGCCGAGGGAGGGAGGGCCGATGCTGCGAGGTCTGTGGCAGGCAGAACGGATGCATAATTTCATGCTGAAAGAAATCACCTCTTTATATAAGCTGCCTCTGTTATCCCTCCCACCGCTTTTGGTGGCATTTGTCTTTCTGGAAAGTGAGCCTACCACACAGAAAAAGTAGTTTATCTTCTCCTTTTAGGAGATGTTTTTGCTGGCAGAGCCAGACACCTTTGCTTTTCAGACTCTTCCAAGCACTGTCGTGGAAGGTTTCTAAACACCCTTCAGTAAAGCCCATCAGCACAGTCGTTGCTTGGCTGGAAGTGCACACCACGGCAGGGAGATGTGCTTGGCTTCATCAGCAGCTTGCACCTCAGCTGGTGCACTGCCGTGTACTCTGACAGCAGGACAACCTGCACCCCGTGGCACCACATGTAACTTCACGGAGCAGCAATGAGGAGGCTTGGCTGTGGTTCAGCTAAGCAGTAAATGTTTTTTGACAACGAACGGCAGTGTGAAGTTTTAGTCCTCTGTGTTGCACTGAAGTCATCCAAAATTATGATCTGCAGCGTCTTCCCACCGAGTTGCTGCTCCTGGGAGTAGACCACCCAATCTGTCTTTCTCAGCATATTACAGGCTACTGCAAGGCCAAGTCCACATGTTGTCCCTACACACTACAGGATGGAGAGCTTTTAAGCCATCATCAAGGACTGATTATGGTTAAACTCCGTGGAGATAAAAGGTTTTTTCTATTAATGCTGGGGATAAACTCAAGGCCATGACAGGAGGTGGCGTTCTGCTGCCTTCTGGCTGTCAGGGTCTGCCCTTCTTCCAGCTGCTGAATGTGCAGAAGATCAAAAATATTTATCCAGGACATGGACGTAATACCAGCAGGGTGTAAGTGATGTAGCAGTCCAGTCTGGCAGGTGAGAGAGAAAATAGAGAGCAGGATTTATCTATATCAATAAAGAACCTACCCAGGGCTTTTCCCAGCACAAGAAGAGAAGACAGGTTCAGAGGAAGGTGTGAGCAGGACAGAGAAGAGGGGGAGGGTACACAGCCCAGACCCTGATTGTGAACTTGTGGCATCATGAAAAGTGTGAAGTAAAAAGCAGAGACATCAGGGTACCTGAGTTCCCAGGAGGTACCTTCTGCTGCGCGGCTCAGAGCAGGATGCTCTGCCCCCGACCGCAGAGGAAGCCACAGGTGCATCCAACCATCTGGCACATTCCTACCTCCCTGCCAGGCTCCTGTAAAATGAGCACCGATACATGCACATAGGGCAGAACAGTAAGAGTGGAAAGGGATCAAACTGCTGAGGACCTCAACCCAGAGGGGAGCTGGGCTCTAGCTCATAAAGCACTGGTGTTTCAGATGGGTGATGGATAAATGGACTGTGTTTATCCAGTGTGAAGTTAATAACTTACAAAGATTAAGCTTTACGTTTGCACTCTGCAGTCTCACAATCTGCCCCTTCAGGTCCCACTAGATAAAAAGAAGAGCCTCTCTGAAAGGCAGAGGGCGGTTATCTTGCAGCCTTGCAGAGAAGATGGGCAAAGGAGGGAATCAGGCCCTTATTCACTTATTAGACTTTACTCACTTTCCTGGGCCAGAATTTCCATTTGCAGGGAGAAATGGAGCACTTTGCCCAGGGTTTTGGAATTCAAGCAAAATGCAGGAGCATCACAGCAATTAGCATTTCCTCTTTCCCTTACTGGAAAGTTGGGGGTGATTTTCTCTGCCAACAGAAAGCAGAGCAGCCAGCTCCCCCATTCCTAGGGATTTGGATGGTTAGGGGAATGCTGCTGCCCAGGGTGCCCCAGAGCAGGGGCAGTGGGGAAGGACGCTGAGGTGGTCTCTGTGAGAAACGGTATGTACCCTAAAACTTCCTGATAGAGCACAAGACATTTTTAAACTCCCCAAGCAGGGCTGCAGCTTGTTTGTGCATTGAAGCACAATTGCTCCCAGCTCCGAAGTCACACTGGATGAGGACAGAGCTTTCACATTTCCTCTTCTGCTGCTAGAAAAGCGAAAGCCACCGGGTTCATGCTATTGCACAAGGGGGGGGACTGCCTTACGCAGGGGGATTTCCCAACAAGGAGCGCAGCTCTCTGCGTCACGGGATGCTGTGTGGGCACCAGGCATGGTACAGCGGTAGTGGGGGCGGTTGCCTTGGGAATAAAGCCCACGTCAGCCTTTTTCCGATTAAAAAGTAAGGAGGACATAAGTTATTAGAAACTGGTCCGGTATTTACTACTGACAGGCTGCAAGAGAACATAAAAGCAAAAGAAAACCGAGCTTGTAGCTTCCTATGCTCATTAAACTGAGAAAAGAGCAGGGGGACCGCGGGTTTTGGCTATGGCCCCTCTTCTAGGGGTAATCGCTGCCGGGCTGTGCAATGCCCATGCCCACACAAGAGGGCAATGCAGGAGCAGGAATAAGGGGAGGGCAGCCCCCACTGAAAGGGTGTGCAAATCTCAGCTAAAAGGCATGCAAAGCTGCTGCCTTTGAGCAGCTGCCTTTGAACACTACAGCCAGAACTCGCTCCGGATGGCACTGCACAAGTTTCTGTCCAAGGGCACGGGGAAATCTGACAGTCTTCAGTGTTTTGTTGTCTTAACCTGTGCTGAGCACATACGTATTTTGCTGTTGACAGTTTTCACTAGAGGATGCAGACAGTCACTCCCTGGTATCACTAGAATTGCAGGAGGCTAGACTACAGCAGGATTTAATCCAAATGTTTTTGCATTTACTGATTATGGGTAAATTCCCCTACTCTACCTTCATTAATTATGTATGCCAAAGAAATTTTCACATAGATATACATAAAATGACTTAGAACGGTGAGGGAGGAATGAGAAAAATTCCATGACCAACCAAGAAAATCAGCCTTGAACTTTTTTTTGGGGGGGGCGAAGTTGAGAATCTTCTCAGCTGAATCCTTAGTGTCAATGAGAAAATCAAGGTGAAAACGCATTTATCTTAATTTTCATAGGAATCAGACCAAATACAATGTTTTTTTTAAGTAACTTTGTTTGAATTAGTACATTAAATAGATGCATATAAAAACAGCCTAATCTAACAGTAATTATTACACCATCCAAATATAAATACAGTCTTTAAGCCTGCAATCAAAATTTGTATGGTAAGTCTTATCAAAAGATGTTTTTTCATCCTATGATGTTACTCCTTATTTTGGCATTACAATTATTTAAATGGGAGGATTAGAGTGTAGCTCATGATTTCTACTACTTTTTTCCTACTTCTTTTAGCAATAAACAGCAATGGCTTAATATTTTGTTTAATTAAATGTATTACCATTATTTGAACATTTGAAATAATCAGCTATCCTTTCATTACAGCATTGACTGAGCTATTTGTTGGATCAATTGGATCAAGTTTCCAGACAACTTCCCATTCTTCCAGATATACACTGGCTCATTTACAGAAACAAAGACTGGACTGGAACGGATGGCTGGCTCACCAGACCTACTGGCCGTTCATCTCAGTGTGATGCTTCCACGGAAGACACGCTCAATTCTTCTTCCCAACATAAGCTGCTGTGTAATTGATTTTTCAGTGATTTTTCAAAGATGCTGAAAGGATTTGGGATTCAACACTGAAGCCCTTTGAAAATTCAAGTTTTGTTTACATCAGATGCTTCTCTGTGTCAGAACATGGTGTTCTGCTCTGTTTGCATGCATTTCACGTAACAGTGCAGTAGCAGAAACCAAAGTCCCTTCCATTATTATTATTCGTTATGCCTTTATTCATAATCAGGAGCAATCAAGATCCTCAGCTCGTGTCTTCTGTTGAAAACCATTAAGCTACAGATATTTACACAAACACTGGCTAGGGCTTTAGCCTTACTAAACGAAATATCTGACCTTTGGCCAGGTAGGCAGAATTTTCCCTTTGGGGATTTTTTTGTTTTTTTAATTAAGCACTGCCAGCAATTAAAAAAAAAAAATAGATAAAATTCTCATGATGAGGCTGAAATAAACATACCAGAGTTACCACCCACTTCCCTTCTGAACTGTACTGTAACTTAAAATCTTTGGTTGCACATGTTGTTACTTTAGATTTATTATCAGCTAACTTGGTAACTTTCCTGAATGAGACAGATTTTCATAAAGTAATTAACTGAACCCTGGAGAAAAGAATTGCTATAAATGGTTAGGACTGATAGAGGGAGGAGAACAGTCTCATAAGAGTCCACAATGTGCTAATAAACATGCCAAGAAAAAGTATGATCATTAGACAACATTGTGTCCAGCCATCAGGATTGACCTCCTTCTTTCCAGAGGAAATTAAAAAAAAAGGATACATGATCTGACCTTGGAACACTGCCTCCAGCTGCCTCAAAAATCTTTTCAGCTTTCAAGATATGGGACAAATTTTATTCTTGAATGTGTGTGGTGTGGAAGCTAAAAAAAGTACAGTTTGGGCTGTAATGTTTGCTGTAACATTATGCTGTAAGGCATCACACATTTCTCCCACTGGTACAGAAGAAACTGACATCAGTATCAAGGAAATGCATCATTTGGGAAAGAGTTATTCTCGCCAAAATAGGAAAGCACAATGTGTGCCTCAGCTTCTCCCAGCTATAGAGCAGTATTAGCTGTAGTGTTACTGTTTACGTATATAATGGTAATGGAGGACCAGAGGGACACACCTGGAAACTAGAGCCTGAGGTGCTCGCATGGGCACATGCAGAGCCACACCGTGCTCTGAAGAGCACATGGTATCTTCCAAAGCTACCAAACAAAAGCAGTCCCCAGTCCCTCCCTTGGAGCACTCACGTAAGGAAAGAAATAAACTTCATCTTCAATAAGCAGAGGTTTTCCTGGAAAAACACATAAGGAGAGAGCTGGTAGACTCTCAGAAGAAGACATGTCATCATGATGTGCACTGGGGTGTCCCAAAATATGTTGTAATGCGTTAGACAAAATTGTGTTCCCAACAACTTCATCTTATGCCAATCTCAAAGCCCATGTTGACTGAATAGGCAAAACCCAAACTGACTGGTGAACAAGTTTCTAAAGCCCTATTACAGACATTAAAAGACAGGGCTGCAAGAATAGTCCTGAGCTAACCAAGTTACCTGCTGATTTCCCCTAACTCTTAAGTACACTAAATACCTACATGAACATAAATTGCTGTCAGGAACTCATGCTAGAAGATCATGACTGAGTATTTCTAAGGGACTCCTCCTTGACAAAGACCCAGCCTTTATTCACAGAGCTTGACTAAAGAGTAAATGAGTTGTTTAATCTGAAAAATTAAACCTCATATTCAGACAGTGTCCAGCTATGACAGCTAGACAGCAAGTATTTGACAGCAAACTTGTTCATAGCCTACCTCTGCCAGCAGAACAATTTAAGCAGTATCAGGATAGGGTTTTTCCTGTCATGCTTTCCATTCCCAGACTTCTTTGTAAAGTCTGCAAACAGAGATGCCAACATACCCCATTCTGACCTACATAGCAAACAATCAGACTCGGGTTCCTGCTGTGTTATCACCGAAATGGATCATTGTCGTGCCTCCCTAATGGCTTGGCAAGACAGCTTTCTGCTGGGAAGCATCAGTTGAATCCTGCACCTACTGCTCTCATGACACCAACTGCATATTTTGTGTTTAGTGCAGAAAAGAAAAACACCCAGCAGAAAAAGGCTCAGCTTTAAATTTTGTTCTTTGCCAGGACAAACATGGGAGCAAGTGAAGCACAGCTCTGAGAGCTCTAGCTTATCAAACTCGGGGGGGGGCGGGGGGGATAATTATTTCATCAGTCTTTTTTGAAAAAAGAAATAAAGATGCTAAACAAAAACGTACTCCCCCCTCCCAACAACATAAATTGCACAAATCTGAGTAATAGAAATGACCATTCTTATAACATCACTGTCCACTCTTCTTGTGTCAGAGAAGAATTTTAGAGTTGTGTCCTGCTGTTATTGGAGGAGAATAAAAACTTGACAGGAATGGGACATGTGGGTGAAAAACAGCTCTTTGACTTCTCAGGCTTCAGAAGTCCCTGGGTCAGCTTGGTAACAAAAGGTCCCCCCTGAAACAGAAAGATTAACTCCAGGGAGAGGCATACCTACTGAGAGCGAGCAGCTGGCAGTAGTTAATATTTATAGGCCTCTGCTGCAATGGTGGGAGGGGTCTAAAAAAGTGGAGGAGATTTGGGCTAGGTGTCTTTGAATCAAATCTGCATTAACCTATGTGATCTGAAGCTTCTCTCTTACCAGCATTTGGAGCATAAAATCCTATCACTTATGCCTAACTGCCACATACCTGTAACCCTATACGTGTAGGATAAAATTAAATCAAGACTAACTGAGATGCCCATATTCCCCCTTTATAATTTATAAGGATAAAGGCAAGTTTTTGGCAAGGCAGGGTTCAGAAACTTTAGATATCCTGCTAGAAAATATTTCTTCTCTCCCCGTAAAGAGATAGCTTTCAGAGTTTGTCAGACATCCAGAATATTATTTCTGCTCTCTTCATTAGCAACCATGTTTTGTAAGTGAGAGAGACATACTCTTCAGAGACTACCACTGACTTAAACAAATTATTAATCATAAAGGGATGCTGGAATGCAAGAAATGCTACTTCTCCAGCCATGACTCAACAGCATTTGGCCTGACCTTTGTTTTGTTTGGAAAATCCCCAAAGTCACAAGCCTCTGTTGGGTGAATTGAAGCTGGCTGACATCAGGTTGGCTTTCTCAGGGTTTGGTTTTCCTTCTTTTTTTTGGTGATCTCTTTGGACATAGTTCCCTGGACACTGAGAATTCAGAGATCAACAATTCAAAACCATTGCTCTACAAAATCCATCCCCATTTCATTATGCTACAAACCTCTGCCCAGGGAAAATGACAGGTACTCTATTCTTTATCTCGTCAATGACTTCAACAGCACAAATGGAACAGTGACTTACTAAACAAATACAGAAGAGGTTTTTTACTTCATTTATCTCCTAGAAGAAATACAAAATTAATTGCTGCAAAAGGTTTCAAAGATTGAAAAAACTGTCTACAGTAAAAAGGGGAACAGAAATCATACAGCCTAAGTGGGAGCAGTGTGAAAGTCTGTTGCTATCTGTAAGCATTTGCATTTTTAGGATAACTGAAAATGATAATATTCCACATTCCTCAGCCAACTGCAATGCAAACCCTCTTAAACATGGATTTTAGTGCAGAACTGTAATAGCAGAGGTCTTTAGTGTCTCAGCAAAACAGATCATGGACATTTCAAATGAGACATTACTTTGCAAGTTCAGATATCAAGGCATTATAGCAAACCCTCGTTTGATAGGTGTCCAAAGATAATTTTCAAAAGGAAGAAGTATGAACCACCTAAAGATCCACAGAGCAATTCTCTATATTATATTTTTGGAGTCACAAAATCTCTGAATCTCATTTCATGACAGAGTCAGTAAAGCTTCATATTTATTTACTGCAGTGGCTAAATACTCACCCTCCCATGTACTCTATATTGTGATTTCCATGGAGTATGCTCTTCCAAAGCCCATCATTTTACAGAATAGTGCACCATTGGGAGGACTACAGAAAATGAGGGGAGGAAAACCATTTCAAAGAGAGACAGTGCAGTGTTCCTTGTTATTGCTGCATTGTTAGATGTATTACTTTCCACTATATCATTATTTTTTATAAGTAATGTACTAGTAATTACTATTTATCGAATTACTTTAAATATGAAGCTTTTGTGTATGCTTCTAGTACTTTCTTCTCATCTTGAGAAACTCTAGCAATAGCTCCTAGAGAAGGATTTTAGAAAACCAAACTTCAGATGTAAATACTCAAGAAGAATTTAACTAATCCTGTTTTTCAACCTAACAATCCAACTTCTAACATATGTACCTTTTCTCTGCAGGAAAGCAGATTTTTTGCCGTGTCCAACACGAGAAAAAGCAATACAGAATTATGGGAATTGTTCCATCCTGTGGAATCGGCAACTCAAATAGGAGGCTGTAACTTTGTAATTCATGGGGCTCTTACCTCCCCCGTCAGGCTATGAGGATAATACCTAGAAGACATATCCTGGGAGTTGTTCCATGCAAGATTCCTTTACAGGTCTGCAATGTTTACACTGACTACAAATCTGTATGCACAAGAGAGCTCAGCATGGGAACAAAACCCTATCTATCTCTGAAGTCTCTCTGTGAAACAAATTGAACATAGTTTTCACCATAACAACAGGAGAAACAAATTATTTTGAAGGGTAAAGCATCTCAAAAAAATTTCAGGGAACTGCTACTTTCTAGTGCTACAGACTGTGTTAAAGATGTCTCTGATGAACAGACTTCCTAAAGATACATGCTCAGTATAGGTGAGGCCCATCAAGCCGAGCTAACTGATCCCTCTACAAGCCATGGAAAAGGCAGTAGAGACTCAATCTACACAAGAAATGAAGCAGTTGAAAAAAGTTACATTGCAGTGCGAGAGCCACATTTTTAAAACTACCCATTTCTTGAATGCAGCTGTATTCACTGTTGCTCCACAAAATACTATGGGCTGAATTTTACAGAGCAGATGAGGGATGGTTAAAAGACAATGGGGAGGGGGAAAACCTTTTGCATGAAGGTCGTGCAAAAGAAAGCAAAACAACCCTTTACTTAAAGAAAGTAATAGAAACAGGTCTGCAAAAGCAGTAAATCAAGACTTTCAACTAAGAGGATTTATGGAGAAAGAGATTTTATCTCCAGGCACAGGTTGGCCTTGTATAAATCCTAACCCTTGTTTTAAACAAACTGACCCCAAATTATCTGTGACATGTAAAAGAATTTTCTACTAGAATAGAACCTTGGTGGTAATTTTCCAAAAAGCAAGACAAAGCATGCATTTGGAATAGAGAACTTTCCAGTGCACAGGATGATTTCACTTTGAAAAACTTCCTAATTGTTGTTTCGTTAGATCTCCAAAGCAGCCAAGGCTGGAAATCCTAAACTTGCTTCAGCTGAACTTGGCATGGACCTTTAACTAGTTTGCTGGCAAAATTATTTAAATAAAGGTTTTGTCTAACTTTCTTTTTTTCCAAAGGTACAAATACAAAAAGCAGCCCACATCCCCACAGAGTATAAATGAAATTGAACTTTGAAATAAATCTGCAAGAACAAAGACATGCTGTTGTAAGAACATGTTTCCTTGATGACCACAGACCCAGCACAAGGATGGAGTACAACTACATTGCAGCTGAGAGCCCAACTGCTCTGGACCCAGAAGTAACACAGTACTAGCAACGTGCCAGATCCAAGCTGACAAGCTCTGCTAGGTAGCAGAGTCCCGTTCCACACTAGTGCCCTTGGGGTGCAGTGCTGTGTCTCCAGGACCTTGTTGCTTCCACACCTGCGCAAGTATCTCTGCATTGTGCTGTGTGCTTCAGCTGAGGATAGCTCAGATGTTTCCACTGTACTCCCCTGCAGTGGCACAAATACATTTCCTGCTGCTTTTCTGCAGTGCCAATCTGGAACTCGCAACCTCGTATTTTCCTTCAGATCCTTTTAGAAATTTTTAGGCCAGATCTGAATGTCATGGGGAATTTGCCAGCTGGGTAAGGGCAGTGGCTATATCAAAGTTTTCAGTTAGGACCAATGTGAGAGAACAGTTATAACTCACGGTTAAGTGAGGCAGCAGTGGACATTGGTTGAGAGCAAAAGATACAGGTTGATAGAAACAAAAGGTACCTCAAGAACAGTAGAAAAGGATGAACAGGTACCCACCTCAGAGTAATAGACATGAATGTATGGCAGCCTGGAACAAACAGGAGGAACTAGAGCTCTTTCATGCTGTTACCGCAGCACTGTTGGAACAACAGATGTGATGGGATAGCTCACGTATGGTGGGAGCACTGTGATGGATGGATATAGGCTCCATAGGAGAGACAGGGAAGGAAGACAGGAAGACTTGGGGGTCTCTTCACATTAAGAAGCAGCTTGAACATTTGTGATGGATGGCAGTCTGACTGAGAGTGTGGGTTAGGATCAGAAAAGAAGCCACCAAGAGTGACAAGTATGTGGCAGTGTATAACAGAGCAGCCCATTGGGGTGGTGAGGACAGCCAAGCACTGGAACAGGTTACCCAAAGAGGCTGTGCAGTCTCTATCCGTGGAGATTTTCAAGCACTGAATAGAGAAAGCCCTGAAGAATCTGGTCTAGTCTCGCAGCTGATTCTCTAGAGATCTCTGGACTAAGTCCAAAGGTCTTTTTGAACCTGAATTATCCAAAGTCTAAAGGACAGAATCTCATGCAGGATCTGTAGATTTGAAATTGAGGCAGAAGAATAGAGCATCTGCTACCAACCAAGAAGTCTGCTTTATGATTGTGTCTTATCCATGAGCATCACACACAGATGCTAACCCAACAGCCAAGTGTAGACAAAGGCTGCAGATTCCCAGGAAGCTAGAGCAGAAAGATGGAGCACTGGCAGTTGCAGCAGAATTCATTCCTGCAACTCTTATGAGTAGCATGCATGTGGGACAAAAAAAAACAACAAAAAAACCCATCACTGGCAACAAATGTTAACTTGAAGTCATGGTCCCAAAGAGCATTTTCTCAGGGCAAGGAACTTCTAAATGTTTTCACTTTCCCTAACCATTTAAGAGCCAGGGAATGTGAGATTGCACTAAAAAACATTCCCAGCAAGGGGAAGGGGCAGAGGGACAAAAATGTGTGATTCACTGATGTTACTTACTTACATGCAGCCTCCCCAGCAGCCTACCCTACAATATAGCATTTGGGAAGCAACTAAAACTTACTGACTCTTGCTGAGACATTTTTAAGGTTTTGGACCATGTGAATGAGTTCTTAAGTCCAAACCGCAACACCACAGGCCTTTCTTGACAAATACCCAAACCTTGTTTTTACTGACAGACCCATATTGATTGTTTCTAGCCATCCTCAGTATGATAAGGCTGCTGCCCTCAGGATATTATAATCACACCATCTCTTTTGATTTGCTGAATACACCCCCGCAAATCTTGGTCCTCCTCAGTCCGGTTCTTTTGCCATAAATGGCTTCAGTTCCACCAATGTCACACAACTCTTTTCCCAGACATAGCTCATGTTCTAGGGGAGCTTAGGGTCAGCTCCCCACTCCTGGTAGCAGCCTCCTCTATGAAAACTGCCCACTGGGCTTATTTATACCAATGACACCTCCTCCTCAAAGTCTCTAGGCTTCACTAAGCAGCTAGTCTCCAGCTCCCTGGACCTGCAGACATCTGAACCATTCACCCGTGCATTTCCATTGCTACAACACTGCTTTTGGCTTCTTTTTTCATTTTCCTTTTCAGAAATTGGCCTGCGGCCTTAACAAGGGTTCAGAACTATTCCCAAAAGGGACAGTCAGTCTAAACAGAAAAGTGATGCTAAAAGGCAATGCACACAGAGTAACCATGTTCTGCCCTGCCTTTCAAGGAATACTAAGCAGCTTTAACACCTATACATATTTACAAGTGAAGCAAGTGCTTCAGTGCGGCTCAGCTGTGTAACCAAAATACAAAGTTTACTGGTATTTGACTACAAGCATCTTGTGTCTAGTTGTCAAATTTCTTACAAAAATCTCAATTAGGGTGAACCACCATGAATATACTGCAAGTAGATGTACACTGCCACAGCTCTGCTGTATGCTTCTGTCCCCAGTAACTCATTGTCTTATTATTGCACTGTAGTATTATCCATTTTGTTTAGTTGGAAAAAAGAAAACTCACCAGTATTCGAGTACTGCCCTAGCCTTTGAAAAACTTCAAAAAGCTTCAGAGCCCTTTGCCCTGGGAAACAGCAAAAATGTCTATCTCTAGGTTCTGTAAAGATTAAGGTAGCAGCAGGCTCTTTACAGCATGTGGCAAGCTTCCCATTAAAAGCTTTGGGTTAGCACCAGTAACAAGTTATCATACCAGCCACCAAAAAGAAGTTCACACACTAGCACCAGGATTTAGGTAGAAAACTAAGTCTGAAATTCAAAGCTCAATCTTGAAGATATTAATACAAGAATTAATTCCTGTGACCAAGATAATGACCAAGTCACTCATCATTCAAGAAAACACTTCTGAATCAGAAATGAACACATGAATATTAGTTTAAACTCCAAACAAACTAGTATGAAATTGATCTCCAAGCCTAACACTTTAGTCTGCCAACTGCTGGGAAGTACTTTTCGTTGCCCAGTTTTTACAAGTACTTTTCCAGTACGCGTTACTGCCCACAGTATTTCCAACAAATAACACCTCAGGGAAAAGAGAAAACACGCTTCTAAACTCTTCAGACTACACCATTAGAAAGAAAGTCTACACAGTATCATATACTACTGCAACATAAAAGAATCTGAACACACTGAAAATGAAAGTGCTCATAAACATCCATGTTGCATCTGCATGATAATCTGCAAGTTACAGCTATTTCTTGTACAGAATTTCTGTTAAGAATAAAGACAATCATCTGTAGAGTTATCATTATTGCCATTTAGTTTCAATGCATGAGTGGCTCTCAAACTGGACAGGTAGAATACTCACAAATGTACCTGGAAAATCTATGTGACATTTGCTTACCATCACATCTGCTCTCCACTTACCTGACTTTCTTCCCTTCCCTCTCCCCCTTCCTCCTAAAACACTTTTGTGGCAGATGGACAGAGAACTCAATGCTTTAAGTCAATGAGAAGGACTGACTCTCACTGGACCAACTGATCTAGAAGGCAGACAACTGTCATTTAGCTGAGTATCTGAAAAATACAGCAAGCCTGGGAACAAGGACTCCAGCATGATACCTGATTCCCTATAAATCTCTGCAGGGAATAAATCCTTCTGCAAAGTATAGTGAGAGGAAGATTTTGGTGTTGTCTAATAGGCAGCAACTTTTGAGGACAGTGATGAGGCAAGAAGGACATGCAAAAGCCCCTGCCTGAACCTGAAAGACAGGTTTAAAGTGAAGCTGAAGGCAAGATGAGAAACATGAGTGTATACACAAGTGTGGGTGGGAACCAGTCCTATGGTACAGACAACAAAAGAGCTGACTGAAGAAATTTGAAATCCAGTGGTAAATACAAGAACAAAAACCACTTTTCTACCACAGAACAGTTGCACTACCCTTGAAGAGCAATGTTTTAAAAAACAGCTAACCCTACTATCTAATTCCATTCTCTTTATTTTGTTCTGGCACTATCTACATGAATGGAAAACAACTACAAAAACAGATACATGCGCTTCGGTTTTACTGATTTCCAAAACATGACTGGATTGGAAGCAATGGTTTTAGCACATTAATCTTTCACACTGAGGTTTTAATGAAAGGTGGTTGTTTCTTGAGCTTTTATTTAGCAAATCATTTGTATGTTAGCCAACAGAATTCCCAAAGGCTTCTTCCCATGCTGTTCCTCTCAGTCTTTTTTTAAACAGGGCCCAACTGAAGACTACTTCCAAAATGTATCTGTAAAACTTTCATTTGAATGCTCTTCATTCATAAAACAGATGGAAAAGTGAACAGCAAGGAGAAAAATGTACAGAAAGCAAGCAGACCTGTACAAAAAGCATCACAATGGAAAACAGAGGTAATTTTACTCTCCATTTCACCGTAATAGAAATATTAAAAGTAATGTTCTTCAGACTGTGTGTCACCTTCAATTCCTAAAACAGAATATTAGCTGCTGTGTTTCTGTGCTGAAAGTCACTTTCCCACTGCTTTTTGTAGATTGTTTGGATTATTTAACCTTAAAGAGTCCAAGAGGCTTCTGATTGTTTCACTTCCTATTCCTTTCATCCTATCCTTCGCCTTGTTGGAATTACTTTTTCCAAAGGGTATCAGTAGGGCTGCCAGTCCCCAAGGTTCTTTATTGATCAGTTGCTGAGCTTTCTCTTCCTTCCGTAAAATCCAGGCACTTTCTCTGGCCATAGCTATAAATTTCTCCAGCTGTGGCTGATTAACATTCTTGCTAATATTAAGGTCTTGTTCAAAGGGATTCCAGATATAAAGAGGAGATGATTCAGGTTTATTTACTTCCTTTCCCTGCAGACAGTGTAAAGAAAAAGCCAAAGTTGCTGAGCAAAAAACAAATCACTTATTACATTAGCATTACAAGTATTTTGACCTAGTAGAGAACTTTTTGCAAAAAAATCCCAGTTATTATTAATCAAGTTAAATTTCCTGTCAACCTGACTGTATGACTCCTGTTCTCCGAATCCTCTTAGTGGTGGTTTTCCTTGCCGCATTCAGCTTAGATTTCCTTCAAGGTAAAGAACACACAACTACAGCTTAGCCTTTTTCGCTGTTCTCCTGTTTGCTTTTCCACAAACCTCAGACCTCACTCACTGCAGTTTCCTACTCCTAGCTCTATTTGTGTATGGGCAGCATGAGTGTGTCATATTAACCTGCATAGCCCAGTGTAGTAAACTACTACAAGCACTTAAACTGTTCAAACCACTCCTCTTTCAGTACTCATTAGGAGCTAGTATAACAAAACAGGATTATTACTTTGGCTGAAATTCCTCCCCATTTAGTTTGTCCTTTAAGTACAGAGGTATTCAGGTCATGAGCCCTTTTGGGCAAGTCGCTGACAACTATGTAGTTTGCTATTTAAACACACTTCCATCTCAGTGCTTATCAGTACTCCGTATTACGGAATCTCTTCAGACCTTCCACCACAAGCTGTAGCAGGAATCTATGAGCTACTGCTAGTCCAGGAAGTGACCATGTACATGCTAGATACACCAGCCTAGGGCCAAGAGGACTGACTAGTTAAACAGAAAAACATCAGCAGCACAGACATTTGCCCTGAGAAGCTCAGGCTTCAACATGTATATATTTTTTGCTGGCCTTTTTTTAAGGCTTAATGGCAAACAAAAGTTCCCCAGCTTAATAAATCAGTTTCTAAGATCAAGCACCAGCAGCAAAAAGATCTCTTAATGCCAGTAATCCATAGTGCCCATTTAGGAAACAGAACACAAATGACCACACAGCAACACAGCACTGAAACTCTTGTAACACCAGCAGGAACAGGTGGAAGGAAGTTAAGGCAGCTAGTTATATATGCAGCAAAATAGCTTCTATTTTTAAAACTGCCAATTTTATTACAGGGTTTTTATGAAAAACCAAACATCAGAGTTTGTGCTTTCCAACATACCCAAGTAATGACACTGCAAATGTCCTTAACGGTGCTATAAGTGATAAGGCTTTGAGAGGAAAAACCTTCTTCCTTCACATGAAGGACTCTGGTTTTGGATACAACCAATGTAAATGGACTTTGTACATGCAATTAAAAATGACAGAAACTCCTGCTTAGCATATGTAGTTTGTCAAATGGCAAGCAAAGAAATTCAGTTGATACTGATGAGAAATTAAAATTCATTCACCTTTCGAAGATTTATGGAATTCCTTCTGAAATCAAAGTTTCCATAATATTCAAAAAAGTCACCCAACAATACATCTAAGGGAAAGAAAAACAACAGCCATCAGTAACATGAAAAGTTTATTTTCAACATACTCATAAAAAACAATTTTAAAATGTTGATGACAATTTACCTACCAAGTGTTTCTGTATTATTTGTACATTTAATCTTGCTTAAGTCACTAACAAATGAGCAATCATATCCTCCAATTACAAGCTTGTCTTTTTGATCTGAAACAAAAATCATGGGCATAATTGTAAGTGATAAATAATAAAATGCCATTGTGTTTAATAAAATTCAGGTAACAGACATGACTGAATTTGATGAATGCTATTGTATTAAATACATCAAATTAGGAGTTCACGAGTGAACTTTCAGGTTAAAATTCCATCTAAGTGGTTAAAGATTTAAAAGAAAAAAGTACATGGAGAGGCAAAAGAAAAGAAGCATGAGTAAATGCCATATTTTTAAAAGCCTACAGGAATAAGGTATAGGATATCTTTGTATCTCTTAAGTTACTTAACAAGCCTGATATCTCTGCATACAGAGCTTTAACACGCACCAAACAGCACAAATCCCTGAGGCTAATAACTGTAAAGGTTTAAAAAAAATCAGTCCCAAAGTGTCCATTGTCTTTTTCTTGAAAAATTTAAAAGATTTAGGAATATTCTTGTAAAATTTCAGGGCAAGTGCTTTGGCTTATGTATTAAAAAAAAAAAAAAAATCTATAGAATTCTAATGGAATGTTTAAACTGATTTTAAAGCAACTGGACACAGACCTTTTTCTCCACTCAGAGCACTCAAAGCTTCCAGAGAAGCACGTCAACAACCAGAAGGCATGAGTGAGGAATCAAGAACTTGAAATATCATTTTCTATGCTTTTCTAAGATTTACTGAACATAATATGCCCTGAAAGCTATGTATGAAATAGCTGGAACAGCTTGTTTGGGAAGATAAAAAAAATTATTTGCAGACAACCTAGACAGTCTCAAGGATATTCTAAATTGTGAGGAAAAAATATAGACTTTCTTTTAAACATTTGGCATCTATAAAACAATATACATCAGTCTGCACAAAATTCTTAACAACTGCAGAGACATCTGAGCCACTACAAGTCTTATAAAACAAGCAAAATAGAAAATAAAAAAAAGAGCTAGCATGGGAGCACTGAGCAAATAAATGAGCTCTTAATTATGTGAGGCACAGAACAAGCCTAACCCCTCTAAACAGAATTTAGTAGTGTATTGAAAATGGATTTTTTGCCTTTAAAATGTATTATTTTCACAAAAAAATACATCTAAAACTTGTATATTCTCTTAAACATAAGGCACACATAGTATGCATTAGTATGTGAGGACATAAAGGAATTGCTTGAGTTTATTCATCACTTTAGAGAAAATAAATATGAAAGCCACTGCAATAAACACATGAACAGCTGTCCTTACCTGCCAGTTCTTTAAGTTGATCTAGTGTTGGAATGATAGGTGGTGATCTCCTTTGCAGAAAAAACATGACCATCATGGTCAGAGAGAAGTTTGTAATCCAGGTGCCAGGAATACTATTTGTAAGTCCATGAACACGAGCCCAACATCGTACACCGAACACTAGTGCTCTTACACGGGAATCCAGACAGCCATAGATGTACAAGAGTTCTGAACTTTTTATAGCGATGCTGAAGAAGGAATGAAGAGTAAGAGACATGTAAAAGACTGTGAAGTACCAAATGCAGTATTCATTGTTCAGCCCTACAGCATCAGTAGGGTATCCATAAGAAAACACATTTAACTTTTATGCATTTAAAAAATAGAGGAGAATGCCTGAAATTGTCCAGGATGAAATACTGGGTAATTTTCCATAGTAGTAAGTATACAGTTGTATACTTGTTGTATATTGTAAGTAACAATGCTGCATTTGCACTGTTTCCTTGTTCCACATCACAATGTGAGTTAAAGAAATAAACAAAAACTGAACCAAACAAGAAAAAAGAAAGAAAGAAACAAGAAAGTTCCATCAAGTACTCAGGAATGAAACTATACATAATGAAGGCAAAAACCACAATTTAGCCACAATTGCCTTTGAGGTACATTAGACGCTACCTCTACCCTAACAATGTATTGAAAAATACATGAAGTGCAGAGATACAATGAAATCTGCAAAACAAGCCAATTTTCAAATTACTCATATTTGGTCCTGCTAGAAAGCCCTATGAATCTGGAAGAATAAAGGTCTTCAGATGGATCAGGTTTTTATTTGCTTCATCATATGGTCATATAGACATTCATGTAGTGTAGAAATGGGAGGGCAAGAAAAAGTAGAAGAAAAATGGAAGCACGAGTGAGAGCAAAACTTATTTTGAGCTCAGTTTAAAGTACTTGTTGAACTACAGCTGCAGGAGTTTTTACTCCTAATCTTGCACTGAATTATTCTAAAAATCCACCATGGCATTTTGGGGAAATTTACCATGTCAAAGTTTTACAGCACCTGAACTTCTAAAACTTCAACTCTGAAAATGCTTCCTTGTGTCCAGAGGTTTGGTATTACTCCAAATGATAACAGGACAACACATGCGGTCCCAACCAGCCAAACTGTCAGCAGAGAATTACAAGTAAATGCTGACTTTCACTCTGGCTGCCTATACAAAAGTAATTTTATTGCAAGACATTTGTTCAGTACTGCCTTAACAACTCCTGCATATTCTGAAACGGAACTTTGGGTAATTCAGAAAATTCAGGCTAGGATCTGACTGTATCTCATGTAGACAGATCACAAAATCTGCACTAAAATTCTCATGAAAAGTATTCTGAAAGATAATCACTCACATTCTACTATTCCCTAACAACAACGAAAAAAGTTAGTTACTCATTTTTTATTATGGTACACTTAAACCAGTGTTATGGATGTATTCTGATTGTGGTGGCTACTTCTTAATAAATAAGTGACAACAAACCAAATAATATGTTTTACTATCAACCAAACGAGGGCAAGCTGTAAGACAAAAAACAGATGCAAAGAGATATTTCTAAGAAGCCTGCTCCCTCTATTGGGCATTGTGGTGAAAGGTCCGAAACGACAGCCACACTTGAGATTCTCCTTTCAGACGTTCAGCAAGTTAATTTAGCATTCAAGATACCTTGCCAGCAAACAGGTGTATGCAGACCCCTAAGAAAAAAAGGACACCAAAATAACTAGAAGCCAAACAACTGAAAACTAACACAACAGAGCTGCTTAATCTGAAAACTAATCAAAAGAAGCCAGTGCATATGCCCATATAAATGAAGGGAAGTAATAACTAACAAGTACTGCCTTCTTTCAATTCCTTATTAGTCAACCTTACTGTATAGAGTGGTTTTCAAGTCTTCAGTTTCAGCCAGCAAGTATTTCCTATGCTAGAGAAAGATACCTTAACTGCATCAAAACCTAAGTTCTATGAAGTCAAATATATCCTTTTTACTTTCAGAGCCAACATTCACTTGTGTTAACAACACAGAAATGAGTAGACAAAACAATTTTCATTACAGGTTTTCAGAACATAATTACATTAGTATTCTTTCTAAACTTTTTAAAACTGTCTCACCTGTTGCTCACTGACAGATCACACTGGAATCCTGTCGGTTGATGGGAAAATTTCACCAGTGGGCAGCGAGCATTGAGTATCTTCTGTACACTCACACATCCAGGACCAAAATTATCAAGGCAATCACCAATCACAGAGAGAATTTTCTGGGTTGCTAATCTTTCAGACGGTAATCTTTTCATTTGATACTCCATGTCAAATGGACCTTTTTTCTAACACAGAATTTTAAAAGTAAAGTGTTAGTCCTGGAACCAGAGACATTTAAGAATACTTGTAATACACTACAACTGTTTGCAAAAGAGTTTCAATTAAAGATAGATAGACAAGAATTATTCAAGGCAACCTGCAGAACTTTGAAAAAGGTAAAAACACACTGTATTATCTTTTATATTCTTTTTCAGTGATTCAATTTTTCCAGGTTAATAGTAATCAATTTGCCCTCATCTGAACAAGTAACTTTACAGTATA
Source organism: Pezoporus occidentalis (assembly GCF_034315485.1). Lineage (NCBI taxonomy): Eukaryota > Metazoa > Chordata > Aves > Psittaciformes > Psittacidae > Pezoporus > Pezoporus occidentalis. The sequence continues at coordinate 375,052 of NW_026913800.1, read as the reverse complement.
ATACTACTACATATCACTATAGCCTACAACAAGTAATTCTGGAATTCCTGAGAGCATATGCAATCTGATTGAAAAGAGGAGCATACAGTGAAATTAGAGAGGCAAACCACAACCAGAACACCCTTAATTTCAAACCACCAGTAATTCCATTTCAAATCCTCAAAGAACAATGCATTATTAGTGAATCAAATATCAGTGTAAAGGACAGTATCTTCCTCATTTTAAAAAAATGATTAAAAAAAAACCAAACATGCAAATAACTTAATCCTTCAAAATGAAGATAAGCTTCTGTAAGACCTAAACCAATCACTTCACTACACATACAGTTTTTATGACAAACAAAAACACCTGTAAAGATGTATTCTGATAACATCCTGTAGGCCTTTGTATTTTGAACTGTCATATTTGTAGTGTGTATCTCAGTAAAATAACCTCATACCTGTGAAATCTCTCTTCTTAGTCCCTCTATGTTTATAAGACACCTCAGCTAATTTTGCTTGCTAATTCAACAGCTGACACTGATTTATTACCTGCCTTAAGACACATCATGAGTGAAATGTACCCTCTACAAACAGCATTACACAATGACCTAACCAGTCCTCTGAGACACAGGGGAGGTTACTTTTGTTGTCACCAGGTTAGTGCAAAAGAAACATGGGCTCACAGACAGGAGAAACAATTAAGAAGTTAAGGATCTTGACACCTTTCCCATAAAGTAAATTTAGGTGCTGAATTTCTGAATTGCTCCAGCAATCACTGAGGTGGACTGCTCTTGCCAACAGTTCTCCAGACAGCCTATGTGTTTGACCATACCAGGACAGAGGTCCCTCATCCATATAGCTGTGTATGCATGCTACAGCAGGGCTGGCTCAAAGTGAAAAAAGCCTGTAATTATTAGCATTGAGGCAGGTAACAAGAAAGAAAAAGACGAGAACTGTGACAACATGTAGGTGTGCTGGTTTTTGGACCTTTTTGTTTGTGACAAAAATCACAATGTACCTTCCAAACAGCAGCTCAATATCTCTCAGAAGCTGAATAAAGACTTTTTTTTTTTTGTAATGATAAAATAGGTACTCTTAATCATTGACAGGACCTTCTCACATAGCTTTGGTGTCAGCTGGACAGGATGAAGTACTGATACACTTGCCCCAATAGGTTCTCCACTTATTCTTGCCATGTCACCCAGAACAGCAAATGTACATAAATTATTACTTGGGGGTAAATTGATACAGTACCTTAAGCAAGAAGCATAACTGTTTTAACACAGAAATTGTTACTTTAAAAATATCACAGAACTCGTTTTATGCCATTCACTAATATCCCAAACTGCCCACATCTTCAAAATGCCATACCCACGGTCAAACATTGCATTGATAATCTTGGTAAAGAATGCTCCCACTTTTGCTGCTTTTTATATTCACGATTAGAAATCAGTTTACCATAAGACTAAATATGATGTTATTTAATGTAAATAGGCACTGAAATGCCTGGTACCATTGCTGATACCTCCTAAAAGGCTGCAGTAAAGCAAAAATCAGAGGATACCCATTTCGCTGCTGCTCTATCATCTTATAACTAAAGCCACCTCCCCTTGTCTTCACTTGTTCTAAGACTGTCAAGTTACATATACTAGTCACACAATTTGCCAGGGAGAATATTGCTCTCCCTACAAATCACACTGCCAACTATATGAGACTTTTGCCTTCTTCTGAAATATTGTCTGTTGCCCATCACAGGCTATGGGATCAATGTTAGTACCAGGTTTACATGGCAAGGTTTTGGTAGTAGGGTAACTGCTGGGTTGGCTTCTTCAAGAAGCCACCAGAAGCTGCTCCTAGTGTTGGACAGGGATAGTTCTAGCCAGCTCCAGCCACTGGCCAAAGCTGAGGCCGTCAGTGATGCTCTAATGTTCCTTATTTTACATACTTTCACATTGATGCAGCAGATGTATCCATGTTTTAACACTCTAAAATGTCAACAAAACCAGTAAGATCATCATCTTCAGTGCATATAGTCTGTGCCTGCACACAAGACAAAAGCTTTGCTGCACCACACGGAGTATCAGTGTGCCACACAGCCTATTAACCTATCATGTAATCTGAAAGCACACACTCAGCTAGCATCCCTGCTGGCTTCTTGCTACAGCATCCCCGTAGTAATGAGCCTGTGAACTATCCGCAAGTAATCACAACTGCTAGTAAACTTGTCCATCATCAAGTAACAATAAAGTTCGCAACAGAACTTTCATTTCAACAGGGGATGAATACAAAAGAAAACAGCTAGCTACAAAATATGCTTTGAAAGCATAGGCTGAGAAAGTTGGGGCTCTTCAGCCTGGAGAAGAGAAGGCTGCATGGAGACCTCATAGCAGCCTTCCAGTATCTGAAGGGGGCCTATAGGGATGCTGGGGAGGGACTCTTCATTAGAGACTGTAGTGATAGGACAAGGGGTAATGGGTTAATACTTAAACGGAAAGTTTAGGTTGGATATAAGGAAGAAATTCTTTACTGTTAGGATGGTGAGGCACTGGAATGGGTTGCCCAGGGTGGTTGTGAATGCTCCATCCCTGGCAGTGTTCAGTGCCAGGTTGGATGAAGCCTTGGGTGGCATGGTTTAATGTGAGGTGTCCCTGCCCATGGTAGAGGGGTTGGAACTAGATGATCTTAAGGTCCTTTCCAACCCTAACTATTCTATGGTTCTATGAAAATGGTAATTTTATACTCTTAAGATTTTTCCTGCAAAATTTAAGAGGCAACTTTACTGTTTAAATGTAAAGGGTTCCTAGATTTTAACAATTCACACACAATGCGTGTGTGAACTCTTCAGCTGACATTTTGCTTTCACTGTGTCTGATCACTGTAATAGCATTAAATACTATGTATGTTTGAAGGGGTGTTTCTTTAAAAGTAACATATGTAGCAATATACAAGTTGTACAGAAAAGCTGAGTGAATTTTTAATCTTCGAAAGCTTAAGCCTATTGTGATTTTTTTTTTAAGGAAAACAAAGCTAGTTTTTCCCCAACTATCTATCATCATACAAATAAAAAGTTTTCAAAATGCCAGAATCACTTAGTTAATTACCCATTCAGCACCCATGAAAACCCTAAAAATCAAAGCCAAGCTTTAAAAGAGCATGGATGAAGCCCAGCACCTTCATCCATGAGGATGAAACCACAACAGTAGAATGGAAGGTCTGACACTGCATTTGTTTCAGATAATGAGGGCCTTTTTCACAGGGAAATACACCCTACCAGTACAGTCTACGTAAACACCAAATCATTTTCTTCCTATTGCAAGGAAGATGTCTTTCATGTCACATCCAGCTTTTGAAAGTCTTCAAATCCAAACATTCAAATAAACTTGTTCACAGTCTATAGTATGAAGTCATGTAAAATCTAACTATAAACAAACTGATTTCTGTGTGTGAAACAGCAAATGAGCTGCTCTGTTGAAGAAATCCAATAGGTTGAAGATGCACAGCATAATCTTACCATTTCTGCAGCATGCTTTTGTGTATCACGGAAGTCCAGAAACATGTCCACATCACATCCCAATTTGCCAAAGGTGTTGACTGAAGAGCCAAATGGCTTTACTGTGCTGTCTGGAAAATACGCACGTGCAAAATCCTGAACCAGGGAACAGACTAGATATCGGAGCTTGATATTTTCATCTGTAAGCTGATACTCATTCAGTAGGATGTACATCTGACTGCTTATCTAGGTGAGAAAATAAATACTTTAAATGTAAAATCACCCATCTTCTGTCTACTACCATACATTTACATCTACTTAACATCACTGCAACTGGAAGATTTTTTTTAATCTCAAATGTGCTTATTTCATACAGAAAAAAATATTTTCGCAATTCCTAATTTCATCCACATATTTCAATGAAAGAGAACCACTCACACAAAATCCTAAGAGGGGTTGCTTTTTTTTTTGTTTTTTTTACAAAATAGAAATAAATTGTTTTGTAAGTAGCACATGACTACTTGCAAATCTGAATTAAGCATGGTTCATTTCTCATTGAAAGAGATCGAGAAACCTCTACTTACACTGTCTGCATGACAAAGCTTCTCAATAAGCTCTTTCACTGGAATGTGAGACTGAGGAGAGAGGTGAAGCGGTGTCTCTTCAGCAGCTTGACTAACTGGGTTTTTCAGCATGAAAGTAAAAAGTCTAGATTTAAATGGAACAACGTGATACTCTGCAGCATTTGGGACTCCAATGGCATCCTGCAACGAGGCTATACTGTTCTTTTCCGAAAATTCTATTAAAGCATGGATACCCTAAAACATGACAAATGGAAACAGACAGGGTTAGATAAATGCATACAAGCCCTGAACTGATATTATTTAGATGTTTCTGGGAGTATTGAGACAGTTTTATGACAGTCCTGAAGCTGAATGAGAGGCCTTGTACCTCAACAATTTTTAGGCACTTCTTCACAAGAGGTCAGAAATATTTTAGATATGCTAGTCTTGGCAGTAAGCACTAAACATAAAAGTTCTAATATCTATTTATCTTCACAACTGCAACACTTAGGAAGCACATAAAAGAGAGTTATCTCTGTAGTCAGAACAACGCACAGTGCAGTGCTATGTGAAAGTTCCAAAGGTTTAGTGTAAAACAGGTTGCTAACTATGCCTTAAGTGTTGCTTAGCTGATTTATGAATAAAAATATGTTGCCCAGCAACACTAAGAAACATAAAAAATTAATTTAGTATATTAATTATAGATCATTTTCTTAACTTGCATGTGTGAAGCCTTGACTAAATGCTGGCATTTGTTTTTGTCTAAGTCTAAATTTTACTTCACTTTATTACTTACCCGATTTTCAAAAAAGAAATGACTTTTAATGTTTCCATGACTGGATAAATACTGCAATAATTTTTTTTCATTCAGTTTTGGTGGGCACTTAATTAAAACAGTCCGTTCTGCTTGCTCCAATCGTTCTCTTTGGACCTCAGCAAATGTCTTCTTTCTGGTACTGACTTCAGCATCTATGAGAAGAAATGAGCATCAAGACTCTTGTATATAAATAGAAAGATTTAAAACTGATTTTAGTACACTTAGTCTTTTTCTCTGGATTGAACAACTGGCCAAAGGTTTGTCCTGGCTCTCTGAGAGGGTCACAGCAAAAGAAAAAGCAACCAAGAATGAGTGAAAAATACAAACATTAGTCTATGTCTGTCACAAATGTATACATTTGTAAGAACAAGGAATAGCAAATACAGGAAGAAAACAATACTGACTTCCCTTGATGCCACAGGAAGCTTGATCATACAAGGAATATTTTCTCTCCTTTGATTTGCTGTTCACCATCAAAACACTCAGCATGCAGAGTCAGACTCTACATATGAGTCTAGAAATACCAGCTAGCATATGAGGCAGAGCTAGACCTTTGGCAAGCTATGCTGGAAAGATAATCTCTCTCGGCTACCACAAAACCAGCACTTTCACCTTCGGAACAATTCAACATTGGCTTATTTCTACAACTCGTCACCTTCTTTTACAGTAAACTCCTACTCAAAGTTTTCATTTAATACTATACTTTCATCTGCTCTACTACAATAAACCCACAGATCAGTCATATCTTGCCACACTACTGGGAATCTACATTGCTGCTGACAGCCCACAGAACTGACATGGAAATGAGACACACGGAACACAGACACTTTTTTCTTGACTGCATACATGAAAAGGGGACATATCCTGAAATTTGAGAGAATAATCACTTGCCTGCATAACTCTCTAATCTACTGACCACAGCACATTACTACAACCTGTAAAGCTGCTGTGTGATAATATTGCCATTTGTAAGTCAGACTGGAGAACAAGCAGTTACTTCCCTGCAGCTACTGTCTGATACAGGAGGACTCAGCAGACCACTCTATTCTATGGTCTTGATTTTGAGGAACCCATGGGATACTGTGACCTCACAAAAAACTTAACTATCACCTAATGACATTTGTTAGTATTTATTATTATTAAAAAAAAAATAAAAATCAAACTTAAATGGGAGATTTAGGTTAAAGACAAAATTCTTTACTGAGAGTGGTAAGACACTGCCACAGGTTGCCCAGAGAAGTTGTGGCTGCCCCATCCTGGCAGTATTCAAGGCCAGGTTGGACAGGGCTTTGAGCAACCTGGTCTAGTGGAAGGTGTCCCTGCCCATGGCAGGGGAGTTGGAACTGGGTGATCTTAAGGTCCTTTCCAACCCTAACCATTCTGTGAGTTTATTTTACAAATGTATTGAGCTCTTACATAGTCTTGTAAATATGAACCAACATAGTTGTTTTGATAGCTTAGTTGTATATAGCATTTTTCATTAGAAAACCAAAAAAGCACTTTATGAAGATGCTAAATATCCTATTTTCCTCAGGGGCAAAGCACTATGAAGTGACTCTTATACAGAAAGGACAAATTACGTGGATGAGTACCACAATCAGGAGATGAACCTGGATCTTCTCACTCCCACACCTCTCTGCATTATGCCAGATTGCCCATGTGATTCCTGCCTGATTTACTGCCTGTACGTGCTTAGTTACTATGGCAGATGATGTCCTCTCACATCTTTTCCTGGCTCCGCTGTCATCTGCACAGTCTAAGCACAGCACAGGTACAGATGATCACATCCAAAAGGTGGTTGTAAGCATTTTAAATGCAAGAGAGATGGTCCATTTCGCTTTCTTCCTCTGTTCCATACAACATTTCCAGTTAGTGCCAAAGTTTTACAGTTATTTTAAACAGGTATACACCAGCACTCCTGCTGCAAGAAACGACACCATTCTCCACATGGTGCTCGTAGATACTCTAACGCTGCCCTCTGCATGATGATGCTAATGCAAGTATACACACAGTCATGTAGCAAACCAGGTCCAAACAAGGAATATTAACCGAAATTTGGACACACTCCAACAGGTTCACGTGCCTTTTATGTTGGGGGCCCACAGCGGAATGTAGTACTCAGCGTCTCACAAGAGTGGAGTAGACGAGGAAATTCATTCACCTCTAGCGCATGTCTACGTTTAATAAACCAAGTCCCAGACAACGCTAGCAGGTTCTGGCCCTCCAGGCTGCACCCTGGCGCTACGGCCGGGAAAGCACAGGCCAACACAGCTCCCGCGGGATGCCCCGTCACTGCAGGGACTCTGGGGCCCTGAGAAAGTACTGAAGCCTGGGACGCCGACACTACCCAGGCGCCTCTCCCGAGGCCGAACTGCCCGCCGCAAACACGACAGGCGGACAGTCCGCTCCCTGCGCCCTCTCCTGACCTCATCGCCCCCCGGGAGGCACAGCCGTACCGGTGACACCCTGAGGGGAACGTGCTACGGCCCGGCGACCCCTACCTTCACCCGCCTCCTCGGGGCCGGCCGCCTGCGGCGCCTTCTGCACCGCAGCGCCGGAGGAGCCCGGCCGGGCCTGCCCGCATCCCGCACAGCCGCCAGTCGCCGCCGCGCCGGGGAGGCGCAGATGGCTCAGAAGCACGGACAGCGCCCGCCTGCCCGCGCGGTGCGCCATTATCGGGCCGGCCGCACCCTCTGCGCAGGCGCTCGCTCTGCCTTGGACGGCGGTCGGTGAGGCTCAACCTTCCTTCGTCTGGAGCGGAGCGGCTCCCGGGCTCCCGGGCTGCCTCTGGGCTACCGGCACGACGTTTGTGGCTGTTGTCACCACCAAGGCGTGTAAAAGCAGGCAACTGCCTGCTTTGGCATGAGGGAGCAAACTAACCGGCCAGCCCAGCCCAGCCCAGCCCAGGCTGGGCCCAAGGCGTGTGGGTGCGGGCAGCTGCTCTGCCCCACAGAGCGGGGTACGCCTCCTGCGTGCCCATCTGACAAGGCCTGCGGTCGCCCCTCGCAGGACCCCCGCCAGCCAAGGGGGGCATCGAGGTGAACCTGAAGGGGCCGATGGCCGAAGTGATAGGGGCTGAATGCAGGTTTCAGCTGACTGGGTGTTGAAGAAGGGGAAACACTAGTGATAGCTACTGGGGATAGCTCTAAGTGCAGTCAAGAAATGTATTAGGGCTTAATTATTGAAATGGACCAAATAAAGAGTTTATTTCTTAATAATAAATACATAATTGTCTGCCCCATCCCTGGCAGTGATCAAGGCCAGGATGGGGCTTTGAGCAATCTGGTCTAGTGTGAGGTGTCCCTGCCCATGGCAGGTGGTTGGAACTGGATGATCTAGAAGGTCTGTTCCAACCCAAACCATTTTGTGATTTGTCCGGTCCCATGACAAGGGTGAGAAAAGGGAGTTACTATAGAGAAGGCAGTGTGCATGTTCTGTGGGATCAGAAATGCAGTGGTTAGGTCACAGAGCTGCAGGGCACCCAGGAAGTAGCCTACAGTATGGTTCCCAGGTATGGACTGATGAAAATGTCATTTTTGTTAGTATTTAAAAATAGTGATTTCTTAAAAAACTTAGGGTCATATGTGTATTGTATGTTAGGCTGGGCTGTGTGGCTCTTTTGTGTGTTAGCACGTCTTCACTGCAGAGCTGTACCCTTGGGAGCCTCCTAGTAAGTCAGGGTCTGTAAGTAATTGCTATGACCTACCTCGGGTTTGTATCCTAGGATGATCCTGAATCTGAGTAGATTGCTTTTTAAATACTGCATTTCAGTTTATACCCTACATACACATGCCATGGAGCAGAAACCTGTGTTTCCTCCATCTTTCCATGGTGAGTTTCCTCTGGAATCCTATGACTTGCCCTTTGTAAATGCAGTGATGTGGAGAGAAACTCCTCCTCTTTTTCCCTTTGAAGCTGGTCTAAAAAAAGGAAAATGGATTCATTAAAATTAATTGTGGGTTTAGGAACACTAATAACCCAAGCAAATTCCTCAAAGAGGATACCGAAGGTTTCCTAGCTTGAGAGGTGCTGTGTGTAAGAATGTGTTTGCTCAGCTTTAACCTTCCACATTCAAGGTGCTCCCAATTCTGCCTTCTTCTAGGCCTGGCCTCTCTCCTTTTTACCTCTCCTGTAGCCTGCCTGCTTCCTTAGTCGCCTTCAATTTCCTTCCTCTGGTTTTATTTCAATGATCTTCAGCTTGCTTGCATTTTTTTACAGGTGTTTCTTAGTAAATGCACAGAGTAGTTAGTGCAACTGGGCAAGGTCCAACTCAACATAGATATGTATTTCTTTATGGAGGTTTGCCGATGTGTTTATCATCTGTGTATTTTGGAGAAGAAACCTTGTGTGAACAGATGTTAACACTGCTAGCAGTATTCCACATGCTAAGTTGTGATGCTAAGGGAAACAAAATCAGCTAGTGAGCCTGTCTAGTTCCCTACACATTTCAGAATGTCATTTGTGCCATACTTTGGGCAGTTTTGAACAGCACAAGACACGTAGCAAATGTGCAACCTTTAAACAAGGGAATCGGTGTGTATAGGTAGTGGAAACAGAAAAGGAGTTGTATGTACTGATAATAAACACTGGAGCCTAAGGAGAGTGTTCTGAAGCTTTAAAATGAAAGTTTTGCCACCAACTTCAGTAAGCAAATACTCATTATAGTGCAGATAATAAACAGAAAATACAGCTTCTGTCTCATGAGACCTTGAGGCAGGTTCACCTCATCTGCTCCTAGTGCTGCGGCAACTGGGTTTGGTGATCCAGAGGTGTCACTTCTCTCCTTAAAAGCTAATTCGGTGAAGAGGAACAGCTGGGCAGTGCAGTCCTTGCAGGAGTTACTACCTTTTGGATGAGAAATAAAATATAATCCTGCCCAATTTTAGCAATTACCAAGTTTACACTGCTGTCCCCAGAGCATTTCAATCCCACCGCCGCTAACAAATCCTTCACGTTGTTGTCCTGTATTCCACCAGTTTCAGCTGAATTTTTATTCCTGTAACCACAGAATCAGCTATGTTGGAAAAGACCTTAAAGGTCATCAAGCCAGTCGTTAATAATGCTTGAACTCGGTGTGCGTAGGGAGCTGGCAGGATCCCCCTAGATGCGCCCGTGACAGGGGACACCGAGGGGCTCACGGATGGCACCGGGGCTCTGGCAGCGTCGCGGCGGCGCCCAGAGCAGGGCGGTGCAGCTCCCCCCTTCCAGGAAGCCGAAACAGAAACCTCGGCCGGGGCCGTCCCGGTCCCCCGCCCTCGACGTGGAGCGGGCGGTGCCACCTGCGCCCTCCCCGTCTCCGGGAGTTCCCCGCCTCCGGGAGTTCCCCGCGGGACCCGGCCGAGAGCGCCCGGCGCTCCCGGCGTGCGGGCGGACGGACGGACGGACGGACGGAGCGGCTTCTGGCGTCCCGCGGGTAAGCGGGAACGGGCTTGGGGCAGTGGGGCCTCGGGTCAGGCGGGAGAAGCCCTGGGACAGCGTCGGCAGGATGGGAAGGGACGGAACTGCGGTGCCGGTGAGGAGACAGCTGGGCTACTTCCCCGCTCGGCCGGCTGGCAGCAGGGATGGAAGTGCGGGAATAGGGCTGGGGAGGCTCCTGGATGTCCTCCGCTCGCAGTGCACCGTGTTTGCGCTGTAGCCGTTTGATCCGCAGCACCTGTGCTGCTGTTCCCGGGGTCTGCGCAGGCAGCGGACGGGAAGGGAGCGCATGAACACTTTTCTGTAGCACGAGTGGAAAACTGCGATGATGTAGAAGTTGAAATTGTTGATAATTCTTGTTTCTTAATAGCAGAGCTTTTTCTCCCCCCCCCCCCCCCCCCTTTTGTTTTTCCGAAGGGACTGTGGTTCTTAAGGTCTGTCGGTAGCTTTTAGTAAAAGCGAATAGTAACTTGTTTTCATCGCTTATGGACAATTATTTGCCATTCATTTTTTTTTTAAATTATCCCCTAAAAGCAGCACAATAAATCTTTATTATGGGTGTAGGATCGTATTAAGCCAGTCGGTGCAGCTTTTGATCAGTTGGATTTGTGGTTTTTGGTGCTTTGATGTTTTAGTTTTTTGGGTTTGTTTTTTTTTGGGGGGGGGGGAGGCAAAGGATGAGGAGGGTATTTTTTTTTTTTGGGGGGGGGGGTGTTTGGTTGATTTTATTGTAGGTTTTGTTTGTTTTTTTTTTCCTTGTTGATTCTTGACACACAAAAATCCCCCAGGATCTCAGAAGGCTGGTGTCCAGTTACTGTTCATTCGATATGGTGGATGTAAGGATGCTGTCAAGCAGCACACTTCTCAGAAGGAAAAAAAAAAAAAGAAAAAATAGGGTTTAAGGAAAAGCTACTTGTGATAAATAGAGAAGTAAACCTTTGGCTTGCAAATTACTCATGTGGCAATGTTGAAATAATGGCAGAACTGGAGCAAGGGTCTTGTGCTTTAGAAACTGACTTAAGTGCTTACATTTAGTTTTATTTTTCCACTGTAGGTAAGAACAGTTTTTTTTAACTGAGAACCTAAGTAAAGCATACTTAGTGATATAATTTCTGTATGTACCTGTATTGTAATTTAGAATATTACTTGGGTCCTCAGTACAGGTTTTAGTACAGGATTTTAGGGATAAAAATGAAGGATGGCCCTGTTAGCAAATGGACACCTTTTTTTGCTGGTGGTGAAAATTTAATGCATAAATTGCTGCATAATTTAAAAAATCAGCTTTGCAAAGTCTAGTCACTGCTCTTGTGTCAACATTTAGTGTTTAAAATTTGCTATATACAGGGAAAATGTAGAATCGTTAAGGTTGGAAAAGATCCTTAAGATCATAGAGTCCAACCGTTAACCTAACACTGCCAAGTCTAGCACTAAACTGTGCCACATGTACACATCTTGGTGACTCAACCACTTCACTGGACAGCCTGTTCCAGTGTTTGACAAGCCTCTTAGTGAAGAAATCTTTCCTAATATCCAGTCTAAACTTCTCCTCGTGCAACTTGACCATTTCCTCTTGCCCTGTATTACTTCGGAGAACAGACTGACGTGCACCTTGCTACAATCTCCTTTCAGGTAGCTGCAGATGTGAATGAGGGTTCTGCAGCTTTTCTTAAGCACTAAAAGCACAGAACTAAGAATGCATGGGTTGTAATCACTTTTTCTTGTTATTCAGAGCTTTTGGGGTAATAGTGACACTATCAAGAGTATTGTTAGTATCGTGATGTAGTTTTGGAACACTTTGAGGAACAGAGAAGAGCTGGCATTTACAGAAAGTTGCATTTGGTTTAAACTGTACAGATGCCTCATGCATGAAAAGGTTATCAGAGAGTGAATTAGTTTAATTGTGGTACATGCTTGTCTTTATTCACAAAAGACCCAAGCATCTAGAGGGTCGTGTTTTTCTCTAGAAAGTCCCTTGGGACTAGTTTCTAACTTTACCTGACTTCACACTTGCAGTCTCTCAGTTCCTTTTATGACTGTACTGTTTCTTTTCTCTCGACCCCCAATAATTCAGCACCTTAAAAAAAAAAAAGGGGGGTGGGGTGGGTAATGAATAAAAGTACTGCTGTGGGGAAACCCAGAAATCTCCTTTACAATGAAGAGTAAACACTCTGAAATGACTTGTCAACAGCTTTTAGACTGGGTATAGAGCAGGAAGGTTGGATGCTAGAGGTTAGAAAACACCCCAAGTATCTATTTCCTCTTGTGTAGGTTGGAAAAAACTGACCTCTCTCAGCATCCCAGGTATAAAACCTGAGTCTCCCTGCTTGAGTAGTGCTAGTGACCACAAGGTTTCCCACCGGGCTGCTGTCAAGTTGACAGGAGGCTTGGGTGAGCTGGTGTAGAGTGCTGATGAAAGTCGCTGTGTCTCTCTTGGGGGGACAGGGAGGGGCACAGTGCTGCTCTGCCACTGTCACCTCTGGGGGTTTGGAAAGGAGCGTGTTGCATCACAGGCACTCCACTTGCCTTTTCCTGTGCTGCATCTGCTGAGCTGTCCTGTCCTGCCTTTCGAACTCGCAGCACATGGTCTGAGTTTCTTTTCCAAGTCCGATGCGTCATTTTACTTGGTTTTCTTCAACGTTAGAGCTGACGTAAATACTCTAACCCATGAGAAATACGTGCCACAAAGCTTCCACATCCTTGTGGGGAGGGTTAGAAAGATAATAATCATAACCAGAAACTGTACCTGGGTAACCGGCATTGCTTCGTGGCCTCAGGGGACCGAGTTTGTCGTTTGTCCTTGAGATAAATAGGCTATGATTGCTGCTTTTCTTTTCTGTTTTCTTTTTGTTTTCTTTTTGGTTTTGGGTTTGTTTCTTGTTTGGTTTTTTGTTTGGTTGGTTTTGTTTTTGTTGTTTTTTTTTTAATTAGCTTTTTGTATGGTTGTTATCTTTAACCCAAAATAGATGGTTGCAGTGGATTATGAAAAAGGGAAGTGAGAGCTCTCTAAGTAGGGCATGATCTGCTTGGCTCTGCTAGAGGAAGAAGAGATCCTTCTCTTCTTTACTGTTAGCAAGCATGAGGCAGGGAGACTAAAACTCAAGACCTAGCCGTGGAAAAAATATTTTTCACTACTACTTGGAAATCTGGATGATGATTCTTTTTTGAGGTGTCATCTTTTTCTGCAGAAAAATCCCCTGTTATCTCAGCCTTGTGATTACTAGTTTTTCTTTCCATGAAGCCTGTGAAGCAAATGATCGTATGAGTGTAAACCAGTCCTTCTGCTTGAACTAGTATGCCATGGTTTTATTTGTTTTGCTTTTTTTAATAGACTGCTACAGAACGCTGTGAAATTGTCATCAGTGGTAAATACAGGTTCAAGAAACATGACAACTTCAGGGATTATATTGAGGTGGTTTTGATGGTTTTGTGTGATGTAACCAGGATAAATACAAGGTAAGTGCTCTAGACATTTACGTGTTGAAAACTATTTATGTAAGTATTTTAATTACTGACCATGCATATGTTTTTAACTTGAATAGAGTAACTCTCTCTGACTTAAAGTAGGAACCTGGGATGGGAAGGGACTTTTTGGGATGTTGAACCCAGTTTCTTGTAGTGAAAATCGACTGCAGCAAAATGGTCAAGATTTATCTTAAGAAGTTATTTTTAGGACTATTAAGGCTGGACAAACTGCTGAAAACTGTTTCAAAAAGTCGTTGGTGTTATAACTCAGTTTCTGACTTTCTTCTGAAACTGGTGAAAGTTTCAGTTCCAGTCTAGTTCTAGATCAGTTTTTGTGAAAAAGATGGATTGCGTATGTCAGGTGGTGATTTACTTGTGCTTTAAGCAATGATATTAACAGCCGCTTGTTACTAGTGGAGTGTTCTTGCTCCATGACCTTCTCCCCATTCTGGACACATTACATAAATTGCTCATAAAAACTTGGGGATAAACTATTTGAGTATGTTTGTGTCTCTTTCTGGCATTCATTTCCAAATAATAAATTCATTCATTTGTATTGAGTATGCTACTTCATTTTTGCATATCCAGCAAAATATAGCCAGTTTGTGCTCTTTACTGTCCAGTTCCACTAACAAAAAGCTTTATCAACGTAAATTCCAAGAATGAATGACAGGATAGGTTCCCTAATAAATTCTAAATAAGATTTCACTGCCAAAGACTTTTTTTTCCTCTATTTCCTCTTCACGCAGGCTGCTAATTACAGGTTTGGTTTTTTTTTCAATAATAATTTTAAACCTAACTGTATAATGCTGAATTATCACTTATCACCCTGATCACTTCTTTTCACTCTTACTTTACTAAAACAAACTTAGGTGAAAAGTGTTTTCAGGTTTGTTTCTTTCTTTTTTTTTCAGGAGTGGTTTTGCAAAGTGGACAGTAATGGAGTATATGAGCACGGGTAGTGATAGCAAAGAGGAGATTGACTTGTTGCTAACTAATTTAAATATGTCTGAGGTGATAGACATCATGGAAAACCTTTATCCAGGTGGAGACCTTGCAGTCTATGAAGACAGCTTAATTGCAATGTGTGAAGAAGCAAATCAGAATGAAGAAAGTGCAGAATCTTTACTGTTTTGTGAAAGGGAGGTTTCTTTGATGTCATCTGTCAAATACGGGACTGTGGAAGACCTGCTTGCATTTGCAAATCAGGTGTCTAACACTGCAAAACAATGTAAAGGATGCAGACAGCAAGAATCTGGAATCCTCTTGAATATGGTATGTCTCTTTTCTTTTTATATGAAAATTAGCAGACCTTAGAAGTTTTTAATGAATCTAAACAAAGTTCATCTTCAGTCCTGTGAGTAACAGTCAGGCTGTGGTTCTGTGGGCAGCCCTGGGACTGGAGTGGTTCTCTGAGGACATCAAGTCTAGCTCCTACAGTCTCAGGCAGCTATGAAGAAAGGTCTGTTGTTCAGCAAGTGCCACTCTATGTTGCCTCTTCATATCCCTAGAGAATAGAAAACATTTCCCAACATGCAGTAAAAAAGCAAAAACCACAACTATGATGGCTTGCAGGTTTGGGAGATGGTAAGGATTTTCCAATGCCTTATGCAGTAAAAAGAGTTGACTATGCAAAACTTCCAAATAAAGTTCTAGGATCTATTTTGGTATACTTACTGAGTTCATTCTAGTTGCACAAAATGTAAAATACAACAAAGTAAGGAGAAAAAGCATGTAGTATCAACAGTGACTTTCCGAATTACAATATTGCATAATATCACACACTGCTAAATTAAAGTATGAGTGCAATAGTTTGAGAGATGTTAATTTTCCCCCTAAAATGATTTGTGTTCTACAAGCATCTGTAGACATTAGCATCATTGGACTTCTATTTAGAAACAGTTGTGCTGGAAATAATCAGTTATGAAATGGAAGTTTATTCATATATGCTTCTGCTGTTGCTTTATTTTCTTAAGATATTCTGCATCTATAATCTTAAATATCTTGCATGTAATATGTTTTATATGTGAACATCGGTTGCTTGAGGTATACTGGTTACTTGGGTGTGAAGTAGCACAGGGTACTGCTTTATCCCTCTTTGAAGGAAGCATTGCAGTATTGCAAAACCGTCACTTTTAAACTGTAACATTGAAAGGACACTTGGTAATATTAAATGTTTCCTATACATAGGCTAGACACTGTTCTACATACTCATGGTTGTTTTTCTTGCATGTTGTTTCTACATGCAATTGGTATGAACCAAGTACAATTAGGTGCCCATGATCCCATTAAGCAACTGAGGATTGGAGGCAGGGCATTACCCGTACATGGTTTCCAGCAGGTGCATCTACATTGTAAATATCTACAGCATTTTAGTTAGGATCAGGAGTGTTTCTGTTTGCTTGGTGACCCCCACTGACCCATGGCTCGTGTCACAAAGTCTTGGAGTGCACAAGCTGGATTTCTTTCAGTTAAAACTAAACTGGTGGATACACTACAGCCACAGATGAGCACTCAATCTGTGAGACCAGGCTAGGGACTAGTCCTAAAAGCCTCCAGGAAATGTGAATGGTGTGCTGGTCACTGCTTTCTTGTTGTGCGAATCCAATCCACTCCATCTGTGTTACTTTCCAGGGTAGGTGTAACCCATGCGGATTAGCTAGTCTCAACCCCTTGAAATGCAGAAGCAAGCAGGTGGGATGTACGGATAGCTAGCATCTTTCCTTTGGTTCTGATAAGTAGAGGGGAGGCTCATTCTGTATATCCTAAGCAAAATACTTTTTCTTAAATATACCCCTCCGGCCCAACAGTTAAGAACTTACCCTCCACAAAATTATGAACTTCAAAGAATTAACTCAGTTCATGTAGATACTAGTTACAACTGACAGTTTTGGTAGTCAAGAAGATACTTTCTCAACTGAAAATCATGAAGATTAAATTGTGTTAAAGCACAGAAAGATTGTGTTACATCTTAAAAAGAAATCTAAACCAAATAATCTACTAATATGCTGTTATCTTAAAAAGAGTAGTTGAAGAGCTGAGTATGTGAGGCCATGTGACAGATGTGAAGTGATAAATATCTTTGATGTGCTTCTACATGTCTTCAAGAATCTTGATAAAGTAGCAGTAAATAGGTTAATCATATTCCCAGATACTGACAATACTCCCTAAATAAATAATCTCTAAATAAATTAGAAGTGTTTTCATAGGAAACGTTACTAGTTCTTTACCTTAGAGAATATTAAGAGGTTGAAGAAATAACATCAAACATAAGGCAGTACTCACATGGCTGTAGTTAGGGAGTTTGGTCTCTCTGTCATGTGCAGAGGGAGGGAGCTGTTTCAGAGGAAGATTTAGAGCAAGATACTGGCTTAGATGCTGTGAATTGCTCCTGGACCAGCCCTCCTTCCCTTGTTGACAGTACAGAGAACCAAAGCTCCCAACACTACCTACCAAAAGCAGACAGTATGACTCATGCTCCTTTTATTTCAACAACAGTATAAAACTAGGAGAAGGTGGTTGATAAAACTCTGGCAGACTTCTTTACTTTACAGACTTCTTTTACTAAACAGTAGAAACTCTGATACAAGATGGAAAATGAAAATGTGTTCCCCTAGCAGTACATGTGATATTAGGAAATGCTGAAACTCTTGCTCACATTGTATAAGATAGCCTGTGAGTAACAGGTATGTGGCATAACAAGTTAGCAGATTACAGGAAGGGCAAACATGTGCAGGTAAATCTAATAACAAGAGGTGGGTAATTTCATTAACCCAGCAGCTGTTGTTGTTGTTTCAAGACAATTAATTGCAACTTACACTTTGTAAGTTAGTCACTGGAGAGAAACATGGATGCTTGGGCTGTGAATGAATGCCACACCTCACATGCTGTTCCCATTTGGTGTTTCTAAATAAAGACTGCTGAACAGATCACATGCATCATGCACATATATGTGTTATATTGTTTTCTTTTCCACTACATGTATAAAATTAATTAGGCTTGAAGTAGTTTTAATTTCATTGTGGGGTTTTTTGTTGTTTTCAATTTAACTCACAGATCACACCCAAGAACGGGCGCTACCAAATTGACTCAGATGTGCTCCTGTTTCCATGGAAGCTAACTTACAGGAACATTGGCTCTGATTTTATTCCTCGGGGAGCTTTTGGGAAGGTGTACTTAGCCCAAGATAGAGAAACCAAGAAACGAATGGCATGCAAACTGGTATGTTAGTTCAGTAGTTTTATCTCTGAGCAAATATTGTATGACATAGTACATACACTATTTTCAAGCATGTCTGCATCAAATTCCACTGTTAGGCTGATAATCAATTTGGTTTTGTTCCCCTACACAAGGTAGGAAAAATTAATGTTTTAATTTTCTGGCTCTGAGGCTGCAAAAGTTTCTGCATTTTGAAAGTATCTGGAAGTATGTGTAACTGCCACATGGGCTGCAGTGTGGGGGCAGAAGAATTTCTACTAGTTCTACTGTACTCACAGTGGTAAAATACCAGCATGAGATCACGTCTCTGCTGAAGGTGATAGCAAAACCCCGTGGCTGCAGAAAGTTTTAGGATCTTGTACTTTAACTGAGGTCCTTAGGCTTAAGTTTCCTTTACTCCAGTGCCATTAATGTCTCTGAGAGCTCAGCTTACATGCAGTTCTCATTGTGTTTTGGGCCCTGACTGAGCTTAAGGTTGAGAGATATCTCAAGAAAACTGCTGAGCACCCCCCAATTTTTAAGCAAGCCAGTGTTTTCTTTCAACTTTACCTTTGAACATAGTATTCTGAATTGAGCAGTAAATATTTAGGGCCAGTACGAGTTCATCTGGGACATTACTCTGTATCCCCCAGCATGTGCCTAAACACCTGTATTACTTTTGTGTGTGAAAGAGTTGAGGAGGCAGTTGTGTATGTACTTCCCTTGCAGCCAATGCATCCATATGGGGGCAGATTTAGTTTGCTGCTCCTGTATAACCAACTGCAGAATTAAAGCACCCTAATGTTCCTGAATATACAAAGAGTATTTCTCATTGCAATAAAAATATTAGCATTCTATTTGGTTCACAACCACAGGGTTGAGGGAAAGAGAATAAAAAGAGTGGTAGCAGCCCTTCTGCTTATAAGTAAACACGGCTTTTATTGTGTTAGCAATCTGCTGTTGGTAAAGAAATATTGTGCTCCTGGGTGCTTGCTTTCAAGCAGGTTTCATAAAGCCATAAATCAGTGCTGATAAGGATTGAATCAAGGTCAGGAAAGTCCTGAGCATGGTTAGTCTGTAGACTGTGCTGGATGCTGCAAGCACTGATTCACGGGTCACATATATAGCTCTGGTAAAGCAGATGAGACAGCACAAAGCTAATGGAAAAAGCAGAGGGATTTTTTATCTCTTTCACCAGGAAGTTTGCATAGAGCTTTTGCATAACCACCAGATTTTGACGGGAATAACTCTTGCTACACTGCTTTTTCTGGAAGATTGCACTTTTTATTTGGGCGTGATTCCAAAAAACTCTCTCAACTTTAAACAGGATGTATCTCAAGTGGAAAGGAAGAATAAGTCACAGGATCAAAATAAAGTTACGTATTTTAGCAAATGGATGCAAGTGCTTTGCTTCCTTCTTCCATTTTAATCTGTAGGATAACTAGTATTAAGTATGGATAACATGCTTATTGAGCTTGTTTTGTCTGGCTTTGTTTCAATGTCCTAGGTCCCAGTGGAACAGTTCAAACCCTCGGATGTTGAAATACAGGCATGTTTCCGTCATGAAAACATTGCTGAATTATACGGTGCTATTTTGTGGGATGAGACGATTCATCTCTTTATGGAAGCTGGAGAGGGCGGATCTGTCATGGAAAAGCTGGAGAGTTGTGGTCCTATGAGAGAATTTGAAATCATTTGGGTGACAAAGCATATTCTGAAAGGACTTGACTTTCTCCACTCCAAGAGGATTATCCACCATGATATCAAACGTATGTGTGTTCTTTGGCGTGCTTTCTGGTCTAGGCTGGGCTCGGACTGTGGTGAAGAGCCTGGGACTGAGCTGGAGCACATATCCTTGTATCTCTGGGAGGATTCTGGACATAATTGTTTTTTACACTATTTATTAATTCAGTTCAGGGGAGAGCATGGCTCGAAAGTCATAGTTCCTTTGCCTTTCTTTTCTGAAACTCAATTTGAAATAAAAACCTAATGAAAATGAACAAAATTATTAACCTGTATTAAGCCAGAAGTTTCCCTCTTTTCATGTAAATTCATCCTGACTGTTTCCATGCACGCCTTCCACTTGCACCATTTTTTAGGTTTTATGTTTCTGCATGAAACATAACTTTTCTTCAGTTTGAGACACTTTGGAGCTAAATACATAATTTGTACTGTCATTGTCTTTTGACAGTTGCTGCAAATTTTAGTACATTTACTTTTAAAAAGCTCTGGGTATTACCAATTGCTATTGATACTAAACCTAAATTAAATACATTAATTGCTTTAAAATTTTAATGTATTACATTTGATATGACATACTTTTTCTCCCAGCTCCACCTCCCCCTGCACACAGATAAATTCTGCCTTTTTAGTAACAGTGTTTCTAACGAAGACTTATCTCTTCTGAGTTAATTTTTGCTAAACTTGAGGGTTTAAAATAGAAATATTCAAACTGAACTGTTACAATAAATAGTTGTCAGAACATGATTATCAGGAATTGCTAGATTTTTGGCTCCGTTTTGTTGTTTGTTTTTTTTAATTAATGTAGGTCAGTTCTTTTGATGTAAGTCTTTGAGATTCTGACAACTATAAAATTGCTTAATTTTTCCATTAGTTGTGCTTGCTTTCTTGTAGTAAGAGTCTTTTTTATGGGTGTATTGTAATTGGCAGTAACAATGACATTAATTAAAAGGTTTAAAAAACAAACCAGCAAAAACCCAACCCACTACATCTAAATAGTGTAGAGGAGAACCAGCCTGTTGTTAAACATGGTGGATGTGTGTTCCACTTTTTTTCCAGCCTTTTTCTTCTTTACTATCTGGTGAGATGTCCTCTGCTCAAGGGTTTCCCTCAACATGCAAAATCAATAGGAAAGGCTGTTTCCCAAACATCTCTTATCTATTCCTTACTTCATCAGCTGCTACTATGGAGTCTCTGTCCTGCTGACGCAGGAGGAGGTAGGGATTTTACTGAGAGAAAGATTGCGCTGAGCCAGGAAGGGGAGGATAATTTTCTGTTGGCTCTTAGTGGCAGTTCAGTGCTGACACTTATGTTAACCCTTGGCTGGAAAACACTTAAATCATGAGGGTGTTTGGTGGGGAGAACTTCAGTCCAAAACCAGCCAAAGCTTGGGCTGGGAACAGTCCCAAACAGGCAGCAGAGTTTGCTGTGCTGTGGCAGTGTGGCCCTCTGTCTTATCCTTTATGTGGTGTTTAAAATCCTTATCTTCAAAGGTATCCCTAAAATTACATATTTATTTATGCAGTTTTGTAGCACTGGTAACGAGGCAGCTATGTGAAGGATTGCTTCAGGTACTGCTGAAATCAAGCCTGCATCTTTCCACTGGATGGTGTGTGGATGCTGTCAAGGTGGAAAATGACCCACAGCTTCTGGGAGAAAATGTGTTTCTGTTGTTTAACTTGGAGACTTCACTTGTCCACTTCTTCTGAAACAGCAAACAAGAATTTTTCAAGGCTTATGCAGAGCACTACCTTCATAAATATTTGATCAGAAATACAACTTCAAAGAAGGCCTCTGAGTACAAAGTTGTGCCTTAGGCAGAGTTTTATGAAGGAAAGTGAATTAAGCACCTAGATGCTGCAGCAATTCAGTGGGAGTTCGGAACTGTCCCTCTTGTTTTACTCTTGCAGCCATAGTCTGTCCTCTGTCATCACACTGAGCTGCTCTCACTGACTGCAGTGCAGGAGACTGGTGTGGCTGCTGTAGAGGGGCCTTTGTTACTCTCTACTTCTGTCTTCATTTAAATTGTTAGTGTTAGAGAAACGTCTTGGTGCTCAACAGTTATGTTGTTTATAGCCAGAGCTGCACAGCATGCTCTCTACCTTGAAGAACATTAAACATCTTCAGAGCAAGTCTTGTGCTCTGGCAAGACAGGGCCTACCTGTCTTCCACCTTTGTTCTTACCTTAGCCATTTTCTCTCTCTTTCTCTTTCTCTCTCTTTTTAATAGCTAGGAAAATGACCAAACATTGATTATGCTTTTACATAAACCAGTTCAGTTTGATTTATTTAAGATACAATTTAAAATTGGACCCAATCACTAGCAGACTGGTTTTTAGCTAGAAGGACTGTCGGTTATAGAGATAGGTTGTGCTAATCTCCCTTTTCAGGCCAACATCCAAGTGAAACAGGCATATTGTAAAGTAAATATGGAACATGCTAGAAACTTAAATATTGACTTTTTTTTTTTAAATTTTCTTTTAGCAAGCAACATTGTCTTTATGTCGACTAAGGCTGTTTTGGTGGATTTTGGCCTAAGTGTTCAAATGACTGAAGACATTTACTATCCCAAAGACCTCAGAGGAACAGAGGTAAGGAGCTGGTGGAACAAAAGCTGTTCTGCCGTATTACTCCCATTGTTGTGATGCTTGGGCTCAAATTTGGAGCTTGAGGGTAGAAGCTTGGGCAAAAGAGTTTTACAATAAATTTACCAAAAAGTTACAAACAAACACTAATATAATCCTAATTATATTTTTATTTTCAACTTGCTGAATGGAGAATCTGGTGTTACACTTTAAAAGCCATATCACCTTCACTGCAGTCCCATTTGTTAGTGATTATTAAATCAAGTCAAATTGAGACTGGGGGTCACTGAAGTCAAAAGAACAGTACCCTGAGGAGAGTTGCTTGTAGTGGATCAGCTGCTGGTCAGAGACACTTCAAACAGGAATTTATTCTTTCCTCCAGCAAGGATTTCTTTGGAGATATGGACTGGGGTGGCCTGCTCAACACAGTATTATGACTCCTTCTTTGAAACCACAGAAACTACAGACCCCTGGATTTCATCCCTTAGCATTTCTAAGCTCCGTTCCCTATCTAAATGTAACCCTCTTGTCCTTCAGGGGTTATGTATGGCATGGCTGATGATTATCTGGTAAACTTGCTTAGGCATTACATTGATGAAGGTGGGGCAATTTTAAATGTTCTCAATGACTTTGATGCTGAACATGCACAGAGGTCCCTCATGCTACTTGGGCTGCAGTCATGTCAAGGTGTTCCCAGGGTTGAAGCTTTAAGCAAACAACCAAGCAGCAACAATTAACTTGGATAGTGGCTTTGCATGCTCTCCCTTGCCTGAGGAGTTTGTTTACATGAAACACTTAAGCTGAAATGTTGGTGGCTACCACTCAGATAGTCTTCCACAGCATAGGCATGTGTTTAGAGGAGATACTTGTATAACTGATGAAGCACATCCCACTCCTTGGAAGGGTGCGATAAACCAGGATTTCACAGAATGTGAAATTTTTTTCAATATTTGGGAAAATACTTGAACATTTGTTTTCACTGTTTTTCTGTCCAGGGGAGTTAAGAGCTTAAAATGCTTACTGTACTGGAGGCAACATACTTTCAGGCATTTAATATATGTGCTTCATGGGGTTTTATTTTGGTTTGGGTGGGGTTTTTTGTTTGTTTAAGGGGGTTTTGTGTGCTGTTAAGAATAAGAAAAACGGTGGAAATGAGTTGGAAGCCCTGGTAGGGTATTTCCCAAGGACAGAGATGTATATAAACAGGAAATATCCAGGTTTGTGGAGTGGGCTGGTGATGATCCACTCCTGTCTGTTGGAGGACAGGCCAAGTTCACGTTGGCAAGAACAGCTGTGAAAAACACTTAGTTCTTCATTTAGTAGGAAGAAAATTATTCTGTATTGTTGAGCACATGCACTCATGCCTTCAGAACTGAGCAGGTAATCCTCACGACCCTGAAACATAGTGGTGCTTGGTGTTTGCTGTCTCGGGAGAGGTATTCATTCCTCAGAACCAGCAATCCTGCCAGCTGCTGCAGCATCACAGGCCAGAGTAAGGTTTCAGAAAGAGTGATGGGAAAGGAGTATTTCAAATACCAAAGGCTCACAGGAGCGTGAAGAATGCTAATCTAAAGGTTTTCACAGGCTTCCTCCTAGGCATCTTCCTCTCCCCAGTGCCTGTGTTCAGCTTAGTGGAGTGCCTAATCCAGTCACCTACAAATGTCCTCTTTGTAGTCTGATAACACTGATTTTTTTCGAAGTAAGATCTTGACTCTCCAAAGTCTTCTTGAGTTTTTCACCCTCTGTTATGCAGCCTTAAGAAGTGTTGCAGTTGTCCAGGAGTGCTGTGCCTGCATGTAGTTGTGCAACCCCTTGATAGGGCTCCATTACTGCCATGCAGCATCATGCCCATGAACTGGCTGGTTTCACTTAGGTCTGGTACCGGCAGGGACTTGTGTCCACAAAGGAAGTGGCAGTTGGAGTTATCTTTCTCCTGTGCATATTTTCCTCTGGGGGTTTAGGATTTTTATTTGCTTCTATATAGCATGGAAGGTCTGAATGTAGTGAATCTTCTTTGTGTTTATTAAAATGAATTGTTGAAATTCTGGACAGAATGACTGAAAGATATTTTGTTTGGTTGATCTAGAGTGACAAACCTGGGCTTCATGAACAGTGTGTGTACAAGGCATGCAGCACAATGTACCATGGTTGTGATGAAATTGCTCTGCAGGAAATAGTTTTTCTAGGCATTTGCTACACTTTCTGCTATGCTTCTGTTTCTTTGTTTAAATATCACATAAGCTTATGTTAAAACATAAGCTTCAGTTACAACTATTTGAGGGGACGAAAAAGTTGTCTGCTAAGCTTTGTTGAATGTGGAAGGTGTGGTTCATTTGCAGGAATGCTAAACTAGCGTGAAGTGGAGGGCTGGTTTTTAGCTGGGTTGTGTCTCTGGTCTGACTGGCAAACAAGTGCCAGCCCAGCAGTAGGAAGGAGTTAGAATGGGAAGGTATCCAGGGCTTGGGCTGCCTACCTTGGTTGACAACAGTCTTAGGCCAGCTTAAATCAGTCTGAAATCACAGCTTTGGTGCACATCCCATTTTTGCTTTTTGTCCCTGTGCAATCAAGGTGCATCTTGAGCATTTTTACACTGACTGTAACTGCAGACAGGTTCTTGTTTCAGCATCCTTTTTTCTTCAAGAAAGCAGCTGCTTTTTGTTTATATAGATTTCACTCAAGTAGCACTTTATTTGCTAATGGCTGTACAAGAAGAGAAATTCTGTTATTTGCTCCTTATGAGACTTAAAGGTGCCAAGTGCAGATACACTTATTCTGTTTTAGGCCTGAGGAAAGCAATGGATAGGAATAAGTAGCAGCTGTAGGTCCCTGCCGAACCTTTGCACACACTTTCAGTCAGAAGCTCTCTTTGCAGATAATGGTACGTGATTTACTGGGAAATATTCCTTGGAATTTGCATGAGCCCTACAGCCATCCTCTGTAGTAATAAGTAGTCGAACTGTGTGGTGGTGACTTAACTTCCTGCTCTTATGTCAGTTAATGGCTTTTAACCTGATTCTTTGTGCCATGATGACTTGAACTAATTAAAAGTTCTGTTTGGCTCCTTTAGAGGGAAACTGGGTGAGGGAAAAGTAGAAACCAGAAGCAAATAGGATGGCTTGCTAACCTAGTGTGTTGTGGGCTGTGCCCATGTTGCATTGAAACCTACTTACTCCCTCGGTGGTGGCAGAGTGGTGTGGGCAGCTCCTGCCAGCCAAGGGGTGTGCCTTCTGCATCCTGCCTGTCTGGTTCTAATCCAGCTACACTCCAAGCTTTCTGGAGCTGGCAGGAGCTTCCCAACAGATCCTTCTACAGGGTCTTGACAAATCCTAACATTTCAGTGCAATGTTTGGGTGGAAACAGTATTTTGGTTTAGACAAGATCAGAATTTTTGGTTTGAAAAAAAAAAAAAAAGGATGGAAGAGGGATGCTTGCTTTAATAGCTGCTCTGGGAGTCACCTGCTGGAAAGGGCATGCAGCAGGACATAACAGACCTAGCTTTTCTTTTAATGTGTTGCTTTAGACCTGGCTTTTTTCTCACCATCCCGTTTCTTAGGATAATGGCCCAACATGCAGGTTATTGGCTAAGGGGTGGAGAGGAGAAGAGAAGACTAAGGAAGAAAGAAAGGTATACTCTGTCAGTTCTGCTCAGACGTGCTGTGTAGTATCCAGTGTAACAGGGATTTGGGATGTGGACTCCTGCACCCAGCTAGGTGGCTAGCAGTGGGGGTCACCCTTCCTTTTTATCCTAGTACATATCCATGTTGTTCAAGCAGAATGGAGCAGTCCCAGCAGAGACCCACAAAACAAAACTGACAATTCAGGCACCTCCTTTTGCTGTGGAGTGATGAGGTTCCTGCTACTCCACTGAATGAAGCAGAGCCATGGCTTGAATCTCAATCTCTCACAGCTCAGCTAGGCCCCATAGCCACTGAGCTGTGGCCTGTCTGGGGAGGGCAAACCAGGGAGTTTGTCCAGGAGCCAGACCACAAAATCTCTGTGGCTGTGGTAATGTGCAGAGCAGAAAACTCTTACTCCTCAGATGGTGCTTCATCTTTAGGCTGCAGGCACTACTGGGATGCACCCCTTCAGGGGGGAGTTTCCTGGATCACAAAATATCACGGTTTGTCTTTGCTTGTTGTTTTACCCTATCGATTAATCTTTTCTTTTGACTGTTCTTCACAGATCTACATGAGCCCTGAAGTTATCCTTTGCAGAGGCCACACAACAAAAGCGGACATCTACAGCATGGGAGCTACCATTATTCATATGCAAACTGGCATCCCACCCTGGGTGAACAGATATCCTCGTTCTGCATATCCATCCTACCTCTATATTGTAAGTGTCCTTAGCGAAGCCGCAGCTTGGTTTCAGTTTTCTGTACTCTTGTTGCTCCAGTCATATAAAAACTATCAGAGAGATGATATCATCCTTTTTTTGCTTCGGGGGAGGGAGTGAAGAAATGGGTTTTGATCATTTAGGGGAAGACAGAGGCTGAGTTGGTTTGAATCACAACATACAGCCTTGGGTTTACTGCAAGAACAGGGTTAGTGCAACCCTTGATTGAAACAAGCCCACTGTGTTCTAGTTGCTTAGAAGGTGTGGATAAAAACTGACAGATTTGCTTCTCTGGTTCTTCCAGTGTGGTACAGAAACCTGGTGAATTTGCCTTGCATGGGATTTTAGGCTTGCTTGGAGTTGCTTTGAGTTTTTAGATTTATGATAAAATCTGATTTTGAAAAAGTGGATTTTGTGCACTTCCATGTTCTGTTCTAATTGATCAGTGCAACTTAGGGAGGTGATGAGTAGCTGTAAGCAGGGAATTCCCAGGCTGCTCATGTGGTTATCTGTGACTTCCTCTTTCATTGTTTTTGGAATAACTGTTTCAGTGGTCTTCTTTTTTTTTGCCCCAACAGATACACAAGCAAGCCCCCCCCTTAGAGGACATTGCTGAAGACTGCAGCACTGCCATGAGGTTGATGCTAGAAGCAGCTCTAGAAAGGAATCCTAATCACAGGCTGTCTGCAGCAGACTTACTGAAACATGAAGCTTTACACCCACCCCCAGAAGAGCAGCCGCGGTGCCAGAGTCTGGACTCGGCATTGTTTGAACGGAAAAGACTACTTGCAAGGAAGGAGCTGCAGTTGCCAGAAAACATTACAGGTAATGATATTGGGCTTACTCAGCTTGTGCTTTGTAGATTTTGTGTCAAAACTTGATTTGAGTGAATGTTTAGAAACAAATGAAACTCCAAAAGCTTCTGGAAAGAGACAAGTAAAAATCCCAATCAGATGAGATCAGATCCAGAGCTTATTAAGTGTTATGTAAAACACCCATTGACTTCAACAGACGAAGAACTTAGCCTGAATTCTGCAGCTCCGGAAGGGCTGGCTCATTAAAAACTCTGGCAGTCATTCAGGGCACTTCGGGAATTGAAGGTTGTTGTGCCAAATTGCCTTAATTTGCCACAGTACTAGAGATGTTTTATTGATAATAGCGATTTGTTAACAACAACAAAAGGTCCAACAACCACCATCAGGACCAAATCCAACACTTTTTACCTCCTTACAGAAAAAGGCACACGTAAAACCCTAACTGTAATGTTGCTGAGTGTCAGTAGTACAAGCTCTTTGTTTTAAAAAACAAAAATGACTGTAGGCTAGAACATGGTTCGCCTTATGCATTAATAAGTGCTTTATGAAGGATAAGACATGAGTCAGTTAAGAAACTCAGTGTGTCCTTAGATAATATCAAGCCCAAGGGATATTTAGTGCCAGTAACCTGCTAACAGACTTCAAAATGCTTTTCTTGCTTATAAATACACTAGGAGGGTCCTGACAAAAGGCATTTAAAAACTGACCCCAGACAAGTGGTTTATTTGATTGTGATTTGATTTGAAAAGATACTTATGTGAAGTTTCGAGTGCCATAATGCATAAGTGTTGCAACAAATCCACTTAACATTTAAATCGATCACAGCCTTTGCATCTAGAATGGCATTGCTCCTTCTGAATTTTGGCTTGTGGGTGCATAATCCTTTGACTGTCTCAGGCCATCTGAATTAATTCTTTTGAAGATGAAAGAATATTTGACCATTAAACTGGAACTTTAGATGCCTGAGATTCCAGAACACTCATTATACAAGTATTTAGGGGAGTTCTGCTGTTGCAAACCAGGTCTGGTTTCTTCAGACCTTGATTTAAAAGAAAAAGAAAATAATCCGAGACTGATGGGTCCTATATTCTGTATCATCACATGCAGAGAGGATGTCATCTGTTTAGAGGAAAATTGCCCTGTAATGAAGGGGAATTCTCAGCTGGCAGAAAGTTAGCAGTTTTTTCCCTCCACCAAGCTCTTCTTTAGAACTATTGCTCAGAGGAGAAGGAAGCTCTGAATAGCTGTCCCAGCTGATGGAGTTGGTTTTTTAAATAGTTGAACACACTTGCTCTCTTCAGTAGCAAACTGCTTACCTTTCTTTGGCCTAGAGCTGTGGGTTGATTTGTTATCTTTTATTTTATTTTATATGAGGTTTATGCCATGTTGTCCTTAAAATGAAGCTTTTTAAGCCAATGTAATGTCTACAGCCATGAAATTGAACTAATGTAGCTTATTTGTGCAATAATAGCATCCTTCGTCTCTTTTGTTTTCAGATTCCTCATTGTGTACTGGGAGCATGGAAGAGTCGGACCTGCTAAAGAGGCAAAGATCACTCTACATAGATCTTGGAGCTCTAGCTGGTTACTTCAATATTGTTAGGGGACCACCAGCCTTGGAATACGACTGACCCAGGAACATTTTATATTGGCAGGTCAGAAATGGACCTCTACCTCTTAAAACTTGATTTTAAGACTTGATTTTCAAATTTGTACATAAAAATATTGCCATTGTAGGCTGTCAAATGTGAATAGTGTTTAATTGCACAGATTATTAAGCTAAACCCTTAGGGGCTCTGATAAGCTGATCCCAAGCATTTATGCATCTGCTGGTTGACCAACAAGAAGATGGCAAAAAGAACACTGCTGGGAACATCTTCGTCTGGGATATCTTCTTGTGCTGTGACTCGCACTTTTATAAAACTTACAATATATGCTTGCAAATACTGCCATGAAAAGATAGTAACAATTGAGCATGTGGGATGTAAGATTCAGTCTCTCTGAGCTGTCCTTAGAGAACCTTCCAAAAGAAAAAAAAAGTCCATGATGTAACCAGTCAAAGAGTGGTTCAGTCTTGTTCTGTCTTTGCGACTGGGCCGGTCTCTGGTCATGCTTATTGGAAATCAGGGCCTCCTTTATGCTGAACTAATTTCTGTCATATATCTCTGGAGCCAAAATGTCACTTGGTTACTGATGTGTTTTGACTTTGCATCTTCCCTGGGCTGTTGGACCTAAACAGGGTGCTGTCCCCCTCTTTATGGGTGGAGGGAATTCTGTAGTGGTTAGTTTTGGGAATAGCACAGCAAGCTTGCCCTGACAAAGCACAACAGTGACTCAACCCAATTTCTGTTACAGGTACAGCAAGGATATCCTGGGTAGTTCTCAAAGGTAGATCGAATGTTATTCCATATTGGTAACAGTGGGCAGGCTCCGGACTCTTGCTTTTTAATACTTTAAAATTGTACACGTGTATAACTGCTGAGTGCTATGGTTTGGAAAGCATGTCACTAGTGACAGGCTGTGTTCATGTTCCTATGGAAATGGAATTATATTGTTGTTGCTGTGCCTCGTGCATTTGAAACACGATGTTTTGGATAATAGTAAAACTATGTAAACTGCATAGTTCTGTACATCCCATGGGATGAGAACGTAAACTTTTATAAAACTCTCTTTGATGCTTAGGATGACTCTTTATAAGCATTTGTGTTAAAATGGCATACTATGTATGTTGTACACTGAATCTTTTCTGAAGCACAGTCTCTTTTTCGTATGTCTATTATTTAATGTGGCTCCTTTCTAACACATGATCTTAAAGAGATAATTTCTAGTTTGATACTGATATGGTCAAAGGAATAAATCTAGCCTAGTGCCTTGAGAAGTGGTGACTCTTCTTTCATCTATGAAAACAGCATGGGGCTGTGACTGTGTTTATTCCAGCCTCCCCTACTGTGGCCCAGGTACACTGCATGCATTGTTCCACTTACTGGAGAGTTATGTGAAGGTCAGTGTTGATGGATTTTGGACTTTGGTGACAGGTAAGTGTTTCTGAGGTCTCTTTCTCAGACCTCAACACTCCTTCTGGACCACCTGGATGTTGACCAGTGGTTGTGTGCATGCAGCACTTCAGTGCTGATGTTAATTGCTGCAAAAAAATCCTGCTGGGAATAACCTACGTGTTCCAGTACTTTGTACAAAATCTCTAGATAACTGGCTACTTTGAGGAGAGCTGTGTAGGGAACCCTCTTTGTACTGGCTGTAGTTATCAGGATATTTGGGGATCAGACTTTTAGTGTAGCTGACTGAAAGAAAACATGACCAAATGGTATGGATGCTCACCTTTGCCCTGAGAGATCTGGGTTCAATCTTCTGATGTTTTGCTGATGGCTTTTGATCTTTAATGAGATTTGTAGAATTAGTGAGATGCAGCATTTCAGGTAACTGGAGATGGGTTTAAAATCTCTTCCCCAGTTTCCCTTCTATAAAATTAAGTTGATAATCCCCAACATATAGTGGTTGGATGTTATCCAGATACTTATCAAGTGCCTAAATACCCCCAACGAGATCCATGTCGAAACTACAGGCTGCTATGGGGCTTTGACCATTGAAAAGTATTACACTAATTTTTCTTCTTTTATTTTTTGTGCTTTAATGCCATGTTGCTCTCCCCCACCCAGTGAAATGATTTAGCATGGGAACCTGCATATAGGGACAGGCTTGCTGTTTAATACTCATTCTCAGTATATGGCTGTTATATATCTTCACACTACGCAATAAGTGACCAGGTTACCTAAGTAATTGCAGTTTATGTATTGCCAGATATGGGTGATAAGTTTTGGCTGAGTGAACCAGCCAAGTCTAGCTCTTCCTAGGTATCCACAGGCCTAAACAGTATGAGGCTTTATGTTAATACCACTTCAGAGGACTGGTACACAACCAACAAGTAGCTGTTCAGGTACACTGAACACCAAGCATTGCTGCCAGCTCTGTGAGCTTTCTAACAGCTGAGGGCTATTTTTCAGGTGAGCCTCAGGCTGCAGCTAAACAAGGATTTCTCTCTGGAGCGATAAATCGTATGTGAGAATATCACATCCCTCAAGCGTGTCCTACAGTACTCGATCCCTGCATTGTGTAAATTCACCTGTTTGTGCCACTGCTTGGTGAACAAGGTCAGGGCAATGAATTGGGTTAGAAATAACCTGGATAGGGGAAGATTGTTTTTCTGATCTGGTCGCCTGAGCAGCTGTGTAACTGGGGCAATTGAGGCTGGAGAGGTGGGAGGAATGAAAAGGGATGGGGGGAAAACCCTGCCAGCACAAGCCCCAGGGAAATGGCTGATCTGTGCTAAACTGTGGGATTTTGCAAGTGGTTTGTCTCTGTTGGTTTCTGGTGTGTAGTTTCGTTTTCTCTTGGGGAAATACTGTGAGTCGCGCTAACAGCAAAGGAAAATACAAGTGTGTGGAGAAACCCAGTGCTTGCAGTAACTGATGTAATGGGGGAGCTAGAGGTGCCTTTCCTCCCCATGGGCTGGGCTTAGCAGGTTTCCTGTCCTCAGATCACCCTGTGACCCTGACACTAAGCCCACCCCCCATGCTTCTCTGCAGGGCTTCCTGGTGTAAGCAGCCTACAGAGGGTCTGGAGATTGAAGACGTGCTGAGCTCCCCACTCTGTTCATGAAGGAAGATCCAGTTTAGGTCATGCCTTTGAAAACACATGGGGGCAGACAGGGAAGTCAAAGTCTCTTTATTTCATGTTTTCTTGTAGCTGCTGCTTCTTTGTCCCCCTGCTACCATCCTCTCTCATGCCTCCTGCAAGACAGAGGGTTTCACTCGCTGCCTGGTCCCTGGAGGGTTCTTAGCTCCTAAACTCAGGCCCTTGTTTTTCTAATCCTGCAAAAATATCATTGGACAGAAGAGACTGGGAAGAGCAACCAGAAGAAGTTTCATTGCCTGGAGGTTAAATGAGCTTCCCTGTAAACCCAAATGGAAGTTTGAGAGGAGCTGCAGTAGAAGTACAGAGCAGCCTGTCAGACCTTCCCTGCGTGTGCTGCTGGTGAGGATGGGGAGGGAGGCCCTTGGCCAAGCTGTAGTCCCTTTGTTGGGACCTTGGGGAAAATGTTGTGTTGCTCTTCTGGCTAAATGGCAGAATCAAAGAAGCAACTGGGGAATGGATGCTAGAGGTGTGACCTCTGCAGCAGCTGGGAAGACCAAGCAGTTTGGTTGGGAAGGGCTGGGGTGAAGACTTTGCTTTCTACACTTTGCTTTGCATGCCATGCCCAGGAAGGAAGGACTTAGCAAATTCCCAGTAAACCACCACCAAAGCACTATTTGGATCCCAAACATCCTTTTATTTTCCTTACAGAAAAGGCCTAGCAAGGCCCATTCCTAAAACTGTCACCATCCAAAGCTAATTATTTGGGCAAAGGGAAAACAAGTCCTTCATAAACACTGCGTGCTGACCAACTCAGCAACGCCCAAAAAATCCAACCAGACCTTGGGAGTGGCTCATTATGGTCCCATGGGTGCACTCGTGCTGGTGCACTGGTTGGCCACCAGACATAGCCCTGCTGACCGATACTGGGGCACAGTGACTCACTGGGGTGGCACAGCCGCAGGGTCCATCTGAGCGTGCCTAGGACAAGGTGGGTTTGTCACGAGGGAGGCTGACACACGGAGGAGGGCTGGTGATGCTCCACAGTGAGGTTTGCAAGAGAAAATGGGTGTGTGTAGCTGATCCTGGTCAAAGCTACATGCAAGAGCAGGGCCATGTTCGCACATAAATCTGGTGTCAGGTGTGAACCTTGTTCCAGTAGGAGTCAGTTTCAGATGGAGGATGTCCATGCACAGAGGGACCGTGCCCCACTTGCACGCTATGACACCAACTATAGTTTTGCCAACATGAAGAAGTCAAACAAATGGAGGTTTGAAAAGTTTAAAATCCCTCCTGGTGCTGATGATAGCAAGTCACGTGCTGAAGTGGTACACACCCAAATAAGGGTGAGGGATGGATATGAAAGACAGTCAGGGAGGGACTTGGCAAGATGAGTGCAGAGACTCAGAGGAGGGGCTGGCAGGAAGGTGTCCATCAACCCTCTATAGTCCAAGTGCCAGGGAACCAGTGTGCAGCCTGGGAGCTTATCAAATGCAAGGGGCTGCCTTCTCGACTCATGCTCACAGTAAGCCAAGGTCAACATTTCTTCTTGCCCCCCACCCCCCAGAAAAAAGAAAAAGAAAAAAGAAAAAGGAGAGGAAAGGCAAAAAAGAAAAGGAAAAAAGCAGAAAAGAAACAAAAAAAAGAAAATACAAAGAAAAAAGGAGAAAAGAGAAAGGAAAAGGGAAAGAAGAAAAGAAGAAAAAAGAGAAAATGAAAGGAAAAAAAAGATAAAAGAAAAGAGAAGAAGGGAAGGGAAAGGGAAAGGGAACCCACAGTTTTTCCAAAGAGGAAGTCTTCAAAACTGGTGTGTAAATTCCCGGGGTAGGTCTTTTCCCTTTGACAGCTCCCCTCTTGCTTGTCTAAACTGCAGCTGAGGAGGAGCTGCTGTGTATGGTCCTGGTACATGTACGCTTATGGGAGAGCTAACCCTGAGAAAAGCCTGTATCACACCATCACTACAGGTGCTGCTTCAGGATCCTTTATCCACCATTGCTGTAAACACTCCCTCAACCACTGAGCGGTTGTGCATTATTTTTGCCCATACTGGCAGTAGTTTCCAAGCCAAACTTGGTGTCCCCATCACCCATGCCGGCCTCCCACCTATCCCATAGCTTTCGCTCTCCCTGTGCAATGTTGTCTGGTCCCTGCAAGTCACCATGTGCACAACACACCCTGCTGCAGGGCCAGGAGCATGGCCACACTGCAGGGATGCAAGCAGCCCAGTGGTGCTGTGCTCCCATTCACCTGATGGCCCAGAGACAACCTGGACACCTGGAGCATCCACCAGGTGAGCCCTGTAAGGACTATGTCTGTGCTTTCTGGCATGCAGAGATGGCAATACCAGGGCACCAGGGATGCCAGTAAAGGCTCCCACTAAGGGATGTGCATGAAAAATAGCCCGAAAATGCTGTGCAATGATTTCTGGTATAACTGCCTCCCTGCTCAACCTGCAGATCTGTAGTGGAGGGACACGTATGCTGCATCCATGTGGCTTTGAATGTACGTGGTTTTGAAAGAACAGAGATCCAAGTTTCACTGTCTCAGGCAGTTAGCCAATCGGCGTTTTCATGTGCACACTGTGTTATTTTCAGGGAAAACTGAACCATTTCCTGCGTAAGAAAAGATCTTTTCAGGCAATCAAGGAGTATCATTTGAAGTTAGGTTGACTCCTCCCCAGAAATATGAGAACGTATTTGGCTGCAACACATCAATAGCTCATCTTGCCAAAAGAGCAAAATTTCACGGAAGGGAAGTGGCCCAAATAATGATAAAAATGTTCAGGAAGATCTGGCTCCCTTTCTGCATTCTTATGCAACTACTACACCAGTTAGTTGTGTTTTCCAGCCTTGCAGCAAGGCTCCAGTATTAACTGTGGCATCTTCTCTCATCCTCCCCTGTAGCACACATGAATAAGTGCAGATCTCACAAGAATTCAGAAATGACCTGGAAGGAGGAGGCCCCAAGGTGTGTCTCTGGGCGTGCACATCTCACAGAGAGGCGTGGTGTTTCCTCCTGCACCCTGTGGAGTCAGTAAACGGGGCCAGAAGCATTCCTTCGCCCGTGATGAAGCGGCGGGTGACTTCCAGCGCTAATTTAACAGGCAGGCGCTTGGGTAGCAACGCACATTCAGACACCTGAAGCCAGAATTAGCTCATGCGCCTGTCAGCAGGCATTCCAGCACACCTTGTGCTCTGGCATGCCAGAGGACAGGAGGGACCACCCACCAAACCCCTCCATAAGCAGCTCTTGGGCAAGAGCCACTTTCTATGCATGCCTCCAGACCACTTGTTAGGACATGTAGGAGATGAAACCAGCATGGTAAGTATGCCTGCTGGAGACAATCAGCAATAGAGACCTTGCATCCCCCAGCTGCCTGGGGAATGGAGGAAAATTCTAGATTTAGGCAAGGAAATGTAGTGCTCCTTGCAAACTTCAGCTCCTTACAAACTTCAGCTAACTCCAGCTGTTTTAAGCTGGAATTTGCCTTCTCTTAGATTTTAATAGCTTGCATGCCCAGCCTTCATATTTCAGTAGATACTGTTCTTCAAGATATTGCAGTAATGATGATTACAGTACTTCATTGTGCCTTTTTAATCAGAAAAGGTCTTATTTATATTTAAGAAGTAGTTTTATTGAACTGCATAGTGCTGGTAGGTGAAAAGTCATCATGGGAGAGTCACGCTTCTTGCAGAAGCAATTAGTACCAGAAGCCATGAAGACAGATCATCTTCTCCAGACTGGTATTGTCTGTGTTCTATTTGCAAATGTCATCTCAGGGAATATCACCTCTCCCCCTGAAAGATTATGAAATAAGGCAGAGGTTAGACACCAGGGAAACATGTCCAGCTATTAAACATTGGCCTGTTGAGGCTGACTCATCTTTGTAACACTCCAGGCTGGGTGCTCTTTTTCAAAGTCTTGTGAGGCTGTGATTATTCTGAAGTCATGCACTTGCAGTGACATAACAGTTTTAGACCAGAGTTTTGAAAACACAATCAAACCAACTGGGTGCATAAGATTGCATGCATGATTTCAAGTGATTTATAAGGTCAGTTGCCTTTTTAAGTTGGTATTTTTACAGATAGAGGGACATGTTTTTAAAGTTCGAGTGGGACAACACATATAACTGAGTAAGGCTTTTCAGTCCACCCTGCAATTAGAGATACCTCCTGCTCCATGTGGCGTTGAACCTTGAGGGGTGGCGGGCAGCAGGAGAAGGCTGAGCCACCCCTGCATCCTGTTTCCCACTGACACACGTTTTGGATGAAAGAGCAGAGACCGGTGCATGAAAAGGCAGTCACGAAAAGGTAAACCTTATTTCGCTTCCGTATCTGCCTGCACCCTCACCTCTACCTGGAGTCCCCGAGCAATGGGACCCTTCCTCTTCCTCTCCTTGCTTTCCTCACCCCTCTTCCCAGGCTTGCAAGGTCTTGGGAATGGCTCTTATAATTTCCACCTTCTCATGACACAGTATCTTTTACTCTCTGTCCCTGCAGCTCTTCCAGGTTATTCCTTGTGCCTGGGAGAAACTATGAATGAAGTTTCCCCTATCCAGGCAACTTCTGATGTGCTGTGAAGCACTGGCTCCCCATGCTTCCCCCCTCCTGGTCATTTTCTGGCCCCTCTCCTCTAAGGTCACTGGGAGAAGGACTACCAGGACCTTAGTGCTTTTCTGAGCAGAAAAGTCCACCTAAGCACCAGTGCTGTCATATGAGGGTTATTCTCCTCTCTCCTGCCAGCCCAAGAGGGAAAATTTTCTGGGAAAGGAGCCAGGCAGGAAGCCTGGAAGGGTACAAGTGTTTAGCAGAGGACAATACTTGGCATAGCTGCACTGTCACCAAAACGTGCTGAAGAGCAGAGGTGGCCTGTACACTGTGCTTGCCCTAAGCCAGTGTGCTGGCAGTGCTGGTCTGGCTCAGGTGTCAGGCACTTGGAGAAGCTGATCCTTGTGCGAATGGGTCCTGTGCTACCCACAGGCTGTTGCTGAGCATGGCACCCAGTGTATCTCCTGCAGGAGCCCTGTGGTATTGCTGTAATACAGAGCAGAGTCAAGTTTATTTCCACCCGTCTCCTCTCAGGACATGAGACAGTAAATCCAGAGCATTTCTCCTGCCAACTCATGAGTCAAAGCCGTAGGATGATCATGCACCAAAAGGACACTGGGGATGCAGAAGCTGACCAGAAACACGGGATGTAGTCTGACCGTATTCATTTGACTAGTGCATTTATCCATAATATGCACACAGATTTCTTTCTTCTTTGAAATAAGTCTCTTCCAGGCCTTTATTGAGCACACTCTTGTCTGTTTTGCAGGACACTAGCTAGCAGCTCTCTTGCTGCACCTTGCTGAGCAGGCTGGTGCTTCTGAGTTCAAACCCCTCCTGTCCTCTGTGTAAAGGAACAAGTCTGGTTTGTGCCACCCTGCTCTCAGCTTTGCTAGGTTGATGCTTTCATACCCCTAGCCTTGCATCTGCCCAAATCCCATGCAGCCTACAGGGAGATATCTAGCCAACAAAACAGGAAAGCTGCCTGCATTCAGTGAGCCTGCTCCTGCTCCAGCCACAGCCAGGGCAGCTGAGCTGCCTCCTGTCACTCAGACACTTGAGCTCAGAGCTACTCATTTACAACAGGGTCCTTACAATTATCTCCACCTCCTCCTCAGCAGCTGGTAGTGTAGTGCCAGGCATGCACTTCAGAAACCCCACACGGAGCACGTCTGTCCCTCATCTGCTGGGACAACAGGCATTCCCCATCTTTATTTAAGGAGCTATGTTGCTGGTAGTGATGAGCTTCACGTAGCTTTCCATGCCGGGGTGGTGCACGCGGGATTATTCACAACCTCCACAACTCCCACAGACTCACTCCTGGCGCATAGCTGACTCCCGGTGTCACGCCGCTGACTGTACGGGCGTGCTGCCAGGGACAGCGTATCTTCCCTGCTGGTAGGTGGTTTCTCAGCCATGTGTGCTGGAGCCCTCAGTCTATTTCCTTGCTGTTGAGAGCCAAGCACGGTATGATGTTTATTCATTTGTGGCTGAAGCCCGTCTCACCTTTCACAGGGCGTGGGAAGGAAGGGCTCATGCCTGCAGAGCAGCGCGTCCACATGCGAGGCAGAGCCGGCAGCCTGCCTCACTCATGGCGAGGGAAGCTGTGGCCCCTGGGACTGCGGCTCCCCGCCGGTTGGGGCTGGGCATTTTGGCAACAGCGTTCAGTTTGTATTGTGCCTTTCTCTGCTGTGGTTCCCCAGCCTTTGAGGTGCTTACCACAGCGAGGCTTTGTGGAGCCCCTGCAGGGCTGGTGGAGATGCCCCAGGGATGAGACCTTGCTGCAGAACAGCTCTGCAGAGGGGAAAGCTCTAGTGTGAGGCAAAAGTTACAGAGCAGATGTAAGAGATAGACAGAAAAACCTTAAAATCTTAAAGAGAAAAAAAAAAAAAAACCAAACAAAAAACCAACACAAAAACAACCCCCAAAAATAACCAACCCTTAAAAGTTCAGAACCTTAGAACCTTAAAAGTGAAAGGATAATTTATCATCTTGTCTAACTTTCTGCATAACACAAGCTAAAGGACTCCTCACAGAAACTCCCCCAGTTCTTCTGCCCCTCCCTACTCCCTGGAGCAGGAGGAACGGGAGCGGTGGATGAAGAAACATGAGAAGGCCTGAATGCCACGGCTGAGTGATACCAGCTGTGAAAACTAGCCTCAGGGACATGAGCTACGTGGGCTTCTGCGGCAAGCAGGAGTGCAATAGGACCGCAGAGAGCAGGGCTGTGCATTGTAGGCACAGTGAGCACCCCGGGGCTGGGGCACCGGCAGCAGAGGGTCCTCTCCTGTCCCTGCTGGTGGCACTGGGAAGTGCTCCGTCGGAAGGGCACAGGAGCTGGCCACTGCCTCGGCTCCATCCCATGCCCCCATGGTGGTAGCCACCCTCGGAGCATCATCCCTGCCTATGACTTCATCTGGCTCATCCACTGTCTTTACGTCACTGCAGCCTCTCTCAGCCTTCTCCTGTACAGACCAATGAGACCCAGGCTTTGTCCCCTTCACTCCCTGCTGCTGGTTGTTGCCCTCCTGGTAGCTGGAGCGAGCACCCTTGGGCACCAAGGTGTTGGTGTTCCGCCCGCCTTCCCCGTGACTCAGCCATCCTGTGCTCCAACCCTCCTCAGGCACCATGAACCCATGTCAAGGCAGGGAAAAGGAGGTGACCCCCACTGCAAGGGGCTGCTTCCACATTTCCATTCTGCACCCCCTTGACAACTTTATTGGAAAAGTCCATCTCAGGCTGATGTTTCCTCGTGCATGAGATCAGTGTAGGAATGAGCGAGCAGTGGGGACAGTTTACTTTAAAAAACACTTTCAGACTTAACTGAATATAGGGAAAAGCTCTTTTTCTGTTACATTTTCAGGTGCCTTTCTGTACTCTGGTACGGAAGTACCAGAGATAGTTTTATTTTCAGCCCTTCTAGTTTGGGGATTTCCTGAAAGCTTAAAGGAGGAAGGCATCTGGAGCCAGATCCTAAAAAGGACATAGGAACTGAAGTCCAGCACCTCATCAGCTGATGCCAGCCTTGATCATGTCTAAAGGCTCTCTATTTTTACTTTATGCCCAGACTTTCTTAGAAACTGGAGAAAAACTGGAACTAAGGAGAAACTAAGAGGATGTAGTAAAAACACTGTCTTGGAAAATGTCTACAATCCTGCAGGGTTTTGCAACACCCCTGGGCACTGCAGCATCATGCAGCAGACCTTGCACAAAAGAGGAAATGTTCCTGCAGTGAGGTCTTTCACCACTTAATTTAACACATACTTTTTGTGTTTGTTTTGATGTCCTTTTACTGATTTGCCTTGCCTCGTGATGGCTCTTACTTTACCCTGGCATTCTGAGATACGACCTCGGCTGCTCAGTCTCTTTTCCCAGCCTCTATTGGCTCCTGCTTACACCTGAAACCTTCACTCAGCTACTAACATCATCCTATTAGGGATGGAGCCTTTCCACACCTTTTTCTTTCTCTTGAGGGGTGTTTCTCCAGTGTCTGCATCTTCTGCTTGGTGGAGGTTTGCATAACGTGTAGCCTGTAACCTTGTCCACACTTTACCTGGACAGGGAACTGCCCTGTCAGACCATTGCCTGCTGCTCAGGCTGCCAAGGGCTCTGTGTTTTTTCCCTCCTATGTGACCCATGTGCATCTGTCATGCATCCAGAGCTGGCAAATGGCACTGCCCACCCATACACCTGGCAGATGTGGGTATGTGTGCCGCAATCGCATGGCAGGCAGATCTCTGGTTCAGGGGAGGAGGAAGGGGTGTCACACGCTGGCCTGCACCTTAGCTCCTAAGTCTGTGAGGAAAAACCCTGCTGGTCTCCAAAACTGTCATTGTTAACCCCTCTCTGGAGAATGCTATCACAGTGCAAACTTGACCTTAAGGAGTTTATCACAGATTCTTAACACTGCCCTGCTAGAACTTTGTTACAACAGTTCAACAGATTGACTTTTACACAGATAATTGTTTTCTTTGCCGTTCCCAAAGTGAGGCCAGCTTTCCACTCCCTCTCCTGGTGCTATTTTCTTTCCTGCTTGTTATTGACCCTACAAACCCAGATGACATTCCTGCTGCTGTTACCTCTGTACTAGCTGCTTTCATTTCTTTCACTGGAAAATCAAGATGCTCCTCCATTTTATTACCTGGACTGCCTGCAGTTCTATATGATCCACTTGTTTCTGGAGGGATTTTCTTGCTCATTCCTTCTGTCTGACATCACCATGCTTCTTAGTGGAAACAGGCACAGTTCTCCCATTTACTGCAATGCTTCCTTAATAACTGTCCTTATCAGCACGACTACTTCCTTTCTTCTTGATGCACATTCTCCTGCCCTCTAGACTTCCTGTATCTCCTACCCTATCTTACTTTTCTCTTCCTGTCCAGTAAGACTAGGAACAGCAAAGAAAGCTTTTTCAATAGGTGAAACTTGGAGCTGAATGGGAGGTTACTCTGACAGTGGGTCATAGGCTACAAGAACAATTCCCTGCCCAGATCTAAGTTTCATAGTTTTGTCATTTTGTTGTTTGGGGTGGTTTTTAAACTTGAAGCATTGACTAAGATCATCTGAACCAGATCCAGCCCCCAAAGGTTAGTCTTTCAGCCACATAGATTTCATGCTGTGAATGTCTCCCTCAGGTCTCACATCCTCAAATCATCCTTATAGACTTAAAACATCTCTTTGTTTTCACTGTGCAGCCAGGACTTTTCAATCCTCTTCTGTGGCTGGAAAACTCCATTGGTCACTGTCCTGGGTTCAGCAGTAGCAGTCATTTTTTCCCTTCTTGGTAGCTGGTGCAGTGCAATGTTTTGACTTTCAGCTCGGGAACAGAGCTGATAACAAGCGATGTTTTGGTTTGGCCAAGGACTTTGTGAGCCTCATGCTCTGCCAGGGAGGAGGGGAAGCCAGGAGGAAGCAGAGACAGGACACCTGACCCAAACTGACCAAAGAGGTATTCCATACCACAGCACGTCATGCCCAGGATGTAACTGGGAGTTAGCCGGAAGGGCTGGGAGACTGCAGGGGTTGGAGGAGGTATCGTTTGGTCGGGCTGGGGGGGGCGAAGATGATGTATTCTCTTCCCTTGTTATTTCCTTTATCATTATTATCATTGGTGGTAGCAGTAGTGATCTGTGTTATACCTTAGTTACTAAACTGTTCTGTGGGAGTTGCATTCTTTTTGAT
The DNA here is from genome assembly GCF_034315485.1 of Pezoporus occidentalis. Classification (NCBI taxonomy): domain Eukaryota; kingdom Metazoa; phylum Chordata; class Aves; order Psittaciformes; family Psittacidae; genus Pezoporus; species Pezoporus occidentalis. The sequence continues at coordinate 333,279 of NW_026913800.1, read as the reverse complement.
TCTCCTCTCCGTCCCTCTGAGAGCAGGGGGAGGGCAAGAAAAGGGGGGGAAGTGAGCGAACAAATTACCTGACTGGGTTTAAACCACGACAGTCACCACCTGCACTTTAAGCATCTTCCATTGCCTGCTATAGCTGTATTGACCTAGTCCAGTATGAATTGCTGCTCATGGTCATTTGGTCTAAAAAAGAAAAACCTATAGGTTTTCACTGCTTTCAGATGATCTTTGCAGTTTCGGATCTTCACTTGGTGTCATTGCTACGAAAAAGCAACAATTGCTACCTATATCAAAATATAGCCCTTTGTTGAGGAAAATGTGAAGAAATATCACCTACTTAAAGAAATAAGGTAGTTGGGCTCTATCTCAGAGCACAAGCTTGGGCAAGTAGAGTAAGGCCTTGTGTTCAGAAAATCTGTTGTTTCTCAGCTCTTGCTTTGGCAAAATTAAAGTTTTGCAGTTATTTTGAGCCCTTCAGACAGGAATTCTAACTGAACAGCAAAACGTTATTACCCATTAATATCTTCTGCTTGGCAAAGCTGGAACTGAGCTGTGGATGCTGGCATAAAGTGGGTATTTCAGAAGGAGGAGAAAGTATGTGGCTGGTTCACACAGATATGCAAGCGTCAGAATTTGGGTTTCCTTTAGCTAAGCGCAAACCAAATTATCTCATAACACCCCTGTTCTGTTTCCAAAACCTCCTGACTTTGCTTGAACTTGAATTACCCTGAGAATAGCTTTATTTGCTGCTTTTCGCTTCTGCTTTCAGTGGTAACTGGAAACCAGAAGCTCTACACACAAAAACGGTAGTGATGGGAGAAAGAGAATTACACTTACTCCTTTGGACTGCCAATGGAAAAAATGCTAAAACTTCCCAGGTCAGTCTGAGCTTTTGGTGGAGCCTGGAGGGAAGAAGCTGATGTGACTGCAGTTATTTCTGCCAGGGCAAGGAGTGAGGACCAGGTTATCTGCCTCCAGCCTGGCTGCAGGCTGTCCATCCAGATACAGATATGAAATATGAATCCCTGACATTGATTATGAATGGCCAAAACACAGCTTTGGAATCCGTGGGAAATTTCTTTTCCCTTTTTCCAGGTGCACGTGTCCTGCAGGGAGGAATTCCCAGGGAAATCCCCCTTGCAGAGAGCAGAAAGGGGGGCATTTGATCCCAAGCCCTTTGTCTTCACAGAAAACTGCTTGCTATGTCAGCCCGAGTTGTGTCAGGGTAAACAGGGGTTGGTGAGCAGTTTACACTGATAGGAGAAGCAGATGGTGCAATCCTGACCTTCCTGACACCATGGGGAGTGCCCCATAACATCCTTGGCCTTGGCAAGAACCCATCCCAGCTGTAGGGTGAATTTTTGCTACACCATCCCTAGCCTTTAGTGGTAGCCTTTTGCTCTTGCAGCCACTCCAGATGCGCCTCCAGGGCTTGGCCATCTCTCTCCTCCGTGCTTCCCCACCAATGGCTCCTCTTGCAGAGCCAGTCCTCACACCACTGGGCTGTGCCTCTTCCTGCTCCCCTCTCATGTTGCTCCTGCCTTTCAGCTCCTGTTACCAGTTCAAGCAGTGTGCTGGGAAGGATGTAACATGGTTTTATTCTCTTTCCAAAACATCACCTTAGAAACACGGGAATGAGCTTTAAATGGCTTCTGTAATATTCTAGGATTTCTAACAATTAACTACATCCCAATTAGGTGCTTGGTGAGTGCTAACACACTTGGATTGCCAAGAGAAATGAGAAATGGTACCAGAAAAACCCATAAAACTCTCTCAGTCTGACAGCATGAAAAACACCTGGTTTGTGAACAGTGACAGAGCGTAGAGAGGGTATGTGGTTTGGGTTTCCACTCATGGGGAAAAACAGAGCCACTGTTGGGGCTGTCATCTGTGATCACCAACCTTACCCAAAGCCATGCTGATGAAAACCTGGTATCATGCCAGGCTGACATGGCACATGCCAGGTTGTCTGCCCTGCAGTGCAGATGCTCACCCATGCATTTCCCCGGGGTGCTGCAGGGCAGTGTCCAGCCTGCTGAGCCTTGCAGTGGTTGAGCAGTGTTTGCAATAATCTTCTCTGCTTTCAGCTCCACTGAGAGACTCTTATTCCTGGAAATGACCCAGCCATGACTGTAAAGGTGGTTCAGGTGCTGGTGTGGGGGTGCAGCCCTGGTGAAACTCCCTCCTCTGCTGCAGGCTCCCAGGTGAGTCACTCCTGCTCTTGATGCCTTGGTGCCCATCTGTGCTTTCCTGCTCACAAAGCCATTGAGAGATGAAAACTTGGAAGGCCGTGCAGATAAATGCTCTGCCCTCTCGCTGAGAGTTAATAGAAACCAAAAGGCTGTCATCTAGACCATGGCCTCTTCTTTCTATCTCACAGGGTTCAATTTCATCCAGACCTTCACTGCATGATGTGGGGCTGCAGGGTATATGTAATACATGGCATTTAGAGGGTGCTATGAGAATGTGAAGCCCATGACAAAGTGATTTTGCCCTTGGTTTCACCCTGGCACTGGGAGGACTCATTTTCATGCTACAGAGAGGCCACCAGGCCCTGCCTGGGCATACATTCATCCTTGACTCCCAGAAGCGACCTGAGTGAGGTGTGTCGTTTCGTGAGTCATTGGGGAAATCTGGGGCACTGAAGGGCACATGTAAAGCCTGTCAGAATATGTCCCTGCAAGCCCATGAAGATGAGGTTGAAGATTATGTGCTATGGGGAGCAGGGGACAAGATTCAGTGTGCTAAAAGATTCTGCTGTTCCTGCTCTGAGGCACAGGGATGCCATTACATTTGGGATGCCATCTCTGCTCCCCTAGCAGAGCACAGCAAGCAGCAGCAGAGCAGAGGGCAAACAGAAACACTTGAGAAACAGACATTCTTGGCTTTGGAAACTTCAGTAATACTGCAAAGCGGTTTCGATAATTAACTCTTTTCTGACTTAACAATTTTGCATCATGGGCCAGAAAACACCAACAATTTGCTCAACCCCTGTTTTAAATTCAGCTGGAAGTGAAACTCTGAGCAGCTTGCCTCACAACACTGAATCACAGAGGTCATTTATACAGAAAAACAAGTTAATCATGTTTGCAGCATGTAATAGGGAGATATGCCTCCCACAGCTTCCTCAGGGAGCAGCTTAATACACAGAATAGCAAGCAACTTCCTTGCAGAAGACTTTTATTCTACATAAAGTTAAATACAATTTTTCTTGGCCTTTTCTCTTTTGATGTCTTTTATTTCTTCCTTCTTACCCTTTTTGCATAGAATTAAATTCTACCTCAGCCTGAGCACAGGATGGAGGTGTGCCAGGGCAGTGCTGTGGGGATGAGGATGGCTGGCTGGTGAGAAGGCAGGGTGATGCAGCCTGGGAGTGAGCCCAGACACTTTTATTCCTGGATGATGTGACAAATGCTGCTCTGGGTACCTCAGTGTTATTATTCTGGTCTGTTGACTAAACTTAGATAACTCAGCCACACTCAGGAACTGCAGCAGGAGAAATGGGACGTAAGGGTATGCATTGTCCCAGTGGCAGACAGCGGTCCTCCAGCTGTGCAACTGCCTCTGCATTTCCAGCCCAGTACGCTGGATTCTTGCCTTGAAACAAAGGTAGGTGTAGCATGATGTGTCTTATTCCCATCTAGGAGGGAAAGGAGGGGATGGCTGGGTCTAAAAGAGGACCACCATCAGCCCAAGCTGTAGTCTCTGCCCCACAGGGTTATGCATAGGAGGGGAAAGTTAGGATATCATTCTGGCACTGTGCAGGGCAGTTCTAAACCAATATTTAAGCTCTTTCCTACTCTCCCTGACTGACTTTTTACAGATCTAGTGGATTCCAGGCGCAGTGATACCACAGTCAGCTTCATTCCTCCTGTGCCAAGAGCTGTTTTGGGGAGTTAAAGCTTGGACCACATCCCTTGGCCTTGTCCAAATCCTAAGGGTACTCCAGCTCGGTTTGAAAACTTCTATCGCCACCTAGTGATGCCCCCTTCGAGAGCCATATGTTCAGGAGCTGCCCGGCTGGGACCTGTGTCTCATCCCCTGGAAAGGGGGATACGGATAAAAAGGGGATAGGGATTTTCAGACCAGCTGAAAGCAAGGCTATTGCAACCACTCTTCCTCGGTGGACTGGCGGGTTGGTCTCACATTGAACCAGATCCCTGCTTTCCTGTGTCCAAACCGTGCCTTGAGCCTGCACCGATGGCTGTGAGGACACAGGGGTTATGTGCTACCAGTGGGCACAGTGCCTGCCACCTTGTCACTCTTTCTTCTGCTGGCAACCATCAGTTACCCCAGGGACCATTAACCAGTGTTCACCTACACAGGGACAGGATTTCAGTGATGCTCAGCTTAAATCCCCAAGCAGAGTGTGATCGCCCTTTCACAGGCTATATTAGGAATATAAATGTCCCAGTAACTTGGTGTTACAAGCATTTTATGAGCACTCCAGCTTTACTGCCCCAAAATATAGAACAAACCTTCAAAGTAATCAGGTGCAAGAATTAATGTGATCCAGAGGAGAGACATGAACTATACAGCATGCCAATGTCTGCTAGGCAAAAATAAACTCATTAAGCTTCTCATTAGAAAATGGTAAGCACTTGTCAATTCACCAAATTTCATCTACTGTAGCTGAATTTTCTTAAATAGAAAACCTTTAAGAGATGACAAAGTTATTTGTGCAGTAGGAGCAGGAGGATCCAGATTCACAAGATGAAAAATAAAACATATATGAAAGAAAACCCCAACCCAACAGCATCCCTATCTCATTGGCACTGTTCTTCCACTCAGCTGTGCAGCAGCCACAGGTTGTCACCTCGCCTGGTTTGGTTTGCACAGGTAGAGTCATGCAAGCAGATCCAGGCTGCAAAGCTGGAACAAGAGGTTCTTTGCCCTGCCCCAGGCACTTGTTCCCATCCCCATGGACAGCACGTCTCCATCTCGCTCCTGCCTGGGACTAGATCTGAGTTCAAAATGATCTCACAATAAGACTGAATAAATTTGGCAGTGAACACGCTGGGATAGGGAACTGGAGAGCTTTCTGCTGCAGTGCTGCTGAGCCTCCAATCCCAACCCTGCAGTCCCAGTGTGCTGTGGAAGGACGCCCTGACATCTGTGGCTTGCTTTCTTTTCCATTTTAGAGCTCAATTCCATTTTCTTTTAATTCAACTCATTTTCCATTCCAGTCTCTTCCTCCTTCTATTTCCCCATAGGGTACCCAAGCGCAGCAGCAGGCACTTGCTCGTACTGGTGGCTGGGGAGCACCCTGGGCACATCCACACCAGGCACATCCAAGCTGCTGAATCACCACACTGCTGTGAAAATGCCGCTGGCACTTTCTTGTCTCTGCGCCTCTCCTGATATGCAGCATTTCTACTTCTCACTTTGGTTCCTGGTTTCACTTTCATCCAAATGACTTTTGCCCTACAATAACACCACTCAGATTTTCACCACGGGTGACTCAGTCCCAGTTATTTCCCTCTCTGCACAGCACAGGAGGAGGCAGGTATTTGCTTCTACAAGCTGAGATGATACCAAATGTTTCTGGTGTGTGGGGTCTGCCAGGACTTCACAGGACTTCATATCAGTGGCCTTGGAGATCTGGCTGGAGAGGTCCAGGCTGGCCTTTCTGCAGTGTGTTGGGACTGCCCTGCTTTTGCGTGCTTTCCATAGCTCCAGCCTTCATCCAGCTTGTTTGCCTGTGTCTCTGCCTTCCCCCTTGCCCTCCTCACCTCGGGGGGCTCCCACCTCCTCCAACCTTAAACCATGCCCAGACTTCATCTGTTTCTCCTTCGCAGCAGTGGCCTGGCTTTCTTCTTTGTAGTCCACAGCTCTTGTTGCAATACACTTTGCTCTGAGAAGGCTTCTCATACTACCCAAGGATTTTCTGATTCTACCGAGATTCTTTCCCTGATGCCAGAATGCCTCACAGTTTCTGGTGACATTAGTCGGAAGTGCACAGAGATGGACCTAATCAGTACATGCCTGTACAAACACCTGAGTAAGAGAGGTTTTACATTTATTAGGTTCGTTTAGTGACTTTTTAAAAGAAAAGTGTGTGTGCTTTTCTGAGTGGGGACAAAGTTGGTAAAGCAATGCTGTGTATTAAATGCAGAGAGTGTGAAATACAAACATTTTGTTTAACGGCTGAGACTTGGAGGATTTTTAATGGCTCCTTACCCCAGAGCTGGAGCTGTTGTTATTTCCTAACAGTATCAGCACTGGAAAGAACATTTATGGAACCACATTTTATAACCAGAAGGGAAGTAACGGGGTTTTTCTTGCCTTGGGAGAATTTGCAAACTTTATGTTGAGGTTTTCTTGGACTTTCCAGTGAGGTCACTCATGGTGGAAGGCAAGGGACAAAAGCATAAAAGCTGGGATAAAAATAAATAAACTGAGTGAAGTAACCTCAAAGAGAGCCACAAAGAGATACAGAATTGAAAAATAAAAAAAAATGTTCCCTGTTACTAGAGATGATCTGGTTTTATTTGTTTATGTTTTAAACTTGGTCAGAATTTTAAAACAATGTCCTTGGGAGTGCTCTTAGCTTGTGCCATCACTTCAAAGTAGCATTTTAGAAACTGCTCATAGCCAAAAAAAGGCCAATGGGTGCAGGGGATTTCCAGTGCATTTCAAGCCAGCAGTGCAGAAAGGTTGTAAGAAGGTAGCTTCACATGCAAAACCCACAGCCCATTTACCACTGAAATCTCTTTCTGAAATCTCTCAAAACACAAATGTTGACTGTCGCTGTTTTACCCCAAGAGAGCAAAAGCTTGGACAAGGTGTATTCATTCTGAAATACACAGGAAAAAACCCTACAGACTAAAAAGTATTCAGGATCCCTCCTCCACCATTTGGCAAATAACCCCAAGATATGAGAGAATAGCCTTCCCTCATCAAATAGCTGCTTCTGGAGAATCTGTGGTCAGAAAAAATCATTTTTCCTAGTCCCTCTTGAGTATTGATTCAGACCTTGTTGGTTAAGAAGACCACTGGGCTGTCCCTCACTCTTCCCCTCCTGGCACTGAAAAATAACTCAATTATTCCTTGTATTTGCAGAATGCCTGAGTTGTGCAGGTATCTCACAGGGTTGCAGTACTTGTGCTGTGATATAGCAATTTTTAGATCAAATGCCCTAGGAGAGCATGGAAAGGCTAAAAAAAGGTACAGGAATTCAGTCTGACCTTTCTCACTAATGGCCTACACCACAGTCCCTGCTCTGCACCCACCCGCCAGGGGGCCACGATGTTCAGTGTGGGCCAATCACTCCATGTGTGGGGTTCAGGAGGGTGGACAGCACCCAGGGACCCTTCCTGGGGGGCCTCCACCAAAACCCTGCTGCAGGCACAGAACAAAAAGAAAAATATTGCATCATTTTGGGACTTCCGAGTTTTCAAAGACTTCTCCAGCATTTAGCAAGGAGAGGATTTTAGACAGAGTGCTTGTTCTCAAACTCAGAATTTGCGATGAAGGAAAAGTAGTCTGCGGTGGGTTTTGAACAAACATGAAGACCTGCAAGTTCCTATAAACAGAATCTGCTGAATGAATGGGTGTTCTGTAGTGAAAGCATACCAGTAAGGATAAATGACGTCAATACCTGTGTTTATGGCTCAGATGGAAAGATAATATGCCCAGAAGGAATCAGAACTTATCCCATCCAGTCATTATTATCACTATCCAGTCACAAAATCACTTGCTTGCACAGCCAGATAGAGTCTGCACAACACTGTTAACCTGTTGACATATTAAAGAGGAACTATGGATTTCCCAGAAGCTCGTATCACTTCCTTGACAACGATGCAAGGACCTAAATATACATGCAACATACCCCGCTATCTCCCCCCTTCATCTGCAGACAGGATTGTGAAGGTTGAGCAGAGCCATTTTCTGTAACCAGCTTTGCTTTTGTTGGCCAAGGGTTTGTGTTCCAGGTGAAGAGAAATCATGCAGTAAAGAGGAGACTAGCTGCCTTCTCTCAGGAAAACCTTATTAGTTTATAAATAGATGGCCAGGAACTTCCTCCCTGACTGACTATATTACAGCTTCCTTCAGCTTGCAAATTAAAATTGCCCTTTGGCTGCTCTGCTCTGTATGCACTACGGTCCTTATTAAATAACATTTGACTGAAAAGGATCTGGAAAATCAAATAGAGTTTACAGCTACTTGATAGAGAAAAATACATACAGATAAGCGCTTTCATGTTTCAACAACAAGACCCATAAAAATAATCATGAGTATACAATGTAATTTCCTTGAAGTAGAAACCACTGGTCGTGTCTTCTACAAGCCTGGTACTTGTATCTCAAAGTCATACACACAAACCACTTACTAACCACTGGCACCTTCCTCACGGCGGTTTCCAATGAAAGGAGTCCTCAGTCACTTGCAGTATTCTCAGGCTTTTTACACTATTAATATTTTTTGTAACTATGTTGGTTTAAGGGTCTCTACGTCTGTCATTAGCAGCTGAGTTTAGAGGCAGCTCTTGAATCCATGTAAGTTTGCAAAAACTTTACCATGCTGAATACTTCAGAGTGACATTTCCTGGGGTTTGGGGGAATGTGGTCAGGTTTGAGGTTTTTTTTTCCATAATTTGAGCAGAAATTATTTACTTCTATTTAGGATCAAGTGAAAATCATGTTTCCTATTAAGATTTTTGTTTGGGATTGAGGTGGGGATGAGCTGGCACTGGGAGGATGCAAGGCTCTCTGGTGGTTTTCATGCTGGATCTTGTGGGAGCAGCGTATTGACATTTTCTGCATAGGTGAGCTCACCATCCCAGCAGTCTGAGTTTGGGAATTGTTTTGCAAGGATGCTTGTGCGTCACTTCTATATGCAAACATTATAAAACCAAACACTGCTAATGCTTTCTTTTAAAAGCCTTTGCAAATCTCTAACTTGAGTTAATTTATTTTAGAACTAAAAGAAAACGTAGTGTCTGCTGATCTAATATATACCAGCAAAAATATTTCTGTCTTGTGTGCCTATAGAGTGAAAGTCTTAGACATGGAAATTATTCTATTTAAAGTCATTTAAACCCTGCCCTAAAATACTTCATACGCTTTCCTTCCTCTTTAAAAAACACTGCTTCTCTATTTATGTTGTAGCAATGCTAAATCTTGCAAATTAACCCAAATTCTGCAATAACTTGCTTTTTTTTTTTTTTACACTCCCTGACTCTTGGAGTCAGCAAATACTTATGAAAATGTTGCTATTCATTAAAAATAGTCTAGTGCTGATGGCTGCAAGATGTGTCTGCTGCTGTGAAACCTGTGTGCCTTAAGCTGTCAGAGGCTGGAAGACAGTCTCATCATCCCTGTACTTGCATTAGGAAACTTTGTGGTCTCGAAGCTAGCATCCGGCACTGGAGGGAGGCAGGCCTGACTGCTGCTTTCACAGCACCTCAGCACTGCCCAGGCTGATTTCTCATTTTGTGAATGTCACCACGTTTCCCCCGTGTTAGGGGTTGTCCTCTTCACATTCTGCTCGGGGATTTTCAGATGATTCATTGCTCTCAGAAGGTGCAGGCAGGCACAAAGGAGTGATGGGCACAAGCCATGGAAGGAACAGAGGCAGCATGGAGTGTCCTCATCCAGGTCCTCTGCCCCATGGTTAAGGACTTTGGCTGATTTTTGCAGAGCAATACACTCAGTCCATCTGTCACCACTGCCCCATCCCTGGCAGTGTTCAAGGCCAGGGTGGATGCAGCTTTGAGCAACCAGGTCTGGTGGAAGATGTCCCTACCTATGGTAGCAGGGCTGGAACTAGATAATCTTGAAGGTCCCTTCCAACCCAAACCATTCTATGATGATTATGCCAGATGGGGCAGGAAGATGGCATGATCCAGTGAAAGAAACAGTGATAGGAAAGGAGGTTTAGGTTGGCTATTAGGAAGAATTTCTCCACTTAAATGCTTGTCAAGCACTGGAACAGGGAAGTGGTGTCACCAAGACTTTAGTAGTGGACTTGGCAGTGTTAGGTTAATAGTTGGACTTGGTGATCTTAAAGGTCTTTTCCAACCTAAATGATTTGATGATTCTATGATTTCTTCACATTGCTTCACTCTCACCTGGATATCATCTCTCCTTCCCCATCTCTTTGCCAAGTGACGGTGGTTCTGGAGGGCAGGAAAGCCTTTCCTGTTTGACTCACGTTTGGCCAGGGGTCTCCATTGTGGGGGTGAGTTTGCGAGAGGTGCCAGCATGCTGACCCCAGCAGTAGTGCTATCCTGTTCATGCTGTGGGAGGAGCAGTATTAAAGAAGATCTATGTTTTACAAGGAAACTGGGAGGGTTGGTTCTCTTGTGTTCCCTGGGAAGCCTGTCATAAGAGGAAAGGCTGAGGGAGCTGGGTGTGTTCAGCCTTGAGAAAAGAAGCCCCAGGGAGGGCCTTATCACCATGTTTTAGAATTTAAAGTGTAGCTAATTAAAAAATATAGAGACTCCATTTATAAAGGAGTCACATGGAAAAGACAAGGGGTAATGGGTGCAAGTTACTGCTGCAGAGATTCCAACCAGACACACAAGAAAATTTTTCAAATTCAGAACAATTGATACTGGGAAATAAAGGGTTAACATTGTGCCTGCTTGCTTAAGCAGTCGCTGTGCTTGGTGAAGCAGAACCGTAGGAATGAAAGTTGCTAGAATGGTGAAGCAGAATTGTAGGAGTTACAGCTGCTAGGCAGAATTGTAGTAGATAAAGATTCATAGCTTAATATTTAAAACATTCTTGTTCAAATAGTATCTTTAGAAAGCAAAGGAACAAAAGACAGCCAGAGTAACAAAATTTGCAAACTTCACAAGTTTCTGCTTTAAGATACATAAAACCAGCTTGTACTGAACCTGAGATCTGGATAGGAGCCGAAACCCTATTGAGTGAAAGCAAGAGGTTACTTGCAGTGATGAAGAGGAACAAGCCTTCATCCTCACGACCCCCTAACGACCCCCACCAGGAGGCACTGCGCAGGCGCACCAATGGGATGAATGCCAGAAAAGTAATTATAATACTAGACGGGAATAGGTTTTGCATATGTATTAGGTGTGAAGCAATCTCATGTTTAGGTAATCATTATATGTAATATAAACGAACTGAGTGGCAAAGGAAAGGTGCACATGCTTTTGGAGGAGCAATCCCCATGCGCCTGAGCACTGAATAAAAGCATATCTACTTTACAACTCCAATGAGTTGCGGAGTCTAACCGCGTATCACAATCAACCACTGGAATAATATCCCCAGGAAAGTGGCAGATTCCCCAACGCTGGGCACTTAAGATTCAGCTGGACAGGGTGCTGGGACATCTGTCTTTGCCAAGAAAGGTTGGACCAGATGATCCTTGAGGTCCCTTCCAACCTCGTATTCTACGATTCTATGATATGATTATGTTTTACATCGTTTGGAGAGGGCAGGGCACCATAGCCACTGCTATGGGTAGCCAGCTGCGGAGGCACTGCCCGCCCGCCCTGACCAGCGGGGTTCAGCACGCCACGGGGGCTTCCAGCGCTGCAGCCCTGCGCGCAGCCGGACCCTCCGCTCACCCCTGGTACCCCCGGCCTAGCGGCGCAGCCTAGCTCTGCGCAGCGGCGGTCGGCAGGTGGCAGCGCTCCCTCTGCCTTTGAGACGGGCGCTCCCTCCACCATCGCGGTCCTCCCGCCTCTGGGGTCCGTTTCCCCCCCGGCCCCGGCGCATTCGGGGCCCAGTAGCAGACTGCAGGGCTGCAGTGCTGGGGAGGAGGGCTGGGTTCTGGCCGTGCTCCTCCGCGTGTGGTGAGCAGAAGGTCAGGGGAGGGGCGGGAGGCACCCAAAATACACGGCTGGCCGTACGGAGGAGTATTTAATGTGCTGTCTGAAGCGGGCCAGGAGAGATAAGTGACGTGTCTGATAGCATTCATAGAGAAGGAGCCCCACACAAACCCACCCTCATTTTTATGAGCTGCGCTTGCATGGCAGGAGACAGCCAGTGTTGGCTAAAGAGCACAGCAGCAGATACGGATCTGTAGCCCGAGGTTTTACGTTGGTTTGATACATGACCTTGGGTGGGTTATTTGAGCTTTGTAAACAAAGACTGCTTGGCCGGTTCTGCATCACTTAGGGGTAGGTCTCTTCACTCCCTTCTGCACTCTTTCTTTCCAAGAAAGTTGCCATGGGGGCAGCAGGAAAGTGCTTGCATGCCAATTAAAATAGGTGCTTTGTGGGAAGTACAAAAAGTCCCGTAATACACAGCCATGGAACAATTTGACCTCTCTTATGACAATTTATCATTGGATTTTTTTTTCTTTTCCCATTCTAATATGTCTTCATATGGATCTTGTTCATCCATATCTAAGCCCTCCTGTAAGCCTGTTATCTGCTTGGCTTCAGTGAAATCACAAGGCAGTAAGTGCCAGAGATAATGTGATATAAAATCTCCTTTCTGTTTTTCATTTTAACTTTATCCTCGAAAGTGTAACTTTTCCGTTTCATTGAGTTACACAGTTACAGTGTTTTCCGCTGCTTTGCTTTTACCTCTGTCATCATTTTCATTTCCTACCTTTCAGCTCCCACTATCTCTGCATCACTTCTTGTGAAAGATTGACCAGAGCTGAGCAAATTATTCTTGTCAGGGTAGACTCAGGATTTACATACATTTTCAAACACTTTTCCATTGACTTTAAGTGAGCTGTGACTAATTGTAGTATATGAGGTTTCAACCTGTGAATATCACTGCATTTTCATCAGTTTCAGGGCAAACTCCCAAACCCCTTGAAGTCAAAGGACATTCTGCTGGGAACACAGAGACGTTTGTGTCAGGCTTTATGGGTGGAACTCAGCTCACAGCTGAATGCAGGTGTCCCACCCTGTGAGATGAAGCCCTGCCATGTCCATACTGCAGACTAAGAGCCAGTTCTAAGAAGGACCATAAGTACCATAAGCATGTCATGATAGTGCAGTCACTATTGTGCTGTGAAATGAGTATAGCCAGAACTGTAGCATGGGTAGGTTGACAGGCACCAAGTGAAACAAATACGTGACTTCATCCCTCTTTGCCACATACAGTGGAATTTCAAGTCCTGCTGTCATCGTGCCTGGTGAAGAGTGTCAACACCTGCCTTTGGAGTGCTGGCACGACTTGCAGGTGTACAGTGACCACTGCAGATGGTGGCTTGAAGGCTCAGCTCTGCATAGCATGGAGGGGCAGCATCAAACGGCACTGCAAAATTGGCACAGAAGATTTTTCTGACCTGGGGGGATCCAGCCCAGCAACGTACTTGGTCTGGACAAGTGCAAGTGTCTAGACTTCATCTGTGCCTTTAGGAGTTCTGCTGGGTATAATAATCTGGCATGTCTTTAGGAGGAGAAAATGACCAAGGCAAAGCTGTTCCTGCAATTGAAGGATATGAGAGGAGACACTTTTATAACCATCAGAGTAATCCTAAACAAATCTTGAAACTTTAATGGGAGTCATTTTCACATATTTCCTGTAATTTGTAATATTTATTTTGATATACATTCAGAAAGTTTATGTAATATTTTTCATGCATGAGCTACTTTTGGCAAAATACAGATCTTCACATGCGTACAAATTTGCTATTACGATTAGCCAAGCTTTAATAAATGACTTGTAATAGCAAATATTGGCCATGTGTTTGGAACAGAGATGTGCCAGGACCACATTACCCAGTACTCCAGCATGGAAATATCTACTTATTGCAGATGACCTGACCTCAGCTGGCCTTTGTGTGACTGCTGCAGAAATCGGTCTGACCTGTGGCCCTGCTTTCTGCTTGGAAAGCTTTTCCAGGCTATACAAGACTGCAGCTTTAGGGGCCAGATTCCTCATTTGTAGCTTGCTTTATACTCTGTGTTTGTCATTTTCCTGTGGCTATGTAAGAGAATTATGTTCTGGCTTTGAGTATCTTTTGCACAATGTGAAAAACACTGGCCAACAGGGACAAGAATTCATCTTGCTGTCAATCATGTAATAACAGGGAAACTCTAATCAGAAAGAGTAATTCTGGATCTGAATCCAGCTTGTTATGTTCACTAGCAAGAGTGATTAATTCCTGCAATTAATTGAAAACAATGCAAGAAAAGAAAAAAAAAGGCTGGAATTAAGTAAAGAGTATCTAGAAATGGGAGTCTCTGTGTCTCCATACCCATGAGAAGGCAGTGCCCTGTGTTACCTACATGAGTGAGAATTGTTTTAACTGCATGACTCCACAAGTACCAAACTTTTCAAGTGAAAACAAAACTGAAATGGTCTTGTTAACATATGATGGAAAGCATTACAGAGGTCGATGTCCTCAGTATGCTAGGAGGCAGATGATGTCTCCTCCTCCCTATCCGTTGTCTGGGTCTTCCAAGTCTGGGTGCATCACTGGCTGCTCTTCACACAAGCGACGCTCTGCTGGCCACCGCTTGTCTCAGTGCTGGCTATCCGGCTGCCAGGCAGCCACAGACATCAATCATGTCGCCTGTGTTCATCATACAGCAGTATCCTGACGGATGTTCTTGGACATCAAGATGAAGATGAACAGTGCAAAGACCATCTGTAAGAAGTGTCCGAGCCGCGCAGCTCCAGAGAGGAGCCTTCAGCACCGGAGCCAGGGCAAACCCCGCGCCCCGCAGCCTCAGCGCTGAGCGGAGAGAGCGACCGAGGGAGCCCCGAGCCCTCGCCCAGGGACTCACCGGGGGCGGTGCCAGGAGGGACGGCCCCGCCCCCGGCAGCGCGGGAACGGCGCGTGGCGCGGGAGTCAGAGCGTGGCGGGGAGGTTGGCGGCGGGAGCGAGCGAGATGGGGGGAGATCGGGTGAGGGCCGGGGCCCGCTCCGGGAGCTCTGCTCTGGCTGCCCCGGCGGCGGCAGCGTCGGCACCCGGCAGAGCCCGTGAGAGGGGAGGCTGCAGCGCGGAGCTCGGGGCGCAGAAAGTGCGTGCCCGTGTCTCTTGAGGGGAGGGTGCACAAGGGGCAGGGCTGCACGCGGTGCGCCATGGTGGAGGTCCTGCTGCAGCAGGGGCTGAGCTGCGGGACGCTGTCAGTAGCTGAAAGGTGCCCAGAGAGCTGAGAGGAGCTGGGCTGCTTGTTCCAGGCTCAGACTGTACAGGCGCCACAGGCGTCCCCCCATAGCACATACGGAAAAGGAGGAGGGTGTTAATCCAGGAAACTGGAAGCTAGTAACAAGAACAACAAAAATAAAGTCCCAAACCAAAAGAAGGAGGAGGAGGACAATTAACAGGAAGGGTCTTCCTCCAGAATTCAACGTCGTGCACAACACCCTTGTGTCTAGGCTGGAGAGACATGAATTAGGTGGATGTGCCACTCAGTGGATAAAGACCTGGCTGGATGGCAGCATGCAGAGAGTTGTCAACGGCTTAATGTTGGCAACATGGGTTTGAGTGCTGCCTCAGAATGTTTGCTAATGATGCTAAGTTACGTGGCTTGGTTGATACACTGGAGGGAAGGAATGCCATCCAGAGGGACCTGGACACATTTGAGAGGTGAGCCATTGCCAGCCTCATAAAGTTCAACCAAAGCAAGTGCAAAGTCCTACACATGGACTGGGGCAGTCCTGGGCACAGCTGCAGGTTGGGCAGAGAAGACATTCTCAGCAGGCCTGCAGAGGATTTGGGGGAGGCTCCCATGGGGAGGCTTCTGCTGGTGAGTGCACACTTCCATGCTGACCCTAGCCCTGGCAGGGCTTTCTCTTTCAGGTGTTTGAAACTTGGCTTGCTTTAGTGAAAGGATTTTTTGGTTTCACTGGCTGCTGACCTGCAGAAGGTCTCCTTGGCCATTGCTGCTGAGCATGCTACTGTGTTAGCCTGTGCCCACACAACCCCAGGCCATGGGCAGGCACTCAGCGTGTGGCACAGCTGAGGATGCTGATGAGGATTCTCAGTTTGAAAAACCTGGAGGCACCAAACTACACCTAGGCTAAACCTTCTCTTTTAGGACATGTATATGTACCAAGTAGACCAAATTGAGTTCAAATCAGAGTAGAAAAAGTATCGGTTTCCAGGTGATTCTGAAGCACGCTTAGCACATGGCAGAGTGGTGCATGACCCTAGCGTTGCCCCTTCAGCAGGCAGTGGCCTCTGGACGAAGGGTCTGGCAGGTAGAGCCCTGCTCCGGGAAGTTACATTGTTTTCTAGCACCATCTAGTGGGTAGACAGCCCTGCAGGTCACTTGAGGAACTGTTTTCCCCTTACTTTAGGTTTAAAGGAAGAATTAGTTACAAAAGCTCGCACTTGACCTCTACTCTTTTTTCCATTCATGCACTACCAGCATTGTTTCACGAAACGATGTACTGATACACGAACAGGCAATCCACCCCAGCCCTGCAGGCACAGCGCTGCTGAAAAGCACCAGGACATCTCAGTTTAGCATCAGCCCTTTGCAGGAACTTGACTGGACGGGCTCTGAAAGAAACTCAGCATTTGTAAGAAAAAAATACGTTTGACAAAGCTGCTGCTGATGTAAATTTGCTGCCTGAAATACACGGGAGAAGCCAGACGTAAGCAGATACGGAAAAAAAAAAAAAAAACCAAAACATTAATTTTCTAGTATTTATAGCATGGCTGTCACACACTGCAAATGTGCCAGGATTTTCTTGGCGGTTGTTTCCCCCCTTGTTTTGAAACACTCAAATAGTAAACAGAACAGATAAGGCTCAGCCACAGCTGACAGGAATATGTGAAAAGAAGCAGTGAACAGCAAGGCTGCCTGGAGCCCTGAGCAGTGCTGTAACTGAAACTGGTTTTATAGGTTGTGTTCAAGTCAAACAATCGTTAAGCTAAGCTTTAACATAGTTTTCGCTGTCAGTATGTGTAGAAGAACCAGGCTAACAGGTACCTTTCAGCAAAAGCTCAGGCCTGATCGGCTCTGCCTACTCCAAACATGAATGAAGATGTTAGTTTCCACCCAAGGGAGGGTTGCAAATTTAGATGTCATCTCAAAACGTAGAGGGGAAGAAAAATATAAGACAGAACTGTGTCCTTGCTTAGCAGCATTCCTCAAATGCTCTAACCAAACGTGGTCTAGTGCCAAATGTTGGAGTTGCTGAATCGTTACTCACCTTAGCAGATTTGTACCTTATTCACTTAGACTTGGAACGGAATTTGGCCTCTGGATTTCAGAGATGTTTGGGAGAAGCCTGTCATTTGTGGACTTTTTTTTCTGCAAAGCACTTGCATTTCTGTTAGAGCTGTATGTTATCATTGCAGCAACTGCCTTTGTTGTTTTTTTTCATGTGGGTTCTTCCACACCTCCTGGCATGCAACTTTTGTTGACTTCTGGGGAATTATTTCCAGTTCCTGCTGACTGAAAGAACTCACTCACTGTATGTAAACATATTATAAATTGCTTGTGCAAGAACCAGTTGCAGAATGATGGTGAATGCAGTCAGAAAAGGGCATTTGGCTGGATTTGGCATTGAGTTCATCTACCACCGCTATGCAGATGCTCCTCCAAATGTAGGTAACATGCAGTCAGCCCCTGTTTTCTCATTTGAGTCCCAGGGGAGAAGGTTGTTAGGGATGTTTCCAGCAGGACAGAAATGATGGGACTCCCTGTGCAAGTGACTCCTGCTCTGGGAAAGCCCTCTGAGGGCTCTTGCAGCCAGCACAGCAAAGGCTTTCTGTGGCCAGGCTGTTGGCTTCTTCAGGTCTGCCTAGACCTCTGCTTGGAAATCCCAGGGGTTTATTTTTCTATATCTTATTTTGGGTTTAATCAGGCACAGTTTATCCAGGCTTCAGCTGAGTGGATTTTATTTGTGAGCAGAACGGCACCCAGTTTGCACAGTGCTGATGTAAACATCAACCTCAAATAATTAGTGGATGTGGCCAGTTAATCTTCCTGGCTTCAGATGGAAATGTGCCAAGACTCTTCTGCAGTGGGGAGGCCAATACATTTGCACTTTATTTGCATTGGATGTTCAAATATTTCTGTGTCCCAGTCACAGTTTCCCACAACAGTTCTTTTAAGTGTTATACATGTTTTGGATGGAGCTGAGCACAGAATATTTTTAGTTAACACATAATTCACAGCAGTTTTGGAGCAATTGAATCAATTTGGGTCAAGTTTGATAAATCATTTTGACAAAAAGAATGGAGAAGGCCTGGAAAGCATTTTGTTTAAAAATTATATTTTCATTTTGAAATCAGGCTAGATTTAAAAACGAAAAAAATAAAATCAGCCCCAAATACTTTTTTCCACTTACAGCTGAAAAAAACCTCAAACTGTTTTTCACCCAGTTCTACTGAAGAATTTGACAGGGGTTGGTGACCTAGTAGGCACATCTCAATAGGAAAAGAAATACTTTTGGATTATTTGTGGTTGATCCTATAATGGCTTTCCCCTCAGGACTGTCACAAAGAGTTTTGCACACATGAGTCTTGTAATACACATGTACCTCTGAAGAAATTGCTATGTAGGTGACCGTCCATTCCACATTACTTCCGAGGGCTGATAAATCACTGCACCAAGAGGAAAACGTCTATAAGACAAGAGGCAGAATTCCTTCTTGGCAACATCTCTGACAGTCCCTTATGGCAGTGCGCATAAAATAAAGCTCTGCCTCAGCTCTCATCTCAGGCTCAATATCATTCCAATATCATCAGCATCACAAGGAACACTGTGAAGAAGTTTGTCAGGTCTTGCCCTTTTTTCACACCCAGGTGCCTTGCTGAGGCATAGCTATCAAGTTTTCAATATGAGTACTGATTGTGCTTGTAGCATATGGGACAGACAAAAGCATCAAATGTAGCTGACATAGGGGTGTTGCACTAAGGCACTTGGGGACAGAAATTTCCTGCACTCCCATTAGCATGCCTTATAAGCATCTGATTTATGATACAATGCTGTCAGTGCTCTGGCTTGTTCATGCTTGCACAAGAAAGTGAGGTATATAAATAGACTCCCAACATATATAGATATATTTATATACTTAGTGAATGATAAATATTTAATTGTGAATAAATGCTCTGATCATTTTAATCCATCCTCTGGTCATGCTCTGACTTCTGTTTGCTTCTTCATTATTCATAAGCCTTTGCTGAGTAACACAGACAAACCATTTTCAGACTATGAGTTTTCTGGGAGTCATTCACTTAAGCTATTCACTATTCATCTTTTGTGGTAGAAGACTGGCTACTTAAACCACACAGTGGTTTTCCCTTAATTCCTAACTGGGTATTTATAAACAGTAAAATAAAGACAGACGAATTGTGAATGCTTTTCTTTGATTGTGAAGATCCTGTTTGCCTGCCTATGTGGGCATGTGTCCCAAGAGCAGCTTTGCCCGGAACCATGTACATCCGTACAAACACACAGAAATTTGGGCTTTGGGGAAAGCTCTGTCAACATAAAGGAGCACAGCCTACAGAACCTATGTTTCAAGACATAGAATCTACTATATATGTGTTTCTGGATGGGATCTAGCAGTTCTAATGTTTGCTTTACAGCACAAAATAATGCTGTATGTTCTTATTTTAAAGGCTTTGGTCTACCTGCTACTTTTTGCACGTGTATACCCCTCTTAGTCACAGTGCTGTCTCTTTAGGTGACTCCTTAGCACCTGCATCCCTGGGTAGGGCTGTGATGCCAACATTAAAAGTCATAAAAAAAAGGAAAGACAGATTTTCATCATTGAGGTTCAGCTGAAAAAGGATAACAGGCTTGGTTGCAGCTGAACTGAAAGAAGAGGGGGGCTTCCCTCTGGCACACTTGTGTTTGTTCAGACAGGTCAGGATCCCTGTTTGACTGACTGCTGTGCCTCTACCAGAGGCTGAGAAGCAGGGAGAGGAGGGAACTGGGGTGGGAAATCTCTCCACTCAATGTGATCTGGAGCTCTGGCACTGTCACCTAGGGACAATCCCACAAAGAATGGTGTACATGTGGTTGCTGTTCATGGAGCAGAACTGCATAGGATAAAGGTGCTTTTGCAACACCTGTGTGATATGATTCTGCTAACTATTGAGGTCCCAGTGTTTGATGGTTTAGGGTGGACTCCATCTCTCCTACCATTGGATTTCCTCTGTGCTTATTCCTCTCTTCCCATCTCAGAAGGGTGATGGTTCACCTCTGACAGTGCTGGTTTCCCTCTGCAGACCACAGGGATAAAGGCTCAAATGCAGACCTGGGCATTTACCTACACTTGCTGTTATTGCTCTTGCAACACACGGATGTCCTTAATGATCTGTCCATGTATCTTGGAGGAGCTAATGATTCTCTTTACTTGTTCACAGAAGAGTGTGAGTACCTTTGAGAGGTTTCTTCCACGTTGACTGAGAGAAGCCTGTCTAGTTCACGTGATAGTGATGGGTTTTCGCAATCAACTAGGGATGATCCATGAAGCTAAGGAGAGATTAAGTGAATGACTGCAATGAGCTGATATTATTTAGCTTTTATTAGTATTTTCCAAGTAGAGATTCTTCTGGGTGGCATTTACGTACTGTCACCACTAGTACTGTGCTGCCCAGTCAGACCATACTGAAAACCACTGGAGTATGTGAAAACTGCATGTCTGGAAAATTCTTAAGTAAAAGTATCCTGAAGTATCTATGGATTTTAGGGTAACATAGCAAGTGGCTGGGGATTTGTGGATTGCATTTATGCATGTACTTAAATTCTGCTTATGTGCTAGTCCTGGTGGCCATACCTTTTTTTACCTTGTGCCTAGACAGTAGTGATATCCTGGGGCAGAGGATGATGGATTTACTTGCTGCCAGTTAGGATATTAATTTTCTGAAATTTGTTCTGACTTTGTTGTATGTATCTATCTCAGAGTTTATTGCAGAGGTCACCATCATAAATAAACCAATGGAAAAAGAGGAGTTGCCATGGTGATGGGCTAAGCAAGTAGTGTTTCATCTACTCAGATTTTCTTTCGAGCATTTGTAGTTCTGTAACTTAATAATAAAATAGTCAGTTGGACTGTGGATCCTATTGAGTAGGCATTGTAACTGTCACAGAGGGAAACCCACCCCAGCCTTGGAGAACACAGGAACTTAAAACCCATTTCATATAGCACCTTGCTCTTCCCAGATCTACAAGACAGACACCAGTGATTCTTTATTCCTTACTTGCATGTTTTCCACTGGCAGATGTCAAAGTGTTTTATGAAGATGATCATTTAAAGACATAATATGGAGGCAGAGGGAGGCAAACTACTCATGAAACACTCATGCTTCCTTGTGCAGTGCCTTGCAGCGAGTTGCACTGGACAAAGAGAGGACTTCTGTGCTTTGGAAGAAGCCGTCACTGGAGTGCTGTCGTGAGCTGCAGCCACAATTATGAGCTTATAGCAGAGGAAGGCAAAAGGCAAAGGATCTGTGCTTGCAATTGCTTCCTCAAAATGGTATCAGCACATTATGGTATCAGGGCAGTAGAAGAGAAGGGGAAGGCTGCTGTAGACATGAGGAAAGAGAGAGGACTTGAAATGTAGCAGGTTTTACAAAGCATGAGTATAGAAACCATCAGGAAGCATCCCTAAACTGGGGGAAGAAAAACAAACCTTTACTTTCCAGCCCAAGGACTAAATGTAACACCTTTGATAAAGGGTCTCAAAGTGTGGGGATGGAGCATACTGGGGGTGTCAGGCAAGGTGTCCTTCTTCATTGGTTGTGACTTTCGAGTTGTTCTGCCAAGCAGAGAAGATCCAGATCAGTCCACTGAAGTGGGGATTTTGTGCATACAGAAATCTTTTTCTGCCTCCAGCAAGTGAAGAGAAGCTGGGACAGTCAAAACCCCCAAATGTTTCTTTAGCCTACCTGGGATGCATGTCAGAAGTTTTGAACAAGGTAGGCTGCTGTGCTGGGCTGCCCAAGGGCTGAGAGAGGTCAGGGTGGAGTGGGCTGTGTCTTCTCTGCAGACTCTCATTAAGGTGGGACCAGCAAGACTGAACACTATGTCCGAAGTCTTCAGATGAGAACACTTACTCCTCTGCAGATGCAACAGTGAAAACAGTGACTGAGCTGGCCAGTGAGTGTGCCAGAGAGCTATGCTGGATTCCGCTTACTGCTGTGATGAGGTACAAGTTTCCATTTTCTCCATGCAATGTCTCTAAACCCGTGACCTCGCTAAAGAAGTAAAATAAAAAAATAAATAAAACAAGGCCTCATTTTGTGTCCATGTGAGATTACTTCAAGAGTCAGTTTTCAACCACAGTCAACAAAGTACCTTATGTTTATCAAGGCACATTTTCCATTATATATACAGACTTCTTTTTTTTTTAATATGAAAGGTCATTTTGAGAGCCCACAATACCACCCTGTCACGTAGGCCCAACAGAATTTCTGGAAATGTTTAATTTGTGTACTGCATTGAAAGCTCTCTCAAACAAAGTGTGCATCATTTAATCTATTTATGGAACCCCTTGCTTCTCCTAAGTACACTCTCATTCTTTCTCTCAGCTAAGAAAGCCTTACTTTCTTTTATCATCAGTTTTTAGTATTTTATCGTAAGCATTAAGAAATAGTCAAACTTGTTCAAACCAAAGAGGAGTGTCTGATATTATTTTATTTTTATTTTTTATTTTATTTTTTTTTTAATGTTAGCCTGTAAAGGCTTTCTTGAGGACTTGGAAAACACAATGTTTTTGCAAAAGGAAAAGATCAGATGTGCTAAACTAAAAGACTCTCTTAGCATACATCACTTTCAGTCTACTCTGGTAGACTACAAAGAGTGCAGTCTAACAGCACCTTCAGTAACACCTGATCATCCTTGAGAAAGTAGACTTGCTTAAGTGTATATAAGGACAGAATTGGGCCCTGTGCTTTGTTCTTGGCTATGGCCTTGACTCTGCTGTTGTGAGGTCAGGCCATAAAAGGAGGTAAGGAAAGGTTACAGAAGTGGGCTCTCGGCTATGCTGAGCGTACTTCAAGAATTTAATTTGGCCATGGAAATACTCCCATCACAGCAGTATTCCCTCTCATTAAAAGAGGGAATATTGCCGTAGCCCATAAGCTCTGTAGGGGAGGAATTAACTTTTAAACTGAACACTGTATTTGGATAGGAAATGAGCTTAGTGGGGTCTGTGTGCTAAGGAACTCATGCACTTTGATACAAATACTCTTTCAAGTTTCAGCCTATGCACAGAGTAACAATGGTCAAACATAGACCAGGAATTAATTACTGTGAAGTAGTTTCCAGTTAAAAAAAAATACTAGTTTATCATTCCTTTTCTGGATGCTTTCTAGTGTCATATAATTGTGTTGATTACTAAAATAATTACTGAAATGAACCATGTAGGTTTTTTTTCCAGGCGGAGAGTGGAAAAAGAGAGGATTTTTAAAGCTGCTTTGCATTGTTTGTGGGCAGGTTCATCCATGCAAAGCCACATTTTGACCTGCTTCAGTGCTGGTTTGCGTGAACCTCCCAGTGCGGACAGTTGTAAGCAGAGCTGCAGCAAAGCTTCTTTGGTCTTTCTGTGCGGGACTTCAGGGTTTGTGGAGCCTGGCTGAGCTTATATCCAAAAGTCAAGCAAGGCTTATTTCATTCTACCTTGCCTTTGGTTTCTTTTTCTTGCTTCGGTTCACAGTAAGAAAATTAAAATAAAAAACTTAGGGTTTGGTTGTATTTTCAGGTTGGTTTTAGTCCTAATAGAGGTATAAATAAGAAGTTGAAGTTTAAATTCAAGTATCTTTTTTGATCACTCATCTTTGCATGATAGCTTTGCAGAATGGTGCTCTAATGTTGTCAAACAAACATGCTTCTCCTGAATAATTTATTTGAGAATACTGAAGTAACATTTTCTGATATTTGCCCTGTTAATATTGGACCTCTTTGGTGAAAGGATAAATTGGAGTCCTGAAAATATTGTTTCAGCACTCAGATAGCTTACTGGAATTATTAGTACTATTTCTGCCAGTTAATACAGCTGAAGCATAACATTTTTATGACATTCCCAGTTGTTAACATGTTTTCTTTCTAACTGAAATGTGGCTCATCTGCTAAATGAACCAAGACTTACCTTAATCTTTTCTGGAGTGTTTCTAAGTCCAGATTGCTCTTCTTTTAATGAGCCTTAAGTTCCAAATTCTCCTCAGATCTTTCACATCAATCTGTCCAACTTAACATATGTATAAAGCATGATTATTTTCAATTTCTGACTGAAGCATTTCCAATTACATACTTGGTTTGATCAGATTAAATTTTGCCTGTTTGCTGAAGAATGTAGTCTGGATATACATGTAAGACTGAGTGTGTGTCACCTTGTTCTTCTCAGCCTTTTTTCCTGTTTTTTCATCATTGCTAGAGAGGATTCAGGAAAAAGAGAGACTATGTTTGATGTTTCGAAGTGATTTTTTAGATCAAGCACTGTACATGCTCAGTTTGTTTATACTGAGGAATTTTTATTGCCATTTTAGCAGCTTCGGTGTCAGTACAATGCCTTTAAAGGCATCCTTTTTCAAATGAAACACCAGGATTTGTGGTCTATGTTCTGGCAGAAATCACTGCACTCCAAGAGCCACAGCAGAATCCCAGCTGCATCCAGTCTAGAAGGATGTGTATTTCTTTAAATTTCATTATAATTTTATAGCTAGAACCAGTCTCAATTTGTTTGGGTTATTTCTGTCCTTCACAGAAATAAGGTGCTTTACCTTCTGTGCCAGATTTTTTTTTGTGCTGGCAGTGCATCTGCTTCAAGCTGCAGTTTATTGGCAGAGTGACATTAAACTCCCAGCTTGTGCAGATGTTGTCAGCCTGGTGCCTTGATGTTGACCATGTCACCTTCTTGAACAGCTTTCCCAAAGACTAAATTTTGATTTTTCTCTCTCATTTTGCTTCTTTTATTTCCTTGGCTCCTGCAGTCATTCACTTCCTATTTTCACCATATTTGCTCAATTTTCTGTTAGGTTATTTCAAGCATGCCAACCATTTAAAGTATCACTCTTTTTAAAAATAAATAGTTAAGTCTTTCCTTTCACTCCTTCAGTATTACAGACCAAGAGCAGCTTGTCTTGCAAGATTGTAGTGAAGGCTTTTATGGAAAAATCCTGTATTGTGCAATACATTACAATGAAATTAGACTTTCCTTCATCTCTATTCTGATACCATCCTGAATGACAGTTGCTGAAGTGGCAGCTTTGTCTCTCGTGCTTTCTACTTCAGTGTAATTTCGACCTCTGTCTTTTCAGTATGGAGTCAAGAATTTTCTAGCATTTTGGACCCAACAGTAGTTTAATGATCTTCTGCTTTCAGAAATGAAACCTGGGCAAGCATCCCATAAGGTAGTGTCATCAAGTATTACAACAGTTGGTTTATTTTTGAACATGAGTACGGAATGGCTCATTCTATTGAAATTCTTCACTGGGGCTTCAGTGATACTGTGCATTTGGTATCAGATTTTACTGTCGCTATCCTGCATTTTCTTCTTCAAGAAAAGAGAAAAGAAAAGAAAAAAAAAAGAAAAGGAAAAAAAAGAAAAAAGGAAATAGAAAAGAAAGAAAAGGAAAAGAAAAGAAGAAAAGAAAAGAAAAGAAGAAAAGAAAAGAAAAGAAAAAAGAAAAGAAAAGAAAAGAAAAGAAAAGAAAAGAAAAGAAAAGAAAAGAAAAGAAAAGAAAATAAAAGAAAAGAAAAGAAAAGAAAAGAAAAGAAAAGGAGAAAGAAAAGACAAAACAGTGTTCCCCTGATGATAGTGTCCTTGGCTGTACCTTATGGTTTGACACTCCCCCTGTTTCTGGTTAACAAAGAGAGGTTCTGTTTTCACATAGCTGTTTGAAAAGCTGTCACGTGAGATTCTCCCATTTTTTCTCCAGCACAGGATCCAGTTGCTTAAATGTACTGCAGAGGAAATTTAATTTTAGAAAAGGACCCAAACCAGTTATATAGCCCTGGTCACTGTTCCCAGAAATGAATTATATATGGGGACAGTTTTTAAGGTATGGACAGTAAATCTGAGGAGCATGTTAGGGGAGGATTATCACAGGTCTTTACTTGCTTGAGGGAGCTGTTGAGGAGTAGGGAGACGACCCATTCTCAGCTGCACTGTCCCTGCATGGCTGCAGATGAGCGCAGTGCTGTTGAGCTCACTCTACAGAGCAAGTACAGGCACTAATCATCCAGTCACCTAAAATGCTGTGTAAAATATTGCTTTATTTTATCTGGACGGCCATCTCTATACTGGTCAGGTCAGTAAATAGGACACAGTTACAATCAGTTTCCACTCCAGTGCTGGCAAAAGCAACAGAAGCAATTCTCCAGTTCCTGTTTGGTTCCCGTTTAATCCTATTTAATTGCTTCTAGTTGCCGCAGGGCCTGGGAGGAGTATCTTCTATCCCCTACCTAGTATTGCTTCAAAGTCAGGCTAAAGCTGCTGGAAGGTGACCCAGGCAGAAACTGGCCATCCCAGCTAAGATGCTCAGGAAAAGAACATGTGAGTAATGGATTTAATTGACCAGATGCCCCATGCCGTAGGGAGCACTGTAGAGCAGAGCCACCAAACACATGCAGGAAGCATCTCCATCACAGTGTTTGTGCAGAGCATGCTGGATTGCCAGAAAGCAGACGCCCTTTTTCTTTCTTTAAAACCCTTTTCACAAATGAATTTCTTATAGTTAAAAAGTGATCATTACTCAACTCACTGAACAGCTACTGCATTTTCACACTCGGACTTGTTGGCAAAGATCAACTGGATGAGGACATTGCAGACATAAGTTTGTCTACATAAAGATTTGTTTGTGTTCCTGTCCACATGATTAATGCTTGCTCCAGGGGGAAAGCTGTAGGTGAGAAGGGATGCTAAGCTACCATGATTTTCCATGCCTTCATGTAGAAGAAAATATCTCTTCTATCCTTTTATTTATTTTTTTGTCCCATTCAATCATGATGTGGAGGGTTGCTAGAACAATAGGCACTTTAATCCAGACAGTCATTTCATTGTAAATCACCAGGGTGCAGATTTTACAGTTCAGGTATTACTGGTTTTGTTCTGTTCCTTCACTTTTCAGGCTTAAAATTGGCCAACACAAGCTTTCAGAAAATGAATAAGAAATTAAATTGCTCAGGACTGGGACATGGTTTGCCAAGTATCAGCCTGGGGAGGTGTTCCGTAACTCTGCGGTAAACCCCAGTGTATATAATCACAAAGGAAAAGCTGACAGACCTTTAGCTGTAGCTTTGCAGTAATAAAGTATTATTATTAATAGATCCTTTCATCCAGGGATCTCAAAGTACTTTAGGAATATTCCTTTACAGGGAAATGTGCAGGGGTAAGGTATACGGTTTACACCATGCCGTATCAACAGGGCATCCTCTTCTCAGCGTGTGCTGTACAGGGACTCACACTTAGAGACGTTGCTATGGCAGAAGGGTTGAGAAGGCATGATCTAGTGTGAGGATAAAAGAACAGATGAGACATGCATGTGACAGCAACTTTCTGTGCCTCTCTTTTTTGCAGAGATCCAGATAGAGGACCTGGTGACAGTGACAGCAAGCATTTGGAGGAAGTCAGCTAATCCTTGCATGCAAAATGCTAGGCCATGAAGCTTTGTTTTCCTCTTCTTGGCTGAGACTTAAAAAAATGCGATGTTTTTATTTACTTACTTGATCCCTAGCCAGTCTCCAGGGAACTTGGGCTGCAAAGTCACGGGGGCTGCCTGTGCTCGGACTGTTAGGGTGAGTGTAAAGGACTGGGCTCTTGGTGTGAGACCTAGCTAGTGGAGGTTGCCGCTGGCATCCAGGAGCCCATGGTGGTCTCAAACAATGTTTCGCTTTGCTTACCCCTTCATTCAACAAGTATATTTATTAGATGACATACCTGCTATGCAGCATTTCACCATTTAGTCTAGGAAAGATTATATTAATTTTGGACTCCCTTCTGTCTTGCTCAGAAGCTGTTTGTTTAGCATGGACTCGAAAGGCTGCACCCGCAGCTTGCTGGACAATGAAGTTAGCCTGTTAAAGGATCTGTTCATAAAATACGGTACATCTGCTGATGAATTCAAGGACATTTTCATGGCACTAAACTAAGCTTTGCAGTGAAGATGAAGGACTGATGGATCACCATGAGGAAGGGCACAACAGGGGGGTACCCTTTGGCCAGCTGTTTGAGCACAGAGCTCCTGGCCACAGTTCATGTCTCAGGGCTTTCCCTGGCCAAGGCAGGGATGGCTGTGCCTGTGCTATTAAAGCTTTGATTCACATGTCTTAGCTCCCTGAACTCCTCTGTTGTGCCAAAATTGTCACTCTGTGGTGTGAACATACCTTAACTGAGCCCAGTGCTGGCTAGTTCCCATGGGCTATTTGCCAAGGTGGCTGCCAGCCACTGGAAACCTTGCATGTGCCTTGGTGAGCTGGTCACAGCCACACCATGCAATCCTAGCACTTGGTCTGCTGGAGAACTACAAAGTGTACAAGGGTGCCTTAATCTAAGAAAATAAAACTGATGTCAGGGTCACAAATTCATATCACGCTCCTCAAAATGCCACTTTCTCCATGCAGCACAGATCAGCTAAGAGATTGGGCCATTCCCAGAGCTCAGCTCTGCAAAACCATTTAAAAGTGGATTTGGACCAGACTGAGTACAAACTGAACATCTGCCCAAACAGAAAAGTTCACCAGCCCCAAAGTCTCTGTATTCTCCCCCCCTCCCCACAAATGAATCTTATTGTGGGGAAAATATATGAGCAAATAATTCATTTTTGAGTTTGTGGGTGGCCCCCGAGGTGAGCTGGAGCACTGAGTTTTGCATACACACACCCCCACACAAACTGCCTTTGCTTCAAATCAGCACCAGTGAGCCTACGCACATCTCTCCTGAGGCCTTTGTACAAGACCTTTATCCTTCTACCAGTGGGGAAGCCAAACCCTCAGGGTGAAAGACAAGTTGAAAGCTAAGATCCGAATGATTTGGCAGAAACTGGAGCTATTGCAAGATTTTCCAAGATGAGCCCACTGGGGGACTGGAGAGCTCATGATGGTTTAATGGCTTAAAAAAGAGAATGGGGCTTAATCTAGACCATGTGCTGAGATGAGCTGCTAAGGATGGAGGTAGAGTATGGCAAACCTGCCCTGACTGCAGCAACTGCCCTCTCCACATCTGGATCATTTGGAAAGAGCGCTGTCTTCCTCTGTTCCTTGTTCTTAAAATACTGAAGCACTGATTCAGGCTGCCTTTTTGTGGCTGAACCCTCCTACATGTGTTGGGTTTTGTACCCCAGGGTTGCCCAAGGGTATGCTTGGGGACCTCTCTGGGGATATGGCATTTGGGGAGTGGGGTAGGGGCAGGCAAATCCTGTACCGCCCTGGGCCAGGCCAGGCATGCAGGCTCCTCCAGCTCTTGCAAGAGGATGCTCAGGAAAAGCATCTTCAGGCATTGCTGAAATTAGTCTTGCAAGACAGTGCTGCAAGTGAGGCAGCTGCAGTGGAAGGAGCCTCTGTGATAGGCTTGTTGAAGGCACACAGCAGTACCATGGTTCTGGAGACAAAGGGACTGACTGTTAACTGCAAAGGCTGTTAGACCCCGGGAAGCAGAAAAGAGGAGCAAGAAAGGAAAAAGCAGTCACAGGTAAAAGAGTAGAAACAGACCAGTAGAAGAGGACTTCCTAGGGATGTGGGACCTGTGTGCCACCTCCCCCTTGCTTGTGTCCCTGTAGCTCCCCACTCTCCCTATCCTCACTGCCACTGTACCCACCCACAGAAGTGGAAAGAAACCATTGCATGGATTTGACCCAGAAATACCTTTTAACCATCTGAGATGGGACAAGTCTCTTCTGCTTGCTCAGCATAAACACTATAAATGTTAGTTTTACCCTACTGATGATGTGTTGTTGCAATAGTAATCCTGCTCAGTACGAGAGGAACCGCAGGTTCAGACCCCTTGTGCGTGCACTTGGCTGAGGAGCCACTGGCGCGAGGCTACCATCTGCGGGCTTATGACTGAACGCCTCTAAGTCAGTATCCTGCCTAGACGCTTGATGTTGTGCTGTTGCGTCATCGGTCGCTTGAGATTGACCCAGGAGATGACAGTCTTGTTCAGAATGTGTGGGTTAAAGCCCTTCCTGAAATCTTCATTAGCAAAGACAGGCCTTACTCATAGGAGAAGGAAAACTCCCATCTTCAAACCCGGGCTGATGGAGCTCGTCTAGCCTTGTAACGTCTTCCATCAAAGAGAAGGACACTCTTATAAAACCTACGACCTGTGGACTTTGCTGTCACCATCCTAGCTAGCTAGGCCGTGGCAGTTAAACCTCAGGTGTAAAGGGTACGGCCAGTTCTGCAAACGCTACCCTCACCTAAAAACTCCACTGCGCAGGGTGGAAGGGCTTACTCTCACTTGTCTGTATGGACAGGTGAGGGTCGAAATGGCAGGTGACAAGGTGCGTTGGAAGCTGCAGATCCAACCCTGCATGCGGGTGGACCAGGGCACTGGTCACTTAAGATTGCCCCAGGAGATGACAGTCCTGGTCAGACACTTCCTGATTGCCTAAGCTGCCTTTTTTCCAATCAGATTTGCCTATGCCACATGCCCTTGGTCATTGTGCTTGTAGTAAGCATTGGTAAAGCCCTTCCCAAATCAGCAAGGGTCCTAGCCTAGCCCAGGGGGATTATCTGCAGTTAAAAGAGCCTTAGAGAACTGTAATTATTTTGGTCATACTGCTAAGAAATAAGACATTTATTCGTTTAGGAACTCTGCTCAGTCCTGACTGGCCAGCACAAACTTCAGCACTGCTGACACATGGATTTTGAGGGGGGTTTACTGTGGGAGCTGGAAGATCTCACAACTCATAAACCACCTTCAGCATCCTCCTTAGGACATGACATTCACTTTTAGATAACAACATGCTTTGGTTTTGTTTGATTTAGGTTTTGCAAGCCTCCATAATGAGAAGCACATCCACCTCACTGGCTTTGAGGTGCCAACAGCTTGTTAGGGGGACTGAGGCAGTGTCAGTACGTGAGGCAGACACTCGCAAACACAACTTCTTCTAACAAAGGTGTCTAAACAAGGTGGGTGGACAATCCCTAGAGCTGTCTACTCATCTTCTCTATCACAGGAGTTGCGGCAGCTGCATTTCTGACTCTGCAGGGCTGGGTGGGATGATCATGGCACAGCCTGATCATTCTCCATCCACAAACATGTGCCACAGCTGGACCAGGGTCACAGCTTATAGATGGCAGCAGCTGAAATGCCACCCCAGGGGCCAGGATGAACCCTGCAGTGGGGAGGAACAAGGTGTTACATGGCCTGCAGCACACTCATGAGGCCAGAGCATCATGGAGGGATGGCTGGAACAAAACAGTGAAGAATAAGATTTGCAAGAATCCCAATTAGGAAAGTCAGCACCAGAAGGTGCCAAAAAAGCTGTGGCCGCAGAGCCTTTTTTGCTGCTGAGCAGGATGCCTAGGGCTGCAGTGTCAGGGTGACTCCTGGGGATGTAGACCATGAGAACCGTGTCTTTTCCTGCCTGGACACAAATTTAACTTCTGACCTGTATCAGCTGTCAGATTAGAAGGGGTTTAGTCACATCAGCCTGAGCAGGAATTAAAGCCAAGCTCCAGGGTGAAAGGGCAGAGCCTTAAAGCGATCACCTTAATTGACAGGGCCTTTTAATCCTCCTGTTCTTGTACATTAATCCAAATATCTCTAGTTCTTCTTCTTAACCTGTTTTCATAAAGTAAAGAGAATTATACTTAATATGACAAAGCTGAGAGTAGGAAGAAAGCATGACCTTAGCCCTCCTGAAGAAGGAGTTTGAGGCTATAGTGAATGCTGCTCTTTATCCCGGTCACTCCCCAGCACCTCCTTAGCAGTTTGAGAGCTGGAAGTGATCAGGCAGCTCCTCTTTGGCTGTGCTGTGGCAGTGATGCTGTGCAGGACGAGGCTGTTGTTTGATGTTCCATTTGCAGTTTACATTTATAATGGCAGCACTCTGATAACCCAGATGCTTGAAACAGGCCCAAGCAGAGAGGAGCTTGAAGCACACCACATCCATCACCTGAGAAACACAGTCAGCGGGGCTCCACTTCTTGGACCATCCCTCACTACGGTAGCAAGTGGCGTGCATGACCTGGAGGCTCTGCTGCCCACCTCTGGGGGTATATGAAGGGCTGAACAGAACTAGAGGTGCCCTTTGAATGGGGAAGTGCTGGGATTGCTCTCATAATACCCGATGCACAGAGGATTTCAGACTGTTTGACTATCAGCCAGGAACTTTCCAGGCTATCAGCTAAAAAGCTGTTGGATTTCCAGTTTTAATACACATGAGTTATGGGCAGCAGTCATTTGCATCAAATGACTTTTTGGAAGCAAAGTGTTGGTGTGCAACCAGTTGTTTCTGAAATGTCTTTTTACAGTAAACTCCCTTGCAGGCTGATCTCCAGCAGAGGAGGTGTAACTGAGATCCCAAATGCAGTTGGTGGGCAATGGAAAACCTAGCTAGTAACCTGGCAAAGTTAATTACAAGCTGTTAAACTAAGCTGTTAACAGCTAAGCTCAGTTGTTAAACTGTTAAGGATACAGATTGTACCTTCATGTGCTTTGGTAGTGCAGCTATGCACTGCAACCAGGGTCTCTCAGCTCCACTGAGAGATAAACAGTGGAATAAAGAAGAGGTTCAGATCTTAAACCATGGGGAGGAAGGAAAAATACCACACTTCTTTACTGGAGTGCCACAACTCAGACATGAACAGAGTCTCAGGTGCTGGGGACAGTGCCCATGGTGTCAGCCTGGGGACCGCGCTGGCCCTGGGTGGTTTTGGTGATCATCTTTTCTCACTGCCATGCAGAGCGAGCCTAATGGGAAAAAACCCCATGCCTAACACTGCCCTCCTGCCACCCATGTGTATCATGCTTTGTAGATACACTGGCTTGTTCTGGCG
The DNA here is from genome assembly GCF_034315485.1 of Pezoporus occidentalis. Taxonomy (NCBI): domain Eukaryota; kingdom Metazoa; phylum Chordata; class Aves; order Psittaciformes; family Psittacidae; genus Pezoporus; species Pezoporus occidentalis. The sequence goes on along the minus strand of NW_026913800.1, from coordinate 300,491 downwards.
GTGAGAAACTTACCCTGCAAACCAAGTTCCTTTCAAAATACATGTAAGGCATCTATTTTTCTGCTGGCATGGTGGGGAAAGCCACAGAAAATTGTGGAAAGAATGAAGTTTCCAGGGGCAAATTTATTTTGTCTCGTTCTCAGCCTGCTTAAAGTTCAGCTCAGATGTTTCAGGAGCCCAATTTGTACTGAAGGGAAGGAGTCTAAGAAACAGTTGTGGATAAAAGAAATCTGAAGGCTATTAAGAAATAAGGAGAAAAAAAAACCTTTGAGTAGGCTGAAGGAAAACAAGCACAGATCCCATGAGACAGAGGAGAGAAGAAAAACTCCAATGGAAAGAAAAAAGGAGTGGCTGGTGAAACCTGGTTTCACAGAGGTCAGTAATATTTTGCTGCTAGTTTCACTGGGCCAGAATTTTATCCGTGGTTTCTAACCATGGTGATGGCCTCTTCCTTCCAAAGTTGTTCTTCCATCTTGTGATTCATCCCATCTCCTGTCTGGACATGCAGTAGCACTGAACTCCCATTTAGGAAAATACTCTTTTAATGGAACTAATCGCTCTTGGGAAAAAAAAATGGTGTCAAATGACAGGAGGAGGAGGGGAAAGGTTCATGACCTCAATCCGATTTTTGAACCCCATGAACACAAAAAAATAATTTGAAAAGTTCATAAAACCTCAATTTCCAGCAGATTTACCCATCCCAAAGCTTGGGCTTGTCAGGCCAGAAGCCCAGATCCCTCCTCAAATTCAGTCCTGTGCAGAAAGTGACACTGATGCACTTTGTAAAAAGCCTGGCCAAAACCAGAGCCCTGGAAAAGGAGCTATTTGGGCAGCAGAAGCAAGAGAAGGGAGAGCCAGTCCCTTTGAACTAATCAGCTAGGCAAGGCATTGGATAAGCCAGGGCCGTTTTTAATCAGATGTCTGAGAAGACTGTCAAAGAGATCTCCTGACACTTGCCTTGTCACTGATGGTATCTCAGTGCAGATAAAATAAAAGCAGCAGTAAAAGGGAAGTCTGAGCCATTATCTTCCCACACCTGGGCTGCAAAGGGCCCCAAGCGGAGACAGCTCCTAGCCCTGTCTGGGGCTGCGAGGAGATTTTGGGGTGAGGAGGCTGCCGCCTGAGAGGTACAGGGGAGCATCACCCCATGGTGCTGGGGAGCACAGCCTGTGGCATCGACTCCTGGCTGTGCACTGGGGTTTTGTACTTATGGTAGAGAATTTGTATTCACAGCCTTAACCATCACCTCCCTGTGAATGCTGGGGTGAAAAGGTGTTTTCTCCCCAGGATAATGGGGGAATGCCATTACAGCCTTTTGAGAAGGATTTGCAGGCTTTCACACAGATGTTCATTAAACCTCTCCCTGATCTCCAGTTTCCAACCATGGGAAGCAGCTCTACAAGCCACAGAACCCAACAAAGTCTCAGTTTGGGTGTTTCCTTCCCTTGTGCATTTCCTGGAGTCAAATGTAGGCTGTGTAGCAGCTTTTAGTTTGAGGAGGTATTTCTAGGCTCTTTGTACCCCACACATTTTAAATCATCTTGCAAAATGTGATCCCTTGAAGCTTCTGCTGCCGCCAAAACTTAATTGGAATTGGCCAGCAGGCTTGAAGGGACAGATGGACAGACAAACACATAAACACTGCTATCACATTTACTCTATTTTTCTTGGAAAGCTGAGCTGGAAACTCCAGTAACCTAATCAGAGATACGGGATAATACCACATAAGATCAGCAACCCATCTTAGGCCATACTCTGTGAAGCATGAATCATTCATGGGCACTGTACAAGCAACAGGAACCTGTCTGCAACTGGTAACCTCAGTGGTGCCCAGGGCCACCACAACAGATGCACATTTTGAAATGACCTTTGGAAGTTTTGACCATATCTCCATGACTGTTGTGAGACAATAGCATAAAATGGCTTCAAAACAAGAAGCAGCTGTATTACAACTTGGTAAATTCTAGTCCTTGAATGTTTTGCTGTGTTAATTCGGTTGTCTCGGAAGTCCTCTGCAGACAAGAGAAGGTCTGCTTGATGCTGGGATTTAGGATTGAGCCAGTGCTGTCAAGTACACCTCTTTGGGATTTTTGTATTCAGTCTTTGGGTTTAGTGATGCTTTGTGCTGATATCCTACTGGCATAAATACTCTGTGAGCAGGTCCCTCTGTGAGAACTTTGCTGTTTTTTATTAGATCCTAAACCTATTTACTACAAGAAATCAACCACTGCTGAAATTCTAGCCACCATGCAGAGACGAAGGGGGTCCACAGGATTACACTGGTGTGAAAAGAGACTTTGACCCCTTCACTATATTTAACACAAATCAAATGCCACAGTGGGATTAAAACTCCATGTATATTAACCATCTCTCCATACTTACCAACCTACAGTAACTATCTCCCTGCACCACCCCCCTTTCTAATAGTGGTATAAATAGTCCAAAGGTCTCTTGTCAACACAGCTCCCAGACTGCCAGCTCTTTGAGGGGCAAATGTACTTTGTTTTATTACTTGTATGGTGATCCTCAAAGAAGGGGATTTTGACCTTCTTAAATTCCTCCTGGAGATTAAATACCAAAACCAGCAGTCCACGAGGGAATTAATAGACAGCTTCAATACACACAGCAAGACCTTTGAAGGGGGTCAAGTTATTAACACACTGGGAAATGTAGATTCTATCTTCCGAAGCAGGATATATTTTGCATTCAAGATCAGATAATGAGAATGGGGCCTAGAAAGCTGCATTTCTGCAATGAGTTCTGCAACTCTCAGCAGATTTTCCAATTTTGCATATTTTACTGAGGACACAAACTTTGCTGACTTTAGAAGTTTTCACATAAAAGGAATGCACAACAAACTTCTGGGAGAAACTGGGCCTTGTATATTAACTGTGGGCCGATGTTTCTTTAGTTTTCAATGGACAAGGAATCTTACCTGGGGGCTTAATACTTATTCAACCTCGTACCACCTCAAACTAGACAACCCTATAAAAATTGTTTGGTTAATATTTACATATTTAAGGAAATTAATGTCAGGCATTGGAAGCCCTTTAAAGTTCCTTTTTGTGCACTTTTGGATAATCAGAGTTTGTATAAGCTATTTAAGCCTGATGATACCTAAATGGTCATGGAAAACTCATTTCAGCTTTCTTCCAGTGCATATTTGCACTGGAAGCATGATTAAAAATGTTCACTTCAACTAAGGTAGGTGGACCAAGGAATAAGGTTATGTGATAGGATCAACCAAAGGTGTAAGATTGATTCACCATTTCTGTAAAACTTTGATACTTTAAAAAAGTAAGGAAATACGACAGTTTAACAGTCCTCTCTTGTTTTTGAACTGCTGTGCATCAGTATGAGATAATACCTATGAAACGCCCAAGAAGGGTATAGCATCTTACAAAATGTCTTCTTTTCTTCTTCTCCCCTCCATTCGCTTTATGCTATTGGCCACTTCTAAACAACAGAAGTTGAGATGAAAGCCCTACAGTAAATGAAAATCAAGAAAAAATGAGTAAGTTGTAATATATCACTTGTTATGAAATATTCCTTTGGCACGAATTACAGTAAACAAACCAGCATCCATTCCAAAACAGCTGTAAACAAATCTTGACTGCTCCCTGATTGCCAAAAATCTCACACCACTCAAACTGACATGGAAAAAAGCATTAATGGTAGTGAGGAATGAATTTCAGGAAGGCTGGGTTTGATCTGGATAAGCATATCTGACAAATGCAAGCCTCCTGAGAGCCTATAAAAACAAGCTTTCTTGGGAGATTTCCTGCACTTCTGGTTGGGTTGGAAATGTCATGACAGCTGGCTTCACTGCAGCATTTGGGCACTCCAGGTTGTTTTTGTAGCCACAAATCAGGGAAACAAAGATGCCTGGAAAGGGAAGAAACCACATAACAATATTTAGAGCTTTAAGAGCAGTTCTGAGCCAGTGTGCTCAGTGTGCTTTTACATGCACTCAGCAGGAAGATCTGCTCTTCTCCCTCTGTACAGAAACAAACTGAGGAATAAAGGGTTGAAAACTGTTTTCTGTCTTTTTTCTAGCTGCATGCAGGATCTACAAATATTCAGGCCAATCCTTACTGTTCTAGCCTAGGGGCGCAGGAGAAGTGCAAAGGTAAAAGCTGTCACAAATCCATTGTACATGCCCACATTGCTGCATAACTTAACATCTCTTCCACCTTCTGTCCTCTACCTATGAATTAATTTGATTTATAAAATCCCAGTAACAACTTAAAAAAATGCGGTTCTCCCATGTGAAAGCCGAAGTGCAGAGGATGTGTAAGAGATCTGAATCCTAACCTTAGTGGCGTTTCTAGCAAAGTCAAAATAGACTTTGGCTTTATACTAATGATAATGTTAAGACATGCTATCATTTATGTACCAGTCTCATCTCATACAAACAAAAATTGACAGTGAAACTGTGGAACCCAGTGCCAAAAGAAGTTCTAGGTGCTAAAAGATTGAATGAATTACAAAAGGCAAATTAAGAGAAGAAGAATGTAGCAATGGCAATGCAAAACCTTGTATCATGCTCTGAAGTGCCTTCACTAGGAATTGATGGATGTCAGGGGAGTGTTCAGAGGCTGCGCCAGCACTTGCTAATTCTGTGCTTACCCTATTCCTTTGGGCATCCACACTGACTCTGCAGGATCACCAGGTATCGCAGGAGCAGAGGAAGGAGATCTCACTGCAGGAGATGGCTCCTGCCCTGAACCAGTGCAGAAGAAATGCCCCTTTGATGCCCATCCCACATGAGGATCAGATTTGCCCTTATCTTTGTGGGGGTTTTTACTGATTTGAACCAAAAAAAGCAATGCTGCTGGACAAAATCCTTCCTCTAATAAGACTTCTAGGTATGCTCTAGAAAGATTATTTCTCCTTACTGAGCATCTCCAGTGGGAGACATGCTCTTTCCAAAAGATACCCCAACTGAGGTCCCGTGCTGTAAACCTCACTAGGCAGTATGCCAGCCATGGACTATCAGCTGGGCTGTCACAGACATTTCCTGGAAATACATTGCTCCTTGGTAGCATTGAAGAACACTCCCCATCTCCCCATGTGGCTGGAAATAGAGCCAGATTTGCTGCCTTCTGCTGATTTCACAGACAGTTCAGAAACAAAAAGACTTTTTTTCCAAGGCAGACATTCATGGAAATGCATACAGAAGAGATGGTGAAAGGCTCTGGAGGGTGGAATGTCTCTCCCACTCTGGTCTTGCTGGGATACTTCTGTGTTTCCCCATGATTTCTCAGGCCACCTCTTGGACACTGCCCTTCCCATTGGCAGTCTTCTCTATCACATTATCCATCCTTGGCTTCATTTGGCCAAAGGACTGAGGAATTAATACTGTGCCTGCTTTGCAAGGTTATGTTACTTTTGAGCAGGGCTTCTGGTGTCATACTTCCTCATGACATGTGTGTTAGGAGGACCTGGGTGTTCTTGCCCTTTTTCAAGTGACAGGAAGGGTTAACTGGCCAGCTGTCTCTGCGGGTCAAGGCATAGCTCTTTCTGCCTCTGTGGTTTGTAGCTGTATCTGTAAAATATGATGAAGTATAAAATACTTCTGGCTTTTAATCCTTGGGTCAGATGCAACCCCAGTGTAACCCCATGGCTTTCCTACTGAACGAAACTTTGATTTCCTCCCGGAGGCTGTTGCAGGTTTTGCAAACAGAGTGGGCAGTGTTTTTGTCTTCCAGCCTAATTCCTCCATACATATCCTGGGAAAGAAAGGTGTCACCAAACTTGGAGCACAGGGACCAGAAGGATGTGACAAAGCATGTCTGTCTGCACAAGGCTCAAATGCTAGATCTGTTGTTCTTCTAACAAAAGAACCTGTTAAGGTTTATGAGCACAAAGGCCTTTGATGTTGTTACTTGGAAAATAGTGCCTTAAAGATAATAGAAGGTTTCATGGGCTGAGCCCTTGGCTGGGGGTTGGCAGCTAATGCCAGGAGAGCCGTGCTCCAGCAGAGACTCCCTCAGCACGTAAGCTTTCCTAAGGGCAGCCATGAAAGCACCCCTGTCTCTTCCAGCCATCTGGAGAGCGGGGATAGCTGCCTCCCTCACGGGGTCTTGAAGAACTGCATTACTGTTTGCACAGTTCTTTGAAGATAACTTTACCAGCTAACAGTTGCAAACTTGTTCCATGTCTTTGGTAGAGATTCATGTGGGCAGTGCAGGCAGCCACAGCCTCATGTTAAACCTGTACCAAGAGGAACTGCTTTCTTCTCAGCCCTTTTTCTCTGCTGCTCGGAGGCAAGCAACTGACAGGTCACTCGGCTCAGGGATTCAGTGGGATTTGGCTATGACTTTGTTCCAGTGAGGATCTCTGACACTGCTTCTTCATGGCAGCTAGCACCGAGGTATGGACGCATGGAAACCTGTTTGGGGACTGCCATGCCAGTCCCCTCACCCAGGTAAATACACCTTTCCTGGGGACCTGCCCTCTCGCAGGCACTGCCTGGTGTCTTCTCCTGCAGCTCATCTCCTTCCAGCACAGTCAGCACCACTGCCACCCCTCTTGTTCCCTTCTTGCCCTTGGGAGTTGCTGGTGGAGGAAAAAGTTGGTCATTTTGAAGGTGCAGTTGGCACCGTGAGTGAGGGCCTGCAGAACCCACGAGGGAGACCAAAGCATTGTAACAAGGAGGAGGCATAAATCCCTGGCAGGAGCTTTAATACTCTTACTGAGCTGCCAGTTATGATTTATCATCCAGTTTAGTTTTAATGCTGTTGCATCTTCAGTGCTCCTACCCTGTGCAATGACTGGGTCATTTCCCTTGGGAGGAAGAGGGGGAGTGCGTGAGTGTGTGTGTGAGGTGTGCATGTGGGGTGTGTCTGTGTGAGCATGTGCGCTTCAAGCTGCGTAACAGGAGATGAATTCAAAGTGCCTCCTCAGGACATTGTCGCCGTAGACGGGCACTTTGTTCATCTCTGTGGTGGAGCCGCCAGGCCCTCCAAGTCCCGATCACCATCCCAACCCAAAGCGAGTCCCATTTCAGCGGCGCTCCCCCTCCCCGCACCAGCACATAATGTTTCCATTGTGCCAATACTGTTTTTCTGGGGAAGCGGCAGGGATTTAAATATCATAAAGGCAGAAGTTGGGCTTTGATATACTGTCAGCAAAAGCTAAATACTGTAATTTCAAGCAATTTTCTCCGAACAACCCTTCCCACCCTCCCCCCTCCGGCCCCCAGCCCTCTCCTCTCCCTGGGCCTCCTCCCTGGTGCTTTTTTCCTCACAAGCCGTTCCATCGCTTCTCTCTCATGATCCTCACCCAGCAAATTAATGTGCTGCTGCTGATGAGAGACAGTGTGTTACTGTGAGCGCAGGCTCTCTTGTCTCCTCTCGCTATTACACCCTGGCAACTTCAAAGGTCCAGTCATCCTGTTTCCATCTTCCCGTGGGTCTGCAGGGCCTGACTCAATGGCGCAGTTCAAAAGTGCAGGCTGGATGGGATGGCGACAGCCCCAGCCCTGCAGTACTCCATAGACACGGCCGTGGTCAGTTCTGCAGATCTTCCCCTTCACCTCCTTGGGAATAATTGCCACACCGGGAGTTGTGGCAATTAACCGTCTTTCTCCCACTTTGCTCCTTTTCATTTCCATCTGAGGGGCAGACTTTTGTAGAAAGAGCCTTCTTTCTTTTTTTTCTCTTGACAACTATTTAATCTTCTGCGATCTGCCCTTCTGGGCTGCCTGGCAATTCCCCTGGTGGTAACCACGATGTTTGTTTTAGCCAGTAACAAGATACTGTTTTGAAAAGTAATTCTGATTACTCTGTGGATTTAGGCTTTATTTCGTATATGCTTTCTGTGGCAGAGAGATTGTTGCGATTTCTCCCTTGGTAACAATGACTTGCAGCTACACTGATCCCTGCTACCACAGGGGCAAGTAACCCAAGCAGTACGCACCCAAGGGGCTCTACTGCAGCAAGCCTGTGGCTCTTATTCCGTTGGTGCTGTGTTTTATTTTGCTTAGGCAGTACCTGAGTTTTTTAGCTCTCTGACTGCTGGAACAACTCGAATGCCAGCCTCAGTGAGAGGAGTACAGTAGCTCTTCCTCCCTGGAGAAAGCAGGACAGTCTAAGAATAAGGGGTAACTTAGAGCAGAAGAGGCTTATGTTTCCCCCTGTGGGATTTTATCCAGCTTGTGGATTATATTCACATGAGCTGTCCTTCAGTAGCTCCCTCAGGTGACCTAGACATCCGCATCTGCCTCACATAAAGCCTATGGAGAGCACAGAAAAAATAAAAGGAGGAAGACAGATGTTCCAGCAACCAGAGTGTTTTGCTGCGTAAAGCTGGGTTCACATCCTTGTGTTGTCACATAACCCTGGTTATGCCTAAAATCGGTGCTCTTCATTTTCTCCACCTCCAACAGAGCAGGAGAAAGGACACATTAGCTGCGGTTATATGATGTCTAAGTGTGCTCAGATTTTTTGTAGTTGTCCAGGGCTTGCAGAATTTACAATATCATAGGTTTATCAGAGGTGAACTTCAGTATGCACCAAACTCTGAATGATTCCAAAAAAGAATAAGCCCTTCCAGTAAACTACCTGTCTGAGTACAGTTTCATCTAAAGCAGGTCCTAAAAAGTTTGACAGGCTCCCGTGGGGTTTTGGAATGCATCACTGAAGGATCTGTTAAAATGTAAAAATTTGCCAAGGTTACAATTGAATTAAAACAGGTCTGAAGCTCCCAACCATGCCACTCCCATTACCTCAACATGATTTAAGTATGTTGGAGAAACAAGGAGGACGACAAGCCCATGCAGCATAGTAGTGTCTGAGTTGCTGGTATTAAGGCACTGAATTTCATCCTGACTGTTTCAATCTGAGTCAGTATTTTATGACCAGATTCTCAGATCTCAGTGGCTAAAAATCTTGCTTCAGGCATCCCTGTTGTGTTATTTTCCACATAATGACATCTTTGCGTGTAATGAGATGTTAGCAGCTCATTCACTGCTTACATATGTCTTGGAGGAGAAAAGTGCAATTTCTTGACTTATACAGTGATTAGGGTAAATGTAAGTTACTCATGGCAAATTTTGAGAAGTCCAAATTTTGGATATTACGGCAAGAATGATGAAGACTCAAAGGTATGTTTTGAGGGAACCACCTACTTTTGGAGAACTTGGCTTTTGCATTTGATTCATTTTGTGCCAGAGGTATGCCTCTCACAAACCTGCATGCTCATTTTGAAGGACATGTCATGTTGAACAGAGAACTGATTAAACCAGTTAGAGTGCAATGAGGTTCAAACCCTTACTAAAACCCTCCTCTCTATAATTTGTAGGGAAAAAAAACCACAGTAGAATCAAAGAGGTCCTTTGGGGGTCTAAAAATAAGCAAAATTCAGGAACAGCGCTTTGCTCTGGGGGAGATGACAGTGTTTCGTTCAAGTCACCCTTGAATTTGTGTGCTCTTCTTGCAGCGGTTTGGGTTACTGACAATTTTTCCTGATACAGTCACCTTGGAGTTCAGTATAGGATTTAGCCACCCACAGGGAGGCAGTTAAATGCAGATGTCTGAACACTAGATATCTAAATTCTCATAATAGTCAATGGAAATCCATTCAGTGTGGTCAGCAGAGTTTGAGTCAATTGCCTAAATATGAGCAGGTAGTGCCACTGGAGATAATCTTGGATATTGGGGTGTCTGCACAGGCTGAGAGGTACTGTGCAGAACCTGTGGAGAGCTGCATCCTCACAGGTCTGCAACTGGGGGCCGCACAGGAAACCATCTGATACCTCTGATGTCTCCTGGTGCCTGTGTTTAAGCGCTAAATTGAATCATTCTCATCTAACACTATTCTTCAGCTAACAGGCAAGAGGTATCTCCTTTAAGGTGACCTGAATCCCTATCTAAATGCTTAACTCTGCCTGATAGTACACTGTAGTCTACATGAAAAAGTCTAAGGCTGACACCAATGGCCCTGCTGCTTGTCTTCTACTCCCTGAGCTCCCACTCCTTGAGACCCAGGCACCCTTTACAGCAGCCTAGATCCCAGGGCCAAAAAAGGTGGTTCTGGTCAGCACTTGTCTATTGGATTTAGGTGGGAAACTTCTCATGTCAATCTTCTTCAGAACACAACTTTTCAGGTTGTTGAGCCTTTAGTGAGACGTGTGTCTTGAGTCTGCTTGATGATAATCTTCCTGGAAGATCTCTTCCAATGCTCATGCAGACCCTCTGAGGACGGGAGGCTTTCTGGGAGCTGTTTGGCTGCAGTCACATGGTGATGTGTACCCTGGTGAGGAGCCTAGCCCTCAGATGAGAGCTGGGGATATGAGGAACCTGAATGGCAGATCCTAGCAGCAGTAGCAACAACTCAAGGGGACACAACCCTGGTTGTGAGGATGTCAAAATACTTTGCTTTGGCAATGTCAGAAGACTGTATTTTGCACAGATATTTACCAGAACTTTCTGCGTCTTGAGAAACTTTGGCTATTCAAGATTTTTGTTTCTGATGACAGCAAATGGGCAATGGCCACTGTTTCTCAGGGTCAGAAAGTCTGATCACCTGCTGAGCAGCAGCCTGAGAAGTATCTACAAGCAAGGGAACAGAGAAATGGTTTTGCTCTCATGTTTTTCTGTCTTTCATGTTACACCACTCCTTGTAGCCTGCATCGGTGAGTACAAAGTACCTCCTGGATATGACATCATGCCACAGAAAACAGACTAATGAGGCAAAGGAAGTGAAGCTCACTTTTCTGCAGGGAGGCTGGCTCTGATCACCTGGTTGTAGTTAAGACAGATCACACTGAGCAGTTCTGCTTTGTAAAAGCTGAATTTCATTCTGTGTTACTGCATGTTTATCCGATATCTTGTAAAAACTGCTGTCCATTTCTCCTGCCTTTAGATCTTTCGCTTTTTTGAAATGCTAAATCTCCAACTGTGACCCTTCAGCAAAACCAATTCACTTCATCAAATGAATCCTGTGACTTTGATTATGTAGGAGTTTTCATTAAAGGGGTCCAAAGTAAAGCAGACAAGGAAATGTCTTTGTGATTTGCAGCAATGCACTGAGAAACAAAAGGAAATGGATGGCAGAGATAAGGAAAATAAAATAGCCACAATTTTTTAATAAGGGGAATGGAATTTCCCCTGAGGGCCTGTGTTAAAATGCTCTTTAGTAAAACACAAGCAAAACTCATAGTAGCAGAACTTAAATACAAAATATTGCCAGCTTTGAGCAGCACAATGAAATTACTAGTAGTCAGAAAATGCTGACATGAAGGCATTACCAGCATATTTTAAACTCTAGATAACAGTGCTTCCAAATAAACAATTGGCTATTATGGATTTAACCATAAAACTGAAACTGTCGTGTGCACGGCTGCCATGACATATGCAGCAGCAGCAGCACATTTTGCACTTTGTTTTCTTTGATATTTTAGTTGTGGAGTTCAATTATGGCACAAACATTCTGATTCCTTCTGGCTTGCCTGCACTGTGTTTTGCAATTTTAGAGAACAAAATCATCTGTGGATGCTGTGAATGGGACTAGTTTTATCTTCCATGGGATCATTATTTAGCTAGTACCAGCGTGCAATGCAAGGGCAGTATGTTTACAAAGGGGTCTGCTTAGCATGTATACCAGCAGAGACTGTGTAGATCAGTGCAGAAAATCAGTCAGGCTTGCTGACAGTCTCACCTGTAAATCCTATTTATTTCTTCCGCATGGATTTCCTGGTAGCATAACATTAAACAATTAAGGAAAGGAATTTGATGCTTGTATTTTTTGATTATTTTTGTGGTTTGGATGTTCTTATAGGAGAAATGTGTTTCATTGTTATTCCATTTACAAACTCCATGAAAATGATCCAAACAACCATCACAGAGCTGCTGTCTTATGTAAAACCCAGTAGAACTATGCAGCAATGTTGCTTATGAGTTGAGTTTGTCTTAATTAAAAGTTAGAGCAGATCCTGGGCTGTGATATATCTCATGTGTTTATTTTTTTTAATTTCTTCAACCAAACACAGTACAAACCTCCCAAAAGGGCTAACTGCTAACCTTTCAGCATCATCTCTTTTCTTGTGGCATTGCCAAAAGAGCTGATTATCCTTTTAACAATTATAAAAGTCTATTTTACCACTGTCCCACCATTTGAAAGATGCTGAAGGGATTTTGTTCAAAGTTTCCACAAAGATTACTCCTCTAGCAGAGACCAGCACGGCTGACATCAGCCCAGATCAGTTAAAAAAGATCAACATGGGGAAAGAAGTTCAGGGCTGAAAGTGTCCTGCAACTTTGAGGGAGAAATGAACTTGGCACAAATCTGAAGTCATTTCCCTGCAGCAGCTCGAGCTGCACTAGCCCAGGGGCTCTCAGCTGGAGGGAGCCAGGACGTGGTGGGAATCAGCGCCTGGGGTGGGAGAGCCAGATGGGCTGCAGGTGGATGGGACAATGCTCCTTACAGGAACAGCAGCCCCTGCCTTCCACAGTTGCAGAAGGGCCATGAGCAAACACAGTGGGTGCCCTGGGAAACTGTGAAAGGATTCATAGGCATTGGGCCAGAAGAGTCCATTAGATCATCTTTTCCTTATGGAGGGCCAAATGTAATTTTCAGATACCTTTTGAGAGCCACATGGTGGCACACCCTTTAGTATCAGAAAGTCTACATTCTCAGCAAGGCATCAATACCCAGGAGAAAGGACAAGATTAAATTTCAAGGTACTTGTAGGAAAACCATACTCACCCATTATCTAATGACCTTGGAAATTCAATTACAATGTCTGAGATCTAAAGTATGAATGATACTTCCCACTGCTACGCAAGCTAGACAAAAACAGTGAACCCAGGGGCCCCTTCCAGCTGTTACATGTCCAGGATGGTCTTTTTCTTCCTCTCCTTAGGAGTCCATGGGACCCCATCAATGTCAGTGGGACTGACCATTTCTCCCTTTGCCTATGAATGTCAGGTTGAAGGTTTCATGGAGAGCAGCAAGAGGTAAAGGGACAGGCTGGTCCCCGTGGAATGGCACTAGGCCCTGCTCCATGGTGGCAGGACACACAGCAGGTATGGGAATATGGCAATAAGCTGTGGGCCATGGCACAGCTAGCAATGGCAAGCTGTCTCATTCAGAGAGGGATGGCAAGTGTTGCAAAAGTGGTATGGAGCAGGGTAAAATCTGAGCCTGACCCAGCCTGAGGGTGGGTAAGTTGCCTTTGCTGACACCTGACTGTGGGGTTTCACCCGTGTCCCCTTTGGCAGAGCCCCAAGAACTATCTTCCACCATCACAGACCCAGAAAAGCATCTGGTCTCTGTTGGGAGATGTCAAGAGCTGGAGAAGCCACCATTTCTTCTGCTTGTTTATTCTGGTTGTTAATCTCCTTTCACTGATTAAAACTTTATACTTTTTTCTCACTTGAATTTGCCTGGAGTTAAGTCGCAGCCATCACCTCTTGTTATTCTTTTCTCCCCTGGATTAAAGAGCTCTGCCATGCCCAGAGTTTATGTCCACGACAGTATTATGCTTTGTAATCACATCATCCCTTGATCTTTTTGATTAGGTCAATAGGCTGAGCTCCTCAGTCCCAGAAAGATCTCTTGTAGATAGCAGTGATGAACAGAAACACTGATTTTGTGCTAGATTGTCTTCCCATGCAGCTGAGTGCCTGGGACCAGGTTTCCCTGTTTAACATTACTGACACAGGAGCACAGGCCATGAATATGGGTGAACATTTGAAAGGATTTTGAAAGGATTAAACAGATTCCCCAGTCTCTGTAACAATATACTATTTTTCAGTGAAGGTGGCCAAGCTACAAAGCTTTGTACCTATTCAGTATTTTCCCTCCTTGTGAATTTTCCTCAGCATCTTCTGCTTTACTTACCCTACTTCATCCTTTTGCAAATACAGTAATACTTACTGCCTTATCCTGGTTTAGATTAAATTACACTGAAGCTGCCAGCTCAAGATCTGCATAAAAACAATTGTGTTTCTTTATGTAAGCTCCAGGATCAGTAGCTGTAACAGCAGGACACAAGCAGTCAGGGAGCACAGCCTGGAGAGGGGCTGCTCTGTGGCTGATGGCAAGTACCTGTCCCCCAGCCTGCACACCCAGGGGACCAGTGATGGTACAGCATCTGTCTGGGTGAGTAAAAGGGATGAAGGGTGCCCAGAAGCAGATGCAGAGGAGAGGCAGGCTGGCAGCCGGCATGCCAGACCACACAGAGCAGCTTTGACAGAAGGAACAATCTGGGAGGACACCGGAAGAAATTTTGTTTTGAATGGGGAGCAGATAATTGTCTCTGGTTACATGAGTTGTTCTATGCCCAGTACAGTCTGTCTGTAAACAAAGGGAATTGCATTGAGGAAATAGCTAAATTTATATTCAGTTTCTTCTGCTAATAAATATAATCTGCAGGATTCAAAAATCTGGCTACCTAATCAGTTTGGAAGAAGGTAGTGGCATTTGGTCAGTAGCAAAGTAAACAGAGAAACTAAGTTTGCAGTGGTACCTTTGTCAAGAACATGTTGGTGCTCAGGGATGTCTCTTGCATTCAACAGTACAGCTGGATTTTTCACCCTGGGTTTTGTTCATTGGAGTTGGGGTGTACGGCTAGAGACCATGGAGCAGAGCACCAGCTCCCCTCTCTGACCTCATGGATCTCATACAAACACTTTCAAGTCCCCATAGAAGCTACACAGATAATTTGGTACCAAAGAGCTTTCAGGAAAATGGCAGCAAAGCCCCCATATTCACTGTGGGGATGGATGGCAGGACACACAGCTGGGTTTTGGTGTGGTACATAACACTGATACTAGCAGACCCAGTTGCCATCCCCATGCACGCACCTGGATCACCTGGCGGCTCTGGTCATGGTGATCCTTGCTTTTGGTGCTGTGAGCCATGGCCTAATGGCTTGAATTCTCTCATGGCCCACAAGCTGCACATCAGCCAAGTGACCATCCCTGTTCTAATGGTGGCTTCCTGACTGCTGGTGATCCCTTGTATTACTTACCTCCCTTGCAGCTGAAAATAGTGATTGCAACATCAATCAATTAACTTATCTTGCATTTTCTTCTGTAAAAATTACTGAATGTTTTAAGGTAGGGTAGTGCAAAGATGATAAATGCTATTGCATAGCAGCAGTAACTTAAAAACACCCAAGAAGAGCTCTTTCTCTCTTTTTCTTTGTGAGTGGGGAAAAAGTTAACAACAAATCTCCTAATGTACTTCTAGGCTGAGATTTTTGCCAAGTGAATATTTATGCCCAAATCTGAAAGATGGGGCATATAATGGAAGTGTTGAAATACTCTCAAGCAATCTGGAGCTGTTTGACGACGTACCCTACAAGGTCAGTCCTGTTTGCTGTTAAAATCAATGATGAGGGCTATTAAATTAGTGTTTCCTTATAAATTTAAACTTCCTTTAAATTCATGGTGAAACAGGATCAGGCCCTTCATTTAGTTTGTTTCTATCTTGGTAGGAGGTTTCTTTTTCCTCTAAAATATGCCTATAGATTAACCCATGATCCCTGTTGTCCATGTGTGCTGGCAAGGTCCTCAAGTAGTTACAGTGCTTCAGACACAGCATGCCAGATTACGTGCGGTCCTCTTGTCACCGGGGGGGTCACAAATTGGGGGATGCTGGTTTTTTTTTCGTAAGGATTGCCGAATTTTCCGTGCAAATTCTACCTCCTAGAAATAAACTGAAAATTTTCTTTCATCAAGAAAACAAGGAAAACATATTCTCTGCTTTTCTTGGGATTTCAGATGGATACAGTTGAAAGCAAGTTCCTTACACTTTTGCCACTGGTGAAGTGGTGATCACACATTTAAAGTGTCTGCCCTTGGCTTAAATCCTTAGACCTAGGCTTGGATTTCAAAGCTCAGCAGTGTTAAAAGGTAAGATTTTGATTCAGACCCTGTCTACTGACAACATAGGTTGCTCTGATATTTTCCTTTTCTTCTCTTAAACACAAGAACAGTCACCACAACATAATAAAAAAGTACTCCTTTGTAGTTCTGTACTTTCCCAAGCTCTCAATGAAAACAGACAGAGCTAATGCTCATCTGTGGTGATGAAACCACTACTACCATTTCCCTTTAACCCTCTCTGTCTCTGCATTGAATCCTCCCAGATGCAAGTCGCAGCCATTTCCACACCAGGCAGCTCCTTCCCCTGCACTGTGGCCTTTCCATGGTGGAGGAACAGTACTAGCACAGGGTTAGCTTCTCTGCACAGCTGGGGAGTTCAGTGGAAATCTGTCTGCAGGACTGGCCAGTTATGGCAGGAGCTGCCCCATGGGCAGCAGAGCTCACTTGCCCCTTTTGCCCCAGCACTTGTGAAAGGGCTGTGCAGCACATTGACATTCACAGCGACAGCTTACATTGCTGAGCGAATACAAGTTTTACCCAGTAAGATTCTGGGCTGCATTTTGCTGTGGTTTTATTACAAATGTGTAAATGAGAAGTGTTGGAAAGCTTGCAGGTTTGATGAGGGTTTTTTTGAGTTCTTCCATTTTTCAGTTTCTTTGAAAACTCCAGAGAATCAGCTGTGTCCCAGCTCCTGACCCTCACCCCCTTGTCTCATTTAAACATGCACAAAAAAGCCTCTGGGGGAAAACTCTGGGGGCTGGACCCTAAATCACATGTGAAAGTGGAAAGTTGAGGTTTTTTCTTTAAAAAAGACACATGTTGTATAGTTAGTTATTTGATGTGAAATGTATTGGGTTTGCAAATATTAACTAAGAAGTGTTGTTCAGTTAGGAGGAAGCTCTTCCCTTGCAGGAGAGGAAAGGCAGCCCCCACCAGCTGTGCACATCCTTCCATCCAATCAGACAGGTCTCATCCTTTGTAGTGCGTTGCCCAGCCTTCCCTGAAGATAGAAGAAGAAAAGCAGACTGTTTAGGGGCTAGACTGATATAGTTCATATCCAGTATGCGCAGGCTCTGTTTTTAGTAGGGTCCTTCCCAGTGAGGGACCTCCCCTCACTCGCCCTGGAAAAAGAATTTGCAGACCTTCGAACTCTATCTGCACCTCAGACATTGAAGAGAGCAGCCATCACTGTCCTTCTATGACATCTGAGCTTTCTCTATGACCTGGCCAGGAATAATGAATTGCAGAGGCAGGTCCCATTACCTCCTGCCACTGCAAGGATCCCTCTTTCACTGGGATGTTGCAACTGAGCACACTGTTTTGAGTGCACAACAGACAGTGCAGTGGCAATGCTCCTCACAGGGGCCCCAGACCCTGTTTGCTGTGTATGCTCCACAAATTACTCACCTCACCTCTACTCAGAAATGCTGCTGCTGCTTTTGTGGTGAGCCAGGCTTCGCAGTAGCCCGCCACAGGAAGCAAAAGCAGCTAATGAGTCCAACTGCAATGGTGGGGAGGGGGTGAGTGGAATCTGAAGACACAATCCTGTCCCTCAAATTGGAATGTATTCAGGAGCCAGTGGTTAATGCAACCATTTTTTTGCACAAAATGCCTTGTGACTTCAGACAGCCACATACTTATATGATCATTAGAATTGCCTTCTACCCTCACTTCTGTTTTCTCAGCCTGTTGATTACTCTGCCTTTACAGTCTTCCTATGTTATAACAGCCTGGAGTCCCAGGGGTGGTTCAGGGCTGCATCAAGCAAGGGCTGTCATCTAGATTCAGCAGGGTGTTTCAGTGATTAATGTTCTCAGATGTTTTGGGAAGAATCGCTTCTATGCAGTTGGGCAAATGAAAGCCATGC
The DNA here is from genome assembly GCF_034315485.1 of Pezoporus occidentalis. Taxonomy (NCBI): domain Eukaryota; kingdom Metazoa; phylum Chordata; class Aves; order Psittaciformes; family Psittacidae; genus Pezoporus; species Pezoporus occidentalis. Next base: position 282,785 of record NW_026913800.1, on the reverse strand, counting down.
ACCTTCAGAAACACACATGAGCCCTCCAGAAACACACAGGGAGCCCCTTACCAGGCACTCATTCCTTGTGGGCTTCTCACATTCTTTTGGCACAGATGATGTCATCAGTTATGTTGCTTGATAGCAGATCTGCAGGGAATGAAGTGCAGCCCCACGAGCTCACTCGAGGGCAGGATACCAGCCTGGACTACTCTCTGATGGGTGCAGCAAGGGCTGAACTGGATACTGCTCATTCTCCCCTTCACTGGGCTTCCATCAGCTGGCCAAGAGGTGCAGGGTGAAACCCTGGAGAAGGCTTGGGAACAGTGATGCCATGGTACCTGAAAGAAACACTTCTGGTAATCAATGGCCATGGTCTCTCACTCCCCAGCCTTATGAGTCAGTGAGGCTACCCATACCCTGCACAGATCCATGAGGATGGCAGCAGCTGGGAAGGAAAGGCTGTGGGTAGACAGGACTGAAACTCACAACTGTCAAGGCTGTAGCCTGCATCCATCCAGCCCCTCCTCCTGGAGCATGTGAGCCAGCTTGCAGCAACTGAACACCTTGGCTTTGGCGACCATGGTCAGAAAGGCCAGAAGCAGCAGAAAGGGGGACCCCATTCCTGCAGGGCTGCTGATCCTTGTGTACCAGAATCCTGAGGGTGAAAGTTAAAACCCAGGCATAAGCAGGCAGTAAAGCACAGTTAGACACCCAAGGCCAGGTAGTGACAGGGCTGATCCTAGTGACCCCAGGCTGCTCCTGCCTGCTCTCAGGGTGTGCACACCCATGTGTGCGGGCATGCACGTACACAGTGACTGTGCTGGATAGCCTGTGCCTCAAACAGGTTTTGTCAGTGCAGACATGGAAAACGCAGAGCTTCAGGCACTGCCATTTTGCAGCTCTCTTATGTTAGTGGTGAAAGGTCAGGTGTCCTGTGGGAACTGGAAAGCTGACAAATGGGACTCACTAAGGGAAGAGTTACATGCTTTAGCTGCTCAGACATCTCAGTCTCTTAGCCTGTTGATGGTCAGCCTCTGAGCAGAAGCTATGATGTGCAGTGGCCTCACTGCTGTTGGGAAGCCATAACCAAAATCACCAACACTTAGCTTTGGTTTGCACACCAGCCTTTTACACAATTACCATCACATACAGTGAGTCACATCCTATAAGTCCAGCCACTTTGTCCAAAGAAAGGTTTCAAATCTGCTCTTTAACAAACAGCATTAAAATCCTTTTCTTGGGCTTATTTCTCTGTCATCCCTCCTTTCTTCTTTTCCTCCTCCCTCTGCACCCTCTTTCACCAAACCTGCCAGGCAGTTTGCTTTCTGGTCTTGCAGTGCAGTCCTGCAGCCTGCCCAGCTACACCCAGGTGTCTGTGAAACCAAAACCATTTGCAGCCCTACAGAGCGGTTTGCAGCAAGGGACAGAGGCAAGGGGTACCTCCGGTGCTGCCTCCAGTGATCATCCTCTGCAGGCAAGGACAGTAAAGGCTGCTTAATGAAAAAAAACATGTATACTTAGAGAAATTGGTACCTCCAGCAATAAGGTTCAGCACCAGGCCTGGGGTAGATAACTCAGAGAGGCATCCCCTGGAAACTGCTCACCCTTCCAGAAGCCCCCTGCCCCATCACCCAGAGATGATGCCCTGCAAGTCTTGCCCCATGCCAAAGGAACAAGGATCCAGCACAGCCAGGGAGCATTGTAGCTGTGGCTGTGCTTTTCAGGGAAAGCCCTTTGGGGTTCATGTTCTGTTTCACCTGGAAACTAATTTGTCAAATGAGTCTACTGTCAGGGGTGTATTTTATATTTCAAGGTCGTATTGCAGGGTACTTGCACAGATAGAGAAATACCACCTTCTCACCGAGCATAACAGCACAAGTGTTCCCAGTGCATCCAGATGGGCAGAGATAGGATGTTCTGTATTCATGGAACAAAATTCAAGTGAATTTATGTACAAAATGCTTTTAGTTTTTAGAGGGAGTTGCCTATGAATAAATGGCAAACCAAGAATTATTCCACAAATCAATCAATGAGCAGTGGCAAGTAACAAATGACACACATTAGGTTAGATGCTGTAAAGAAAATTAGTGAGGAGGTCTTCCAGTCAAGGCAGTAAAAAGAAAAATGAACATGCCAGCTTTCATCAGACTTGTGGCAAGGACCCAAAGAGGTTTTCTGTATGTCCTGGAGTGCCCAGTGCTTGCTCTTGGTGTGTTGGCACCTCCAGCTGAGTTAATGAAAGCCACTTCTGCCCTGCAGGCTGGTACCACCACGCTTCTGAGCCAGGGTCTGGCCATACAGCAGGTGGAGATGTTTCTTCACTCTTGTTTTACCATTCTGGTATCTCTTTGTTTTCAGCCATGAACACTAATAAACTCAATGAAAATTAGAAAATCACTTAGAAGAGGAGCAGTGTAAAGAATCTCCCCCTTATGGGAGCATTTACTTTAATTTAAACTGTCTAAAGATAATGAATAACAGGGCTCCATAATGACATAATTTGCTCATCTTCTTGGTTTCAAAGTATTTTTTAACAAGGAAAATGAGGTTTTGAACATGTCTGTGATATCTCCTCTGGATTAAATATTAATCATGATGCCAAAGTAATAAATACAGAAATCCTGCCTGGTTGTTCTGACATGCAAGTCCCTAATTGTGTGGGAAGCTGCTCAGATGGGTTTCAGTTTCAGCAGGAGATAAAATGCCACAGAGCCAGTGCAGTATCTGTGTCGCTACAAGATTTACAGCTCGATTCCCTGCCTGGAAACAAAGGAACAAATAGCTGCATGTCACGCACTGAACTGAAACATTATGGATTATATTATTACTCGAGTTTCTACAGGACTTCTCAGTGGGGGAAAAAAAATTCTATTAACTCTCTTTTACGACTACCAGCAGGGCAACATGAGGGGAATAATCTCCTCCATTTATAAGCTCTGGGGGCCTTAAAACCTGAATAGCAGCCCAGGAGCTTTGTCACAAGGTCTGGCTGTTTCCTTTTCTTCATAAAATTCCTATCTCCATTAATCTGTGTTTATTTTCCTTCTGCTTTTTAATTTGCTTAATGGACTTCAGCCGAAGTCTCTCCTAGAAGTCAGAGGAAAGTAAACTCTGATAAATCCTTTGGGACTTAATAGTCACAGTTAAGCACTTCTTTGGATTATTTTGTCTGACTTTCATCTTTGCTGCTGCAGAAATGTCGGCTGCCTGGTACCACAGCCCTAACCCCATGACTTAAGAGCCTGGGAATGAACTCACAAAAGATATCCCTCTTTCTTTCTTCTTCTGCAGGCGTGGAAATAAAACAAGACTAGATTTAAACTCATAAAAGGCAACTGGGGTGTCCTTCACGTGTTTGACCCATATAGAAATCACGTTGGATGCTCAGCTCTCCTCAAACTGCCAGTCTCTGCTGATGTCTCCCATCTCCAGGCTGCAGTTCTCAGGGGTGGAAGGAGGAAGCCCCAGCTGGGCAGGAGCTGCTGTGCCTTGTACTGAACCCAGGCTTAGTGCTGGGGAGCACAGCCTGGTCCGGGCACCTCCAGCCTTAGCTTCCTGAACCCAGGTTTTGTCACTGTACAGGAAGTACCGGTTGTTCCTCCATTGTGCTGCCTGGCACCCTCTCACATCAGCTCCCAGCACAGATAGGGTAAGGAGGGCACTATAAGAACCCAAGCCTCATGGGGACTCTGCCCTCTGGCAGCCCATAATGGGCATCAGAGCCCTCCTGCAGGAGAGGTGACCTGCAACATTTCTTTGTTCCCAGTCCTACTGGCATCACCTGCTCAATCATGTTTCACATTATTAATCTATTGTTTTCTTTTCAATGGGTAGGCTTTGAATGACAGCCAACCTCAGTATTAGTCTCTAAATACCTTTTTGTTAGGAATCCAAATCATTTGTGTTCTAACTCGTATATTACTTCCCATGCAGCAGATTTATTTTTGCACAGCATTTATTCCTGCAGGATCTGCTTACTCAAAAATTGTATTGTATAATTAGGTCCCAACTGCCTATTTCTAATCCTAAACAAAGGTTCGCTTTATTGTTCATTTCAGCAATTCACGTTTTCATTTTACTTCTTCTGTGTATGACAGACATAATTAATTAGGTCCCATTCCACCAACCTTTCTATTTCCTTAGTCTAATGATCAAGTTTTTAAAAGCCCTCCATGGTTTGCCATGTTGCTGGAGCAATTTACACCTGTTTGCCTTCAGTTAAACTAAGGCATGAAGCACTAAGAGCTGAGCTCCTCTGACTGACAAACTCTGGTGTGGACAAACGATGGGCCCATTGTATTGCAGTTGAGATTTATACATGTTTTGGCCCTCAGTCTGACTCCTGACTGAGGGCAATTTGTTCCTAAAGAAAATTTCCAGCATCCTGATTTTGTTTGACCCACTTGGTAAAGCTGTCACCTGTGAATGCATAGGCTTTTCTATCAGCGGCAGTGAGTAGGTGGGCATGGAAAAGGTAATTCTGGCCATTTTTATAAAAACACACTGTCGTGTGAGAAGAAAAGCTGATTCAGTGGGCAGGCCCCATATCGCAGATATATCCAGGCCTGACTACTTTGCCTTGGATCTGTTTTAATTCCCTTGGTATTAAAGGGCTCATCTGCCATATACTAACCATAAATCTCAATGATACCTTCACTAAAACATATCTGAATGTGCTTTCTTGGGGTATCAGATGGTTAGCCACGATGCAGCTTCAGCTTGCCTTTTTGTAGCATCATCTGACCTAGTAATAATGAGAGATCAGGAGCTGGAAGTTAATCTTGTGAAGGTATGTAATTACACAACTCTAGGGTCTGAAGACCTTTTTGAAAAGAGCAATCCAGCACTTAGGGATATCAGCAAATAGACTGTGGTAACATCCCAAGGAAAGGCACTCTTTGAAACGGCTGAAGGCTTTGTTGAACTGAGGTGAGTACCATCACTGCTTCACAGAACAGATAGATGTTGGTGTGTAGAATTCAGGCAGCTCAGGGTGTAGGAGAAGTGTGGCTGGGAGAGGACAAAGCTCTGCTGGATGCAAAACCCACCCAAGAAGCTGGGTAAATACTATGGCGGTTTGCTCTGCGGAGGTTGCTGCTGCTGGTGAGCTTGCTGGTGGCTTCCAGGATGGCTGCGGGCCAGCACAGGGTTGTCTGCACCACTCCGCACACACAGCAGGGATGAAAGGGGCCAAGCACGCCATTGCACAAGCTGATGTGCCTCCTGGGATGGGCTGGATTCAAATCATCAGGAGTCTTATTTTGGAGCTCCCAGTGGTGGAACAAAAGCAGAGATCCTGTGTGTTCTGTGAAACTCACGCTAAGGAAAAGCTGCACAGCTTGGCCTGGGATGACAAAGAGCAGACTGGACCCTGCTCAAATGAGCCACTTTCCATGGGTGGACAGGAGCTTTGTGGCTTACTAGTCCAGTTCACTGATCCATGCTCTGATGTCTGGGATCCTGCTAACAAAATTATCACATCTAGTAAGAGTCAAAGCTGCTTTGTGGGAACCATGAGTTTCCTGTCTTCTTTGCATTTGTGAAGAAAGACTTTGTCATGTTCCCAGGGTAAAAGTCACAATTTGCATTAGGAAAATATAAACAAAATGAAAAGATCGGCCCTGTGATAGAGCCAGCACAACAGATTCAGGAAAGTACTAACTAAATGCTGCACAGCGGGTGGATTTTGATTTATATTTCTAAGCCTTTTTGGTTTCAAAATACAGTATTCTCTCTCTTTCATCTCCAGATCCCAGCCAATACAGAACAGAAACATAGCTTTTGGCGGTCTTCAATTTTTAGCTAAACTTGTTTGTGTTCTCTCTTTGTGCTTGAAGCAGAGCAGTAGCAAATTACATTACTGCTTCTCAGTTTGTGACACACTTGACCATGTTTTTTCAATAAAAATGACACCACTTAACTTCGCTGGGTCAGTAATGAAGCAGCAAGAAAGATTTTGTTTGGCAAGAAAAACCAGCTAAGAATCCAGAGCTTCTTACAGCTAAAGCAAAATAAAGGATTTAGGTTAATTAGACTACTTATGAACTCTAAACTCTTTTCTTAATTTATGCGTTATGGTGAAATGTATCTCCGTGGCCGTTTTGAGCAGTCTTCCACACGCTATGGGAATATTTTTCCCACTCTGCACAGCAGTGGCATTGTGCAGACACTGCAGAGCAGAGCTTGTCCCTGGGGTACCAATGGGAGCCTTTGTGTCTGCTTAACCAAGGAAGAGGTATGTCCCCTTGACATGAACCAGTACCGCAAACCTGGCAAACAGTTCCCATCAGAGATGGCCGGATGTCTAGAAGCGGGCAGGGATAGGCTGTCCTTTGCTTCTAGGGCCATGTCAGCTTGGTGGAAACATCTCAGCTACACAACTTGCCTGAGGACTCAGATTTCAGTGCACTTCCATCACTATCCTGTTTCGAGCTGAGGGACCGGTCAACTAAATTGGTCCTGAGGACACTTATGCTTTCTGAGAAAAGCTTGGAGGGTAACAGGCTCTCTACCACTTTTGGGAAAAGAAAGATAATTTCCAGGAATGCCGGAGAGAAAGACCCAAATCTTGCTTCTCATAAACCTGATTTTCTCTCACCTTTCTGTTATTTCAATCTCATGACATCAGCATCTCTAAATGTGGCAGCATGCTTGAAAACACATGGTAGCAAGTCTCACTTGCATTGGAGCTGGCTAGGTACAATCACAGCACACCTGACAGGAACGCAGCCTAAAACCAGGTATTTTGTCTGACATTTCTAGTGGGTAATAGTAATAGTGGGTAATTAGTCAGTCTAATGCTTGCATTTGATGAGACCTCCTGAAGCAGCTGCTCAGGCTTTAAGAAGCTGGTACTCTGCTTGAGGCACAGGAGGGCTGGTGGATGGTTGTGCTTGCAGGAGTGCAGCCCTGGCTGGGGTAGGGGTTTGCATCTCCAAGTATTCCCATGGAAGCATCATTCCCCATGCAGCCTGTGCCAAGGTGCGGATGCCATTCACTGTTTTTCAGGGAAATGCAGACCTTCATCAGAACATTCACCAGTGGGTGATGAGTTTCTGTTTTGGGAAGTGACCTTCCATGTCACCTGGGAGCAGCGCATGGTACCCAGGTGCACAGGGAGCTGGGGCTGATGCATCCTAATGGCATCAGCTGTGCACCCCTGCATTTAGGACAGGGATTCCTGCTTGGCACCAATTTGCACTGGGCCAGCACCTAACCCTCAATGCATCTGCAAGGCACCAGTGCATATGCAGTGAATCTCTTGCAAAAAGAGTAATTGCACCCTTCACCTAAAAGCAACTTTTTTTCTGTCTGAGAACCACTCTTCATGCACCATAAATATTTGAGGGATGGCATTGGCTTCAACAGCATATAATGTGGATGGCACTGAACCTTGTTATTGGAAATGATCTATGTTGACAACCATGCTTTGGCTTTGCCTTGAATTTTATTCTCTGTAACTGCCATGGCATTTGTTTTGCAGTGTCAGGCCTTTTTCCAGTCACAACAGTCTATTTCATCCATGTCCTTATCTCTTAAGAACAGCAGTTCAGTTATGGAAGGACTGCTGGTGCTTGTCTGAACTCACTTAATTTTGATGGAAGGGGTAAAGAAGGCATTTTCGTTTATATCTGAAAGGGAATTTGTTGTTTTCTCAAGTTCATGCATGGCTGGCTTTAGTTGGTTTATTATTATTATTATTATTCAATTGAAGTTATGCAGCTAAAAAGCTTCATGTAAAAAGCTGGGAATATTTGCATATGTATGCACACACACACAAATACATATGCACACATGTATGTACATATACACACACATAATCTTTATTTTCAAATTGAACTGTTTCCTAATACTGAAAATGCAGAGAAAAAAAATGTTATGAATTCTCTTGAATTAATGACACCCTCACATTCTCCATTTACAAATGGATCATGTTTTCCTGAACAAATTGACAGATTTAGTTTTTTAACAGCCTTCATGCCTGTCTAATAAATAGACTGAGTGTGCTTTACTGTGACTGTTCCTGACACCTAAATTTCACACTCAAGAGAATATTGGAAATGCTATTAGCTTAGAGGGGTATTTGAATTTATTTGTGGTTTGGCAACAAAGCAAATAATATTTGATGTCATATTTGTTCCTATTTGTAAGGGAATTCAGTATTTTTGGAGACGGAATGTTTATCTGTGTTTATCCATGCATACGACATGAGTTAACTGCATTAAAACTGTTAATACTGCATGAGAGGTGGCAGAATGTTTTTGTGCAAGTTGTTCCTCCAATAGAAAGATGAAGAAAACTATTTCTGAAGTTTGTCCAATTCTGATGACTGAAAATTACACAGAAAGCGAATTTGCAAATAAGTAAACAGATTTCCAATTTGCTGTTTATTTGTTTGCTTGATTTTCTTTTTCACCCCTATTTTCTCAGATATAATATGGACAAAGAAAGCAAACTAAAACAAACCATGTTTTTTCTCCTTGGCACTAACTGAGAAAGTCTTTGCATATATGCTCCTCTCAACATCTGTAAACATTAAAAGCTTTCTAGGCTGCTCAGGGGTTAAAGTTGTTCTGCTAAATGTCCTTAATAAGGAATTCAGATGGTTTCTGTTTGGTTTTAATTATGACAGCTTTCATATAGGTTAGAGGGGCTCCTGGCTCTGCCCTGGTGAGACATTAAAGATCCCTTTGTTTAAAAGTTCTGAGGCAGATCTGAGATTGCCTGTAGTTCACCTTTAGGATATAGAAAAGTGCTGAGACATGGCAGGGTTTGATGCTGGTAGCCCCTGTGGTGGGAGCCAAGGCACAGGGTGTTGGCAGCGTTGCTTTCACTGCTGCAGCCTGCTCACTCCGGCCATGATACTATCAGCATTCCTCACTGGAGCCTGTCTGAGTGGTGGCTGATTAATGAACTGGGGCTATAGCTATCTGTGAGAAAGAAGAATTGCTTATTTCACCCATGTCACAGTCCTAATTAGGAAAGTCTGACAGCATCTGTTTCGCTCCATGTATAGACACCAGATACACAAAAGGACTCCTTCCAAGATTGCTGTGATGTCTCCCCTGCAACACCCCTCTCCCCAGGAAATAAAACAACCAAGCCTGGAATTCTTTTCTGAGGTACAGAGAGAGGAAGGAAAAACATGACCCTCCTCCTTAACTTTTATGAAAGGAAGCAGAAAATACAAACTTGTTTCACAAGCACTTTGACGTGGAAACTCTCAGCACTATTTCATCTGAAAAAAATACCAGTCTTTAAGAAAATACAAGAGATCTCTGTTCTGATGACTGCACAGCCCTTCTAATTTCTGCCTTTACATGAGATGTCTGCCAGTTTATTTGCTTTCTCTTTGCTTAGCTAGAACAACAAAGTCAATATAAAAGGCTGTGTATGAACCCCACATTACTAACCAAGATGGACCAGCCTGTGACAGGAACCTGCGTTGTCCTTCTTCATGTGCACCACTGCAGGACGATGCTGGACCTTCCACATTTCCACTTCATTCACTGTTCAGTATACTGCAGAACTCGTCAGGAAGAGAGCAGGTCTCTCAAGAAACTTGCTGGATTCACTGATGTTACTCCCCAATTTCTCTTGGCAACTGATTACTTTCTCTTCCATGTTACACTTGGCAGCACCCTTAGGGTTTTCCAGATGGTAAAGCTGGCCTCTAGTTTGCCTGAGAGAAAATATCACTGAAGATACAAGGCAGCAGAAGTCAAAATCTGAAATCTGAACGTAACATTAAATCTCTACTGACATTAAATCTCTGCCGTCTTTGACCTTCTGACAGGCTGAAGCATTCAGCTTTGTAGAAGATAAAATTGTTCACAATTGCCTGCAAGTAAGGGCACAGCAAGCATCTTACTGGACGTTTGGTTCTCTAAAAGGTCTTCTAAATAATAATTCTCATACCAGTGATTTATGAGCTGTAGATGCTGCAAACCGGCTTGTCTGAAAGGCAGTATTACATCAGAGTATCAAAAAGACCCTGAAAGCTGTCAAAGAATCTCTTCATGGGCTGAAACATCCACCTGCCTATTCTGTATTGACTGTGGCAGTAAGTAAGCCTCATAGGAAATGCAAGATTTCTGCCATGGCAGTGAGTCAGGACGTAGATATGCTGCCTCATCCTCTAATCCTCTGCCAAATCAATAAGTTCTTCTCAAGAGTAGGATTTTCAGCTGCAACATAAGGGGATACCATGGGAAGCATAACGTAAACTGAGCAGAGTTTTGGCTTTGCAAATCCTCCCTGTCACCCCAGAACCACCTGCAGAGTGTAGCAGGAGCCATTTGTGCAGGCGCTGGGCCAGCCTGGCTCTTAGGTCCCAAATTTTCTTCTTCAAAGGAAAATCTGAGTAGGTGATGTATTTTAAGAAAAAAATACCTGCTTTACTAGGAAGCTGTATTTAGCGAGATGAGCATGTCTGATGAGCTCCCCTTGGTGTGCTGTGCCACAGTACCTGGGACTGAATGAAAATCCCAGTCTCTGGCTGTGTGGTTGTACCCTGTTGTCCTTCAAAGTAATGGCTGGAAGTTCAAAGGAAACCTTTGAACCTCAGAGCTGGGCTCTCTCAAAACACATGCATTGGGGCAGCTTCTGGGAGTTTCTCATGGATCCCAGAGATGATGTTAACCTCCTTCCTGGCACTGCAATGAACTTTGCAAAATTAAAACAGCATCGGTATTATTTCCAGGTACACTGAGACCCTGCAGCACCTGAGGATCAGGGACCTCCGGGCTCAGAGAAAAGACTTTCTCTTTTGCCGTAGCCACACACCTGCAGCTGTTCCATCTCCCTGGGGAATGCTCCAAGGGGCTTGGTGGCACTGGCTTTCTAGTTGCTCTACATATAAGCAGTTTTTACAGAATGTGCTTTCAGAGACCTGGTTTCTCTCCCCTGGAGCTGTGTCAAAACACTCCAAGCCTGAAAAATGGAGACACTGTAGAAGAACATGAGGAGCACTGTCACAAAACCACCAAACACAAAGGCAAAAAGATTCAAGTTACAGCAGTGTCTGTGCACATGACTGCTAACTTGGTTGTAACAGGTTTCCATCTTCTCAGGGGCACACAGCTTCTGTTAATCGGCACACTGCTGTTTGGAAGACATAAATAATCTTAAAAGAAGGTCAGGGTATCTCCATGGCCACAGGAGAGGCAGATGGACCCCAGGGATGAATATGTGCACAGCCTCAGGACTGAGCAAGTGCAAAGCCATGGTGGTGCGGAAGTAGCAGCACCCTGGCTGCCTTCAGAGCCATGAAGGAAATGCTTCTGCTTTCTCAGCTAGCAATGCTGGGGTAGCTCAAATACTGTTACCTGCAGCACTCTCACTTCCAGTCATGGTTGTTTCTGATTTGAATAAAGCCTGAATGGGGAAAAGAAGGTTAAACTCAGGATATACATGAGGCAAGGAAGAAAGAGGTGAATTCATCCCTGATTTGTATTTTTGTACAGCTTTGCATGGTGCTTACTGGTGTTAGAACTCAACAGGGCTAAGCTTTTCCACGGGGGTATCTTGCAGAATAAAGTTAAACATCTGGATATGTGTAGGAGCAGCAGGTTTGTTACATTCAAGGTAAAGTCAGAGCAACTTGGAACTACTGTGTGCTGAGCCTAGTGCTTGCCTTGCTTAGCTTTATGTTTGAAGTCTATGCATGGTCTGTGCTTCAAGCCATTTCAGCAATCTTCCCACTCCTTCACAGTTGCCTCCATGAAACCTACCTGCGTGGCAGTATTAATGCAGCCAATGTGAACACATGTCATCTGGGGTGGGCAGCCTGGTTTAGAGATCTCACTTGCTGAGACTTCTCAGGGGACTTTTAAGGAATCATATTAACAAAACATGTGGAGCCAGATTAGGAAAATTCAGCCCTCCTTTGAATTCGCCTGCTAGATCTTTGCAGGCAGTTCGGAAGCACTCTTCCTAATGGTGCCAGGGGGACAGATGGAGGAGGCTTCACAGTGTCCACTTTTCAGTCTGATCTCAATGAACCTTTGTGGCTTCATCGATGCCAACGTGAGAACATTTCCTCTGAAGTCATTTTTGTAAACAGCCCAGGGACAAGCTCAGACCATTCAGCTTTGTTCCACAGGACGGGGACAGTAGCCTGACTGTTGATATATTTAAAAGGAGAAAAACAACAACAAAAAACGTCGCCAGGAAGTTGCATGACTATCAGGAAATGCTCACCAAAGGGACTGTGGTGTGCAAAGCCAGCAAACAAATCCACTGTTTTATAAAGTAACACTTTCTATTTGCATTTCCAACAGCACATTAAACTATTCTGGCAGGGATATCAACTCTGCTCCAAATCCTTTTTTACTTTTTATAACGTTTTTAAGCATGGAGCCTTTCTTAGGGACGCATTGCAGAAAATGGCTGTAATAGGGAATTTATTTTCATGCTTATGTGTTCCCATTTTGTCATTAACATTCTTTCCACTGTACCATGGCCAGGAGTGGGTGCCAGGTCCAGGAGTTCACCAATTATTTCTGCATCATGTAGAAGCTCTGCTAATCGGCTTGTGTGCTGTAATACAGTGGGAAAGTCCAGGGGCTTTATGCTGAAACACTTTCATACAAGCCTGCTGTGTCTTCCTATAATATTTGTGTTCCCCCTGAAACTCTGGCTCCAGAGATTTCCTGCCCTAAAATCTCTTTCTGCCCTCAAAGACGAGAAGCAGGAAAAATGTCTGGTAATGCCAGGAACATGAGCATTCTTTAGAGTAGAATGGAAAATGGAAATGAAAATTCAACAAGACTTTCTTCAGCAAAGAGTATGTCTATTCAAGGCCAAGGGGGTTATTCTATGGGTTGGTTTTCCTATGGGGGGGAGAAGGGGGATCCTCAAAATAAGGTACTTTCTAGGAAGGGAAAACAGCCCTTATAAAACTCACATTTTCAAATGAGAGCATAGGTGGAGTAAAAATGCATAACTCTGCTTAGCATCATCTTGCACTGCCAGCCCCTGGGATCAGAGCAGAAGACCCTGCTCCATGCAGTGCCCAGTGCTTTTCTCATAAGTGGGCTGCAGTAGATGAAGCATCAGCCCTTGAATGGCAGCTGCTGACTCCCATGGCAGAAAGAGGCTGACCATGGGGCTGTGGTGCTGATATCCTCCTCACTTTCACTGGCCTCATCAGCTGTGCAACTGGGATTGCGCAGTGCCTGTGCTGCTACAGTGGGTGAGAAACCAAGCTTTGTCCTCATGCAGCCTAGCTCAGGGCAGCCTGCTGGTGACACCTGTCCTCTGTGCCACCTCTGATCACATTCACCCCATCTGGGGAGCTTCTGGATCATGTTTAAATAGTGCCCCTGTAAACCCTATAGAAAACAAGGGTAGAGTTCCCTTTTACCTCATTTGTCTGTGCTTTACCTTTTCTCTTGAAGAGTACATTTGGAGTCCTATTTGATTAAACTACACATTTTCTGCACTCAGAAAAGCAAACATAAGCTTAGCTAGATCCTAAAGGTTTGCTGTATCAAGGTCTTTTTCATGTGTTACAGTCTGGTGCCCACTCACCACTAATTGACTTGAAGGTGGGATACTGAAACCAAGAACTGGAGGAAGATCCTATTTCAGTGTCTGATACAAGCTCTCATGTCACTAAGCCTCCATAAACACAAGATTCAGCCTAGATTACATCAGCACAAACCAGTTCAAACTATTCATTTGAGAGCAGAATATTCCATTTCATCAAAAACTGGAACTACAATTTCACAGCTCTAATTCCCATAAAATAATAAAAGCAGTGAGCCAAGAATGGACTTTTTTGTTTAAATTGAGATGTATCTATAGAAGAAAAATCTTGGTGACACAGGTGATAAGAAGGTCTGCACAGTAGTTTAGTACTCAAGATACTCACTAAATAGACATATTTCAGTAATGTATGGGAGAATGTTCCCGGTCCTTTTGCTATTAATCCATACACTGCTTATTTACTGCTGATGCATGCTTGCCCAGAGTCACATTGTTTTAGTACCTTGTTGAAATGTTCTAATGAAACATCATTTCTAAATGGGTTATATACATATTTATTGATTTGGAAATATCCTTCTTTACACAGAGTCAGTTTTCTTCTGTGTGAGCACCACTGTCCCAAGGATGGGAACATATGAAGATGGACAATTGCAGCATACCTCATTTTCTCCAGCTCCAACAGACCACAAAAATCCTTGGGTTTTACCCTCAGAAAGATTTAGCAGTTCCCTTCCCCATTTCATATCATCCCGGGGGAGAGACAGGCTGAGGATAGCTTTCCACATGCCTGAGATCCCTTTGCTAGGGATCTGGCAGGGGTGGTGGCAAAGAGCTGGCAGCAAGCTGCAGGGCTTTGGTCAGGTCTCTGTGCCTGGCTACCCACAGCTGCATGGAGACTCATCAGTGGGGATGTGCATACTGTGTCCTAAGGCATGGTTTATCTGGGGGCTTGGACAAGATGGTCTTTGAAGATCCCTTCCAACCCAAACCATTGTGTGATTCTATGATAGCTCTTCCTGGGACCATTCCCTCTTTGTCAGGACAAATCCTCTCTTTCCTTCTTCTTTTTTCCCCCCAGAAAAATCTCTCCAAGCAAATGAGCAGCTGGCAGTGTGAGGCCTGGACTTGCTGTCAGAACTGCAGGCAATAAAGTCCTAGCCTGTCAGTGGAGTGACCCACAGAATTTGGGACAGAATAGACAAACCTGGCCACATTTCACAGTAAAAGACCTTCTTTCAGCTGTTAAACCATGTACCCAAGACAGGCCTGCCAAACCAAGTACTGAGATGGCTCTAAATGGTTGTCTAGCTTCCGTTGCTGTTTAATGCTTCCCTAATGCCTGACATCTGGTAGTTTAGTAGTATTGACTCTCCACCATGGTAACACTACCCTCTCATCCTTATGCAACTCTTCTCATGGCCAGCTGGTCACCCTTTTTACCTTTGTGTGGAGTGTCCAGGGGCGAGAGTCTCACAAAAGGAAATTAAGAAAATTTCTCCCCAAATCCCACCTATAACCTGCTTAAATCTCCTTAGAGGTATGACTCACACTGTGAAGCACTCTAGGTCATCAGAAACAGTGTAGGAAAATATGGTTTTGTGTTTCTGTGATGTTGCCTTCAGTTGCCAAGGCAAGTGGTCTCCAAAGCTTCATTGGGACATCATTGCTTCACAGAGCAGCAGAAAGGCTGCCTGGGACCTCAGTGCGTGAACATTACCTGGTTAATACAGGAATTGTTTTATATGGCTGCATAGAGTGGCATAGGAACCTCTCCAGGCCTTTCATGCTCTATGCCTAAAGTCTTGCACTCCCTGGCATTTTAAAATACTTTAGAGTGCAGTGGGATCCAGGTTCAGGCTCAGATGGTGAAGGCAAGCTCCCATTTAAAATGCATGTTTCCCTCAGACTAATTCTCTTGCTATTTCTCATTCCAGTGACAGTCAGGTTGTGTAAAACCAGCCTGCTCTACCTTGACACAGCCTTCCTCACAGCCTTCAGCAGGAAAGCATGCACACCCAGTCTGGGCAGAGGAGAAATCTTCTTTCCTCCCTTCACAGGCACGTCCACCTGCCCAGGACCCAGCAGATGGCACTCCTGGATGGTGTTTTTCCCAAATCATGGGCAGCATCTGCTTCCAGCTGCATCAGCTGCCCCATCCCAGCTGTCCTCCTGGGGAAAGGGCTGCAGGGCAAGGCAGGGCTGTGCCTAGGGAGGGGGGTGAGCTCTGCTCTGCTCTGCCCTGCCCATTTCATCTTCAAAACTGGTGGTCAAACTGCTCCAGGTGCAAGGCTGGAAACCCTTGCCAGCATGCCAATGCAGCAGGCCAGTCTTCTGGAGGCTTGCACTCCTCTGCTAAGGGGTGGAAGCCAGGATATGGCCTCCTTGAAAGCCATACATAGTTTTCCCCAGTAGCCTCATTGGGTCAGGCTTTACAATGAGAAGGACAAACCTGTGGGTTGCTGGTGGCGCTGCACGGTAAATACAGCTTACCAACAGGTCTGGAGAGGTCAGTATCTCGCACATCAGAAGATCACAAAATCACAGAACATTTGAGGTTAAAAGGCATCTCTGGAGACTGTCCAGTGCAACAACCTGCTCACATCATGGTCAGCTAGAGCATGTTTTCTAGTACTGTGTCCAGCTGGGTTTTGCATATCTCCAAGGATGGAGACCCTGCAACTTCCCTGCTCCGGTTTCCCTGCAGGGAAACCTGCTCCAATGTTTGACCACTCTCACAGTAAAAAAGTTTTCTCTTACATGTAAATGGAATTTCCTGTGTTTTTATTTGCACCCATTGCCTCTTGACCTGTCACTGGCTCTGCTGAGAAAGGTCTGGCTCAGACTTCTTTACCATCTCCATCAGTATTTACACACATGGATAAAATCCTTCCAAAGCCTTTGCTGCAACCCTTTTGATATTTCTTCTTTATTTCTTATGAAAAAAACATCAAAATTTAACAGACCCTCATAAGGATCCTGCTATTGAAAGACAACACGTCTGAAAAGTCAAAGTTACTGAATTGTTTATAAACCTATAACCTAGATTTTAAATAGCATTTCACGGGATTAGCACCATGAAATGTTCCCAGCTCTATCATCCTCAGGTCTAATATCCTATACAAATAGGCAGGGTGTCATGTAGAGAGTATCTCACTGGAAGAATCATTTTCATATTGCATGCGCAACCATAGGGCTGAGATCACAGCAAGGTGAATATCTCAGCACATAGTAGGTGTTTCTTTGGTTTAGGTAGAGAAAGACAACACCAGAATTTTGGATCAAACTACTCCCAGCTTGGAGGAAGAGATTTCATGCCTGGATCTTGGGCTTTTGAAGCTTTGCTGTTGATAGATCCAACCCACACTGAGGGGTTTTCCGGAACTGGTGTCCAGATGCAAATGCTCTTCAAATGGGTGAGCTTTATGCTTAAGGATTTAGGAGCATTACTTGGCTTGTTCCATCCTTGTTGAACCTTCCTACTGTGATAACCAGCTCCTAATATCAGGCTAAGTAAGGAGTTTCTTCTTCCCCTTGTTTTTTCTTGTCAAGCATTGGCTCCTCTAAACAGAGATGTCTTCATGCCAAGCCACGGAATTCTTCCCAGTGTGATTTCATAGTGATTTATTTATTTATTTATTCATGCACTGCATCCTGCTTGCCTGCCAGTGGAAATCTGCCTGGGGGTTTTGTTTCATGTTTCTTGCAATGGGATGTGGAAATCTGCCTTCCCAGCTTTACCAGATCACTCCTGGCCAATATTAGGAGAGGATGCCAGAATATAACAGCTCCTGTACTGCATGGGAAATGCATGTCTCTGGCTAGCTTAAAACTTTTGCTCTTTGGTGGTTCCTCCCTCCTGTTTTACCTTCTCCTCCTCCTTCTTCTCTTCTTTTAGAAGTGATGTTAATAATACATTTGATTTACAGAAGAGGCAAAGGAGTGTCTTGCAGCCCTGCCAAAGAGCCTTATCTGCACATGATACATGAATTTCCTGTATAGTCATGGGCCGACATAATGACATTTCACTGATCAGCTTTATTAGTTCCATAGCCTCAAACTCTTTGCCTCACAGAAGTCTTGAAACCAGTTTTATTTGTGACCACTTTAATCCCTGTTTCCTACAGAATGGAGACACAAGGTCTTCCCTTGGTGTAATGTTTAAAGCTGAGCATTACACAAGAGACAACATAAGGTTCTTATTGCAGCTTTTGTTGCATCCAGACACAAGTCTGTGTTGTGGAATGTACGGGTCCTTCAGAAGGCTTTCATGTGTTGCATGTTGAGACATGAAGAGAATAAAGTGGGGGTCTGATGCAAACCTTACTGCAGTCACTGGAAGGCTGTCAGATGAATGTAATGGGTCTTCAATCCCCAATTAATTTATTTCAGCCCATTGGATTTTGCAGTTGACATTACTATTTCCTAGATATTGGTTTCAGCATTTATGCAATAAATCCATTGTTGACAAGGGAGTGTGAGACCTTCGTAAATGTGCTTTTGGCTTTAGTTCAATTAAGTTTCTTTATGGGAGCATCAGGTGTAAATGACCATTTAGTTGAGTTTCAAAACTACTGCTCCACACTAGAAGAAGAAAGATGCAGCAATGGGTTTTGGAAGAGCTACATTTTGGCTCCCCATTATAATACCATGGGAAAACATCATCACCGAGCTGCTGTTACAGCAAAAACGCAAAAGATACTGGAATTAAAGACTCAAAATAACCTGAATGTTGTATGAGATTCATTGAATTAATCTTGATTTTTCAATAAAAACACACTGAAAAAAGTTAAATAGTTCCATGCCCATCTCCCAGTCACATCGTACTCATCAACAGCTAAATCTGTAAAATCCTAAGCAGACTTGTACAGCAGAGAGCTGGCCACATTACAGGAAAGCACAGCTTTTTGTGGGAAAAAAAGCCTATTTTCCAGTCTTGCGCCAGAGATGTCCAGTAGCACATCTGAGCAGCAGAGATGGCAGGATGAAAAGGCCTTCTCCTGGCTGCAGCTAGCCATAAAAACATGTAGATTTTGTTCCATGTCTCCCCTTCCCCTGCTGGTGAATATCAGCCGTGGAGGGATGGTGAGCCAGAGGGTGTGAAGGAAGAGTTTCCTATGGTTGGAAGAAGAGGTTGGAAAAGAGGGTTAGAAATGGTTATTTGAATGCATGTGCCTTTGATAAAGTCATCATTAAAGATCTCCCTTCTTAGCACACTCCAGCCGACCCAGAGATGCAGATTCCCACCCAGAGCTTTCATCACTCAGGTTCTTCAGACCAACCAATTCACACTTGCCAGTGCTAAACTGTAGCCCTGAGCCCTGCAGGATAGTGTGGGAGGAGAACATAGTACCTCAATTTCTGCAGTCTTTTCCCAGGCCTTGTAGATCCAGTTGTGGTCCTGGGTGAGGCTGTGCATCCAGGCTGCAAATACAAGCTTCAAAGAAAGCTGGAGTAAGCTAGTACCTGTCCAGTCAGGCAACTTGGAAAGCCGCAGCATAGAAACATGAGCTGGTATAACTAGTAATTAGAATACTTGGGTTTACCTGAGTCATCGTCATACCTTACTAATGAACATCTTGAGGGCTCAGCTAGCAGCAGGCAAAGTTCTTTGGAAGTTAAGATCCCACAGTCTTAAATTGACTTAGGTATATTTACTACTTCTCAGATCCTGATATAAGCAAATGCATGGGCAAGATCACCACCCTCTTGGGGCAGGAGTGTATGGAACTGCACAGGACTGATTAATGGAAAGTCAGTAAGAAGCCACAGGTGACAGGGAGGCCCACAGGAATGGTGTTAAGTAGCCCGAGCAGAATTCAGGTGGTTGAATTGAAGCTCATGATCCAGTGAACTCCTAAATTTTGTCTCCAGGTCTCTTGGTTTTTCATTTCATCACATGAACAGCATCAGGAATAGAGAGGCAAGAGTCCAGGTATCATGATGCTCTGACAGACTACAGAATCAGACCTCTTGCCATCCAGTGTCTCCTGTGTCCTTGGCTGTGTCATGCCCACCTTCAGGAGAAGGATGCTGGAAGAGCCCTGTAACATGTTGCTCTGGAGCATCACTATTAGTTTTTCTTGGGAGAAAGGAGAATTCCTTCTACTCCAGTTTGTGAAGAACCTTGCTGCCCTAGCCGTAGGGGGTACTGTTTCTTCCCATGCAGCCATGAGACAAGTACTGAATTACTGCAGGGCAATATGCAATTTGTTGCATCCCTTTGTTCAGCATTTTTACCATTTATAAACCTTGGTTGTGAATTTTTGTGAGTTAATCTGTAAGGCCAAGTTTTTCCTATAGGCCAGGTCAGGGTCTTGCCCTTCACTCTACTGGGCACAGATCCACAAGCTATATGGTGAGTTTTGAGGCATCTGTCTTCATGTGACACCAGTGGCTGTTTCTCTGTTTTCATCAGCCTTTTCCAGCAGTGCCTATCTCTGTTTCCCTGAACTGTGATTAGGCATTTATTTTTTTTTAGATATCACAAGTTCCAAATTAGGGGCACACAGGGCTGCAAAATACGCAGTGTGTTAAGTGATTGTAGCTTCTGATGCCTGTAAGTTAAGGTTTCTTAGCTCTTTCAGGACTAAGCCCGGATGAAGCCAAACACATACACATACATACACAGCCTGTCAAGCCTGAGGCATCAAGACCCTGGATCTAACAATATGTGTGACCCCTTCCCCCCAGTTCTTCAAAGAGCCAAAGAAGGCTGTATAGGGAGGGTCAAGTCTGGCCCATGATGTTGATTAATCGCTTTACCATTGTGAGACTTGTACGTGTTTCTGACACAAGGATGAGTTGTGGAAGCACATTCCCATAAATAGGTCAGCCTGAACTTGTCAGCTTGGTGAAAAATATTTCTTGCCACAGAAAACTGAGCAGTGAGGCAAGTCCCTGTATTATGTCTTACATTTACAAAACAACTGCCCCTTAGCTCCTCATGCACAAGACATTGTGTGGTTATTTGGGGGTGGTGTGACAAACAGCAGCAAAAGGAATGTTTTGAAGGCAGCTACAGGGTAGAGGCATGCAATCTCCCTGGCACTGTGAAGTGATCCATAGAAACAACCCTCATTGTCTCATTTAGGTCCTCAGCAAGGCATGTTTGCTTGGGCTGTGTACTGTTAAAGAAGCCATACGTTTTCTGACAAGCTGCTTTGCCCCTTCCTGTGCTCCTGCACTTGATAGATGAGTCTCATGTGCCTAGAAGAGATAGTCAGTGTGAGTTTGGTTTGCCTCCTCCGTTTTTCTCTTGACTCCACATTTATATGGCTTGGGGCTCAATACACAGCACTATTTCTCATTCACAGTCCAGTCCAATATATGCAGTATAGAACAATAGAAAAGCAAGCAGCTCTCAGACCCCACACAGTCTGGAAGCTGCATCACTTCAATGTGGCCTGTAGTAGCACTAATAAAAGCTGGTGGACAGGAGATGATTACCTGCCAGACCAGTTTGGTATCACTGCACTGCATTTTACAGGATCTGGAGTACGATGCAAAGATACCTGAATGCCAAATCAACCCAAGTCAATCAAGACGGAGCTGCTGGCACCAGCCCTGCAGGGTGGGAGAGAGGGTAGTGGAGGGAGGCAGCACCTGGAACCATTGTGCTGAATGTTTCATGCTCCAGGGTGCCAGAAATCCTACCACTCCAGCACAAAACAGGGCCTGCCTGCAGAGGCAGCTTGAGCTTGACTCCCAGCGAGTTTGCCTGCAACAACCAGTTGCGCAGGAGCAAAGGCTTTCTGCAAGAGCCAGCCTGGCGGGACCAAAGGTGAATGTTTGTCAAGTTGTTCAGGTATCTATGCATCATGCTTCGGGAGTTTTACAGTACCAGGGAGATCCCAGCCCTGTATTCCCCCAGCTGATGGGGAGTTGACTATAAATCAATGCCTGTTTAGCATGATTCAGCTTCAAAGCCCTGTGTTCACATTAGCTGACAGCTCTCTGACAAAGATAGTCTTTATCCCAAATGGGGAGGTGAAGGCATTTGCTTAACACCTCTGGGTGAATCAGTGGCAGCCCAAGGATGTGCACTGAGAAGCCCTGGCTCCCCCAAATAATACACTAGACTTCACTGCCCCTCATGCTAATGGTTTCCATGCACAAGAGAGCATTACTCAAAGCCATGAGTGAGTGTGAGAAAGATGCCTGTGAGGAATCTTTGAAGAGCCTCATAAAGACGGGGCATGCAGGAAATGCCTGAGTGATAGTTTAACTGGCTGCACCTCCTTGCACGTGAAGTTTGCTGGGTTCTCGTCACGCACATTGCACCACTAATATCTTTTGAAGAGAAGGCACTTTCCTATCCATTCATGCAGCTACGTGTCTGAAATGCATTAGTCAGGTGAAGCAACTTGCTTACATTTACCTCTAGATCAAAAGCTGTTCTGATATCCAGGTCTATTTGAATTACAATTAAACTCCTCACTGTTGTAACAGCCCTTTCCATGTCTGTCTTAACACACTGTTTTTAAGCAAGTGAGTGGGAGTTAGAAGATGCCTGGAAGTATGGGCATTTTTAACAACACAAATGAGTAAGCAGTGAAAAGGTTTGGATTGTGGATGTTTTGGTTCAGCTTAGGTCAGACATTTAGGCCCTCTTGAGCTTTCCTTGAAAGTCTGAGCAACTTCAGTTCAGACATGTGTTGTTCCTAGATGCACACTTCCCTATCTCCTCTCCTTCAAATGCAGCAGCTGCACGTTTGTGAGGAGAACTTGTGTTGAATTAATAGTAAGTAATTGCTGAGAGCTGATGAATCTCTCAGATGAAAGGCACAATCTAATTACAGACTTTTGTCACTGTTTGTAATTATGAAGCCATCAGTTAAAAGGACTGTTTGCCCTAGAAATCTTCTTTTGCATGTGTTTATGAGATTTTAAGTGGTTTTACTTTTTGCATCTTGCTAATATTTTAGTCTCAGGCTTTTGTCTCTCTCTTTTTTTTTTATTTTTTTTTGGTCTTTTTTGTCTAAAAGAGGTTTATTATACCTTTTCTCTTTGACAAAATCTCTCAACATGTCATATAGGCTGTGTAGACAAGCTATTTGCACATCCACACTGCCTAACTCTATGTATTTCTAGACATGCCTTAGTTGAAGACACAGTATTTGGGCCCCATCTGTGATTTCTTAACAATGTTTCTGCAAACTGCAGTTCTTGCTTGAGGTAGACAGCACTCATGGAAAAAGATGGAAAAGTTCTCAGAAGTAAAAGTTGATCGAGTCCAATGATCTGGTCTGTGCATCTGTGTATGCCTGGGTGTGTGTACGTGCAATTACTACAATGCCAGGCTGCAGCTTGTAAATAAGAACCACAATAACAAGGCAGATATAAAATAAACAGCTCAGGAGAGCAAAGAGAGAAGTGCTCAATACATGTGAAACAGAATATCAGACATAGCAATAAATAGGATCAGACTGGAAACTTAAACCACTTCTGTGCCAAGATGATGGCTGGAATAACTTCACGGAGTTTAGCTGTGTGAACCAGGGATGAGTTTGGCATGGTGTGAACTTTTTGCTCTCGGGTAAATTGTGACATAATGTTGAAATTAATGTTACTGAAGTATGGTTGACTCAAATTAGCTGAGGCTCCAAGCAGGAGTTTGGTTGTTGTGAATGGAAACTGCATGCAAAGTTAACAGCGGCTAGTTTAGACAGTGATTGCTTGCAGTTGATTGAAGTAAGATAACCATCCTGCTGAAAACTATAACTGAATTTCCGCAGCCATTCATTCTCAGAAGGCTTCAATTAGACTACTGTACATCCCTTCCTTTGCACTGGAAACCACACTGCTGCTTTCTGAGCCACCTAGGTGCTTACATGAGATCTCTTCCCATACTGCCTTATGGCTATAGGAGGTGGAAAACCCATCTTCAGCTTTCAGATATGGAGCTAAACATTTTAAATTTTGATTAAAATAGCTGTTTTCCCTGGTTTCCTATTACAGTGAGTTAGAGTTTCAAACAGAGGAGCTGAAAACTATCTTTGTTCTTGGGCTAAACAGTTTTGGCTTGATGGGGTTACTTCTCAGGGCCCTGATCCTGAGCTGTGTGTAGGCGCGCACAGTTTCACTTCTCTTTGACAGAAGTTGTGTACATCATTGATGCTTTGCTGGGCAGCGTGTGTGTGTGGCAAGTGATGGATCTCAGAGCTTTCTTAGATCAGAGAAATAATCCAAATACAAAAATACTGATTTTGCTGGGTTCCAAAATGAACAAAAAGCTTCAGACCCTGGGGAAGATGCAATGGTTCAGAATTATGTAGGAAATATAACCCTGGACTAGTTTGTAAAGCAACAAAGAGCTCCATTGCATCTCAGAGTTTTGCAATTCATTCTGCTCCTTTGAATCCCCACCAGAACAAATGGTAATGATTATAAGTCCTTTTTTAAAGTTAAAATAAAAATTTATCTCAGTCCTAAAAGCTCATATATGAAAGATGTCCTTAACCTGGCAGACTCGTGCAAAGATACCAGAGCTCCTGTTCCACAGTGGGAACACAGTAGGGAAAGGATCTGCTAAGTCTTCCAGAGTCCCACCAATGCCAGATACTCCTGGTGTTTGACTGATTTATAGGCTGCCCTAAATAACTTGGCTTCCCCTTGCTGATAGCAGAAGTCTGCTTTGCTTAATCGCACTGAACAGCAGAATTGGTGTCATCTGAACTTCTGATGAGCATTTACTTACTGATAACACCTCCTCTGAGAAAGCCAGTACTGACAAAACAACAGTTTCTCTGCTAACCAAGTTATTTAAAATACAAAATAACAAGGTTATGCTACATATTACTGGATTTTACAAGAAGATGCATGAGATTTAATTTCCATGGTGTGTTTCAATTTTATTATTTCCTAACAGCTAAGTGCTTATGTTTCAGCTATCTCCATTAGCCTTAGCTGCATGTCTTGGTGTTATCCTGGTAATGGGCCAGAAGACAGAGAAGAAGACAGGAGATACATGTCTCCAGTGCTAATTCTTGGTCTTCCAGTAAAATGTAGGAGCATTTAACATACATGGAAGTAGGCGCAAACAGAGGCCAAAGATTGATACAGAGTATAAATGAGGGTGACGACAGAAATCCATGTTTTCAAGGCTTTCCTGGCAAAGTAAGGCTACAAGATGCCTCATTACTGAGTTTTGTTCTTTTAGTTTTGCTACATGACATACCGATTACACAAATGACTCCCAGCTGAAAAGGGAATGGGATTTTGGCATGTTTAAGGAGAAGAGGTTTTTCTCCTAGCTGGGTTTAGAATTTGCCAATACTGCTAAAGAATTGCAGTGTTGTATTAATTAATCTTTTTTGCTGTTGTTGTTTTGTTTGGTGGGTTTTTTTCAGTTGCTTCCATTGCAGTCTGTTTTGTTTCTTTTGTCATTCTTGTATGCCAATAGCCACACATACTATATGTTAAAAGAGCAATGGGCCTACATAACCAGGCTTTTTTGGTGAAGAAAACCTGCAAAGACCTTTCAATGCTTGAACATCTTTTTTTTTTCTCCCTCAGGAAGTCTCAAAGCACCACTTTTTCTGCAGTTCAGAAAACTACATTCTGCAATTACCCTTAATCTTATTTGTCCTTATCCTGAACTGTATCTTTTTCTCCTCATCCAGCTGCCATCTTTTTGCTGGGAAAGGTATTTGTGGAAGAAAATCCATTGATTTTTATCTTCAGTGCCATCTATGAAAGATATCCATGGGTTTGCTCATGTCTGATGTTAAACCAAAACGATAATTTGGAAGCTATATATTCAGAATGTAAATGACTCATCTTTAGGTGAAACTGACCCTAATTAGATCTAGATCAGCCTTCATTTGACAGAGAAAGAAAGAAAACTCATTTTCTCTGAAATGCAGTAATGGCTAGGAAACTAGCCCCAGAACCTTAAATTAAAAGCAGGTTTTAACATGCTGGCCCCATGCCTGCCTTCAATATCAGCCTCTGCCTGTTTTAGTTAAATAAATGGTAACAAAAGAAGACAGGCTGGGTGACGTTAAATAAAGAGAAATTTAAGAGAGTAATTATAGCATTAAAACGGGGCCAGAGGTGAGGAACTATAAACTTTGTGGAACAAAGAGCAGCATCGCAAAACTTTGTTCACTAAAACCTTTTTGTTCATGGTCACGCAAAGCTGTTTGTTAGCTAGGTTTCCTGTCCCCAGCCCAGGGCATGAGCATGCTCTCAACATCGGTCTGGCCGTGCTCCTGGTGTGCAGGCACGTGTGAGAGGTGGGATGGGAGATGGCAAGGGTGGACCCAGGGGTGGTCAGCGGTGGTCAGCTTTGTGGCATCCCCTCAGGGAGCATCTTACACTGCTTCTCCACCTCAGTTTTTATTTAATTTTCATAGCTTGTGTGACTTGATATTCTTCCCCTACTTGCTCGATGGCTTTGGAGAAGGAAGTTTGCTGAAGAATGGTCAGTATCCTACTTACATGTTTTTAAGGACTTGTGTTAAGGAGGTATGATGAAGGAACAGCCCACCTCAGTCAGTTAGAATTCTAAACAAATCATTCTGACCACTGGTTGTTGTATTGAATCAAAGATATCCTTGCAAAACCAATTGCTCTAACAATATACAGTGGGCAAAGCTCAGGAGATTAGGGGCTTAATTCATGTAAGCACCCAAGAGAGGTGCACAGTGGGGAATTGAATTAAAAAAAAAAATCATCTGGCCCTCACTTGTCTTTGAAATATGATGCCCTTGTTATGAAGGAGGCTATTTAAGCATCTGTGCTCTCTGTGTGTGTATAGTGAGACATAAGAAACACGCTCATGACCAAGACACTCTCCTAATCTGGTGTTCTTGGATAGTTCAGAGGACAAAAAATCAGTTTAATGCTTTTTTAAATGGTTAGCTGCAGGAGAACTGATGTGGAAAGGACAAAGTTTGTGCATCGTCTGGCTTTTGGGCTGGAGCAGGGTCCTGGTGTGCAGCCATTGCTCATCATCTCCTTGTGCATTAACAAGCTTAACAAGCTGCCAACCCCAGGCAAATCCAGCTTTCATTCAACTTTCTGCTACAGATGAAACTAAAGTATACCTATACTTGGAAGAAAAGATTTTTGTATTGTCTGCCACAGTACAGCTGTGTTCCCCTGACCTAGTAAGTCCTGTAGAGGGCCAGGGAAGGCATTCCCAGACAGACATTCAGAAATCAGGAGGTACACCCAAAACTCATGAGATTTTTAGCGTTGCTAGCTTTCATGTTGTTTGCTGTTGCCTTCTGCTTTCATACTGTTTCAGCCGCAAGGTTTCCAGCTTTTGATAACTTTGAGAGACTGAAAAAACAAATATTCTCAATTAATTACATAAACTCAGGATCTGGGTAATTAGAAAAAAACATTAAATACTGACAATTGGCAGAGTGAGCTGATACCTACTGAGAACCTAATACCTATTTCAGGAATGTCACATGGAATATTAAATTAATTTGTTGCTGCATAGTGAGCATGCTAAAAAGGGGGGGAGCGAATATGTATTTCAGCACATTTTAATGGAAAACATTACCATCTTTTCTTTTAATGAAAAAGTAAGTGAAAAATTTGCCAACATTTCTTGCTAATGCTTTTTACTCATTCATTCACTAACTGCATTTTTCTATGATAATTTATGCAAGATACCTCAATTTAAAAATGAAATGCTAGTGGAAAAGTGCTCACAATATTATTGGTCAGATTTTCAAAATCAATTAGTCTGAAAATAAATTAAAAGAAAGTGCTCTGTTAGTATTTAATTTAAGATTCTTTTAATTATCTAGAGTCTGCAGTTCAGGTACCTGCCAAGCAAGACTTCATCAATTTTCTTTGAGACCCCTGTACAGGGAATATCTGAATCAGGGTCTCTGATGGCTTCCTTGCCGCTGTGTTTTTAAGGTAACTTTTACAAATGCAGAACATGTTGAATTTTACAGAACTCCTGCTGGTTCCTGGTCTCTGACACCTTTGACTATCTGGAGTATTTACATCTTAAAATATTCTTAAAAGGTGGAAGAGCAAATTTTATGGCCTTAATGGCTTGTTCATGAATTTCAAAGTGGTGTTATCAGGACTGATGCGTAGGTCTGGGAAATGTCCCTTTTCCATCACCCAGGAAAAAGGGAAGGGCAATATGCACTGGATTCTTTAGGAAAAATGATAATGGAAGTGCTTATGCTGAGCTGATAAAGTTTCTTTGAAATGAGAAACAACTCTGTTCTCCTCAGTAGCATTACCATGGTGGGAGCACTTCCCTTCTACCTCTAAGGTTTCTCAGAAAATCCCATTTTGTTCCAGCCCTGCTGACACTGGGAGAGCACCCCTGACAGCAGGCAAAAGGATATATGTCCAGGCCACCTTGTACAAGGGCTTGGGGTGCAGGTGTATGAGTGTCTTCCTGTAGTTTGAGAGGATTTTCTGAAATCGGTTGCATCACTTAGTCCCACATATCTGTCACTCACCTCATCTTCACTTTGCTCCTTTAGAGCTGTTGTCCTGAACTCCTGAACCAGCCTTTTGCTGCCTGTCTCAGTTGGCCTGAAGGTCAGCCCTTTGCTTCTCTAAGAAACAGTTGACACAAAGAGACCCACTTTATCTTACAGGTAATGACTTGGTTTATGTAATGCACTTGGTTTAGGGAATTCTGCAGGATGTTATTTCCTTGCTGATCATTAATCTGCTCTCCTTATAGCTGAGGCCAGAATCTAATGTCTTAACCCTCATTTCTTGCCTTTGCTGGCTCTACAGACTCTTTGTGCCTCTGAATCTGGCCCTTAGTGTTTAGCTGCAAGCAAAAAGTAGCTGCACGTCTGATAGTGGCTGTCTTACTGTCTTACAGCCAGAGAGCAACCTTCCTGCAGCTGCCCTCAAGCGTTCATCTGACCCAGGCCAGCACAGGCACCTCCTACATGGTATCTGCATGACTTGGACTTGCTATAGCTTGCCATATTCTACATTTCAACTGAAGCAAGGGATAAAGAAACCCTTATCTCTAGAAACAGGGGCTGTGTTTGACTTTTGATGTGCACAGAGGAGACTGGTATTTTGAACGCAGACAATAGAGGACAAATGTGGTGTCAGAAGTTGAATGTTGAATGGTCAGCAGTGATCTTGTCACCTCCTGCAGATGCCTTCAGCTTTCCAAAAGGCACACGGTTTTCAAACAGAAAGCATGAAAAGCAATGTGCTGTGGACTGAAGTGAGAAGCATATAGGAAAGTATAAAAATACACTCCTTAATGTCTTACCCATATTGCTGGGTCCCCAAGCATAACAGTGTGAATTTAACCTCCATCAGCTCAGTGATGTTGGAAATGGTATTAATGTGTTACATACCCACAGAGAACCATGGCACAGAAAAAGATGGGTTCAGAGGTTTTGACAGACGGCTAATGCCTCACAAATAGTGAGTGCATGGCAGAATGGAGTCCTACCCATGGAAGAAGGGAACATGTCCTAATTTGTGCTGAGAGGGACTTTCTATACTCGTGCTCCTTCCGTAGGACAGCTGTAGGTGTCTATGGCTATCCAGATCCAAGCTTAAATTCTGAACTCATGCTATAGGGGGTCACTAATGGACTTGTTCTGTGGCTTTCTTTGGCTTTGGGCAGGGAATTGAACCACTCTAGATGTGATACAAATGCAGGGGACTCTATGTCTTAAGCTGATGTCCCAGTAACACTGTTCTTCTTACTGTGTGCTGACGTGAGGTGGGAAACCTAGGCTGGATCTGGATCCTGCTGCCCAGTGAAAGGTCCTACCTGTGTCATGCTCTAGGCCCTGCCTTGGCACAGCTAGGCTCATTAACCTGATACTAATTGAGCCCACCAATAGGTTTTGCTGTGACTACTCACACTTCACTCTGAGCATGCTGTTGAGCACTTTTCTAGATTAAGACTTTCACTTCTCATCTAAGAACTGATTTAATTAAAAACTATCACCCTTTTTGTATATGTATTCCCCAGGGCATAGAGTAAAGGTTTTGTTTGAAAACAACCAAGAATACAGTTATCTTTAACAATGAAACCAAAGTTTTTTGAAAGGCAGGACCTTGTGATTTGGGGCAACGATCTACACACTCTTTTACAGCAGCTTTCTTATGCTTTCGTGGTGTGTCTGCTGCAGAGTGTTGTGTTCTCATATAGCAAAGGACAGGACACTTATTAGCAGAAACAAAAAGAATTAAGTTTCTGGTTTTTAGGTATTAAGAGCTCTCCTTGTCCACATATGCTAAGAAGTGCAGCCATATCAAGGTAATCTCCTTATTGTTGTTGCTCTATGCATGTCAGCTCTTCCATGACTAATGTGTGCCATATTCTTATCATCCAAATCATCCAACATCAGATGGTTCCTTTTAGAGTGGGATGTGATTAATCATTGCTGGCACTGAGAGCTCAGAGATCAGCTTACGCTCCTTACTCCAAATGAGTTTGCAACCAGCAAGCTGAGAATAAAGACTTCCTGAGGAGGATGAAAATAGCGCTCATACGTAATATGAAACACCAGATCTTGAGCCTGTGGAGATCCACCTGAGCCCAGGAGTAGGAGTGAGCCTTGCATGTCCCTGTGAATCCCAGAATTTCCCTTGGATTTGCAGGAGAACTAGTGCCAGATTTGCCATGCTGCCATCTGCTTCCTTCAAGGAAGGCCTCAGGACTGGAGTGACTTGTCCATACATCACATGGAGATAAGGAAACCACAGAAGTAATTCACTGAGCTCCAGATACCAGCTTCCCTCATCACGTGTCCCTGGATAAAACCGTCATTAGCCAGACCCCTCTAAAATGACATTTGTCCCATACCTACCCGGTCAAACACAGCAAAAATAGAAACCCATAGCCACCACAGACTTCTTGGTGACTAATCAGTCATCTCCCAGGGACCCGCACAGAGATTGCAGTGCCACTGCGCTTGAAGAGCACTAAAGACAAAAGCTGAACACCACCCTTCCCAGCCCAACACAGCTATCACCCCTGGTACCTCTGTAGGCAACACAACTGCTGCTGCACCTGTGTGTGTCCATTCCCTGGCACTGAGAAGAGAGGTTTTGCTTGCAAGTCACCTAGCATAGGGGGATTCACACCACAGGTGACTCGCAGGCTGCTGCTGCTGTCTGCATCCTCTGTTCCCTCCTGTGCCTCTCCCTCTAGGGTGTTCTAACAACTTCATTGTCTCATCTCTTCTTCTTTTATATATATCTACATCTTCTCTAAGTTTTTTTATAGAGAGTAAATCCTGTTTATTAGTTTTCTATCAGACAAAATGTCAGAACAGGTTAACTAAAGTGAAGGTTTTTTTCTTTACATATAGGACATTTGTTCTGAAGATGGGGTTTAAAGAGATGAAAAGTTTGATGAATTTAGATCAGGTAAATTAATTAAGAAATACTTTTGTTCTTGGAGAAAGTTTTCTTTCTGACATTCTCAAGTCCTGGAGAAGACAAGATGAAGAACTTTTTGGTTTCATGTTTCAAACACAATTTTGTTTATTCTTTTCATCAGAACCTTTTCTTTTCTTAATCCAAGAACTTGAAAAGAAACACAAACAAAGGGATTAAATACTCTGAAATGAAGTATTCTATTAGGGGTTAAATAAAATGTTTCAGGCTGAGTCTCCTTATCTTTTACCTTTTCTTGCCTTTTTTTTACAAATTCTAAAATATATAAATATCTGCGTTTGCCTTTCCTAAACTTGTTTTCTCATCAAGCAGATATTGCCATTTTCTAGCTCAGGATAGGGAATAGTCCATGCTTGGATCAATGCTATATAAAATGTATAGTACTGTATCAGTCAGCTTCTGGTGTGTACTTCAGTTGTGGTTTTGCTGGTAAGACTTTGTTCCCCACAGAAGTGATAATTAGTTGTGTTCCATTAAAAAAATTCCCGGTCATTCCCAGTAAAGTGTGGCCCACTGTTATACATCATTATATCACCACCATGTCTACTGAAAGATTTGTTCTGGATGTCTTCTTTTTCTACTAATCTTAGACAAATGTCTTCAGAAATATAATATAAAGTACATTGAGGGGATAAGGGGTGATTCCTCAACAGCTTGAAGCAATCTATTGCTGTAAAAAACAATTTTCTCTGTGCTGCTAACATGGGTAGTTTCCCTTGAACTGACTTCCAACATCTTTTTCAGTGTCACTTTCCTTTGTAGTAGGTTAAATGTCTCTGTCCCTTTTCTTAGACAAATGATCTTCCTAGGCTCTTTTCAATGTAATTTTTACATAGCACTTCAGGTATGAAGTGCTCTTGAAGACTTTATTTGTCTGCTATCTTTAGTTACAATCCCATACAGAATCCACAGTAATTTTTTATTAAATTATGGTGCTACCTGTTCTGCCTCTTTCCATTTGTTTTCACTCCTGTCCTGTAGTTTGCTTATCTCCACAATGGAGCCCTGTGTGTCCAAAAATGAGGCCTTGTATGCCCATGGCTTTTCTTCCAAAGCCAGTGTCACAGCCGCTCAGCAGATGATTCATGGCTGAGGCAGGGGTGACTAACCAAAATGACAAAGGCAGTCCAGTCCCTAAACTGTGTCCACTATGCCCAGGAAAGATCCTTAGAGCTTTTGGGACTGTGGTCCCTTGGCTGTACTTGCTCTGCTGATGATCACCTGCCTTGCCAAAGAGGTGCAT
Source organism: Pezoporus occidentalis (assembly GCF_034315485.1). NCBI lineage: Eukaryota > Metazoa > Chordata > Aves > Psittaciformes > Psittacidae > Pezoporus > Pezoporus occidentalis. The sequence goes on along the minus strand of NW_026913800.1, from coordinate 250,690 downwards.
TTGCTTCAGTATTTGTCCTTTTTTCCATATTCATGGTCATAGCTTTCATTTCCCCAGTTGTGTCAGCATGTGTGGTCCAGGTGTGACTTGGCACTTCCACACCCATCTTCTTTGCTTCTTCCTTGTCTGTTGGGAGGTCTTGCTTCACACAGAGAAGTGACTCCTGGAGCAGTCAGCCAGCCACACTGCTCTATGAGGATAAGCATGGGACAAGTTAACTCTGCATCAGCTGCTGAGTCCCCCTCAGGCAGTGAGTGTCATAGTGAATTCTGAGTTGGGAATATCTGGACAGGGTTTGAAGAATGTATTAAGAAAACAATAGGATTGAACAATTGCACAGAGTCAGAAAACACCATGTGGGAGGTATGTATAGTCTGAGTTCAGCCCCTCGACATCCTTGCAATGCCTGACACCCTGTAATTACAGGCTCATAGACATGACTTGTATTTAAAAGTTTCACTTCAACCATAGATCCACAGAGACAGCATCTCATTTTGGTGTAGCCATCCTTAATTTCTTTGACCTAAGCCTACCAAATGTGTCTTTTGACTTTGGCTTTTGACACAATCCATTCTTCTTCTCCATTTCCCAAATAGTCTGTGGAGCCAGACTAATCGCCACTCATTAAGTGCCCATTGTGTTTCTATTTCCATGTCCCATGGTAACAGACACTTTTATTGTGATTATTCATCTGCTGGTCTTTCATTAATGAAACATTTAGATTTCACTGCCACAAGGCTTTTCAATAGCCTTACATTGTAAATACACTTTCAAATGCAAAGCTATTCTTTGGTACGCCTAGCAGTAACACCTGAGAGTCTTTTCTAGCTTCTTGCTTGGCCAGTGACAGTAAGAAATGCCCTCTGCAGGAACTGATGATCTCCATTCCCTCTTGATGGGCTAGTTCTTAGTTTACTGCAGCCTAGATGTACCTGAGAAAGGAGACATAAGGGGAAACACCATCATTAGTTCTTAGCATGTCTCTTCCTCCCACCATGAGCTCTAGTATGAGGGTACTTGGAAAAAGTTTCCCACACCTTTGGGATCTAACTGATTCCCTCTGCTGGTATGTATTTGCTTTAGCCTGTACCAGATTGTGCCTGTATTACCTGATATGTCATTCAGATAGGTTTAGTACATCATATGAGGGGTATGTTTATTAAAGGAATGCCCCTACTGCTGCATAAAATCTGGGCTGTCATCACTGCAAGGTCCCAGCTGTGCCTCCAGATGAGCTGGTGGTCTTGTTCTGCCTGGAAGGCTGTGTGCAGATCAGCTCTCCATGCTCTTTGGCTCAGTCTATTTCCCCCCTTAATTAAGACCAATCCTGTTACCTAGAAGCCGGAGAAAATTAAGAAACATTTAGCCTTGCATTGAACAAGTGTGTTGGTAGCATAAAAATGATTTTTCCAGGAAGACCATGTCCTGGACTGCTTGCCCTCAAGGACTGTCTATTTTTATATGTCTGGTTTGGAGGATAACTGAGTGATCTTTCCAGACACAGAGACCACCCTATAGACTGAGTTATGGACTATGCCTTTTGTCTTATTTTATTTGAGGTCTGTAGTGATAAAAGAAGAGAAAGAAAACCTATCATTGGCAATGCTCATTTTTATAGATCATATTCCTCAAAGCAAAAATCTGTCAGCGGGATGGTGAGGATGATGGCAATTTTTTTAATAGGGTGGGAAGCTGTCCTTCGCTTAATCCTCTGAGAAGGAATCTGAGTCAGTCCTCCACTAAGTTCCTCACTGTCTCTTTGGCTCCTTCCATACTGGTCCTTCTTTCCCTCTTCTTTAACCCCTTAGACACATGCTTTTTTCTGTTGCAGATTAAAAAATAGGCCTTATTCCCCTCAGAAATAAACTCTGCATTTCTACTTGCCTCTGTAGTTACAATAGTGGAAAGTGGTGTTGGAGTTGTCTTGCAGGTCTGTCACTCACTGCCTACATATCCATAACACTGAAACCCTGGCAGTTTCCCTGCTGGCTGCCTCTTCTTTTTCAGGTTCAAGCTTTTCCTCACACATCTTTTTTATGCATTTACTTACCATCTTGATACATTTATTATTGCCTGTATCTCTGTAGTCGAGTCTATTTTTGCTTGGAAACCCAGACTGTTTTCACTTGCCCTGCGCTGTCACATCTGTAGCCTGTTTGCGAGGTGCCTCAGCAAGGAGCCCTTCCCAGTTTGACCGTGCACCTCCAGAGCCCAGGACTTCTCAGAAAGGACAGGATGGCTGTTTTCTGCTTGTAATACAGAAGCATTTTCAAGCCCCTGCTGCAGAGCAGGTCCCTCCAGACAAACATCTTCACAAGATGGTGCCTGCTCAAAACCACGAATAATTGGAGTGTAAGGAAAAAGACCATGAGAGAAACAACAGATCTGTGGCACACAAGAAAACAGTGAGGTAATAACAGGGAGTAAACTTATATAGCAAGATAATGAGGCTGTAGTAACCTATAATGAAATTATTCCCCAGAGGCTTGTTTTTATAAGAACTCTAATGTGCACTCAAGGTTTTCATCATGCTGCTGCCAGCCCTGAGCCTCACTGCCACTGCCCTCTGTGTCTCAAGGACTGAAACAGGCCTGCCTATTGATTATGAGTTTGCAGAGGAGCAGAAGGAATGAAAATGCTGAGCTTTGGACTGGGGGTGCATTCAGTGTTTTCAGAGGAAGGTGAGAACAGCACCTGGAGTGGCTGTGGCAAGAGCAGATTCAGCCTGCCTTACTGGAGTGATGGAGATGCCTTTCAGAATTCAATCTTTCAACACAATTCTCACATTTTAGCCAGCTGACAGCCTGCTCCTTGCAAGGGCATCAATGTAACTGTGTGAACACGGTCCTTTCAGATCCCTTCACTATTGTGCACTGCTTTGTAAACTCAATACACTAGAGGTGGAAGTTCACATAGATCATTGTCTTTTATACATTTCATCACATGCATCATTCTCATTTTATAGCCAAGTCACCTGAATTTGACCTGAGTTGTCACAACAAGACAGATTCCGCAAGCTTTGAGGCAAATAGCCTCAAAAATATGAATTATTTAAATGTGGATTTATTATTTAAATATGGATTTATTATTTAAATATGGACTTATTATTTAAATACTGTTTTCCCTAAGCCTTGAATTAGCTTGATTTATACACAGAAAAGGCACCTCTGGGAGATTTTTGGGATAACTGACATGGGTCCACTATTGAACTATGAATAATATGTGGGGGATGAACTGTTCCAGGTCATGCAAGATCATTTAAAAAACAAAGAAGGCTGGGGAAGACAGGGGAAACAACATGAGAAAATCCTTGGTTATTTACAAGCATTGACCACATGGACAGGCTGGCACTGATATAGTGACAGTCTTAGAAATGCATTGTATGGAATTGTGTGTCTTGTGTAAGTACGTTTTTGTTAATTGTAAGAGGTTACTGCAGTCTAACCAGTTGTTCATAATGAAGAGATCAAACATACCATCACATACCTTATCTACATAAGAATATCACCAATTTAGTTCAACCTGGTGTTGCATGACTGTTCTTATTTAATTTAAGAATATATTTCAATTTATTATCAACCTGCCTTGAACTCACATAAAGTGAAACAGAAAAAGACCTGTCTTGGGAGATTGCTGAGTTAACCACACACTTTCAGAGCAACTTGTCTCACAGGGTGAGGTTCCTGTGGCAGTCTTGTAGACATCTTTATCCACCTGAAGAGGTCATCACAATCTGAGTATCAGATGAATGCAGGGCACAAATTATTCCATCTTAAAGCAGATGCATAAATAAAATCAGTTGAATTGTACTACATGGGCAGCTCTCTTTTCCTGTTGCACCTAAATGGAGCTAAAAATATGCTGAGATATTCCACCTGTTGTTGTTCCCATTTAGAAAGAGAAATGGTAACTCAAGAAAAACAGTTTCCTGAAGCATTTTGATTTAATTGAAAAAGCATCATGTGACATAAAAAGGTGTTTGTTGCTTTGGTTGTTTTCTGATCCATTTCTCTGCAGAAAGAATAAGGGATGAACTTGGGACTAAAATCTCACAGGGTGTTAAGCTATCTTCATGAGACATGTTAAGCTGCTCAGTTCCAAAATGTTTGTCATTCTGATTGGTTGGGTAGGAAAGCTTCAGGGTGCAGAGGCCAGGCATGGGGTTTGACAGCCATGTCTTGTAGCTAAGTCTAGCCTAACTGATCCAATATGCTTGAGTCCCAGAAAAGAATGTTTGGCAAAAGATAAGATGCTGGACTTGGTGGACTTGCCCAGTAGAGGGGATCCTGTGGCTCCCATAGAACAGTGTGAACTCTGGTATAGAGCACAGCTGGTGAAAAGAAACAATTAAAAAGTAGAGCCCATAGTGAAATAATTTTCCAGATTCAATAACTAGTTCTAATTAAGTACTGGGAGAGCTTTTCAAATTCCATAGGCTTCTGGGTGTTTAACTTTTTCTGACATCCTCCTATTATCTGAGATATTAAGGTAGTTAAAGCCTGAGAAAAATGTAAGCTATGTCTGCATATTTTGTGTGGTGCTACCAGTTAATCCCAAGGCTTTCTCAAGGAATCCAGTTCTTAGTCTGGGATTTAGAAAAATGACATTAATGTTCCTTTGCCTCCAACTCTACATCCATTATGTTTAAATTACAGTCTCTCTCAGCTTGACTGTTATAAGTCCCTGCTCTTGTGTCTCTTGGCACATGTTTCTCTCTCATCAGTCTGTAAAAATGCTTCCCACCTTGTCATTCTCTCTTGTGCTCTCTACATCACCCCCACCTGAAGCCATTCCATGACCTGCCTTCCCACCTGCCTCCCACCCAACTCAGTCCTGGCTCCTTTGCAACCTTGCCAAGTATCATTCACCCATGCTTTTGGTCTGAGTCCCTTCAGATCCTCCTCTTTCTTGACCTCCTGCCCATCCCTGCGTTTTCCTAAGCTGTGAGATTTTGAAGGAGTCTGACTCCTTCAAGAATCAAGAGCAGGGTCGTGCAGCGCACGGCCCAGTCAATGAGGAGGATGAGGTCAGAGGCAAAGGCTGGGGTGCTCCTCATTCCTCAAGAGGTAATTGCATCTACGCCTTCTGCTGAAACCACCAGTGATCCAACTTGTGGCAGCCCAAATATGCAGATTAACAGAAGACCTGAGACCCGGAGTCCATACAGTACTTAGGGTCACAGCTGCAGGCGATTTTGGCAATGTTTAAGAAGGATGAGACCCTGTAAAGGGTATAGGGAGCTGCACCTTTGGGCCCGGAAGCCAGTATTGGTTATGGGAGAAAACCGGCCTCTAGCTGCAATTCCAGCAGAGCAGGTGCTGCAAATCTAAATCTTTGATGTGGGTGTCTTGGCACACAGGACATGTGACGGAGCTGACGTGTTTAACTCCTGTCTCACTGGAGCTCCTTTCCCTGCTCATCAGTGTAGCTTTGGAAAAAATGGTTTGGGGGCTGGGAGTACCTGCTCCTTTGCCTCTCACCTCATGGATGCTCAGTTCTGGGTTCCTTCAGCTCCCTGGGGGACAGCACCCAGAGAGACCAGCCAAATATGACACTGTGCATTTTGCTGGGTGAGATTAGCAGGAGAAAAGGCTTTCAGTACCAAACTACTGAAAGGTGCAGTATAGACAAGTGCACAAGGCAGGATCTTCCCCATCCAATGCCCATAGTTTCAGCCATCATATTTGATGGATCAAGTGCTAGGTTGTAGATAAATTTTACTCCGGGTTTATTCTGCAGAGCATCCCATAACCCTGGCCTACTAACCTGTAGCCAGGAACTCACTTGGCCTGGGTGCTCTGAGCTCTTCTGTATAAAACCCAGCCCGCAGCAGCTAAATGGTGCACCCTGGTATATCCCTATGAGCCAGAAGTAAACCCAAGTCCCTCCCAGGAGACACCTCCTTGTTAGTGTAGGCAGTAAATAGCAGAGGAAAAGATGAAGGAAAGGGGAAAGGGAGAGGTGAAATACAAGAAAGTGCAGCCAAGATGAACTTCAGTAGTAAGCAGAAAAGACACAAGAGAAATGACCAGAATGAGAATACGCTCAGAAATGCTGCTAATAAAGAGGAAGAGAAAAAGAAAAATAACAGCAATGTTTAGGATTTTTTTGTAGTATCAAGGGGGTGTTGAAGGAACCTGTTTACAGCGAAAGATTAGGAGCCAGAAATCTATAGCCCATTTTAAACCTAGCATAGCACAGCTGGCAAGGGACTAAAAAAGGAGAGGAATCTTTAAAGCTGACTGAAGTGGTTTAACTGGGAATCAGAAGATGAAGCTGAACATCAGACTGCTCATGACTGGTTAGATTCCCTTGAGTAACTGCTTGTATCAAAAGAAACAAACCTCTGAGGCTGAAGGGCTGAATCAACAGAAGTGGACATCCTCTTCTGACAAAGGCTGACAGACATCATCAAAGAAGGGCCTTGAGTGCCTTCAGCAGATCTTTGAGCCAACCTGCCCAGCAGATTGTCACATACTACCAAAATGTGAAAAACTTTAAAAACCTGTATCAAGCTTTCCTCCTTTAAAGGGTTCCCCAAGAGGAAAGGGCAAGTGTGGGTTTGCAGCCCGGAACTTCTGTCTGGTTGTCATAGCAATATACCATGCTGGTCTCTAACACTTTCCTAAAGCAATATGTAAAGTAAAAGGAATAATAGGGTTAGCTGGCTAGTTACATTGCTGAAACCTGAATGTGATTAGTAAATCAAACTCATTCTATTTCTGGGTTAAATTCTTAAGGCTGGAAGTCCCTTTTCACAGCAGAGAGGTGATGCGCATCATTTCTAGGGCCTGGTAATTCTATATGTCTAGTTTGATGCCTGCTAGCAATATCTCCTGAAATTAGAGGGTCTTTCTGTGGTGGTCTCAAAGATTACTTTCACTTCTGGTATATTCTTTGTTGCAAAACATGTTGCTTGACATAGTTATATGGAAAGAACAAAATATTCAGTGTTTTATTACCATTTAATAAGGAGACATTTCTTTCTTTTTTCTTTTTTCTTTCTTTTTTTTTTACATCAAAGGCCAGAATTCAACTTGATTTAGTGATCCAAAGTGAATAAATATGAGTCCTCACAAGCTTAATTTAACACAGACTTCTGTTGCATACACACAGCATTTCTATTTGAGGGAAAATGAAAACGGTCCGTAAGTGTTGTTTTATGTACTAAATATTGTCATTCAGGGAGTTGCTTTGACCAGGCACATCAGAGTGATGAATGCACTGTGTGCGATGTTTCCTGGTATTTCCCTATTTCAAGGTACGTCACAAACATGATTATTATCACTTTAGCTTATGACATCAGAGATGCAGTCCAAGCATATTCCTTCAGCTGCATTTTGACATGACATGCTTTTGAGGGAGACTCTCTGCCAAGGGAAAAATGTGCTGAAGGTTCTCCAGTCTTTCACAAGAGAATGCCATAATATTCATGAAGTACGTGGTCTTACAGAAGTTGCAGTGGCCTTCACGGTTTTAAAAGTATCACTGCAAATAAGTATAAAACCACAAACACAGTGTTTGGGATTTAAAAACTTGTTTTGAACCCTTATTACTTGTACACAGTAGCATGTGAACTGCACTCCCTGATTTCAATACCAGTACTGGCAAAGCTGGCTGCTGCAAGATTTGAAGTCCTTGGGAACATTTGAGTGGCTGTCAAGCCATAACAGCAAGCTGTGACAGCCTCATGTTCAGCACCATGAGAGCCTGTTTCTGAAGTATCAAACCAGAAAACGTAGGTTTAAAAAAATGTGCCAGAACTCTAGGAAACAGAATGGTGGTGGTCTCATATTGAGCAAAAGCTGAAGAAAAAGGAACCACTTAGGTACAGGACCCAAAGAGAACAAAAATGAAACACAAAGCTGTCCAGCCAGAGCTGGAGGGGGTGCCCAGAGATGTCACCTGTAATCAGTAGCAGCAAATGGGACAGCACCTTGCCACATCTGTTAGCACAGCAAGGGTTGTACTCCAAGTCACCTTGAGTTCTACCTGTGGTCATCCCTTGGGTCATTCTGCCACCTATTTCATTGCATTTGTGCTCAGCATCAGCCTGCGTCTTCTACCAACCTGCAGGACAGCCACAGGGATCCCAGCACAGCATTTATCACTGTGTTGACAGTACCAAGGTGCACCACCTGAACTTCAGCCATGATGTACAGATTGTTTGAATCGCTGAAGGAAGGTTTTCATCAGCTGTCTTAACAACAATGAGCAGAATTACGTATTTGTTTTAACAAACAGTCCTGCATGAAATGTAATAATTTCCAGTTCCTCTTTCTTGTCTATCTTGTTCTCAAGCAGCATTTGATAAAAATATTGCTCAAAGGAAGGATTTAATTATAAACTACCTTTTCGTTGTCTTAGCTAGATGCATAAACCTGCATTTTATGCTCTGATGTTGATCAAATTTTTAGATGCTAGTCCAGATACTTTGATATTATTCCAAAGTAAATGGGTGGGTATTAAAGAAATTAGTTTTGGTCTATACTTACATAGATGAGAGCAAGATTTCAATTTAAATAATTGCATAGTTGATATAGCTGCAAAACTGCATAATCCAGAAGAAAAATATTTTTGAACAAACAAATATTTTATTTGACCCAGTATGAAACATTTCATTTTACTTTTCATGAGATAAGACCTTTTAAAAATTATTTTGCAGGCTTTCAAAGTGAATTTTTGAAAACAGAAAAAAAAGCTGTTTCATTTTAATAGCATCAGAACAAAAAGCCTTGACTTTTCCAATATTTTCACCCTAATCTCCATTTCTGTTCAAAATTATTAATTTATTTTATCCCAATTTGCAATCTGATTGGTTTAAAAACTGCACATTTGAGGAAATACATTATTATTCAGAAATATGCCATCTGGCCAAATGCAGGATTGATGTTTTTTCACTTCAGTGCCTCATTATTGTATTGGTATACCTTGCACCATGCAATGGGGGGGAGGGTGAGATAAAGGAAGATTTTAAGAAATAGAGGATAATTTAATGTATGTTTTTTTTTTCCACAGTATCCCAGACAATATATCTAAAGACATACTAAGTACAATATCCCTACCAACTATATCATAAAGAATTCAGTGGTGGGGCTTGCTGGTTCTTTCACATCATAAATCTATATAGAAGTTTAATTATTTTACCAAAAGTGGCAGAGCATAATACTGCAATTTTTAACAGAAATGGGGGGAGCTTCTGCCATACAGAAAGGATTTAAACCGTAGATTTAGACTATACTATATACAGTGAAATGTGGCAATATTAAAGGTGAGGTGTTTGCAGCTTGCAGCAGCAAGATTGATACTTCTGCAAAGGACCTTCCTTTACTGACCTTCATGAGTTAGCTGTTAATTCCACAAGAATGCAGTTCCCTTCAGTCAATATTAAATTAAAAGCAGGTCTTAAAAAACAAAATAGGGGTCTACAGAACAGGTCTCCTACAAAATGGACAGATTTCCAAAATACTGGAAAGATCCCATAACATTTTAATGTTAACTTCTTAGCACGCATTGTTTTTTTAAATTCAGGCTCATCACTGTGAGACTCACAGATAGAAGCAGCACTGTAACATCAGACTTCTGTGTTTTGACAATCCTGACCTAGTTTTCTATTGCAAATTTACAAAGTTTTTGCAGATGTTGCTGAGAGGCATCATATCTGGGGAGGGGAACAGCAGAACATCTTCGCACCATTGAAGGTTTGGAGGCTTTTTTGAGCCAGTATGATGGTGACTGGAGCTAGATATTGCCGTCAACTGTTTAATAACAGAACAGCTTTCAACTTCTCTGAATACTTGGACCTTTCAGGAATAGAGAAAACAGCTCTGCTCAGAGAAACAGGGTACATGCTGATACCAACTCCCCATCTGTGGGATTGGATGCACATCCCATATTAATTAGCACTGGGGGGAAAATGCTGGGCGATGTTTATGGCCAGAGGCAGCAGCGTGTGCGCACAGCAGTGTGCTGGACCAGTGGCCTCATGCAGTGTTACGGGGCATTGCAGGTCCTCACTTCTGCAGAGAAAGCAAGAGAAAGTGTCCCTGATAGAGAAAGGAGCATGTTCACCTTGTTCTATCATAGACCTTTAATCCAGCAGGTTTCTGCACCAGGCATGGAAAGCTGACCTCCACCTTCTCTAAGGAAGGATGTGAGGGACACTTGCTCTTTTATCGCCATAGATGTTGGGGCAGCAGGAGGCTAGGCTTTTAAATGCATCATGCAAGTTACCTCCTGCAGTCAGGAGGTTTCTTGTGTTTTTTTAAAGGTGTGGCTTATACACGGCAATGTTGGTGCCTCCATAATCCTTATAGAGATTCACACCCCGGCTTCTGCACACAGGAGAAGGTCCAACCTCCTGTGCTTACAAGCTTTGTCTTACTTCTAACCCTGTTTTCTCATATCCAATCACCATGCTGTCTCTCAAGCTTGTTCAACTTCCCCATGAAATTTTCTGACAAAATCTGTTTCCCTGCTGTCCCACTGGTGCTACCAGCCTTCTTCTGTGCAATGCTCCCACCTACTTATAGTGCTGCCCTTTCCCGGCAGCTTGCCCATTCTGTTTGGCTGCTGAACGTGGCATTGCATCCCAGATCCTTCCATTTAACACCACATGGGACCATGGCCTGGGCCACTCTTGTGGGAGTCAGTGAGGTCTCTTATAATAACACACATGCCTTGCATAAGACACAGTCTTACATTTGCCTGCATGCACAAACCAGCATGTTGCCTTCACTCCTTCTCACAAACAGGACATTCCTTCACACATCATCAAAAAATGTGAAGTGTGAGAAAGGCTGCTCTATTTTACTGTTTTCTATTCTTGACAGCTGCTGTACTGCCATCACCACCACAATACCCACATGCTGGTCTTGCCTGTGCTATGTGATAAGACCAAACTCTGCCACATGTGGGTCAGCCTCTTTCATCCCTTCTCTCAGGAAGGTGGTCCCTCACCCAGGGCCATACAAAGGGCCTGATAGCCAGCACAGAAAGAAAATGATGTTTGTGCTTCAGTTTGCAGTAGCTCATGCTATTTGCTGCTAGATGAAATGTCTAAATGGCTTCAGGTCCAGATATGCTGTTCTGCCACAATGCAAGTAGGAGATTTGACAAGTTCAGCCACCACTAGGTTATGGTTTGTCAAGGTCGATGAATCCTGGCAGACAACAGAGTGACCATCTCATGACTGAACAGAGGGAGGGAAAAACACTAGCCATGGATACTTCCATGTGAAAGCTTTGTGTGTGAAATTAGCTGAAAAAAAAACCAAACAAATTAAATGAAATTAACCCATGGCCAGCACAAAATTTGTGGACTCAAAGTGAAAATTAAAGACTCTTACCTGCCAGCCCATATATTCACAGTCAGTTCCAGAAAGCCCTTTTCCATGCCTGTACTGATTTTGACCCAGATTGGGATTGTCTTGCTGATTATGATCCATATATGGCACTGGATTGGAAGGACTTCCTGCTAGCTGCATGTTGCTGACATTTCATTTGTGCCTGCTAAGGCATTTCCCCAAGAGGAAGTCTTTTGGTTAATTTCTATTGCAATGCCTTGAGGACATTTTCCTTTCTGTGATCTCATCAGACCTCACTACAAAACAGATCCAAATATGATTGGCATTTGGCTAGGAGGCCTCATGAAAACTGGTAAGCGAGAACAGCGTGAAGTTCTGACAGTGAATCAGCAGGGGTGCTCTGTGCTGGGCCCATAATAAACAGTGTACATAGAATCATAGAATCACAGAATTGTTTAGGTTGGAAAAGACCTTTAAGATCATCGAGTCCAACCTAACTCTGCCAAATCCACCAATAAGTGTTATGTCTACACATCTTTTAAATACCTCCGGGGTGGTGACTCTACCACTTCCCTGGGCAGCCAGTTCTGATAACCTTCCCAGTGAAAAATTTTTCCTAATATCTAATCTAAACCTCCCCATGTGCAAATAAATGTGCATGAACTTTTAAATGTATGCAAATATGGAGAGAAGTCAAATTATCTTCTTTGTATCTGCAGAACTCTGCACTTACTCCTTTACAATACCACTGGAGATACTGCTGGATGCCTACAGTGATCTGGCTGGTACAATAAATGTACAGAAAGTCGGATGAAGTTTGACAAGGGTGGGACAGTGGGATTGAGTGCACCCTCAGCAAGTTTGCTGGTGACACCAAGCTGTATGGTTCAGTTGATATGTTGGAGAGAAGGAATGCCATCCAGAGGGACCTTGAGCTGATGCCAACCTTATGAAGTTTAACCATGCCAAGTACAAGGTCCTACGCCTGGGTCGGAGCAATCCCAGGCACAGCTACAGGTTGGGCAGAGAAGAGATTCAGAGCAGCCCTGTGGAGAAGGACTTGGGGGTGTTGGTTGATGAGAAAATGAACATGAGCTGGCTTCAGTGTGCGCTCGCAGCCCAGAAAGCCAACCGTATCCTGGGCTGCATCAAAAGGAGCATGACCAGCAGGTCGGAGGAGGTGATCCTGCCCCTCTACTCTGCTCTCATGAGACCTCACTTGGAGTGTTGTGTGCAGTTCTGGTGTCCTCAACATAAAAAGGACATGGAACTGTTGGAACAAGTCCAGAAGAGGGCCACGAGGATGATCAGGGGACTGGAGCACCTCCCTTAGGAAGAGAGGCTGAGGAAGTTGGGGCTGTTCAGCCTGGAGAAGAGAAGGCTGCATGGAGACCTCATAGCAGCCTTCCAGTATCTGAAGGGGGGCTATAGGGGTGCTGGGGAGGGACTCTGAATCAGGGACTGTTGTGGTGGGACAATGAGTAACAGGTTCAAACTTAAACAGGGGAAGTTTAGGTTGGATATAAGGAGGAAGTTCTTTCCTGTTAGGATGGTGAGGCACTGGAATGGGTTGCCCAGGGAAGTTGTGAATGCTCCATCCCTGGCAGTGTTCAAGGCCAGGTTGGACAGAGCCTTGGGTGACATGGTTTAGTGTGAGGTGACCCTGCCCATGGCAAGGGGGGTGGAACTTGATGATCTTAAGGTCCTTTCGAACCCTAACTATTCTATGATTCCATGATTCTAAGCGTCCGGTTTCCCAGATTTTATGGTATTCAGCCTCAACCATGACATTGTCTTCCTAAGTCCCAGAAATTTTATTTGCAATATCATCAAAAAATTCTTGCCAGTTTGCACACAAGCAGACTGGGACCCCCTGGCATGTGTTGCCTGAGTCCATTATTTGTCTGGCCTTTGTATCTGGGCTTAGAATAGGGCATTGGCAGAAGACACAAGAAACCCTCAGTCTTGTCTCTACAAACCTTCAGTGTTATACACAGACTAAGGAGTTAACAGATCGTGGACCTTTCCTGTAACGGATTTAGAAAAGAAGTAACCAAGCTTATTTACTGTTCCCACAGTCTGCGCTCAGAGCAGTTTTAAATTGCTAGGTTAACTAGCCATTCCTGAAAGAAATTTTCTGTGCACCAATGTATTCTTTGTGGTTAAAGCAAAAATTACTTACAGACAGTGCAATGTTTCTTGCAGAGGAAAGCTTCAGCCAATGGAATATTTATAATTCAGCTGTGATACCTTTTAGCTTCTTTCAGTCTGGGGGTTAATTTGTTCTATACTTTTGCATGCAGACAGATAGAAGAAATGTCTTGCTAAGAGTCATTGTCATGAAGATATGACATAAAGTAGAACATATTAAAAAACTGTCCTCAGTTCTATTGTAGTTACTGCTAACAGCACTGAGATGTAGTGTAAGCGCAATGCAAGCCAAGTTCTGATGTCAATTACATTAGCGTAAGCGAGATCAGAAATTAGCCTAAGCCTATAGGTTTAAACATGACTGTATTGCACTTTATTTTCAGGACACGTAATGTTTTTGAGGAAAAAAAGCACGTTAGTTTTAACATTTTTATCTCAGCACAGTTTGGCAACAGTTCTAATATCTTCCTAGCACTTGGCTTTATTTTACTGTTCCTTATATTGCCTTAGCATCAGCACAGCTCAGCCTGTCAGATGAAATATTTCAATGAATAAAATACTAGTTTGAAGGATGGGGACCAATAATGGGAGAAATGCAAACAACTGTCACTAGGCATGGATTTCATATTTTGTGAGTGACATATTTTCCTGTCTGGTAGGTCTCTACCAGGTCTGCTACTATCCCATCTGGTATTCAAAACTTGGCTGCTTATTATTAGAGGTGGGAATCCATTACGTATTTCAAACAGATCAATGGGATCAGAAAACTTGCCATCGTGATGGAGTAAAACAGTTCAACAAGATAAGAATGAATTTGTTTTCCCTGGCAGCTGTAGTCTTTTTGAATACTCAATGAACAATGTTTCTTTGACCTCTTGATTAATTGACATACCTACAGAAAAGAAACCACATTTGTCCTATGTATGAAATATATTAATAAGAAGCTGAATCTGTCCCAAGGAAAAATATTTGGGACTGATAATGTTTAGGCCAGCAAAAGTCCCATGTAGCTTCTAAGCATCACTTACGTTTTCCTTCTGAGACTTGGCAAGAGGCTTCTTTGCTGGCCTTTAATGCAGGCACTGTTGCTCTTGTCAGTGTTACCATGCTAACCTGAGATTCAGGCCAAAGATATGGACCTAAATGTCCTTTCCAGAGAAGATGGGGGTGTGCAAAGTTCATTTTCAAACAAGAAAAGCAATCAATATGTCCTCAAAAAAGATTAAGGCTCCTAAAAAATATTTATCTGCAAGTGTTCCTGTCCAACCCAAGTCAACTGAGAGCAAGGAACTAACCAAGGAACACAAATATGCAGGAAAACAGGTGAAAGATCTGATCACTAATGAGAAACATTTACTCCCTCACTTTCTGGATTGTGTGCTGATCTTCCATTCGCTTTTTCTTTTTTAAAGTATTTTCTGTGCTATAATTTGCAACAGCTGGAACCATTTTGCATGTGTGCGTGCGTGCAAGTGTGTTGTGCTGGACAAAAGAACGTTACCAACTTGAAAAGGAAAAGGATGGGCACTGTTTTTGGAGCTTGGCTCTGAAGGGGATGTATAAAGATATGAGAAAGATTAAGTAAGTGGAGGAGGCTGGGGATCTTCTAGCCGCAAGGCTGCCGCAATGTGTGTGGGCTCAGCAAGGGTCTCAGCACATCCTGTCCTACTAGTGATACCCTGACCCTGGTTCAGAGATTTCACAGTGCTGTAGAGCAAGATTGGATGTATTCACTGCAAAGCCTTCTTCAGCCCCAGAATCATTTTGGGCTGAAGCCTGACCAGTAACTGATAGCTATGCAAAGTAATTTCAATTTCTTTTACGTAAATATAATGAGGTGTTGTTTATCGTGGTCCTGAAAGCCTTAGGGTTGAGATATCGGCGAAAACAAGCAGACACTTTGTGAGTTCTCTGAGCAGTAAATGTTTCCCCTTGGCATGCTCTGACAGGCTATTTCTTTTTAGCTTTGCTGAATCAGCTTAATGGGGAAAACTCAAAACTCACTGCCAAACTCTTACGGCAATTTCTCTTTACCACAGTGGTCATAAACAGATGTTGTTATCCTCTTATACAGGGATCCAAATATTCCTTGGGGCAGGTTTGTGTAGGTTGTGCAGATTGCTCCAAAATTAAGGAAAGGCTGACGGTTAGGGGTGTACACAGTGGAAATGAGCATTTGGAACGTGGAACACACAAATCCATCAAATACACATGCGACATTAGCCAATGTGACAACAAAACACATCACTACCTATGTTACATCAAATGTAAAAAGACAGAGTGAGCAAATATCTTGGAATTTTACTTCATAAAATGCTGGAAGTGAAAGCAATATATATTAATTAGCCACCTTCCTTCCACAAGGCTGCTGCACCAGAATAATACAACCAGGCCATTAATATGATTTATAAACTGGCTTCCACGGGAGGAGCTGTATCATGAAATTCAAATCCTGCTTTGATTTAGTAGAGTTAGCCCTCCAAAAGGGTATAGTCAGAGTCCCATTCCCAGCCTCATAGGAAGGCAAAGGTTGCGCTCAACACCTTATATCGGCCTTTTGCTGGTGGAGGTAGTATCAACACAACCAAGTGTTCCTTGGGACAGATTTAGCTTTTATTGCAGTAGTTCATATAAGACACAAACACACATTTTTCCAAGCATAATGTTTTAAATTGCATATAGATATGCCCCATTCAATATTCAGAAGAATGTGCCATTAAGTTTGCCATTTTACACAGTAGTTCTTTTAATCCAATAAAGCATGTTGCTTGCATTTTATGACACAGCATTACACTGCTCAATGGATCACTAAAAACCTCAAGAGTTACAACAGCTACCAGAAAACACATCTGAAAAATTGGTTTTAGTGGGACATTCTTCTCATGACCGTGCATTAGAGCTGTAAGGATGAATTCCCCATGAAACAAATATGCCCAAACTTTTGACTGGAGAAGAACCTCAGAACAAAGCTTCAGATCCCTTCCTGCCTGCAGAGTTTTGGGAAAAGATTGCCATCAGAAGTGTCTGGGCCACCTATGTCCTTCCTGCCCCTCATCTGCAATTCTCATAGGTTCAAAACTGGAGTATGTACTCCAGTCGTACATTTTCCACTCTTACTGCAGCGGGCTGCTTCTTGAACAAAACCCAGCATCACTGCATCCCTGACCTGCTCTGTCCTTGTCTAGAGATCAGGCAACAAACCGTTACCCTGTGAAAGAAGTGTGAGTTGAAGACATGCCCAAGGCACAGTTTCTAGAGAATAAACCTGTGTCTTAAAGTGTTATCTGCAACAAACACAGTTTGAATGACAGAACATCTGCAGTGCGGGTCATCTTTCTATTTTGTCTTTTGCAATCCAGGGCTTAGAGCAAGATGTGGCACAGAGACAGTCCAGCAGTGAAGGCCAAGTTTCCATTTCCAGCTGCTGGTGTGTCTGAATGATGCTGAACCCTGGCTGATTCTGCTGCATCCTTTTAGGGTACCATTATTTTCCCCCAGTTATCAGCATGAGAAGACCTCTGCTCAGAAGGTTAAACATGCCTGAATTACCTGACTGGGTTTAAACCACGACAGCCACCTTGGCTAAACTGTGCAGAAAGGCCATGTCAAGGCATGAACTGGGCCCTCCAAAATCTCTGCCACATCTTCTTTCTTGCCTGTGATGTCTTTCCCAACCAGTAACTTCCCACACCTCCAATCAGACCTTCTTTGCCATTCATTTTGCCAGCTTTATATCAATTGCCGCCACTTCCAGATGGGCTGTTTCCTGCAGAGAACCAGTAATGTGGATCATGGTTTTTGATTAATAGATCTGTACATTCTTTGCGCCTGAATGCATGCCATAATTTATGAGTAACAACAAGGATGTGTTCTCCAAAGAAAGTAATACTTGACTAAATTGTTCTCTTGACGTAAACCTGTAATTTAAAAATTATATATATTTAGAGTGCAAGTCAAAACAGGAAGTGCATTCCCAAAGCGGATAAAGATATTTCTGAACCTAAATATCTAGTGATACAAAATTGCCTTGAAATGTCTCCCTCCCCGCCTAACAAAACCACCCTTTACCAAATAAGCACGCTATTTATGGAAGGACTTTGCTGTGCAGGCAAGTTAGCTATCACTGTCTCTTTCAATGGTGAGACTGAGGACTTTCATAGTTGCAGGCTGTCCAAAATGTATTCTGTCACTGTAAAGTAGAATTATATCCATCAAAAGAAATGAAAATCTGGCACTGAGGAACCATTTAGAAAAGTTCAGATAAGAAAGAATGTTTCAGGGAAAATCAATACAATTCAGTAGCAGACAGCTAAATACCCAGTGGGAGAGTCATCTAGCTAAATGCAGACATTTTCATATTATCTAACACTAACTGCTATTGGCTCCATTCGTCTACCATGGAGGTCTAGTCATAATGGAGCTAGTCCCTCCATTAGCTATCAGCTGGCAGACATGGCTGGTTTGACTGCAGCCAGCCATGTATCAGAGGGTAGGTGCTGCTGTGCTACTGCAGGAGACAATCTGAACATTAGGTGAGAAACATTAACAACAAAATAAACCATGTCATAAACAGGGGGTTGGGGAAGGATTAAACGGTGGCAGGTATCAGCTGATAGGAAGCTGTTTGTATGCTGTCTTACTTCCACTCAGGGAACAGCAGTCTATGTGCAATCAACCCCTTTGACAGGCAGGAATTGGGTCTGCCCAGAGAGTGACACAGAACTGCAGGAATCACTCCTCTCATTCATTACAGAGTTGCTTGCCTGCAGCATGTGCCACTAAAGCAGAGTGAATAATCTGTCTTTAAAAGCATTTGGAAATTCACAAGGTAGAAAACTTATACGTACGCATATAGGTCTACACACACACACACACACACATATATACGTGTATATTACATGTTTTATTTATAACTCAAGGCTTTGCATAGGAGCTGGTTGTACCAATGTTAAAGGAAGACCTCACGAAACATGTTCCAACAGAGAAGAGTGAGTCTGGCATAATAGCAACCAGATACAGGAACACCAGTTTTTCTAAAGCCCTAAATCCCAATGTAACTTCTGATTCACAATATTCAGATATATAATACCTGAAGTAGTGACTCAGAAGAGACAGAGGTGCTGCCTTAGTGCTATTTTCATTGTTTTATGAGGCACAAATTAGCACAGAACTGCAGCCTGTAATTAATTCTATGTCAAATTCATATTATTATTGTACTACCCTATGCAGTTGCAAACCAGTAGCTTTTTTTTTTTTTTTCCCTGCTGTATTTCTACTAAACCCACTTACTCCAGACATTTTTTGCATGACTACAGCTTGTTCTTTAGGGTAAGTAGCTTGGAGGAACCACCTCCTTTAAAATCTGAGCTCAGCCTGGGTTCCTTTTATTTCCCAACAAATCTGGACACATTCCTGCTAACAAAATAAGAGAGATGACCTGATCCATGACCTGATTTGGTAACTATTTCCCATGACTTCAATCATCATGTTTTGCTCTAGGCTAAAGGGTTAGTATGGAAAAAAACCCAAATAATCCTTATAGCAATACTGCCACTGCTGGTAGTTACAGCTGAAATATCCATAGGTGATCAAAAGGTGGGCAGTGCAATACCTGCACTGAATTACAATTCTGTAGCAGTATGCCTTTTAGGTCATTCGATTTTATGCGTAGCCCTGCGTCTACTGTCTCCTGAAGACACACTTCTTAAAACAACTTTTGTGTATGATTATCTGGCTGTCAGAGTAGACACTTGATCATTTACTCTCCAAAGCAGCATTGCAAGAAGTATTAAACATCATCTGCTAGCAGCTGCAGAGAGATCTCAAGGATGCCTTATGCCAGCATCTGCACTGCAGCTTGGTTGTGCCCTGGCAAAACAGGTTTAACCAGGTGCATGCTGCTCCACTGTGGCCATGGATACACAGGCATAAAGGTGCCTTACACGAATCTAATGCAGGCTCCTCCTTTATAGAGACAGTAATGTTGGTTTAATGAATGTTTAAGCAAGACCATGCTAGTGCTGTTCCGTTGCACAAGGAAAACGCTGGCAGTCCTCTCAGTAACCACCTTCCCCATGAAACACATGCCTCAGTGTTCACTATCTCCTTTTGATGTGTGTTGATGTCAGAAGAACATGTTGTATTTGAAGTTTCCTGCCTTACTAGATGATGTGACTCATCAAATTGTACATAATAATTTTCCTTTTTTTTTCATGTAAGTCAATAGTATTTTGCTAACTGAAGTTGCAGCACGTCCTCAGCATGTATTAGAAAGTAACCAGAGGAACATCAGGAAAATAACAGAAAAAGACTCCAGGCACTTTATTCAGTTGGTTTACACTCAACCCCCCCCCAAAAAAAAAAAAAACAAAAACAACAACTTACACCCTTGCCTGATGATTTTACGGTCCATTGCACAATAACCTGTTATTGTGAGATTTTTTTTACCATGCTCACCTAAGGCAATATGAGCTCTTACAATTGAAGTGAAATATTGAAACAGAATTTTTTACCAACTACACCATTATGTGTGATACTGATCTACAGCATTCTGCTTCTAGTTCATTTGTAGGGGACAATAATAAAATATTCCTACTACCTCAATTGTTTTATGCCATGAAACAGAAATGCCAAAATCAAGCTCAAGAGTATGTGAGCGTTTTAATTTCCCTGGTGCTAGCCTACAGTAAAACTCCTCAGGATATAGTCTCCTGGTCTCCTGCAAGTCATTATGTATTTAATTTTCTCCCTGTAAAGTGCTTTTCTTGAATGCAAAGTCTGTGTATTCTAGAGGTAAATACATTAAGATAAAAGCTTCAAAGATTCTTTTTCTAAAGACATCTTATAATGTCTCGTAAGCTTCCTTATGAAATTCCAGTGCAAACCCCAACCATACTGTCTTCAAAAGAATTCCCACTGCACTTTCTTTATTTGCACAAAGGAAGGAAGGAAAATTGAAGTGGAGAGGGAGGGGGAGACTGCGGTCAATGTTATAGCCCTGCAGATTGCTGAAGTCAGACACTCTGCACCCTCGGAGTGGAAAAAGACCTATTAGGCAGGGAACTGCATGAGAATTTGTTTGTATCTACTTGTCTTGGCTTCTGTGGCCTTCAGACCATCTCATCCCTCAGATGCCACTGAATTGCCAACACCTCCCAACATTGCAAAGCCCTAGTATGTTTTCCAGCAGCTTGCTCCTTCCCTCCTGGACTGTCTCTCAGTATGGGAGGACCCTTCCATTAGAAACAGCCCAAAGCTAACCTCTCTCAAATCACTCCTCTATCAGCCCGACTCCCCTCAAAATTACACTGATGTGCTGAGATTACTGGCTGAATTGCTGCCCAAACCTGTCTCACTGGTTTCTCTTGCTGCCTCCCAGCCTCCTTGTTTTATCTACCCCATTACATCGTGCTTTATAGCATGGGCTCTTTGGGCTAGGGACTGCCTTTGCAGTGCTTGCACACCTCCTAAGGCCCTGGGATGGGGTGCTCCAAAGCTCTGCTGCACTAGATATCCTAATAAATAATCATGCAACCAGTCAGATGAGGAATTCTCACTTCTCTACATAAGAAAAAGTGGTAGGCAAGACAAAGATGATGTAGATAAAGCATACTGCAGCAGCTAGCTTAACATGCAGTTTGGTTTTATTTTGCCCCTCTTCCAAGACTCCACCGCAAAATTTTTGTGAGACTGCAGGCAGCTTTGCCTGCAAAAGAGCACACCAACTGCCACACTCAGGCAGGCTTGATGGCCCTGCAGAGCCTGGTAAAGGGGTAAAATAAAATCCTTCTTATGCTTGTGGTCCCTATTAGGCAGTTCTCATGCTCCCAGGGGCTGACTCCAATTTCAGGAAGGCTGCACTTCCTCCACTAGCACTGCTGGGTTCGAGTCTCTGCTGAGGGCTGGTGTCCCTGCCTGAAATGCATGCATTCTTTCCCCGAACCCAGCCCAAACATGCATCAGGGGCTCAGATGGGTCCCAGTCTTTGTGGTACTCTTGTTAGTGCTACAAGTGGACACTTGTGAATGTGGCTGTCCCTTATCTGCATTCAGCTTTTGAATCAAGAAAATAGGTCTTGAAAATGTGCAGTCTACCTCAGTGAATGACAACATCAGCAGTTGACAGGAAGGGCTCCGAAAATCATAACTAAGATTTATGGGGAGTCACAGAAAAAACATGTTAAGTTTGCTAGTCTTTGCTCTGTTTGCATGGCTCTGGCACATGTGCCTGTCTTCAAATTCTGCTGCTCCGTAGAGCAGCCATGGAAACTGCTAATGTTACCCTGTCAGCCTCTGGCCAGCACCAGACCAGCCCAAAACAGCTGCTACCCAGGCTCAAAAGAGTTTGTGACTTTGCGAGCTAAAAGGAAGGTGAGACATGTTAGGGGTAGAAAGGGCAGTAGCCGGGTGATCTGTAAAGAGTATGACAGTGTTTACACCTCTGCTTTCCTAACACTTCCAGTGAGGGAAGGGAAAGGATCTTACATTACCTAAATTACCTTACACCAATTACCTTGGTGTAACTGCATGTTTTTTGCCTTTTGCATTGTTATTTAAAAGTGTTCTTCCATTATGCAGAGATATAACACCTGGGAGAGAAAATTAAATGAGAAAGTACCTTATTGTAGTATCATAGAATCATAGAATCATAGTTTGTGTTGGAAAGGACATAAAGGCCATCTAGTCCAATTCCCCTGCAGAGAGGAAGAATTGGAGAGCAGAGAGGGAGCAGGCAAGAGCAGAGACGTCTAACCTAAAGACTTTAAGAAGATCTGACCTAAGGCAGGGCCTTACCAAAGAACTGAAAAAACATTCACATTAGCGGACATTAGCAAGGATGAAGAGACTAGAGCTTTTCTTTGAGGGAATGTAAATGGGGACAAGCAGTACAGAATCAGAACAAGCATATACAGAAGTCTATAATGGAGACTGAGTCCTCCTCTGAAGGTACACGATCCAGCCATGCACGATCCAGTGCATTAGCTTGGCTGCCTCTGTTAGGGACAAATTAGGCAGGGAAAGCAATATTCACCCCAGCAGTACAGGCAACTGTTTCCCATAACAGTGGGTCACAGGAGATCCTGAAATTTTTAACAGGCACGCTGCTAAGGTAGCTTCTCCCTGTTTTTTCTGTGACAAGGAGTGAGCTTGCTTCTCCTGCATCTGACTGCTGGCTGATGAATTATCTAAGCCACTAACTCATTTGCCTGTACAATGACATAGGGTTTGTGCTGGTGGTGGTTTAGAAATGTGCTCATGCTGGGCCTCCAGTAGCCTGTGGAGGCGATCCAAGCATGTCCCCATCAAACAGATGGAACAGCATTTACTGGGCTACCAGTATTCCCTTGCTACTGCAAAACCTCTGAGAGTTGAACATTTATGTGCTCCAGACTGTGAGAAAATTACTCCAAAGCGACCTTTGTTTTACCTGCAGGTATACTGCCCTGTGCTGTGATCTTGTCAGATCTTGTTAACTCATCAGCACTAGGGTAATCTTGGATGATAAAAGCCAGGGAAGACCTCACTGCTGAGGGAGGTAGTGCCTGTAGAATCATGAAAATGGGAACAGTGAGGCACCAGCGTCCTTTTCCCCCCCATTTTACAAAGAACTTCACAGGAACCATTAGCAGCATATTATGGATGACTTGTGAAGAGTCTCAGGTCTAATTTCCTGCAGGAAAGAAAAAGCATTGGCTTAGGGCTGGCCTGAGCTAATCCACTTTATAAAAACTGCTGTGTAGACAGTTTGTCTTTTTTTCACCCTCCTTTTTTATTACCCTAACATCATAAGAAAATAGTGTGCAGTGCTCTGTACAGTCTGCAGTTGTTTTCTGAAACAGATTTTAGGATGCTTTGTTTAATATTGATGATACCGTGCCCTCACCTGGAAGTCTCCCTGTCTCTGCAGCAGGTTTCCAATGCTGTTCAGCCACTTCCGGAGCTGGGGCATCTCCAGACTTCCTAGAATAAAACAGGGAGCAGAAATCAGGTAAACGGCGTGCCAAGATGCATTTTTCTTCCAAAGTTAGAAGGTGTGCAAGCAGGAGGAGTGAAAGAGGGCAGGAACACAAACAGCATCAGAGAGTCTGGATGTCTTTGTCAATGCTATGTCCAGTCTCAAGGAGTGTGGTGGGACTTGAAATGGTAGTGCCTATCCTGCTCAAATCCATCTTCAAATGCATTGGCTGCCAGCTCAGGTGCCAGAGTCTATAAGGAAATGAAAATGACTCTTGCTACCAAGCAAGCTACCACCTCACAAGTCCCCCAGCACAGCGACGCCAAAACAAAAATTCCTCTGTCCATCCAGTTTTTTCAAGCTTTGGAAATAAAGCTAAACACTCTTAGTTTTGGTTTTACCCTGGTTTGTGCCCTAGTGGCAGCGGATCAGAGGGACAGTGTAACACTCTGCAGTGACCGTGGCTCTGTAAATGTGTCCCTGTACTCAAGGAAAAGCTTGCAGATTTGCCAGTGGAAGAAAAGTGTCAGCTCTGAGACATTACTTAGAGCTCTGCCAACGCGAGCTGGCTGCACAGGTGCTAAGGAACGTATTTAAAGAAAGCTAGCGTGTGGCCAGCAGAAGGTTGCCTCCACGGAAAAAGCATTTATTGCCTTTATAGAAATGCAGCTGTATCTCTAGGAGTTGTGGCTGGCTACAGCAAAGAGTATCTTCTCCAAAAGTATGTATCTGTAAGTGATAGCCTCTGTGTGTGATGACCAACCACATCTACCTATGGAAAGAAGACCTGCTGGGATACAACAGCCCTTGTGACACAACAAGGAGGAATTCCAAGCCACCTCTCTTAGTTCAGTTAATCTCTACTAATTGATGGAATAAAAGCCAAAGCTCTGAGCACCGAAGTACTCCAGATTCCAGATGTTTTAAATATTCAGGGTTGTTATAAAGCTACCATGATCCTTTAATACTGAATCCCAACAGTTATTTTCTACTCAAGCTTGAATGTTTGGAATTCACTAGGTTAGGGTTAATTACAGAATAATAGACAAGGAAATGTTTGTAAGACTGGAAAAGGCACAGAAGTGGATACAAGCGTGAAGCTTCACATGCTGGGTCTGCTTCTGGGAAACCCTGTCAGCAGCCCCTTATCCTCTGATTATCTAGGGGAAACCACCCTCAAGGTGTGCATCAGACAGCCCATCTCTGTGTTCAGACTGTGGTCCAAGAACATGACAGGATGAGGAGGTTAACCTGAGAAAGAAGTGAAGAATAAAAAAGCTCCAGGAAGAGTCTGTAAATGGGGCACAGATACCACTTCCAAAAGGAAGGGCAAAACCACAGTGTTGATGTGTCCCTTGGAACAGGGCAGCAGGTGTGAGTCAGAGGGTGGTGGTCAGTGAAAAAGATAATGGATTGAATCACTGGGATCATGTTTTGCAGATAGAGTGTCTGAAGACAAAGGTGAAAGCAGCTTATTCATGTTTGGATCCAGGCATAAATGAGAGGAACAGCACATACGACATTATCCTTGGAAACTGGGCAGAGCTGCTGCAGTTTAAAAAGCTGGAAGTATGAGTGTCTATAAGATACCTATGTAAGATTTTCCTCAAGAAGGATTTGTAGTCAGTACATCTGGGAAAATTAAACAATTTGGTTTGTTCATGCCATGTTGAGTTAGCTGTTATTAAAAGCAGTGGTGGGTAATGTGTGGCAAGTTAGTTCCCAGTTTTCTCTGGGTGTAAACCCCTACTGATGGCTCAGCTCATCAGATGCTGATGTCAGCCCTGAAACCCTGCAGGGTGGAATGTGTTCCACAAGGCTTTTATGAAATGCTCCCGAAGCTGGTTGAAATACATTGAGCTTGCCAACAAAAAATATCCAGTGCTGCTTACTCTCCTCCATAATTCAACACTGTTTCTCCCGCATCCCTGCAGTCCTCGTGAGGCGGGACCATGAGGTGCAGATGGCTGCAGGGGCTGGCATGCTTATGTCCTCCCCACTGGTCCCTCTCCTCTGCATGAGACACAGACGCCCCAAGTGAAGCTACTCTTCACCTACACTCAGTAGCTACAGCAGGTTTGTTTCTTAAGGCTGCAAACAACTGCATTTTTAATGATTGTGCAAGAAACTGCACTGAGAATAAAGTCTGAGCTTCAGAGGGTTGGGGTTTTTTGTAGGTGTAAGCTGAAATAAAAGTTTCCATAGCTATTTTGGATTTCTAAACCAGACTTTTTGTTTGTAAACATCCAGGCAGTGGAGAAGCTGTCCTCCTCCCCTCTCCCACGAGGAACTAGCTCACTGCTTTACCTCTGTCTCTCCAAGGTGTTTGCTGGCTCTGGAAGCTGCCCTGGGACAAAAAAGGTTGTGTGAAGAGTAGCTAAAACCACCTGTAAAAGCAGTCCTTGACAGGCAGATGAGCAGACACTGTCTGTTTTCCCATCTGTGACCACTGTAGTTCTGTGCACAGGGAGCCCTTGTGTTCAGAAAGGAAAGACAAGCTACATGACACCGTGCTAACTTTCCCCAATGCTTTGGCTCCATGTTTCAAGATTAAGTGCTTGAAACTAAAGCATGGGGATTTTCCATAGTACTGTGCGCTAAAACCTTGGGTTCTGTGGGTGCTCAGAGAGCCAGGTATCAGATAATCAACTGAGGCACCTCTAAACACAGCTACAGATACAGGAAAATCAGGTGTTGAGACTTCACCTTTGACCTTCCCTGCATCAAAGTGGCTCTAAATTGGGCCAGCCATGAGCACTGCTGGCACAGGCTTTGGGCACAGTGTGTGCAGTTTCACAGTAAAATGATCCCTCTGAGCCTAAGCAGCACTGCTGCCTCTGCAAACCATCTCTTGGTGGCCTTTGCAGCCTTGGCCCTACTGTGCCCAGGGACTTTATGCCCACCTAAGACAGTGGCATGACTCTGTTTACACTGGGATAAGGTGCCTCCCTGAGGTAGTCTGGAAGTCCTCTCTTTTTTTTCCATTTTTATTTTTCTTTACTTTTTATCCCTTGCATTTGTTACTGTGGCTTGCACATGAAATAACAGGGGCATGTCATTGATTGCAGAGTAGTGGGATATGCGAGCTGAGGGGAGTCTAACTCTACTCCGTGATCCCACTTGCCCTGGAGCAGACTGGTGCCAAAATGGGAAGCCACGGCTAGGCCCCGTGAGAGACTCATCTGAAATTAGACTCCACTGTCCTTTGTCTCAAAGATTGGTCTGAGGAATTGAAATGGACTCCACCAACCATTATCTCAGGGATGGGTGGGAGGAGTTGAGATAAGACTCATAAGACTCTTCCATCCATTGCCTTGGAGAAGGGAGTGAGGAGCTGAATTGAGACTCCACTGTCCATTAATTACCTCAAAGATTGGTATGAGAAATTGCTGCCCATTTTCCTGAGAACTGCTGCAGACAAGTGTGTGCAGACACACAAGTGCAATTGAAGAGCTGGCTGCAAGACCAGGGAAACTGGTCCACCAGGAACGCGTAATACGTGACATGAAGAGCAGAAGTACTCCCCCACCTCATTATAAAGTGAGAAAAGGTAATCACCAAGGCACCTGGCCAGGGGACCATTGCCATGAGGATGACTCCAGGACACCTCCATGAGGACACTCTCCGCCAATGACTACTACAGACACTGAGGGACACCATGAGACATGGCCATGAGGGCAACTCCACAAGACACACTCCATGGGGTACCTTCAAGGGCACTTCAGAAGGACACCTCCACGAGGACACCCATGTCTGATGGACTCCTGGGGGACACTCTGCTCCAATACTGACTATGAACTCTGAAGAACTCCCACCACCGACAACGATGACAACGGATCCCTGGGACACCGCTGGATCCACAGTGGTGACTCTCTCTCTCTCTCTGCACCCTGAATCCTTGCTTCATTTTCTGCCTTTTTTTCCAATCTGTCCTATTGCTATCCCCTTAATTGCAATAATTTCCCTTTTTCATAATAATTGTCCTTTCCTAATAAACCAACTGATCAATTACGGTACTTGACCTCGTTTGTGTCTTAATTTCACTCTTGGGATCACAAACTGAAACAGGGTCTGGCACTGGGCTTTTTCTCCAATTGGACTCTGCCAGGCCCCAGTAGGCTCCATGCTCAGTTCTTCATCAGTGGGAACTGGGCAGAAAAGACAGAGGGATCCTGGTGCTTTGCAAGTGTCCCCCAGGACACAGAACAGGCATGGAAACCAAATCACCACTGAAAATAACAAGGAGGGCTCCATTTCAGTACGTTCCCCTCTCTCAAAGCCGGGGCTGCTGGCTGTTGCTAGCGAAGGGTCATGGTGACAGCCCAGCTCCAGACAGACTTTCACTAGTATCTCTCATCTTTCCTGGTCAGAAACCTCTGAGTCAAATGAGAGAGTTTTTTTTTATCATGGGAGCTATACTCTTCGATTATGGCTTTCAAAAGTTTATTATTAATCACTTACCCTTTCAACTTTTCCCAAGGCATAAAAAGTAGGACATGGCTCTAGAGACTGAAAAGTTCAAAGACAAGACTGCAGCAAACAGGCATCTTGAAAATCCAAAGGAAGGAAGCACCTAAAGCTTTTATTTAGATGAGGGATTTTTAGCAGCTACTTTTGTGGACATTATAGGGAAATTGGATCTTACAGGGACCTATCAATGTGAACAAATTGTCAGTTTGATCGATCAGGATGGGAGTAACAGTCATCAAATAAAGGTAACATAGCGAAAGACAAAAAGAAAGGAAAGGAGAAAGGAAGGAAAAATTGTAACAAGAGCGGTATCCTCCATCTGGAAGATGAGAGCAAGAAGAGAAAAGGAGCTGAATCCCACACACAGACACAAGGGCGTGGGATTTTAATCTGGAAAAGAGAATTTCAGAGTCTTTCAAATACTAGACATCCAACTGAGACGATTTCTTTAGAAAATTCTGATCATGGCATCAGAAGTTTTGCTTAGGTGTTTGACAACGAAATACAAGCACAAGGTAGACAGCTGAGGCTGGCAGGCAGTCCTGAGCATCCCCAGGTGAATTTACCCTGAAAAACTAGCTCTGCATATTTGGACACAACTGCAGTGACAAGGACTGCTTCAGCAGGCTCATATGGGCTGAAAAGTCAATATGAGAATTCAGAGCGTGGAAGTGCTGACAGGATAAAGGCATCCTCACAGCATTTGAACCCAGTCCAAGACTAACATAAGTGAAAACCAATGTAGAAGCTGTTCTTGTTGAATTGCAAGTTGCTTTTTCCCCCTATTTAAATAAGCCAAGGTAGTTAAATTGGGATGATAAGAATCTAGGCTGCTTATCTGAACCTTATCAGTGAATTCTACCTTTCAAAAATAGTTATTCAAATTCTTACTTCATCAGGCTTTAGGAGGTAATACATTTAAAGAAATAAAACATGTTAAAAATCCATTTGAAGGTGCTGGCTCCATCTGCACGGCAAATAAGTGCTCTCAAGAAAGGCGTTTACTTTTAATTAATAATAAAGTAAATGGAAACTACCACAGGCCACATTTGAGAAAATGCTGCAGTTCAAAGTGAGAAAAACTTTTATTAAATGGAAGTGACAGTGAGTACCATTAAATGAATGTCAACACTATCATTAGAGCAATCTATCAACCAGCATAAAGAAAGTATAAAATCACACAGGCAAGTTACGGGCATAACAGAAGTTTGATTGTATTTTAGCACTTTGACTCTGGGAAAGAGAAGTCTCTCCAAAACAAAAGATGACCATCTCAAAGACAAACCCCAGCCCTAACTATGAAGGGCTGGCTCCAATCTAACATGTTTTTGAAGATCCCCACTGCAAGGACTTAGCACCATGCTCCTCACCACTAGGGTTAATGCCTGTTCTGACATGTTGCGCTGTATTGTCAGGCTTATAGCCCATGCCACCATTAATGCCTACTGCTATTAAATGTTGCTTCTTCTGATTAAGGCCTCTGATAAATCACCTCATGTGACCAAGTGCTGCACCTCTGCTGTGTGGCCACGCTGGGTGTTCCAGGACCACCTGGCTGGGCAAAGGGCTATGGCCAGGGAGGATGCTGACTCCAGGGTCAGTATGGGTAGTTCCTGTTTCAGCTAGGGATGCACACAACCCCTGAAGCTGACCAGCTGGGGCTGGGGGAGAAAAGGGTACAGGTCACCTATGCATCAATGCACCCTGATCTGCTCCCAGTTGCTGAGAACAGCACATAGAGTTGATGTTTTTCAAAATTTTACCCTTCAATTCCATTCTTTCTTTGACCGACTTCCCCCAGACCTTGGAGTTATACCTTGGGGCTGGGGCTGCCCCTCCTGAACAGCAGAGAGCCTGTAGCATACCATGGGTGCTGTTAGCAGCCAATATGTATTAAGACATCATAACAACAATTTTTTTGAGCCAATTTCCAGCCCCACTCCCCACACAGCTAGCACTATAAAGAAAGCTTTACCAGGAAAAAACACAAAGGATGAAAATAAGGGAGGGTGTCTGAGCACACCTTTCCCCGCAGAAGGTGCAGAGCCAGCCTCTGCAGTGTGCAACCCAGCAGTGCTCAGGGGAAGAGAGCAGACCCCCCAAGGGCACTTCCCCAGGGAAAGCCGGTTCTGCTTTTTGTAACAAAGGTGTTTTCTACTATATTTAGTTTTGCTGAGAAGGAGAAAGGACTGCACAGTTACTGCAAACCATGTTTAGCTGCACCGAGAGAGAAGGAATGATGCTCAGTCTATTTTCTTGCTTTGCTGTACTCCCCTTTCATTTGCAAGTGCATTGAAATGGTGGAAGCCACTGTCCTGGAGGAGCAGGGGGTGGTGATGCTGCAGGAGGAAATGCTAAATATAAGGGTGGCTAAAAGGGAATTTGGTGATCTCAGCTCTGTGTGATATAGGAAAACAAGGACTATGTTCAGCTCCACCAGGCTCAACAGCAAGGGCATAAAATGACTCTTGAGTGGGCTAAATGGCTCCAGCCCCAGAAAAAGAAGTCGAGTCACTGAGATTATACTTAATTGGTGTTGTGAGAAGACAGCTTCTTTGCAAGGCAGCCTACGCTGTCCCCTTGTACAAAGCCTTTTCATGAGCTACTGGGGACACGCTGCCAGACATTTCAGCAAATACCAGTGCTGTAATGTCATCTCAGGAAGCAGAGGAGCCCGAAGCCACCAGGACAGTCTCACTGCCCTCATGGTCAATCCCCAATGCCCCTGCCCCTGTCCTTTCCCTCCTGGGACAATTTACCCTGTCGCCCATGCTCCAGCCCCCTTAGGAGGCTGGATGGGGACCTGATTTCACCACCTCCCACCCTCCAACCCTCTCCCCCCCGCAAGCAACATCTGTGAGTGCACCTGGCTGTGCCAGGCTCAACTACAAGTGTCTGACAGCAGGATTTTGCCCTAAATATACTATTGCCTCCCTAGCAGTGCTCAAGCTGCTTAGAGCTCAAGCATCTAGAAGCTATGCTAAAAACAGGATGCCTGGAATATGCTGCTGAGATGCTGGTGCAGAGACTTGCCCATACCAGTTCCCAGGGAAATGGGTGATATGTCTGTCCCCTGTGCTTTCTCTGATCCTAACAGGAAAGTTTCCCACTGGAAAATGGTATTTTGGTCAACTTTGTCATTGATAGTTTCTGACTTTTGGTACATGTCACCAGGAACCACCGCAATCATGTGACATACAGACATGGGCATGTCATGAAGGTTCCCAGGACTGCATGGGATATTCAGAGCAAAGGCTTGGCTGGACTTCATTCACGTGAGTGTGCGTGTTTGAGATGTATGTGTGCATAAATACATGCATCATCTATGTTTGCAGCCAAATGTGTGACTTAAACATACAAAGCAAGTACAAACGGACCAGAGAAAATGAGAACAGTAGTGGGGAGAGAGCTTTTCTTCTTTTTATTTTTTAATTGGTCTTTTGTGTGTTGAAGGTGTGGTCTGGTTGATTTAGTAATGTTTTTCTCCAAAGGAACCATTTTACTATTCTTATTTTCTCAACTTGAAACCTGAACCTAAGACTCTTTTTCCTAACCATGTATTGAAAATAAAAGGACTTGAAGCCAGATGCTGAGCTGAGTGCATCATTTTCTTTCTGGGAATTTTTCAGACACCCTGTTCTGAAGCCAGGCATAGCAGAGCAAGTTTGACCAGGCTGCTTCTAGGGGTCATTCATGGTGAAATTCATGGTTACCTGAGCCCAGCCTAGTGGCTCCCAGCTGGTGAGACAGTGGTTCCCAAGGGAATAACCTCTGCTAACACTGCTTGTTGAAGCTGAGAGCACTGGGGTGATGCCTGAGTGGCCCTGGGCAGAGCCAGCCTGCTCTGACCATGCCTTCTGGCCCCTGCAGCCAGGCGGGCTGAGATGTGGAGTTCCGCCAGCATCCTCCAGTGAGGCTCAGCTTCCACAAGCTGGGAGAAAAATGACCTTTAGGTGCTGCCACATGTATGTTGTGGAATGCTTCCATAAATGAAACAAAGAGGCTACTGCATGCAATAAAAATTACTTGGTGAGGGGTGCTGCAGATGGTGTGAGAAAAGGTTCCCAGAGCAGAGCAGAAGAGCCCTTTGCCTCGCCGTGTTGTTTTCGGCATTCCCACAACACTTTGCCTTTTGAGCTCAGCCTTACAAGCTTCAAGGCAAATCAACAAGTTCAAGCACGAACCTAATTCATGCTCTGAATAAAACCCATACCTGACAACTTTAATTATTAGTCTGATGCGTCATATTTACATTAATTTGAGCACTACTTAGATTCAATTACAATAATTCCTCCATATATTCATTCCAAGAGATTTCAATGACTTAGCAGATAGCATATATAATCAAAGCTTAGCTAAAGGAACAGGTTTGCTTTCTACAGACAAATTGTTCCTGTATCTGGATGCTGACTACAGCATCCTGTGCATGTGTCTGCATGGATGTGCCTAAAATGTTATCAGCATCTTGAACACAGGTGAGCCAAAGGGCAGGGACTGGAAAGCCCATGAGCCTTGGCCGTGGTCTCAGGATCAAATCACAGCCCTGTGATGGGTGTCCATGTCTACCTTGGCATGTGGTTTGCACATGGAAGTACCTCTGCATTCTTCTTTTGCTGTTCATTGATCATTCTGCAACAATGCCCAGCACAGAGGTTTTTCACCATCAGCTGGCCAGAAAATTTATATCAACCAGATAATCCTTTAGGTCCCCTCCAACCTGGTATTCCATGACTTCGCTCATTCTCCCTTTCTCCTTCCCTGTGCCTTTTTCAGGAACACACTTCAAATCTGTTGGATGCAGAATGTGACAACCACTCGAGCAAAGTGCCGCACCAGCAGTTCCTTTCACCATTATCTGCTCTATTGTTTGGTAACTCCTTGGCATAGCCTATGCAGCTAATGACTGATAAAGTGTTAAATGATCTGCATCCCGAAAGTGGAGAACCTTTCCACCACCAATACCCCAGGACAATACTGTCATACTCATGAGCTATCGAGTGAAGACTTAAAGCTACTGCTGAGGAACTCTCCACACTTTTGTTTGGGTTTCTTTCACTCACCTGATGCAATACAGATAGCTGAGATGTATGGCAAAGAACTGCTTTTTTCCAGGATAGTAGAGGTGCAGGCATACCACAAACAAATTTTAGAGTACAAGTTCTTTTTGAAGACCCGTGTCCTCACAAAACTTCTTCCAAAGATGTTGTGGCTTGACAACAGTGAGCAGGAAAACACCTCTCCTTGAACATGAATTTTACTCTCAAGGTAAGGGATGAGCAAATAAATTGGGGCTACTTTAAAATCCAGCAAAAATTCTGTGATTCTGTGACTGTTCTACAGTTTGCAGTAGTGGGGGTTAGTTTCCCAAGCAGTTTGTCTGCCCTGGCGAAGGTGCTGATTTCAAAGGAAGCATGATTTGGCCCTGAAAGTTACTGTATTTCATCACTGACTGTCATGCTGCTTATATTCCTTCCAGTACCTTTCCCTTTGGTCGAGCTGACCAAGCCGGTACTGGCCGTGCATTGCAAAACCCGCGGCCCCGCTGAGCGGCGGTGGGGACAGGGTCCCCCTGCCCCGCCAGCCGCTGCAGTGGGGTGTTTGCTCCACTCGAGGGAGCTCATGCTTTTGAGTAGCTGAACTTCAACCCTCGCAGCATCTCCAGGCAAAAACCTTGGGTGACAAGCCCTCCGTGCCAGGGCAGGCTACACCCAGGGAGGACTTGCCTTCTCGAAAGGCTGAGGAGATGCTTGTGCCAGAGCCAATGCTGCTCCTGGGTAAGGTAAAGCATTTTCATTCCTGTTATGTTTCAGCCCAGAGTGTCCAGGGTTCCTGCCACCTATCCCAGTGGCTGGGGAGGCCACAGCAGCTGACACCCTCCCACTTGTCCTTGTCACCTCAGGTGCCACAAGCCAAGTGCTGCTGGGTGAAGGCGTGCAGCACGGGGCTGTGCAAGAAGGGGTGGTTTCCCACTGGCTGATAAGGCTGATAGAAACACTGAACAATTAAAAATCTAGTAGACATGAGGAATAAGGCCTTCTTTGGCTATTGCTTTATAAGCAATAATTGACTTTACTGTACCCTGCAGTGACCTAGAACTGCAGAAGTCTGCATTTTCCCAGGGAATCAGCCTTCCGAGGAAGCTGACTATGGAAAGAGAATGACTGAGCAGATAATTTCTTTCTTTAAAAAAATATTTTAAAATCCCTTTTCTCACTCATCCATTCCTCATGATAGCAAGTCAAAACCAGAGTCTAACCGGGTGCTTAGAAAGCATCTGCACCTTTGGCAGGACAGCAGGAAAGGAGCTGCTCCTTGCATCCCTGGTCAGCCAGGAATCCCAGAAGTGCAGATGCTTTTGGAGAATGCCAGAGGGCAAAATCCATCCCTAGCTTCATTAGAGACAGTTAAACCTGATTCATCCTGTCTCCAGCCACTCCCTGACTTGTCTCCCAAAAGCCTGTGCACACCGAGGCGTTCCCCAGCCAGGGTCAGGTGTCAGAGGCAGCTTCTCCAGCGAGCCGGTGTGAGTCAGAGCATTTGGGAACCGCTCCAAGCTATTGGAAAAAAACAACTCCCAAATTAGCTGGGGTGGCTCCCAAGCGAATCCACCTCCGCAGGGAAGGAGGTGATCTAATGAAAGCGTGCGGTCAGAAATCAAAAGAGCCTGGAAAGCATTCCAAGCTGCATAATAAGATTTCACATTTCATATCTTCAAAGCATTAAGTGAACATTATCTAATTAATCCTCACAACACTCCTCAGAGATATTATCCCTATTTTACAGACAGAGAAACCAAGGCACAAAGTTAAGTCACTTGCCTGGGGCCAGAGAAGGGAGTGTCGTAGCTGGGATTAGAGTCCAGGAGTTCCTGGCGCCCAACTTTTTCCTCAGACTACTGGGTCATGTGTCTTTCCCTGCAGGGAAGATAATAATGAGCCCGTAATTACCCATACAAATTCCCAGTGACCAGGCTAACCCGTCTGTATAAAGCTATTTGTAATTCCAATAAACACGCCCACGATTTAGCTTCCTCCATGAACTACCAGAGATGTCTCAGCTGTAGGGAGCCAGACCTTCAAGTAAGGGCTGTTCTTTGCCAGAGTGAATCCCAGCTCCGACCCGCTCCAAGGGTCAGTGGAGAACATCTTCCCACTTGTAAATCCCTGGTGACCATGCACGTATGACATGAGCACTGTGGGAGCTGTGGTGGCAAGGCAAGGTTTGTGGAGAGAGGGAACAGAGCTGGAAATATTGGACAGGCCCTCCAGGCACATATGCCCTTTTCCAAGCTTGACACAGAAGCAGAAACTTTGTGCTCAGTGCAGGCTAAGAGCAACTCCTCACTGTCAAAGAAGAGGTTGTGTGGTCAAACGCATTGCTCAGCTCAATCTGTCAGCCTCCTAAAATAAATGACCCCTTCCAAATATGGTCACCTGAAATGGCCTTGAACAGGCTCACTGCAGTGTCACTCAGGTCATCCAAAGTGCTCCATGCTTGTTCCCCATCTTGCCCAGTGGAAGAGGAGTGCGAGCTGTTGCCTCCTCACTGCCTGAGATCCTACATACACCTGGGGGAGACAGCTCTGCTCCAAGGCACCATTGTGGCTGGTTTTTAGCCTGTTTTTCCAGCACAATGAGGCCTCAATGATTATGCCACGAGTATGTGAGTGTGTGCACATGTGGCTGTAAGTGTGCTTTTACCTTTGTGGCACTCTGTGCCCTCTTCTACCATTATATTTGAACCCAGGTGAATTGATGTTCCCAAGCCGAGGCTCAGGCACTGGGTGCCTTGAGCCATTCATCATGCAAAATTTGTCTGCTAACATCTTGGCAGTGACCCCTTTAAGGGCCTCTATAGTCCCTACTCACAACCAACTTACTGCTACTCCAGAAAAGAGGTTACAGTGAAATGCCCACCTGGGATGTGTTGAACTGTTGTGATGAGCAGTGCACCCTATTTCAGCTGAGACTGGCATGTCCAGCTTTTGTCCCATGCTGCAGTGTCTATTCTTGCTTGCGATGCAGTCTGCCAGGGCCATCTATGGTTCCTGTCCCAGGCCAGCCAAGAACCATACTAGACACTGTGAAACACTGAAACAACCCCTCTTCCTGCCATGTCTGTCTCTGTGCCTGGGTGAGACCCCTCACAGGTTGCCAGAGTGTCCTGGGTTCAGCTGTAACAGTTATTTTTCTCCTTCTTAGTAGCCAGTGCTAGACATGCTGCAGGAACTAATAGTTAACCTATGGTACTGCCTGAGTGTAAGGCAGCCCTTGGGATGGGCAGAGACACAGCAAGCAGTTCTGTCACCTCCACTGGGGCCAGGACGCAGGCTCTCTCCTCCAGAGCACTGCAATCACAGTGATAAGGACTTATCTGGGTGCCTTTTCTCTAGGCACATGGTCACCGTTTCCCAACCATGGGTAACTGACTATGGCTCCTGGAGGCTTGTGCCTCCTCAGGCACCAGTACGAGAGATGCTCCCACGCAGCTGAAGTGCTGCTTAGTATTTGCTCTGATTCACAGTGATGTGTAGGAGCCCATCTGCTACTTTTCAGCACCTAAGGCAGTATTTCAAAACCAAGGCAGGCCAGCAGTGATGCTGAGCTCCAGATAATGTTGTGCTGGCTGAAAGCTGTCTCACACTGGCCTCACTGCATCCTTACAACACTGACCCATTGCCTTCTGGGGCTCTGGGGTTTAAAAGGGGTAGAGAGGAAGGAACAGCCTAATGGAGATGCAGGAGACCATGGCAGGTGTCCTCAGAGAGGGAAAAGAGAAGGTGAGGAAGGGGTGGCAGCAAAAAGCTTTTCTCCAAAAAAAAGGATTGGACATTCAAGATCCTTATGCTGTCTGTATGATGTAAGGACACCTTGTCATTAAGGAGAGGAGAATAAAAGGGCAATACAATGACTTAAAGAGAAAGGCTGTATCTGTCAAGCCCAGATTGCCACATCACAACACCAGTGAGCTGCAGGCAGATGAGCAGCAGGGTTATAATGAACCATTCAAGAACAGGCACTACTTTTTCTAAGCCAAAATTTGCACATTAAAGCTGACTGCTTAGTAACAGAAGAGGGATCACTTGGCATTTAGAGCCATGTTTCTCAAACTTGATCAAAACCTGTTTTGGTCCCAGCCTTTAAGTGCTCCCATTTGAGGAGTATAGTTGTGATGGCTGAGTTTCCAAACTACAGAGGAGTTGTTTCTGCTGAGGGCTAAGTGCTTTGCACAGATTGCTGCTTTGATGCCCTGCTGAAATGAGAGATGTTTCTCTTTGGAAAATCAAGCTTTTATTTTATTTTTCCTTATTCTTTATAACTGCTTTTATTTGTGTATCTAGAATTATTATTAAAAGAAATTAAAGCCACATTTTGTTTACTAAAATACTTCAGTGTGATTTTTAAAAATAATCATGGTAAATCCACACACACATATTTTATCTAGTCTGTGTATTTATAAGCAGATTTACTGTTGTGAGGAATCAAGTTGCCTTTTCTTCACTTTTTTGATCCTAGAGCCAAGAACTCCTGTGCAAGAACTTGTGTAATCAGTTTATCAAGTCGTAGAG
This sequence comes from Pezoporus occidentalis, assembly GCF_034315485.1. Classification (NCBI taxonomy): domain Eukaryota; kingdom Metazoa; phylum Chordata; class Aves; order Psittaciformes; family Psittacidae; genus Pezoporus; species Pezoporus occidentalis. Next base: position 213,242 of record NW_026913800.1, on the reverse strand, counting down.
ATGTTTTCACTGCAATAATTACCAGAAGTTCAGAAGACCTTCTTATTGGCTCATTTCCTACTGAGCTGTAACAATAAAAACATACAAAATATGTATATGTATATATGTATGTGTATATCTCTCCCCACAAATGCAAACCTTTATATAAAGTTCGACAATAAATGCTGGCAGACAGGAATTACATTATTCCAGAAATATTGCTAACCATACAAATAAACCTTCAAATAAATACTTTTTTGTTTTATTTTGTTTTGGGTTGGTTTTTTTTGTGTGTTTTGTTTCTTGTTGTTGTTGTTGTTTTTTCTGTAAATGGTATGGTTTAATGCCATAAAGCAATAGTACAGAATGACATGTTAGAAGCTCATCAGACACTGACAGCTGTAAGCATTTCAGGATGCAGTATTAAAAACATCTGCATAAAGGAAAAAACGGCGTTAAAAAAAAAGAAGAAAGGAATGGAAAGCTGAGAATAGCCTCAGGTCCAATTTGTTGTCTGGTAGCTGCTGAAACTGGGAGTGACCAAGACCTCCTGATTTCAATAAGTTAAATATAGCAAGGTCCTTGGGATTTGGGCACGCAGTGTCTCAAGTTGCACATATTGCCTTATATTCCCTGGCTTGTGGGACATGCATTTTGTGAAATGCCGTTGTACACTTATCACATGGGAGGTGGTTCCAATAAGTAATGTAACCACTGCACCACCAAGTTCTTACTAGCTATGATCTAGAAAATTTTTTGCTCAACGTGCTCAAGACAGGTTTTAGACATGAAGAGATCCTGGGCTGCAAAGGAAAACTAAATTTTTTTTGCTTAGGATATTGTGCAGTAACAGGGAAATACATGTGGAGTCGATCACCCAAAATCCAGAGGCAGCTACTGTTTGGCTTCTGCTTCTGCTGTTTCTAATTTTGTTTTTCCTGAAGCTGAGTTGCGGTACCTATGATGCCCTCAGTTACCAGGTGCTGGTGCTCAGACAAGGAATACAGGAGGAGGTGACCTTGTGGTACATCTATGCCAAATAACACAAAAGCTTCCAAAAAACCCAACAAAGCAGCCCCCACAAAGCCCTAAGCTGAAGCCAGGAGCTGGGCTGATCTCCAAATAGGGGCACTTTGGAGGCAATGCTGCTGTTTTTGGAAGGCTCCCGAGCCTCTTCGCCGTTGCAAAGCAGAGACACAAATGTCATTCACAGAGGGTGGACAGGAGGAATGATCCCAGAAAGACAAAATGCGAGAGACTTCAGTGAAGGATTGCAGTTTCAGTTGCTAAAGGAAGGACTTGCAGGCACAGATGGAAGCTATTCCTCCTATTCTGTTGGAGTAAAACATACCACTGCAAACTGAAACTGCAATTGTAATACTTTGTTAAATGTTTGTTCTCTTTTCTAAACTGTTAGTGTTTGAAAATGGGAAATGTCAGCAAAAAGACATATATGTGCGAACTTTTCCTTCATGGAATATTTTCAAATGCAACATTTTTCAGTGCCATTTTATAAAAAAATCATTCTGGGTATTCCAGCAAACTCTGGAAGCACAAGCATCCGATGCCTGGATATTGGACTGATAAAAAGCATCAAAGCAGATGTTCTCCAAGTATCTCAAGTCGTTTACTCCTCACAAGTTAGAAAACCTGAAAGGCAAAAAAGTCTCTAATTGAAACCCATTGAAATGCAGGGAAGCTGAGCAACCAGATTATGCCATTGAAACAGAACATTCAGTCACTCTTGAAAATGGGATGAGTCCGAAAGTTTAAAAGAACAAGTTCAAATTCCTGAGACTTCACTGCTGAGCACCAGCTGAGCTGTAAGTACTCGCTAAATGCCAAGTCATGAAACTACACATAGCCCAAGTGAAAGGCTTGGGAAAATCAGATTACTTTGTATTTTCCATGGCTTAACTGCATATACCCTTGGACAATCTCTCCCTCAGCTGACATGGTAACTTGGTCAGCTGTAGCAGCAACTGAGCCAGAGCCACAGCTGCTGTTCGTGTGTCTGGTCCAAAGCCTGTAAAGGAGCAAATTGCAGCTCTCCCTGCACTTTGGTGGATTTCGGCCCAAGCCACAAGAGTTACTGAACTGTTACGCCAACTTCTGACATGGAGACACACATACCCCTTTGCATTTAGTGTACAGGAAGAAAGCCTCAACACGTGAACACAACATTTTTCATATTTCAGATGCTCTGAAGCTGTTGGGAAACAAAACAAAATCTCACAAAACATTTCACCAAACACTTTTGCTCTTCAGCATCAGTTTTGCTTTCAGTAGCCCATTTACTCAAAACCATCCTTCAACAGATATGAAGTATCCTTCCCTCTTGCCAGCCCACAGGGAATCTCATGGGCAATTGCTTCCTGCCTCCATCTTGAACCAAGGACTCATAGAAAGATTTATTCCTGAGTAAACATCTGAAAGAGTCACCAGTTGTGTCTAAATATTTATGTTCATGCCTACATAGTAGAAGATTGCATCTCGTAAAAAAGAAAGAGGTATAGACAAATAAAGGGAGTCTGTGACAAAGGAAAGTGATGAAAACCATCAACCAGTTTGAAGACAAATGACTCCTGAGTTGTGAGCTACATTCCTGCTCAGATCATAACACTGTAACTTCATTGTTAACATTGCTAAATGCAATTTTTCACAGTCTTGGAAAAGGTATTCTGTACAGTGCATCTTTCATAATTAAGAAGAAAATTATTGTCTCTTTTCCAAGTCAAATAAGCCTTGTTTATCTGGAGGGGGAATAAGTGTGGTGAGCTGGTCCGAGAGACAATTTTGAAACTTTAGACCCAGAGGAGTCTGAAAGTCTGAGCTGGGACAAAGGACTCATCTACAGCATCATATGAAAGGCCCTGGCAGAGAAAGCTGTCAGGATCCTGGCCGTGAACACTTGGGGCATGTTGAAAGCCTAAGGACAGTGGACCTGACCCAGCACTGCGGAGCCAGAGGGCACTTCAGAAAACCTGCAACATGCGCACAACATCAAATCCCAGTGGACATAAGCAGAAGGGATCAAAGTGAGCATGAGGTATCCCAACCTGCTGCCCTATCTGCACATTGCTGCCTGCACTGGCTTTGTGCTAGTCCACAAAGGGCTCTTTGATCATGGGTATCATGGTGCTGCGTGACAGCAGCAAGAAAGCAGTCATACTCACTGTGGGGAGGAATGGGCTTTTGAGATGGAAGAGTTTGTATTTTGAGTCTCATCTGGTGGCCACTGAGAGAGGGCCTGTGCAAACGCTGGCAGTCCCATGGGAAGGCAGGCTCAGAAATGAGCAGAGCTAGAGTTAGTTGCTTCATTGATTCATTTTGAAGGTCTCCCCTGTGCCCTTGCCATACTGCCACTCACTATGCTGACCACGAGCTACGAGAAAAAAGCTCCAAGTGAACAGTTTTGTTCCTAAGAAATTTTGCAGTTACAAAGCTTCATCTTAAATGTGGTGATGTGTTTGATGTGCTTCCTTTCATCTGTTGGACTCCCGCAATAAAGTTAGCAATTGTGGCGACTCACACAGTGAGTGTGGCAGGTTCACAATGCCAACTGAGATGTATCCTTTGCAAAGAGTGGCAAAGTTTGTGGCTGGATTTAGGCTAAGTCTCTGGCAAATTCCACTGCTGACTCCACTGGCAGATCTTCAGAGACAGCCTCTGGGGCTGTTTTGGATTCAGGCAATTGCTGGTTTTGCCTCTCTCTCATGACTTCTTGGACATGGATCCCCTTTGTCTTTCTCTCCATGACATGTATTCTTTCTGAAACAATTAGGACCTTCACAAGCTCTTTGTTTCTAACTATGGACAGTTCAGCACAAAGTATATTTATGCTAATTGCATACTGAAAATGCATTTAGCTCAACTTGGCTTTCCCTTGTCAGGACTTTTAAGAAGGTATTTGGCATTTCTAAGAGCAAATTCGGAGGTGGGAGAGCTGCAAACTTAAAGAATCTACCCTCTCCTGCTTTACTCTTTGTCCTGGAATTGGGTGCATTGGATATTGATGTCTTGAGAGTTTTCCAGCTCTTGTTCCACTTTAAAATGTCAGCTCTACTTTAAACTTCATGGTTCTCATCCAATCAAGCATATCTGCTCTGAGCATGGGTGATGTCAGGCTCAGATCTGAGCAGATCTCCCCTTCAATGGAGCAAAGCTGGGAGGGAACAAGAAAACCCTTGTGTCGTGCCTTTGGAAAGGATGTCCCAGGGCTGAGTCTGTGGCTACAGTGTGTAAAATGAAACCTATTAACTGAAAACTAGCTCTCTGTAGTATCTGTGGTTCTTTGGTCAAAATTCCATTCAATTTCAGGTATGAGTGTTTTAAAACAACATCCTCCATGTCAGATGATGGAAGAACAAGGGTACCATGACAGAGGTGCCTGGGGAAAGATGCACCCAACCAGGCACGTCTGCAAGGTGCTTGAAGACCTTACTCACGCACACAGGTCAGCCAAATACAGCCCACCTGCAAACCAGAGGCTGGTGGCCACACTACACCCTGCTGAGATGCAAGGCAGCATTAGCTTATCTTGTTAAGACACTGATTTACCTCCTCCAGTACCAGGTTATCTTCAAGACTGTGTGTAGGCCCACCATGACATAGCAGATAGAGCTGATTCTCCCTTTTTCTGACTAGCTTCAGGAAACCTGACTATCTGAGCTCTCTCCTGGCTGGGAAAGTCTTGTACATGACAGTAATGCGCTTGCTAATCATGTGGGTGACCACAACTTGAAAGTCAAACAAACTTCCTAGCATGATCCACTCAAAACCTGGTCACCAGTCCTTCAGCAAGGTGCACTGGAAAACTTCCATCCAGGCCAGTAGCCATCTGTCCCAGTGCTTGGGAGCATGTAAGTAGATCTCATGAATGCCGCTGCCTCTGAACCCTGGTGTTGCATTTCACTGCTCACGTTAAACTTGCTATGTGGCAATGGCAGCAGAAGGGTAAGCATCTTCTGCAAAAAAACAACCCAGAAACAAGATAAATGCCTGAGTTTCTGACCTCTGTGAACTCTTAGTTGCTGCTGTAGTGATGGGGAGAGCTGGTGTACCTGAGCCTTTGAGCTCTGGCACCCACAACACAAACTAAGTGCAGCTGCAGGACAGTACATAGAAAGGCTTCATAGTCAGTTCCCATTTTCAGCTCATTTCGAGGTGAAAGCAAAACCATCTGTACCTCCAGCATCTGCTGCCCAAGGGACCTTATGGACTGGGTGGAATGGGCTGAAGGGGACATGCTGGCTGTAAAATTAATTTAAACCAGTATCCTCGCACACTTAACCCTGCTGGCTGATGTGCTTCCTGCACAGCCGTGAGTGCAAGAAGACAGAGAAAATAGCTGGCACCAGGATGGCTCTGTGTACCCTGGGATTTCCTATCAGCGGGCAAGTCTGTGGTTAAAATAGCTTCCTCTTTGCTTTATCCCCCCAAAATGATGCAGTCAGTATCCAGCCCAAATATTCAAAGGGTATCACTTCAATTTATCTTTCAGCTTAGGCTATTTCAGTTTCCCAAACTGCATTGAGCCCCATGAAAATAAAGGCACCTTATAGACAGAAAGAACTTATTTGCTTAAAAAAATAAGTGGCAATGGGTGTGTGCTGCTGGATTTATGGCTTAGAAGGTAATGCACAAGCAGCGCCCTGCGCTTTGATAGTTTAGCACTTTCGGGATGTGTGAATGAAGTCCAGCAGGCCCATAACCACCTTAATCTCAGGGTTTTGATCTCTGTCTGTAATGAGATGCTGGCAGCCTGTACTTCAAAGCCTGCAGTGATAGAGAGAATCTTGTGACAGGCTCTCTGCATTTCCAGCCACCTTGTATTGAGGATTACAGTGACAACAGGAGGAGATGATGGAAGAGGAGATGCTTGTTTGATGCTTGCTTCTTTGGGTCTAATATTCCTTTTATTTTCCATTTCCAAGGCTGGTGTGGTCTCCCCCCCCCCCCTCCCCCCCGCAGCTCAGCAGGACGCACTCCATCAGATGGACCCTGTGTGCTATGGGGAAGATTAGGTGGCTGGATTGCTCTTCTGCTCTGGGCATCTGTGAAAATACTGCATGGACCTTTGGGTGCTGAAGTGGTGGTTGCTACAGCTTTTTGGCTGAAATATGGGCATTCTATCCTATTGCATTAGAAACTGCGCAGGCAGTTAAATGTTGCACTTCCAGACTTCTGAGGTTACTTCTTTCTTGAGACATTTGTAAGGGAGTAGGGGAGAGGGTAAAGATGACAGGAGACCACAGGCTATGAGAAGCATGTTATAAAGCAAAATGAGCACTAGTTTCACATACACAATTATGCTTTATGGTGAAAGTATATAATTTTGAAGGCGTGTCTGACCAGGAAACAGAACTATTTTTATGTTGACGAACCCTACTGAAGAGAAAAACAGTGGCAAAAATTACAAATGTGTACCTTGATTGCTCTTCCAGCAAGAACATTTACAGAAAATAAGACCAAAGACTAGACTGTAAATTTAATCGGAATAAACAGAAGTTAATAACTGTGACCCAGTACCAGCCAGAAACCTTGTTTCTGAGAAACCTTGTTGAAAGCTACTCAAAAGTATATTTAAGCACAGTTAGACCCACATTTTCCAGGCCTAAAAAGGAATAATGTGGCATTGGGTCTGTATTACTGTCTGTCTTACAGAGACAACAACACTGTCTGCAGGATGCTGACAGAAATCAGAGAGGCAGCAAGAGCAGAAAAGTGATTGTACTGGATTAATTCATTAACTTTTACGTGCACTGTCTATTTGTCACATGGGGACATGAAGCGTAGATTAGTTTTGGGGATGTTGCCACTGAGCATCATGGCATTAGCAGGTTAGTGACTTCACAGAGGAAATCCAGCTGTGTTCTCAGGACAGAGCAATGTACAAGCTTGGTCCAAGATCTTGCAATAGAATCATAGAATCATAGAATCATAGAATAGTTAGGGTTGGAAAGGACCTCAAGATCATCTAGTTCCAACCCCCCTGCCATGGGCAGGGACACCTCACACTAAACCCTCTCACCCAAGGCATCATCCAACCTGATCTTGAACACTGCCAGGGATGGAGCATTCACAACCTCCCTGAGCAACCCATTCCAGTGCCTAACCACCATAACAGGAAAGAATTTCCTCCTTATATCCAACCTAAACTTCCCCTGTTTAAGTTTTAACTTGTTACCCCTTGTCCTATCACTACAGTCCCTAATGAAGAGTCCATCCCCAGCATCCCTATAGGCCCCCTTCAGATACTGGAAGGCTGCTATGAGGTCTCCACGCAGCCTTCTCTTCTCCAGGCTGAACAGCCCCAACTTTCTCAGACTATCATCTTCATATGGGAGGAAACATCCCTCTGTGTTTTCACCACCACACGCTTAGATCCAGCATCCCTACTTGACCAGCAGAGTCCCAGAACTCTTCTACAGATGTGATAAAATGCAGATAGGTAAATTCTATAAACGAGGAAACTAAAAATGGAAGGTAAGGCAGCTAAATTTTTCCTGCAATATGGAAAGCTCTGGATGGAAGACACCACACTGGGAGCGGAGTGACATGCACAGCATCCACCAGAAGAGGTTTAAGAAAGGGTAGGGATTTGCTTGGCTAAATCACTGAATGAAAGAGGTTGGTTGATTTCCAAAAGCATCATTCAAGAAGCTTTATCCAAAGGGTGATGGTACACTCCAGTGGGTTACATGTACAAATATAATTAGGCCACAAAATAGTTTAAGGAGCAACTGCATAAAAGGAGTCAAATCTGCTTCTGAACACTGCTGCAACACATCAGGATCAAAAAGTTTGGCAGAAGTCTGTGGGGCCAGCTGAAACCTGGGGTCTAGAAGCAGGGCTCAGGGAGGACAAGGCCACTGTAGAGAATTGAGGTGAATTCTTGCAGCAGAAACTGGAAGACACCCACATTGCAACCTTCCTGGGAGAAGGCTCAGCTAGGGTGTCTCCAAAATTTAGGGGGATTGCATGGAAGAAGCCATGACACAAACAGGTGGGATGGGGCCTGCCAGACTGCCAGGACTCTACGTCAAGAAATTCAAGACAACATAAGGATGGCCTGATTCAATTACTGAGATAGTAGTGCCTGCCTTGCTGAACACTTTCTTGGTATGTCAAGAAGCAAATGTGCCACCAAGGTCAAGAAAAATGTTAGGAAGATCAGCAGACCTAGAGGCATGTGAGCCTGAAGTCTGCACCAAACAAATAATAAAAATTATAAGAAAAGATCAAACTAGGGGACACCTTGGAAAAATACAGTCTGGATAAATATGATCTACTTCATAAGAGCCAACATGGCTTCTGGGAAACCTGCCTTTCCATTCTTGAAAGGAAATTTCAGGGATCTGCTCTGTTTAAAATACCCATAAATAACACAGAAAAAAGGATGAGGAGTGAGAGACAAAGGTCACATATGATACAAAGTTGTTTAAAGTAATAAGGGCAAGTGACAAATTGTAGAAGCATCTTATGAGACAGTAGGAAATGTCAGATGAAGTTTAGTATAGCTAAAGGTAAAGCAATAAAACACCATGAAAATCAGTCATAGTTTCACACATCAGATTTTGGTCATTGAGTTGAATATTTCCTATTTGGGATTAGGACAGATGCCTCCATAAAGACCCAAATGCAATGCTGCAGAGCTTTGGAACTCCTTGCAAAAGATCACAAAGGATAAAAGTAGTTTTCATCAGTTTAGGGGAGACTGGACATGTTCTTGGAAGAAAATCCATTGCAAATTGCCAAATTTCAATGGGTTCAGCAAAGTCTAGTAATTCTGCTCATTCCTCTCCTGCCGCACAGACCAGGCCACTTTTGAATCCCTTACCTCTGTGGTCCTTGAGGGCTTATGAGGAGGAGTGAAACCACAAATGTGATTAATACCCGAGAGCCGATGGGAGCAATAAGAAGACCACGGGGAGACGGGGACAAGGTAGAAATGGGGTGATGGTGACTGCGTGGAGGAGTGAGTATACATAGCTCCTACAGAGCAGCTGGGTTACTGCCTCTGTCTTGCACTACATACTTGTGGTGAAGCTGGTGCTTAAGACATGGTATGTCTGGACCTGTACCTCACAAACTGGCTAAGAATTTTGAAACAATGGCATAATTGCTGCTCATGAAGCCATGTGTGAAGGCAGTGGAACAAAGACTAGATGTATCCACTAATTATGATAGGCAGAAGGGCATGTGTATTCCCAGTAAAACTGCAGGTCTGCACCAAGAACCAGCAAAAAGGTTTAGTTGAGAAGCAGGCAAAGGCTGACCAGTTGGGAAGAAAGTTGACTGGATCAAGTGCTGAGAGTGAAACCCTCATCTAATCAGGGTTACAAGGGACAGGAACTTGCTCTGCGCTGCAGGGAACAGGGATGCTTGCAGATGACCTTTTTCACAAAATGGGTCAAAACACAATGACAGGGTCAAGGAGGTCTATGGCGGAAGAGACTTGGAAGCAGCTCATTTTATACTTACTTTTAAAAATATCTTCATGTCAGTAGCCATATAAGATAAAGTGGAGGGGGAAAGGATGGGAGAAAGAGAGAAGAAAGACGGAAAGAGAATGAAAGAGTGCTTAGGACTGCAAGGCTCAGAAGAAGTACAAGAACAGAAAGAAAGCCCACAAAGAAGACAAAGCCAGACTGAAAACATAAGAAAGAAAGCGAAGTAACAGCCACTAGGAAACTAAAAGGTGAGTTACAGTCCACAGAGTAAAGCACAGGCATGGAGGCTAAGTGAGAGATGCACAGATGAGGGCTGTGTTTGCTTTCAGTAATGCATTATGGACACATCTGATATGTCTCATACCCAGCTATATATTAACTCACTCATCTGTCTGCACATCAGATGCATTTTGTGTGAAAGATCCTGGTAAATAGCAGAACCCAGACTTTCATTTTTTTCACAAGCCTTGTAGCATTTGTTCCCCATGCAGAAGATGCTGCATACATCCCTGTCCCAGCGGATGGTCAGACAGGCACAAACACAACCTGACAAGCTCCAGGGTATCTCAGTTTCCAAGGAGGGTTGCAGATGCCAGTTCAGAAATCCTGGTGGGCTCAGCTGCTGTGCTCATCCTTAGGCCTGGCATGGTGCTTCAGAAGCCTCCCAGGAGAGCCTCCCTAAAGACACAGTTGGTGGAAAGGAAAAGAATATGGAGAAATGTGTTTTCCCAAGTTGCCCTGTCTCAGAAGCAGCACACCACAACTGTACTATCAATTTTAAATTAAAAAAATACCAGAGGATTGCTGAGGTTCATAGCCTGTGATTAGGCAGAGACCTTAATTTATGCTTGCCTGTGTCCAGAGGATGTCTGCTACTCAGGGCTGAGCCTATCAGCTTTTGCATGGGAAGCAAAAAACAAGCAGATGCCATCAAAGAAATGTACTGACTTGCTTCATTAAAACCAGCAGCTGCCACAAAGAAAGTTTCCTGCAGGACCACTAGTCAAGCAGCATCCTCTTTCAGGCAATCTTGATGGAAAGAGGAGATAAATCCCCGCTGTTAGTGCCTCACTCTGACTCAGCTTTCTTTGGACAAACCACATTGTGGTGAGTGCATGAGGTCATGGACAGAGAGAGGACAGGGTATGAGGAGGAGGAGGGACACAGTATGAGGAAGCTGGAGGGGAAAGTTTCCTCTTGTTTCGCACTCTTCACACTATTGTCATTTCACCATGCTGAGCATCTGCAATCTGATTCCCCAGGTGAGGATTGGGGGTATCCTTTTTCCCCATGGGTGTAGCACTTCCCTTCTTCACCAGTGCAGGACAGCAGGGTGGAAGGAAGTGTGTATAAATAAACAAAATGAAAAAAGCTCCGCAGGTTCAGAGATGCAACAGCTGGAGATGTCCTGCTCTCACAGTAGCTAGCCCTTTTCCCGCAAAAGACAAAGTCCAAACTAAAACAGCAACAAGAGATGCTTAACTATTTTTAAAGAAACAAGTCTCTCTGTTTAACAGGACAAGAAAGGCAGTGAGTTGAATTAATGTCTCTTGCTTCAGAAGACATCAAAGAACAATTTTTTATAGCACATGGTAAAGAGAGGATTTGTTTGTGTAATGTATTTTTATATTCTATTAAATATATGTCCCAAATATGTATCTCCATCCTGTCCATGTGCTTCTACAACATATATATTTAGAATAATTTATACACCTCCAGAATCATAAAATGCTGCTATTCTTACTAGACTTCAAAGACTTTCTTGAGCATGAGTTGAAGATTGTAATTAGGCATTTCACATCACCTAGATGTTATTGCTTTTAAGTATCTTCAGAACATTAAAGAAATCTCTCTCCAAGCTTTTATTTGGTTGAAGCAAGCACCTGCAAGATATATAAGGAATTATTTTCTTAAGAGACAGGCTTATCATGACTTCAGCCAGAGGGAATCTGTGTTTTATCTCACCTAATACAATACCCCATGTTAGTCTTAATTCACACTTCACTTCTGGTAACCTCTAGGGCACCTTTAATGACTACTGGAAATCTTCTCTCACAGGCTGTACATTTCAGGAAAAAATCCTTTGACTGAAATCAATGGTTTCTGGCTTCTGGAAAGGTTTTACTCTTTGTTTCCAGCTACTACATACTTGGAAACCCTCTCAAATGCTTCTGACTACATAGTGGCTGTAGAAATGCAATTCCACTGCCAGGGGTGCAGCCATAAAACCAGCTCAGAATCTCAGCAGTTCTCATTTCTCTGCTGCCTTATTTGCGTTGCCTACCACCCCATACTACTTGTGTCTTGTACAGTGCACAGTACTTGCACAGGGTGTAAAAAGTCACACCTGATGTGAGATACCAGAGAATCAGTCTCGGCACCTAGCGAATGGGGCTCCTGCCCTGATGACAGTCTTCTGAGAGGCCCCAGGCTGCCGATGTTTCACTGGGAGATGTTGACACCTTCTTAGGAGGCACCAGCCAAAGGCATCTTCCAAACTTTACGTAAGGGGTAAGTCTCTTCTCCATTTGCAGCACAGCAAAAGCTTGTCTGAAGAGTATTGACTTTCATCCACCTGTGGAAGAAGAGGAGGTAGTTCTAAATAATAAAATCACCTTTGCAGAATGGTAACATAAAAATTTCAAAGCATTCATGCCTCTGTGGCACTTCCTTTATTTTGCAGGTGAAGAAGTAGGGCAGCAAAAAAGCGTCATCTGTTTTAGATCAGAGATCAATGACAGAAATGAAGTCTGTTGTTCTGACTCGCAGAGCTAAGACCATGCCTTGTTAGTCCTCTACACCAAAAAGCCGTTGTTAAGTGAGAAGGAAGGAGAGCCACAGATGTGTTACTATTGATCAGCTCTTGGGGTCTTCCCAAAGCAGAGCACAGGTTGTTACATGGCAGCTGGGTCATGAAAATAGCAGTGCCATAGCCCTGCTGTACCTGCCAAGTCCAGCCAACAGGCAGCCCTCCTAAACATCAGGGTGCCATTTATACACATTTTACTACTACACAAAATGTGTGCTTCTCACCCTTACAACTGATGCTTCACGGAACCAGTTTTGAAATGGAATCCTAGAGTTGAAAATAAAAATGAACAAACAAAAAAACCCAAAACCAACAAACCAAAAACAAACCAAAAAACCCCCAAACAACACACACACACACAAAACCAAACCAAACCAACAACCAACCCCCCCCCCAAAAAAAACAAACAACAAAGCAAATCAAAACCTAGAGCTTCTGGGAAGGGTGAAGGGAGATCCACAATTTTTATATATATTATATATATATTATTATTATATGTATTGTATGTATAGATGTATTATTATATATTATTATATGTATTCTATATATTAATTATATTTTTATATGTATTTTATATGTATTTATTATGTATTATTTTTATGTGTATTGCAAAATTTTTTAATGTATTTTTATACATACAGAATCCACACAGATTTTTTCTCTCATAATTAATTTTTGAATTCATTTTTGAAGCTGTGCTGGTAAATCAGGGAGGATGTTAGAAACCAATAGAGGGAATAATCTGGCAAATTTGGGGAAAGTGAGAGAATTTCTCCTGTAGGGACTTTTATTTTTTAAGGAAATAGGGGATGTCTGTCAGCTCAGAAGATTTCTATGTCTCTGTTCTGCATTGTTAAAAAACAGCCCTCTTGTGACCTGGGGTGGGGGCGGGGGGGGGAAGTCAGAGTTGTTTAATTTTCAGATTTGCTTTAGAAGATGGAGAAAAATAAAGAATGATTTTCTTCTTGGGTGAGCCACTACCCAGCACTGGTATAATTCTGAAAATAGGAGGTCTCCATGAGTAACTCATTATTGCACCTCTTTGTGTGCTCTGAAAAGTCTGCATTTTAAAAATAAACTGCTGCAGCCCTCTGACGTGATGAAATCTAGTCACCACATCGCTGCATGCTTCCTTCACGTTCAGAGCACAGCAGGGCTCTTCACACCTCTCTCCTGCCAGATGAGAAGAGGCTCGTTCTTGGCCAGCTTGCAAGCAGCATTAAGCCCACATATTCTAATCTGAGATTTCCTTGTAGGATGAGGAAGACTGGGATAGATCACACATTTCTACCCCTAAAGGATGAAGAAATAACTTTGTAACCCAGATGTGCAATTGGGGGAAAAAAAAAAAAGAAGTGGCAAAAGTGACTGAATTAGGCTGAAGGACAGCTGAAGACTGTCCTGAAACTCCATTTTCATCCCCAGTTTCAATATGCTTTTTCCTAATTTTTCTCCAAAACTGACTATGGTTATTTAGATAGAATAATGTTGTATACAGAGACAATTTATTTTATTTTCTAAAATTGCTACCTAAGGAGAAAGAGATACTTCTTGTATGAAAATAAAGATTGGCACTTAGTGACTCTGAAGTGGTCTGTTGCATGCCAACAGTTTGCATAGACAAGCATCCATTTGCACTTGTATGATTTTGGCTGGTTTGGCACAGATGCATGTCTTTGAATACTCACTGCAGACCGAATCTATTACAGATTCAGGTGAGTTTTCCCTCAGGTGTAAGACCTAGGGAAGTTATAGCACATCTTTCAGTCTGACAGTTTTGAAGTTTAACTTGCAGCTTTTCCATTGTAGCCAATGCAAAACTAATCCTAAAATGTATTTAGACTATCAGAAGTCCCCAGCAGTTATTAGTTACTTTATATTTCAAAAATCTCAAGTTTATGTATTTAGTATGATTGATCTAGAAAGGGGGGCACTGAGAAGCAGGCGTAGAACAAGTTTAGTCCAAGCCTTGAAAATATGCCTGATAGCATCCATCACACCTAAACACAGCTATCAAAATACAGGGTCTGGTTCACCAGACTCTTGCTACAGCGAAGGTAGGTCTCACTAAAGGGTGAGCTGTTCTATCTTAAAATTGACATCTATGTAAGGATTCCAGTTGAATGAGCTTATAATCGTCAAAAAGCCTATAACGACAGTCCCTAAGTAGTGTATCCTACCTCTTTTCCAGAAGATGTGATTTTAGAAATCTCAGTTTTCAGAGGACAATTTGGCTTTCATTGAGCCCTTCAACGCATGTTGCATACTCACTATTTGAGTTATTCCTCTGGAGATAACCTGAATTTGTCATAGCACATGAACACAAGACACTACACAGCTACACCCTCGCTCTTTTAATATTTTAATTCATTTAAACATTTTGTTTGCAGGATTTTTAATTAAAGTTTATTTTTTGTTGTTGTTTAATCAAAACCTTATGCTCTTTTTTTTTTCTATGTAATGATGAAAGAATGCAAAAGTCATTGGATCAGACTTGTTGATTAAGCCTGTGCTATTCTAGCACAGGCAGAAACAGAAGAAATGTTTTCCATATAAGGCCCACATTGTAAGCCTAGGGGTAAGAAAATAAACTGTACAGGAAGCAAGATTTCTGAAGTTGCAGCACCAAAAAGAACAAAATCACACTGTCAGGAATTTTTTAGAGCAGCTAGCTGAGGATGATGAGATTTCCACGTTGTTCTAGATTTTCTTTCTTACTTTTTGAACCCTGTATGTTCAATATTGTTAAAGAGGCATTCATCCCACTCCCTAGAACTGAATCTCTAGTGGTTTCTTCTGGGACACTTCACCTCAAATTGTTGTTAGAGCAGAGGTTACTGAACAGCTGGTGGTCTGATCGCAGTCTAAAATACTGCTGCAGATCTGCCTTTGCAACTCAGGGCTATGCTACATACCTTCAAGGTGATATTAATACCAGTGCTACTAGAAACCACAAGAAATTATTGCGGTTTGCAGTTTCACTCCAAGGTCTCAACTCAATCCAGATGTATGCTTCAGGTCTGTGCATTTTTGTTTCCAGGAAGCCTGGACAAAATTCTTTAAAAATTGAGTTACTTCATGGTTTGTGACCAAAACAAAAAAAACAAAAAATCCCCAAAACATCCCACAAAAACACGAAAAACCCAAACCAAAACAAACAAAAAAACCAACGCCAAAGAAACCCCAAACTCAAGCATAAAAACAAAACAATCTCCCAAACAACAGAATGTACAAAAGGAGAAAGAAAACCTGGTGGCTTTAATCAATTTTTTTGTATAGAATACACATCCTCACATAATACACACTTTAATGAGCTAGATACAAGCAAGGTGATGTTTGTAGGGAGAAATCGTATGTTTTATTAGAGGACCTGATTTAGTTAGAAAAAGCTTGGGGCATGCAAGCTCTTCACCAGGTCTGAAGGAGAGACTGCAAACTTCAAAACTTCAAAGCCTCAAAGCTCCTGTTGGATGTGTGAAATGGCTTAACTCTGCCTGAGCAGCAGCGCAAAACCTAACCACACGAAAGGCCCTCAAAGGCCACGCTATCAGCATCCTCCATCCCACAGCCATTCCTCCCTGGAGGCAGTATGCTTCACCCCATGCCTGACCTGGTAGAAACCACCCAGGGGCAAGGTTACAGCCAATGTACAGTGGGGTGAACTCACACAGACAATGGATAGACTTCTTAGCAGGAGCAGAGCTTCTCTCACGCAACAGCTCTTCTTCAATCTTCACCCTTCTATCCTGGCTCTCAAGAAAAAGCTATAAAATATTTTAAACTGGTGGAATGTTACTGGATTTACAAATCACAGGTGGTTTAGTTCAATATAATTCTCCCTTCTAACCTCACTAGCTCCTGCTCTTTTCCCCTTGAGATAATCATGTTATCTCTCCATCTACAATATCTCACCCTTCAATCCACTTCAGAAATGTTTGCAGGCAGGTGGGCCATCCAATTACCGTATCTAGTGGTACATGGGTAGGTTGTTCTAAGTTTACAGTCAGTGTTAACATTTACTGCCTTTATTTCAAATCTGGTGTTCAGAAGGCATTAAGACATAGGAATACCCTATCCACCTTGAAAGTTTGTTCTACAATATGATCATCTGCACAGATACAAATCTGTGTCTCCCTCTCCCCTTTCAATGCCTTTCTTTGCTTTTGAAGAGCCCTTGAATATCCTGTGAATGCAATTTGACAAAATGATCTCTGTCTTTTGTCTGAATAACCATCCAGAATGAGCAGTTTAAAGCACTGCACCGTAAGGCATTGTCTCAATCTCAAAAATCTTTTTCTGATTCTTTTCTTCACCCTGTGAAGTCACCACATCTGGGAAGGGCTTTGAAGAAGTGGTATGATCAGTGCTATACTTAGATTTGCAACCCCCTTTCTGACCTTTTTACTGCTCTTCCTTATATTCAGGTTATGCTAGGTCATGTTAGGTATCCTTGCTTTACAGCCCTGGTATACTGAGTTGCTTTCAGCTGCAGAAGCCTTAAATAATTTTCATAGATATTGCTTTTGTTATATAGTTTTATTCTTAACTGGACAATTCAAGTTCTATTTTATTAAAGCAGACTAACAGCTCTGGATATTTTTTTTTTTTGTAATTGAATCTAACATAAGGTTTCCATGATATGATAAGATTTATAACAAATAAGGAAAGGTTCATTCATCGGGGTGAAGCTTTCCACCTCCCTGAAGTGTAGATGCTTGCAGCTGGGGCCAGCAGTTAGCCATGTGGATCCAAGTGGGAGTTATCTTATGCTAGCACCATTTGATGCACTTTGATTTCATCTTTCAGACTCTGCACTAGATGCTACTACAGTGAAGGCAAATTAATTTTAATCTTCTTCCATTTTGTGTGATTCCAATAGGTGCTAATGTTAAGACAGAGGAATTACTCCCAGTCCCGCTGGTGTGGGACAAGGGAAGGAAATTACTTGAGTTTGCTGACAGATGACCCTCTGCAGGTAAAAACAGAGGTACAAAGCGTACTCATTACAGCTGTCTCATGGGAAGATGAAAGATTTAGGAATATAGGAATTGCATTGAAGAATACATTATTTTCAGCCCCAGAGGGTGCCTTAGTTTTATTTTTAGCTGTAAATTTTCTTCTTCCTGCAGAGATCAGGCACAGAATTAGTTTGTTTTCTTGGAAGTTCAATTTTCCATTAATTCACTGGAAGACGGTGGAAGATCCTCAGTCCACCCCATGGGCACAGAATGTTTCACTTAAATGCTTGTTAATGAAAAGAACTAGGGATGCAGTGCAATTCTGTGCAGATCCTTACTAAACAACTGTGATCCCCCCTCCCTGCAGCAGCTCCACAAGAGCTGCTGGAGAGGAAAGAGCTAAACGAGCATGATTTCATTGCAGGCAAGATGTAGGAGTGCCTGTAGTGAGTTAAGAGATGTACTTGGATATCTATAAGCAAGACAAAGACCAGCCAATTTAGATCCTATCTGGGATGGACTAAGACCCTGCTACAGTGATATTTGGGATTATCCTGCAGAGAAATTACAGCAGTTTTATGCAGAGTTATCACAAGTTATCACACAGGCTTATTAGTATGACATTACAAACTGGCAGGTCTGGGTAGGCGAAATGACTGGGTAGGAATAATTCTGTCAAGCATTTTTATGTGATCTCAGAGCACAAACTCAAACTGTGCAAAATTTACTTTGTGATATAATAAAGCCTAAACTCTTCAAACATTTTTAAAGTTTCCTGAGGCTTGTCAGAGCCCTGTCCCATTTTATTGAGTAGCATGTTTAACTTTATGAGTGTATCAGATGGATTCTAAAGTAAATAATATTTGAACAAGATGAAGAACATAAAGTTGCAAAACAAAAAGCTTTTTTAAAAGCACCCTATTACTCTGTTCAAATACCCCAGCATTAAAGTGCTTGGAAACCTCTTAGAGCTAAGTGTGCATTTTTAAATAACAGAAGTTGTTCAGGCTGCAGTTACCAAATTCCAGATTGACACTGAGCACTTAAAGAGTTTAGAGAACACAGACTTTCTTATCAGTTTTCAGACAAGGGCACTAAATGTCATGTGGGCTTCCTTTTGGCTTGTAGCCACAAGCTGCACATAGTATTTAATGTCGTCTCTGGTTCTTAAAGTATTAGGAAAACATGAAAACAAAGTGCCTGCCATTTGTGAAACTGGTACTGTCTTTTGACAATGTACAGTATGCATTTCTGGTTTGGTATGCCTTAAAATTTCCCTAAAAACAGAGGCAGAGATGAGGGGAGAGGGGAGATTGCCTTTAACTTCTTCACAAGATACAGGGAAAATTTTCAGAGGGTCCCAGAAGCATGTGTTCCCATTTTCCATCCATATGCTTGGTATGTTAATAAAATTATCTGCTTTGCTATGGTTTTATGTCCCACACTTTACCAGAAAACAAGATGGAGCATGTGCATTACACTAATGATCGTGGCATTTCTTTTGTACATAGTAAACTATTTTAATTATATAGAGTTAAATTCACCATAACTGAATGCTTGAACACACACAAAAATGTAAGGAAAGTTAATAAAATCATTAAATCTGCTCAATCCAATTTTTATTTTTAAGAACTTTTTACATCATCAGATACATAACGTTGTAGAAAGGAATGCATTACTCTGAAAAGCTAGCTATCAAACATCAATAATTATTTATAGAAAGACTGGTGTAAAAATTAGACAGATAATAGCCTATGTTAAAAGAAATGAGGCCAGTTTAATCTCAGTAGTAGTATTAAAATGAAACAATAGGGAAAAAAAGTCAGAGATATCCACTGAAGTACAAATTACAAGAGGGAAAAAAAAAACCCTATTAATATGACTCTAACCACAAACGCTCCTCACATACATTGGCATTTCCAAAGGTTTTGCAAAAGTAATGTTCCAGTTTGCTTCCAAGAACCTCTGTAATATTTCTGTCCCTTTTTGTGCATGGTGTTATCAGCTCTAATCCGTAATTTCTGATCTGTGTTTACCTCAGACTAGAGTCTCTTCCACCCAAACTGTTTTGCAGCATCCAGCCCCTACTCTAGCTCTAGAATGTCCCCTGCTCTATAATAATCTAGATATATTCTCCTTTCTAGTCATGTTTATCTCCATTCCTCCTATTTGGTCTCTTTTCTGCGAGACATCACCTTTGCCTATATGAAGATACCTTCTTCTAACCAAAGGGAACACAGTTGATGAAAAATATCTGGACTTCCACAGGGAAGTAAAAAACTGTGTGTCAGTTGGGTACCAGTGGGAATCTGGTGGAGACTGCAAGGCATGCTTTTGGTGTGGTTTCCCACACCTCAGCCTACAATGCTATTGCTGTGCTGAGGTTGGCTACAAGGGAAAGGTGACGTTCCCAGATAAACATCCTATGTGTGACTATAATATGCACCTCAGGTGGCCAACATGTGTGATGTGGAGGGACATCCTTGAAGAAATGAAGATAATCCCTCGTGTTCCTTCTCGGACTGGAACTGGGATTCTGGATACTGAGGTGAGAGCACCTGCTATTTTATAAGTAATTATGAAATATTTCAATATCCTACATTTTTTAATGGTGCCAGCCTAACCACAGCCCAGTGCTGAGAGGCTGCCTTGAGGACCAAAGTGACAACTTTATTGGTGCTATACGTCTCTCTGGGTCCCTGGCATCAGTGACATCCCTAAGCCTCAGTTCAGCTGCAGCAAAGCTTCCTGCCAAGCTTTATCCTCACTTTTATAGGTCCCAAGGCATCTTAGCTCCCCCAGACCTGGGGAGTGATTCCTTGAGAATCTGGAGGGCTCACAGCAAGCTGGTTCACAGCCTGACTGTGAGCTTGGTGTTGTGCTCAGGCACCATGTGGCTTGGCAGTCCCCAGCACCAGTGGTCCTGTGCCACCTTCCACTGCATCATTCTCCAGAGATGGCACTCCCCTCAGCCAACTGGGATGGCTATTGAGAATAAAGTAAAATAATATAAAGTGCAACAAAGTTCATTGGGTAAGCCAGTTCCAGGGGTAAGTCACTGTATCCTAAAAGCAGGCTCTTCCAAGACGTTTGGGTACTAAAACCCTGACACAGCGATACAAACTGAGCATTGTGCTTTAACTCAATCAGAGGGTGAGCATCTAGCCATCAGTTGTGTCTTGTGTAAGAAAGTGAGTAATTTGCATTTACAAAACAGTCAAATTTGTAGGAAAACTGCACGTTCTGAAACTGATTTTGTTGAAAATTAGTATTTCCTTTCTACGTATGTGTTTCTTACTTTCTTTTATGCATTTTGGCATTACATACACAAAAGGGCTTTAATTCAATTACTTCTCTCAGTATTAAATTATTCTGACATTGTTTATTCCGTTACTTCTTCTACAAATTTGAGGAGGGCTGAACACTGGTTTTAATTGTGTCTGTCAGTTCTTGATTCATTGCCATTGCAATGTACATCATTTGAAGTGGGAAATATTAGCAAAAGCTGGAAATTGCTCAAGGACATACTACTGGATGCACCCAGACTGACGATCTGGAGAGAGAAGGGAAAAACAGTTACTCTGGACACAAAACTATCCCTGTTAGAAGGAGATCTAAACAAAACAGCAGAAATGAGACCTTTACATTTGAATATAAAAGGAAAGTTAATAGCAACATGTGAGGTGCAAACTGAAATTGGAGCAGAAAGATAAAACAGACAAAAGGTAAAGAAATTGCTAAAAATTCAGTCATCCGACTAATAAGTGTATGAAATGTGTTAGGGAAAAAAAGGAGCTCAAACAAAGGGTCTGTGGATATTTAATAGATGCTTTTTCCTTCATAACAAAGTGGGAGAACTGATTCAACTCATAGGGCATACACGCGCTGAAAAGCTAATCATCTTTCATGAAGGAGGATTCCAGCTAGAATCGACTAAAATTAAATGTTCTTTAAAAAAAAAGACCAAATAACTTTCCTCAAAGGGTCCTAAAGGCTGGGGAATTGCTGAAATTAGTACTTTAGGAGTAAATGCGTTGGCATTTCCCCTGGCTTTGATACATTCTTACTTTTCCAGGACTGAAAAAGGAGGAGAGGATTTACCCAGGACTTGCTGCATTTGTTCTCTACCCAAACAAAATAATGGAACATATTCCTTCTTAAAAAAAAATTTAAAAAATAAAATTATGAAGGTAATACAAAACCAGCACAGGCATGTACAGTTTCATGGAGCACATCTTATCAAACAAACCATTCCCGTTTTGGAGAAGGTAACATTTCTTGTTGATAAAGGCAACCATATTGACTGATGCAGTTTATTTGAACTTCTCCCAAGTGTTTGGTTTGGTGCTACAGTAAATTTTAACACAAATATTTATACAGGAATAAATGGGCAAGCCTGAGATTAAAAATCTGACCCCGTTACGATCTTTGCTATGCTAACATTTTTACCAATGCAATGCACTGCAATGTAATGCAATGATGTGGGCAGCAGGGCAAATACAGAAGCAATGCAGGCAGTGACAAGGTATGCTCACAGCAGATTGCTGTGGAATGAAGAAGCTGCAAGGGGGACTCAGCTGTGGTTGAGTCATCCGCAGCAAAGGTACCTGAGAGTGGGGAGACCATTTAATGCTGCTTATGAACAGCTTAGGAAAGCCGAGGGCTTCCTTGCTCCTATCACTACGTAAGAACCAGTGACTGCCACCTGACTTACTAGAGGTGGTAGACTTGTCACTGCTCAGGTCTTTGCAGTGAGATCTGGCCTGTGTGCATGTCTGTGCCTGTGCTTTTAAGAGGAAAGAAATATGCAGCCTATGCATACAAGAGGTCACCTCAGACCACCAAAGTGGTTGCTTATGGGCACCAGCTTTTTGAATCTGTGAATTGTTTTCTGAGTCCTGATGGCTTTTATCTCAAATACTTTCATGGGCTGAATTTTGCATATAAATGTACATGGTAATGAGGTCTGAAACATTTCATGTAAGGTCAAAAAGCTATAACTGGAAGTCAATGTAACATACAAATTCCAAACAGGCTAGGAAAAAAAAACCCACAACTTTTTTTTTTCCTTAATTGGCATTTATACTTTAATATTCTAATCTTGTGGATTATCGTTGACCTAAGTAAGAGATGTAAACAATTAACTTTACAATGTATGTTTGTATACAGGAATGGTGAGAGTTTTCTCACTCCCATGTTTACGTACGGTGCATTAATAGCACAGGTTAGCCTCATGCACCCCAGACTGCATTTTTACAGCCATTTCTAGCTGTAATAGGAATGTTTACCTGTAATATGTAATAAATGTTTACCTGTAATAGTTACAATATCAGTAAATTAGTGCTAAAACTTGGACTAGCCCTGGAAACTTACACATTTTCACAGTTCACATAATGTTTCTGTTGAAAAAAATGGAACAAAAAGACGTATGAATGTAGCTGAATCAAATAACAACACACGAACCAGAAAACTATACATGGTGCAATTCCCACAATGTTAGGTTTTAAAGAATAGCTGTCCTACACGCCAAGCTTTGCATTTGCAAACACAGTAGGATAAGAACATTTTCTTGTTTCCTCAATCTGCTGTGTTCAGTTTTTTTCATTCCTACAGCAACCTATCTCATTTTCAAGGGCAGATTAGGCCTGGACTTCTAATGCAAAGAGAACATTTTTATATGCCATGGAGTAGCAAAAAATAACCTCACTACTTTTCTGCTCTGTCGGTCATCACTAATAGTCAAAAACAGGTGGAGTGCAAGAAAGGTAAGCTGGTGCAGATTTTAACTTCTGTCAGAGAAACACATCCATATAATACAGAGTACAAATAGCACTGAACCTTGCAACATAAACCAGAAATAGTTTTAGTTAAAAATTCACAATATACAGAGAAAGTAAACATTTTTTTGAAGAATAAATGTGTACCTTCTGCCATGGACAAAGCTGGAAAAACTTACTGAAGAGAATTTCACTCATGGCTGTTCAGAATGAGCTATCCAAGAACAATTTTCAATATCCTTTTTCACACTGGTAAAAGAAGCCAGTTCCACTGGGCCACTGTTCAAATGTTTCTGGAGTAAAATGCTTACGCTTCATGAAAACAAAATAAAACAAAACAGTGCTAGAACTAACAAACAAAGTACATACGTCTGGGGTCACTTTCATGCACTCAAATATAGCATCACAGTGCTGTCACACCCTTGTTCCTGAGAGCTGCAGAGATAAAGGTTTGGCAGCCTGGATAATGAATAGGCCAATACACCTGCCTAGTCATTAAAGTAAAAGAGGAAAAGTTGCATAATTAGGAAATTTAGATAATCTATGATTTTCAGTTTAAGTGTTTAATATATTTCTGCTCTCTTGTTTTAGAGGTTCATAAACACCTGCACCAGACCAGAAAACCTGAAATGAAACTGTAACCAAGTCCAGGCAGGGACTCTGCATGGACAGTCAAAGACATCACTAACCCAAGTGTGAGCCAGGTATGGTCCATGGCAGGATCTGCTCTGTGATAGATCCTGTCCCAGGTTGGGATGCCTTGCAGCATCCCCCTACTGTCCATCTGTCCATCTTCTCTGCATGTGAGTGCTGCCTGTTCAGAGATTAGTATCAAGCACTCTCCCCATTCTAGGTACCTCGGAGAAAATTAACTCTATCCCAACCAAACCCAGAACATTCTCCACCCCTTGTTCGTACTATTCATGTTGTACTCAGTCCCACACTATTCAATACATTCTCACTACCAGCTACCCTTGTTCCCATCCTTTTATATAATACACGCATAGCATTCCCTTCTCTTAGTCTATGGACCAGCCCTGTAAAATGTCTGTAGAATGCCTATAAATGTCCACAAAATGTCCACTGAGTTAATTTAGTCCATAACTTTGGGCTCTATTTGTTATGATGGTCACTCAGGACAAAAGAGGTTGTGTGTCACATGGAGTTACTGGGCTCCAAAGCCAGCTCACGTTGGGTCACTGCTGCACTACCACTGCTTCTTGTGAAGCTTGTCCTCCATTGGCTCCAGTGGTTCCTGCTGTAGTAATTCCTTTAACATGCAACTCAAATAATGAGTTGCAGCAGTTTAAAGGTATTTCCATTACAATCTCCACCCCTGATCCCTTCGGGCCAAATCATAGAGTTTAACATTGCAGTGAACTCCTCCCCTTGCTTTTAGCCTGGCTGGCAACAAGGGGTTCCTGCTGTAGTAATTCCCATAACATGCAACTCAGACCCTGGGTTACACCAATTTAAAGGTACGTCAATTACAATCTCCACCCCTGGTCCCTTTGGGCCAGTTTATAGGGTTTAACTTTGAAATGAAATCTTCCTTTTGCCCCTGCTCTGTTTTGGACTTACCCACAGACTGCAACCACAGTCCCTTCAGAAGTAAACCTGCTCCAGTATGGCCTCATGCACATCCAATGATGCTTCAGAATGTACCTGTTGCTGCATGGACTTATCCACAGCCACAGATGTTTAGAGATGTACCTGCTTTGATGTGGACACATTCACAGACACAGAAGCTTCAGGGTGTCCTGCTCCCACATAAACTTATCCACAGGTTACAATCCCTTTGACGTGAATTCACACTAGAGTTCCAGTTTTTCCAGTACAGCAGCACAGAAAGATCAGCGATGCCCTGGCCATCTGCCAGCCCAGGAGCATCACCACTGCTGTTATCAGAATGTTCCCAAGCACAGCAGAGTAAGACGATCAGCAGTACAGCAGTACAGCAAGCACCGAAAGCAAAATAACAACCAACCACTAACAAGTACCAGACTCTAATACACAGTGAGACAAGCAAGCCACATGGCAAGCACAGGAGCCTGCCAACTGGTAGCTAAATAGCAATAACAGCTATAAATTCTATCTAGCACATTCCAATCAAATCTGTTGTCCTCTTGAACCCTTCAAGCCTCACACTGGGCAGCCATAAAAATGACTGTCATGGTTTAACCCTAGTTGGCAACAAGACAGCACACAGCCACTCTCTCAATTACCCCCAGTACCAATGAGAATCGACTGCCCTTGAAGGACAAAATGAACAGGCAAGGAGACAGTAAGACCAGCTTCTGATCTGCTGCTGCTGGGCAGCCTGCAGTACCATCAGAGGTCACACGTCTTGATCATAAGCCAGGATGAGTCTATACTTCTGATGCCTTTAACAAACCATGATTTTGCACATGCCGTTCTAAGTCTAACATGCAGACAGTATTTCTCCTTCCTTATTTATCTCCAACAACATTTGAAATAGGTTTATCCTGTCTATGTAGGTCAAAGATTTGTTTCACTTCCCAAAGCTTAATAAAGACCTATTAAGTACTAAATCAAGTATTGAAACCATATTTCTTGACCAGATTCCACAGATGTGCGGTATTTAATAACTTAAGACTATTTCCTCTTTCTGTTTTCTTTAATTGTGGGAGTTAATTAACAAAAGCACAATAAAAGTGAAATGGTAACCATTACTTGAGCAACATTAGCAGAACAGTCGCCCTAAAGTGGCATTTAAACTGCTTTACTTTGTGAAGCAGGAAAAATTGTTAGTAGGGCAGCTGTAACTTCATGGAAAGCTTTGGATTTTAATGTACCTTTTGGTAGCACTTGATTGATTGTTTCCAGTGTTAGATGAAGAATTTTCAGAAGGATAACCTTAAGGAGCTAAGAAATCACATCTTTCTGACTTTACAATCAGACTGTCTGTGTGCAGAGCTGTGCAGTTTAAATTTAGATCAGTCCAAAAGATAACTGTTCCTCTAGGATCAATTTCACACTATTTTTCAGAAAGCTTATGTAATTACTCTTTTTGTTATGTTCTGCGAGGGTGAGTGACCTTAGCTAATAACCAGTCATTTTTCAATAAATTTAGGATCCTGTTTAATTAGATTTTTGTAATACTGTACTTGGAGTTATTGAAAGGATTAGCCTGCTCCAGCTAACATGTTTTCCTGCAAAGAAGAAGGTAAAGGATTGTGGAAAAAGCAGTATTGCCATACTGGGATTTACCTGGCAAATCAAAGTTCAAAGCCCAGTGTGTTAATACAAACTTAGAGTTTAGAGAAAGAGCGTGAGACAGTCTTGAAAGGAACAAACACCAAGCTGCTTCATTGTTGTTCACTTTGTTTGATGTAAGTTTTAATCTAAATGGGAAAGTTTTGCCTTCCTCTGTGATGTGCGGTTGGTGCGACCTCATCGCTGGAGGGGGAGAGTGAGTAATTGCCATCCAATGCCCGGAAAATGTTTATTTCACAATAAAAATAATACAGGTTTGATAGAAGAAAACCATTCCCCCACCACCACTGCCAAAACAGCTGGGAGGATCCTCCGCAATTATCCTCTGCTCTCCCGAACCAGGCAGTGTGGCTTTTTCTCTCTTAATTCAGTTCAGCTCTCGCCTTTGATTTCGGAAATCCTATCATCATCGTGGCTTGTAAAGAGAGCACAAGAGTGAGCAAAGCCTGCTTTGAATTAGAGAATTACAGAGAAATGCTAGTTAAGAACAATGTCAGCTTGTGATCTTTTTATCTTGAGCAACTAGATCCCCAGCAACAGCTAAAGTATGTCCAGAGAGTGGGAACAAAGTTGGTTTAACCCTTTAGAGCTATTCCCCCACCAGGGAGCTGAACCCAGCCTGCCAGGCAGGTCTGGCAGCCAGAGCTCACTGCAGCTCATCTGTGTTGCAGGTGAGCTCCCTTCTCTCTTCAGCATGTAAAAAATCTCTGCTGATCCTATCTGCAGGATTTCCAGTTGGTTTGTACCTCCAAGGTAGCACAATTCCTGGAGGTAAAGGCAAGAAAGCCTGGCTGGCTGGCAGGGCACCGAGGACAGCCCATTGAAATACTACTCTGGTGGCTCTGTTCTGCCACTCGAGGCATGGTCCAACAGGGAAAGCCACACAGGGCTGCACAGCCACAGCCTCCTGGGGCTGATGAACAGGAATCGAGAGAGAGCAAATCAGTCTCATTTGAAGAGAAGGTGAATATGCAGAGGCAAGCACCATGAGTATATAGTGCTCTCTTTCACTCTCTCTTTCCACCTCCTCTCTCTCAGGTAGCTGCTGTAGGAGTTCATAGGCATATGCTACTTTCAATGAACTTTTCAAAGAAAAAAGGATAATGAGAGACCTCTGCAACTAAGATATTCCCCACAAAGCTGGAACATTTGTTGGCTTGTCCCTGCTTGCCTTGCACATGGCAACAGAGGAGACCCGATCATGGAATTCTAAAACTAGTTTAATACTTGTGCAGCTTCACATCAGAAATATCACTTCATAGCACCTCCCATCATGTCAGTCCAGTGTCAAAGAATGCACGGACTTGGACTGTACAAGTGTCAAAATGTTAATACAACCAAAATTAATCTGCACTTCCTTTTATCATGATATTGTATTGGCAACTGCAACAAAAAAACCACCCCACATGTAATGAGATTTCTTAATAGTTGCAGAATGGAGTTTAAAAATCTCTGAGGCAAGTGTTTTCCTGTTTATTTCACCATTAATACAAAAAAAAAATCAGGAAATTAGTTCCAGAGAGATCTGTATTGTAGGACTGAAGTGATATATCAGAAATTATATTTAGGAATCCTGAGGGTAGAAATTGTAACCTACCACAGAAATCCTGTAAGTCAGTATAGATTTGTAAGAAGTAAATTATACTTAACTAACCCAATTACCTTTTTCTTGAAGGATTAATATAGAGGAGAATCAGGAAGCATAACTGTAGCTGGATCTCTAGAAATGTACTGACAGTTCCACATGATAAATTAGGGACACGCTTCTTTAAATTCGATTCTGAGTGAATGAAACAGGACTAACATCATAAGTTAAATCAAATTCCAGGAAAAAAAAAAAAAAGAATAAAAGAGCATGCTTTCGTGCAAAGAAATTATGGACTCCACAACATACAAACTCCATGCAACATTTCTTTCACAGTTTCCCCACTGCTGAGTTGGGATGGGGAGCTGACCCTCACAGACTGGTTTAACTCAGGCACTAACCCTTCTCCACAGGCCTGGTGTCTTCATCCATTGCAGTGACTCAACATGATGGACACAGGTGGAATTCCCTCTTCCATTTACCAAATGATTTTGACCTTGTTTCACAGCTAAGCTGTTTCTTGTATACCAGCTTTGCCTTGTGCTACATATTGTGGCCCAAAAGAAACAGTTTTCTTCATGTTATGAGGCTGTGTCTCATTCAGAATGTAACATTAATAACTAAATATGAAGAGAATAAACTAAAAGACCAACTAAAGAAATAAAATTGACCCTAAAAAACATTTATGAAGTCTGTAATCAAATTAAGCCCTAACAAATGCTTCAGAGGCCTTTGAAATTTTGCATGCATCCAACTTTTTTTCCAGCTAGACCAATAAAAGAAACTTGACTATGCAGATAAAACCTTTGCACAATAATAACCTCAGCCAACCCAGCCTTTTTCTATACAAAGAACTACTAAACCCCATCATCATTCAATTGTAGTGGCACTTGCCCTAACTGATGACTGCGCTTGTTGCTGAAGCTAACAATAAACATTTGCTCATCAAAGGCTGCTCAGCCCATCTGCTTCCAGACATTATTTCCAGTTAAAATGTTGTCCTCGGAATATAAGAAATTCATATGTGTACAGTACAAAGACAAATACATGTGTATATGTGGGCTGTGCTCTGTGCAAAATACGTGTGTGTAAAGCGACAAATACATATATACTGACATGGCATCTGACCTCAGCCCCTGCAAGCCCAAGACAGCACAGATGCTGGTTAGCACATGAGCCATGAGCAGAATGGCTTCCTGAGGCTGCCCTGCTCTCCAAAAAAGCTCACAGAAATCCAGTCTACATAGAGCTAATTAGGGGTGGAAATGGCCTCACTCTGTTTTGGGAGGCTGGCAAGAAAACTTGAACATTATCCCAGGACCAGGGAAACTGGGATGTCATATAACTAAAGGATGTCATATACTACTTCCCATTGACAGGAGGTTGTATATATTGCACCTGCAAGCCTTCTCAGGGTCTAGCTGAGTCTGAAGCCGCAAGTCCCCCTTAGTTAATGGAGTCACTTCTTTCACAATTCCCAAACCAAGCCCTTATCCCTTCTAGTCACAAACAACATAAATCCTTACAGAAATTATCAGAGCAAGACTCTGTTCCATGTAGTTCCAACTGACCAGCTGTAAACTTGGTTTGGAAATTAGAAGCTGGCTTCTAACTTTCAGAGGACTGCAGTTCTGCAATTACCTGCCAGTAGGAATAGTGGAGGCGCAAAACATAAGTGGTTTCAAAATGAGGTTTGATAATTTTATTAACAGGACTACACAGTTGGTTGCTGCTACAGCTGGGCACTGGGCTCAACCTGGAAGATCTCTCTAAGTCCCATGGGGAGAAACCACGATGTGCTTGTCTGCTGCTAGAACCCAATCCCTTTAAATATCAATAATTATTTCCTGCTGGCAAGGTGTATTTTAGTCCTAGTCCCCATTGCACTGACTGTAATTCAGATTAGCAGTAGGGCACATAATTTCCCTGGTTTGATCTGTCCATCAAAAGCAGGAAATGCAGATAGTGTGCAGGCTGCTGTCATACTCAGCCAACCAGACTTGTGTTTGGCGCTGACATTCCTTCCCATCTAGCTTCACTTCCATACCCACTTTATTCCCTCCCATGCTCAACCTTCTGCTCTCTATCAGGAAGAGACCCTCCACTTAATAGAGGGTTAGAGAGAAATTTTTCCTTCTGCCCCCGTGTCTCCTGGCAATCCAGCAAGACCTCTCCCTTCTGCATCATTATTTCCAGCTCTTGTACCTTTGGAGCAGCTGGGATTCAGCAGGGGAATGGCTGTGGTGAGCCAGGGCTAGGAAGTCCTTCTGCCCTTGTGCAGAGTGGTTACTGGGAGTCTAAGTGATTTCTAATCATGTCTCAGAAACATGATTTCTGTAGCCCTCTGTAATTTGGCTCGGTGCTTGGTTAGTCCTGAGCTCAGGATTTTGGAGCACTGATTCTTATATAAGAGCAAGTTCCACCCAAAAGTCCATCTCACCTGTCAACTGAGTTTCCTGGAGCTTGTCCATACACAGAAGCAACAATTTCTTTTCACTGTTGGCTAGGTTAACACAATATACCATGCATTAATTACCAGCTTAAAGCATGCACTTCAACTGTTATTTTGTATGAGCTGATGGTTTTTACTTCATGGTACCAATAACTAAACTTCGACTTGATGTTATGGAGACTTTTGCCATGACATAGTTTTATGTATCCATCATGCACAGTTCAATGCATTTCTATTAGACAAGTTCAAAACAAAACTACTGGGCATCTGTATAGGTGCAGTAATCTTTTATTTAAAAAAAAATCTTTTATTTAAAAAAAAAAAGTAAAGGGAAGAAGCAACATGAATCAATGAAGTAATCACTCCAGCCTTAGACAACAGCAGAGAAGTGATATTTGCCATTCTCTTGTAAAAATTCTGCACACATCATGCTTGGTCTCA
The DNA here is from genome assembly GCF_034315485.1 of Pezoporus occidentalis. Lineage (NCBI taxonomy): Eukaryota > Metazoa > Chordata > Aves > Psittaciformes > Psittacidae > Pezoporus > Pezoporus occidentalis. The sequence goes on along the minus strand of NW_026913800.1, from coordinate 182,549 downwards.
GTTCGGTGACATTCAGAAGTTAATAGTTCCCAGAGCAAAGCTCCAAACTAGGTAGGGGCAAAAGAAAATGCTGAAGAAACATTTTTATAAGCCAGATTTTGTTATGAGTTTCTGGTTAAGTTAGAGCAGTTTTGCCATATGGGAGATCATTTCCAAAGACAAAGAAAGGAGGGCAACTTTTTTAAAACCCATAAAGACATGTGACTTCAGAAATGTTTGGGCTTTCAGCTGCCTTGTTACTTGACCACATCCGCCCAAAACACTGCTAAGTCACTGCGTAGCTTTGTGGGCACCCCTGTTTCTCCATTAGAATTCCTGAAGCCATTGGATCCCAAACATCTAAGAGCTAAGAGACTAATCCAGCTGGAGCACTGTAGTAGAACTATCTAAACGCTCATTTAATTAAAGGCAGTCCATTCCGAGTTTTAAGGTCTAGAAGGGATGACATCCTTTTGATTTGTGGTAACTGCGGCTCATATTCCTTTGCAATGGCTTCTAGACATCAGCAGCATGGTGCCTATTGCATCCTCCAGGATGTGAGATGGAATCACCCCTCTAAATCGCTCCCTAAAACAGGATGTGGGATAGGATATGGAACATGTGGGAGTCGATCTGGTCTTGTGAATGGTTGCCTTCAGACTGATGAGGACCCAGTTCTAGAGTACGGTTGGAGCCCTTATGTATATCTACATCACCACATTCTGTTTCTACTCTCTAGCTAGTTTCTACTTCTTTTTTTCCATACTGTTTTAAGTCTCTGGTACTGGCAAGTTTTGCTTTGTCACAAAATATTGACCTCAGTATAACACTGTACACAAGATATCCACACTGGGTAGCACCCATGGCTAATGTAAGTTAAATCTCAATCTACCTATCTTCTTAAATGCTGAATAAATTTTAGAAAAGCCCTACTTCAGCAACAGGAGTGGAATTACAGTCACATATGGCTATAGATTACCTCTCCAGCCATGTCTATGGTAACACGAGCCAAAAGTAGCTGGAAGTTTGCATTTGAATTCTTCATATGAAGAATGTCAATTTAATTGAGCCCAGGTGATGCCAATAAGGAGAAATCCTCTCTGCCACAGTAGAGGCCATGCAAAGCTACAACCCCAACAGAGACAGTCTGCAGGAGATAATGGATTACTTTTGCTTGAACTTGGTCCATTTTCTTCCCTACTGTGACGAAATCCATGGCCAATCAACAGAGATGCAAGAAAATTTTCCTACAGCATAACAGGACTTGACAATCAAAAAAGTAACACAAACAACAAGGTTTTGATGCCTGGAGGTGCCAGGAATGCTAAAGCAGTGACATCTGTCTCCTTGCCTTTATGGTAGTGCTGAATTACGGTGGAGGAACAACACGCAGGGTACAGAGGAGTGGAAACATTCAAGCACTGCAACTCTCTTCTCCCATTTCTGCTCTCAAGCACTTTCTGCCCAATAGATCTTCCCAACTTAATTTTCTGGCACAAGTCAGCAGAAGGATTAAATACCTGAGAGCATCTGCTAGATTGTGTGATGCAGAGCAGCTCCATTGGCAGGTCGTAGAGACCAAGGAAACATAAGAGCAGGTGTTTTTTTACCAGAATTAAGGAAGCATGGTAGAATACACTGGGCAGACTCATAACCCTTGTCATCCCTGGATTAGGTAACTGGTTACAAGAATAACAGAATTATCAGTAGCTTTTTTTTTTTTCTTTCTTGTGGAAAATTTTTAACATCCAACATATTTTCCTAACCTTTGCAGTGTTCCACACCATCACTGAAATTTGCTCCTTGTTTGTCAGTAAGGGCATGATCCTCTCGTTGTCCAGATCTCTCCAAGATGACACTTGCCCATGGATGCCAGGATGGATTCTTCTTCAACTTGTTCCATGAAATAACAGCTATTTTAAGATCTTAATGAAAAATTGAAACCTTACTATTAGGTGCAATATTTTCCATGTGCCTCTTCAAGCCTACTAATATTGCTGAGCAGAAGGGACACTGCCAGTTGACCTGGGGGGCTGGGTGGTCTCCTCCATGCAGTCTCCAAGACCAAAAACTTAAAGTGTCTAAAATATTGTCTGATGAGACCATTTGCACAGAGTTAGGAAGAGAGACTATTTGGTAAGGCCATAGTCTTAACATATTCCTTGACTTGAGGAACACATTCCTGGACAAAAGTAAAGTTAGGCTGTGGTGGGATAGTGGATAGTTTAGGTAAACTTTAAATGACTTCTTTTACAATAGAACTCTGTGAGATTCTGCCCCCCCCAATGCAAAAAGAGGACAAGACCTGACAGACACCAATCACTGTCATTGTGGGGGATACTCCTTGGATATAATTAAGAAACAGTTGGGTCTGGAGTTAGGACTGATGATTATAACATGGCCTATAGAAATAGCTACAAGGCACAAACAGGTAGCAGAAGATGTAGAATCAGTTTAGCAGACACCTTACGTTTTCTTGTATTGTATGGCTATACCCCAAGTTATGGTTTAAGGGTGGGGATTCAGAATAAAATTAATCTAGAGTTGTTCATATGGCTGGATGCATGAGTGAGCCCAAAGAGTTAAGGACAGGACCAGTATTAGTAGTGTTGAAGGTCTTGATTAATCCTGTTGTGTGGATATGGGAAAATATATCAGATAGAATATTTTAACTAAAGATTCCTGGGCCAGCAAAGATAGTAAAAGTAGCTGGTGCTGTGCTGTGTTTTGGCTTCAGTGTAAGAAAAATGCTGATAACACATTGATGTTTTAGTTGTTGCCAAGTAGTACTTACCTTGATCAAGGACTTTCCAGTCTCTCAAGCCAGGGAAAAGCTGCACAAGGAACAGGAGGGACCAGAGACAAGACACCTGACCCAAACTAGCCAAAGGGGTATTCCATACCACAGCACATCATGCCCAGTATATGAACTGGTGGGAGGAACCCAAAAAGGACCAATCGCCATCTAAGTATGAGCTTTTATTGATCAGAGGGTGGTGAGCAATTGTATTGTGAATTACTTTCGGTTTTCTTTTGGGGGCAGGGCTTTCTTCCTCCTTCTCCCTCCACCTCATTATTTTTTAAATTATTGTATTATTATTATTAAATTATTTTACTTGTAATTATTAAAATATTCTTACTTCAACCCAAAGTTTTTCACCTGTTTTTGGATTCTCCTCACCATCCCACTGGATGTACCTGTTGCTACTGGATGTTCCTCAGCTGGCCACTAAGTACCCACTGGCTATGTGGTACTCAGTTGCTAGCTGGGTTTAAACCACAACAATCCAATATGGTTTTTTGTTGGTTTGTTTGCTTGTTTTTTATGTACCATAGACTAGTTTACCAGGTTGCAGGGTCCAGGACAACCAGCCTGTCCACAGGAGTGGGCATTTTAATGATTTGAAAGCATCTGCTGTGGGATCTTATGTTTTATGTTGCTTTTCAATGAAGGGCTAGAAGTTTCTAACCCAAAAGTTAGTGCACAGATAGGATTACATATCTAGAACCTAAAAATACAGACAGGTCATTCTTGTTACACCATAAAGAGTCTAGAAAGGTGCAGTGAGGAATCATTTTAGTATTGTGAGTCCTTATATTAAGATTTAAAGTGATGTCTGGCCCCATGAGTGCACTTAGGTTTGGGAATAGAACTGAGGCAAATAATCCATATCCTGAACGCACAGGTAGGCACTTCTTGCTTCCTCATGCAGAAGCCAGAAAGGATTGGCAGAGACAATGGCAAGAGTGAGCCTCTGGAAGCCTCCAGATACTTTTAATTTCTCATACTAAAGCAATGGTGTGGTACGGGTCAAGACAGATACTAGTTGTACTAAAGATACTATGAAGATACCAAATTGCCTTTGACAATATAGATCAACATCTAGGTAATTTTGAAGTTAAGATTAGGATCAGTGTTACGGAATGTAGAACTCTATAAATTAATTATTGCTGCATTCTTCAGAGTCTAGAAAGCAACTAATGAACTAAGTACTTTAAGTATTTCAAGTCTTGTTTCATTTTATTGTAATGGCAGGCCATTGGGCATCTTACAGTTTTTTTGTTAGGGATGAGGAACAAAAGCATCTTGAAGAACAAACTGTATTTATTAAGCACTGAAGAAAATGGAAAGGTTGGAAGAAAAAATAAAGCAGAGGGGGTCTGAGCAACTTATATATTGCTTTTTGTTGTATAAGCCACTTCCTTTCTTTATGACCTACATAGAGGCAGAAGCAGGTTTTATTCTAGAAGAAAACACAACTAGACAAGCTGCATTTGCCATTTGCTGCATCTTTCAGATCCCAGACTATTGTGGAGAATAGCAGTAGTACTCAATGCTGCATAATGTAGGGTTTGTGACCCAGAAGCCTTGCCTAATAGGTGGGTATTAAACTTAGGTTTAGTGTATCACATGGAGCCCAGACAGATATGATGAAGACTAGTATTAGTAGGGTCGTCTGCCCTGTGTTGCCATTAATATAGGCAGCAGATAGGCTGGATTTCAGTTTCAGTTCTAGGACCTAATGAATTTCTCAGCATTGTTACTGGGACATATTGCAGCAAAAAAAAAGTACTATTCAGTGCTGTTGTTAGCGATGCTGAAGGCTCCCTGTTATGTCTTGGTGGGTGATCTACTGCACAAACCAGAGTACATTTCAGATTAAGGTTCAGCTCATGGTTAATGTTAGACAACCTAAAGCATCCAGACACGTTAGTCTTGCTGCACCCTGTAGGGCGTAGCAGCACAGAACAGGACTGGTATTCATTCAGTTTTACAGTTACCCTAGGACCAGTGATGGCTTGGGTTATGGTTAGAAAGCATACAGCAAACACCAGTTTATTTTAGCAGCACTGTGAAAAGTCTGGAAAATTAAGGATAAGACTGATGTTAGTGGGATTTCCAGGGCTTGTCTTGTGAATTAAAAGAAGAAATGGTCTGGCTAGATATCAAGTTGTGGGTTTCAGGTGCTACAACCTGAAACCCCCAACTTAAAGACTCTATTTCTGTGGTGTCCTCTAGGGCCCAAACTGTAAAATAAAACTGCAAATTTATCAGTTGAAGGCCTTATGATACCTGTGAACATCTGACTTACTGACTGCATAAATAGGCAGAGGGACGGGGTTAGAGCTAGTACTACAATTACTGTGACTTTCTTCAGGGATGAAAAAAAAGAGAGATTACATTCTGTGGTGTCCCAGGCTATGAACTACTGTTCTACATTTAATGCTAAGATTATTATTTAGTTACAGTTAGGATCTAAAGCAGTCAGGTGAATTATTTTCATTATATAGGAAGTCTGGGACATTTTAAGAAAGGAGTTGTGCAATTCAAATTTCAAGTTGTATATTACATTTTAAGGTCCCATGAGAAAAAGCTCATTATTTAATAAGTTTAGAGGTATGGTTAGAGAAACTAACAGACTCAAAACTTTTTCTCATAGACCTGTGATGACCCAAGGATCAGAGTTAATGGGCTAGGACAAGGAGTGCATTTGGCTCCCTGATGACCTATTAGACTGTGGTCCAGGGATTAATATAGCTAAAAGTATTAGTATGCATCCTTCAAACACTAAGGGAGAAGCAGCTAATAGTAGAGTTGAAGTGCTTAGACTTACTCGTAATTTCTGAACTCCTGTGTGGGTGCGCTTCAGGCTAGGGTTAGGGCTACAGGGGCAAAATTGCCAGATAGGTTATTTTTGTTACATCCTGGAGGTGGAATAGCATCATGGGGAGGAGTGGTGTATGTGAGGTCCAGGAACCTGTTTATGACTTCAGGTACCATTTGGCTTCCTGGAGACATCTCACTTTATGTATATATAGGGAGGGGATAGGATTGCATCTTAAGAAAATACAGCAGGGAGAAAGTCTGCTCTTGATGTGTGTTCTTCATTCTAGGAAGATGGGGACAAGATCTAGATAACAAAAAAAAAAAGCCATTTATCCCATATAATAAATAATAATACAAGGACTGGAGTTCTTGTTCCCATCAAAATCGTGTGTGCTCTGCAGTACTACAGAATAATGAACTGCTCTGTAAAACCACTCTGTTCCCTTCAGCTTTACCCCAACACCCACCCAAAAGAAGCCTGATATGCACTTAAGCAGGAGTCATTTCAGACTCAAACTAAGCTTCTCAATCCTTCTACCAGCTGCCTCCACTCTTACTGCCTGCAGCATCCTAGATATCACATCAAGACCCTGAACCCCAAAATGTGGAGTAGCACCTTCCCCGAAATCATTGCAGAAGGGCTCGGGGCTGCCAAACACCTCACCTCATCCTCCTGAGCTCTGCATGCACAACAAGAAAAACATGTTTGTCTGCTTCCAGCTCCTTATCCCTACTCCCAGCCAGAAATTTTAGCCTGGGATGCACAAGGACTCTTCATGTACATAGAGACATGATGGGCAGCCTTCAGCCCATCACTGGATTTTGACCCTCTTCCTGGCCCCTACACTGCCCCACAGGGAAGGCATTTGGGTCTCATACCACTCGCTGTCCATAAGCTCAGAAATAACCAGAAAGCCATATCTGCCTGAAGTCATGATAAAAGGATCTTGCCCCTCAAATACACCTCCCCTCCTTAGAGGCCTCCTGGCTCTGCAGAAGGCATCAAGAATATTTTCTTTTGCTTCTCCAACTCAAACCTTAAACCTGACATTATAATAGCATATTCCCTCATTCCTGATTCTTGGAATGTGTAGGGTACTGGGTTGTGCACAATGATGTAATGACTTCAACCTCCAGAACAGAATTATTCTTTTTCAAAGCCTTGACGCTACAGAACAATTTAAGAAAAATATCTCTAAATGCATTGGGATCTGCACCCCACAACCAAGGCAGTTATGTAGACAGGATCATGTCCTGCCTTACTCGAGTGTCTCTCTGACCTTTTCTACCCTTTCAGAAGCTGCAGGATGCAAGGATAGCCACTCTGTCTGCTTTAGGTTTTCTCCCTAGCTCTAACCATCACCCTGACAGTGGTGAATGTATTCCAAGACAGCCCCAGCCTTAAGCCCATAAACAGGTGTCTCTCTTACCCTCTGTGCCCTGCACAAAAAGACTGTCTAGATGCTTTATATCCCCATATCCTAACTGTAATCCCATCCCTAACATCATTACTTCCCAAGAGACCGTAAACTACATTAAAAGCTGTGATTTCCTTTAGCATGAATCCTCTCCCTATCTTTCTGGTGTGTACAGGATACAGCTAGTATAACATGTTTAGCCGCCTCATTTTCTTCAACTCTAACCTAAAATATATTGCAAAATGCAATTATATAGCAGGACACAATAGCCTTAAGCCCCTATAGTTTATTGCCTAGGTTTTACAGGATACCTCAGTAAAAATGTCTTTGAATGCATTAACTTCTGCAAACAGAAATCTACCCCTAAAGTGATATGAAGCCCATGGGGCCATCCCATTCCTGAAATCTGTTAAGTCAGAAAAGCAAAAGTAGCCAGACAGGTTAATCTTGTTACAACCTGTGGAGGCCAGAAAGGCAGGGAGCAAGTTGCTTTTAGTGGGGCACTCACACTCACTTCACAATTCACAGAAACGGCTGGTCCCCTGAGTACATCTGAGGTTAAAGCTGTTTAGGAGTCCGGAGCCTAAAGCATTTTAGGACATTATCACTGCGGCATCCTGTAGTGGCTAGACAGAGAGACAGGGGATGTAAGATGGGTCTGTAGCTGAGCAGTGGGTCACTTGCTGTTTGAACTGCTACCCGGCTACATTATAGATTGTGTTTAGGATTAAGGTTATGGTTAGGGTTTCAAAATCAAAAGCAGGCACACAGGCTCTTCTTTCTGTATCAGGCAGAGCACAGAAAGTCTGCAAGCAGACACTTACTGGTAGGCTAGGTCCTTGTCTAGCACTTTAAGGTATTCACATAGTGATCCAGAACCTACTGCATTTTAAGCCAATTATTTTAATACTTTCCAGGGTCTATAACGTAACATAAAATTTTGCTGCTAGTGGAGACAGAGGCTTTTCTCATCCCCTGACAAAGTGACCTGTTGCCTTGTTGCATGGCTGACTAGTGCAGGGGAAGAGGTTGGTCCCCTTGTCTTTATGGTGAGGGATCATCTTAAGGACACTGAAGTGTCTTGAGTTAGCAGGAGTCAAAATTTGATGCTGTTCTTTATTTTAGGGATTGTTTTCTGAGTATTTCAGAATGGATCCAAGTAAAAGCTAAGGAATCTAAGGCATTCAGGAACCTCTTAATTGCTAAATGCTCCAGGGACATGAGAGTTGGGAAGAGACAGGGTGTGTGGGGGCATCAGGGTGCAATATTCTTTGTTACTGAAAGGCTTTTTTTTTGCTGGTAATAGTAGGGTTAAGGCTGGGGTCTGGGAATCAGTTACTTTTAAAAAATACCTACTTCTGGTGGCCTCTTTTTACAAGGGGCACGCTATGTAAATGCTGACTTGTTTTGTCTGTGAGTGTCTTCACTGTTGCCCCTGACCCTGCAGCCATCCCCCTGCCATCCCAACCTTGCTGCTTCCTTTGGACCAGGTGGATGATGTCAATCCCCTGAACAGACCAACCGTGGCAACATGGGTGAGGTGGGACAGAATATGTGTCTCCAGACTTAGACACTTCAGGAAATAGGAAGCAACAAATGCCTCCTTACCATGATAAGTGGGTGAAGACATGATTTTCCCCTCCTCCACCCATGTCTGTGGCTCTCTTGGTCCACCAAGGGATGCTCCTCTGACCTTCTGCCTAGCATGGATGACCACTTCAGTGCTCGGCATGTCTGCCTGTGGACTTGGTGATATGTGTTAGATATCAATTTCTGATTCCTGTAGGTCAGCAGGTAACCTTTATGAGTAAACTAGCATCCAAATTAAAGACAGGCATGTTTCAACAAAGGAACTCAATCTCATTCCAAAGGTGAAAGATCAAGTTTATTAATTAAGCCACCTACCTCCTCAGGAATATTACATGAATTAAAACCAGACTTCCTGGTGTTACATATGCAGCAGTTATCAACAGCATAAATTATGCCTGAAGACGTTTTAGTCACTCTTCTGAAAAACATGAAAACTTCCTCTCCTTCTGATTTAAGGGTTGCAAAGTTGTTTGTTTTGTTGTTTGTTTGTTTGTTTAATTTATGTGAACACTCTCCTGTCTTCCGCTTACAGACTTGGGCAGTTGCAGTACACTGTCCCTTAAGGGTACAACGCAGATACCCAAAGACTTACGATATTTGCCAATGAAAAGATTTAGACTATTTTTTTTGTTGATTAAACAAGAAACCTTCTTTAAACTGGCCATTCAAAATGAGATAATATGCTCCAACTACACCCATCTCCAAAAACTACTGATAGGATAATGTCTTTATGTAAAAAGCAAGACTTTTATTACTAGTTCCTTTCCCATCATTAAGAGCATTAGGTCGGGACAGTTTACGGCATTCTCATACAAACGCTAAGTGCTAAAAGTCAAAATGAACAGCTGATCCTGAGTATAATCAGTGTGGAAAGTTATTGCAGGAACTAGAAAGGCTGACAGTTCATTTGCAGCACAAAGCTGAATTACCATACCATTCATGATAGACAAAGTTTGAGCTATTGAGAAAAGAATTATCTTCCCTCCAGTAGTCCTACTGATTAGGCATCTTTTCACAGTGCTTCCTTGAATGGAGATGAGCATTACTGACTGTCGTGGTTTAAACCCAGTCAGGTAACTCGTTCGCTCACTTCCCCCCCTTTTCTTGCCCTCCCCCTGCTCTCGGAGGGACGGAGAGGAGAATCAAAAAGAATGCAACTCCCACGGGTTGAGATAAGAACAGTTTAGTAACTAAGGTATAACACAAATCACTACTGCTACCACCAATGATAATAATGATAAAGGAAATAACAAGGGAAGAGAATACATCATCTCACCACCAGCCGACCGATAACTCGCCCCCCAGGCCCAACCAAGCTCCGACCGATACCTCCTCCAACCCTGCAGTCCCCCAGCCCTTCCGGCTAACTCCCAGTTACCTCCTGGGCATGACGTGCTGTGGTATGGAATACCTCTTTGGTCAGTTTGGGTCAGGTGTCCTGTCTCTGCTTCCTCCTGGCTTCCCCTCCTCCCTGGCAGAGCATGAGGCTCACAAAGTCCTTGGTCAGGGTAAACATCACTTAGCAACAACCGAGAACATCGGCTTCACCAACACTGTTCTCAAACTGGAAGTCAAAACACAGCACTGTACCAGTTAACACAAAGGAAAAACATGACTGCTACTGCGGAACCCAGGACACTGACTTAATTCAGATCAGGCTGGCATAAATCAGGACTAATTCAATTTTAATCAGTGGCACTATGTTAATACAAATAAGTAAGTTCCTCATTATATTTTCTCTGTGATCAAACTATTGCATGTGAGCTTTAGCATGTAATTACTTGTTCTAGGTTCCCCTTCAGTGCTCAGAGTAAAAAGTTGTAACAAAGAATGTAAAGGTTCTCACCAGAGTTAATATGGCAAGCTGCTTGCCATGACAAGGCTCATGTATACTTTGTACTTGGCATGGAGGAGAGGCGAAAGACATGATGAAAGCTTTCTGGGGAAACAGCCAACCATCAAAGTTCCCTGATTCTTTCTTGAGGAATCTTGACAAAATTAGAACCAGCAATATACATTTATTTAGTTATTTATTGAAAGAAATCACTGATCAACCCAACTGCAGCTGGGTGAATTGTCAGTCACTGAGTTGATTAATTTTACATGTGTGCTTGTAAATTATCTGAAAACACAGCAAAATTCAGAAATTTATTCAAAAATGTTCTTCTGTGAAAGCCTTACCCCACTCTACAGTGATAAAAGCCATCCTAAACCACAGAGACCATCTGAACAAGGGCACGTTAGAAACACAAATGCAACACTAGCCTGATCAACCATGCCGTTAGAAAATCACTTTTCCATTAAATACTGGGTAATTTTGATCCTTCTATATTTGTTTCTGCACCTTTCCATTGGAATAATCCTTTGGGCATGTGGGTGAAATGGCAGTCTGAAGTGCTTGGCTGTGCTCAGCAGGCTGCCTGCCTCCCTTATAGGCCACCTCCTTAGATGCTCAGTGTTACCTCAGCGTTACCCTCAGTGTCCACTTTGGGAGAAGTTTTAATGTACGGAGTTCTTGTCTCTTATCTTTAATTTTGTTTTGGAAATGAGTCATACACAACAGAAGTACACTTGCAGCCTTTCCTCTGGGTATAGAAGTGTTTTGCTTGCAGGGAGGTATTAAAAATGACCATGAGCTCCCAGTTCTCATCCTTGTGGGACTGTAGTGTGTGAAGGGTGTCTATCAAATATGCACATGCACATCTATAAGGGTCAACAGAAGAGCTCTTCAAAATATCCGGAAGTGTACACTCACACTTTTCAGACATGGCTACAAGATGCCATCAAAGCTTGAGACATCCCATCTTGACTTGTGCACACATACAAATGTGCAGTGCTGAGACACAAATGTCCTTTATACAGATGGTCTTGAGCAGTTTTTAATAAGGCCATGGCTTTCTCCTCACTGGGGGCAGAGGGAGAGATGGCAGCACCAAAACCCGCAGCTCCCAGTGTCAAGACAAGAACAGACAAGAGGCACTGGGGTTATGGGACATTTGCAGCACTGCCCAAAGTTGCCGTCAAGGCGAACAAAAGGAAACTGTTGGGAAGCACGGAGCACAGTCTCCCAGCAGAGTTGGCTGGGCTTGCTGGCGTCGCACTGGGGCTCTGTCCCCACCCACATGTCATGGACTGGCACCACAGCGTCCTCAAGAAGAATATACCCGTTTCTTAACGAGAAACTCAGTGATTTATCTGATAAGGAGCAATTATCTGAAGACAGTATCATCATTTGTGGGTAGGAAGCCATCCTCCATCATGCCAGGGATGTGACCAAACACACAGTACATATTTTACTTCAGACTAAGCGTTCCCTTTCATCTAGACTGTGGCTTTCTTTCACAACTGTAGCTGGCTTGCATAAAGCTACCTTTCATCTGATTTCCTAATAAATAAATTTTCAAATTCACATGGGGTCAGTTGCTGGTGGCTAGAATATTTTCTGCAGGAACGTGTCAGAGCAGGTATATAATACACCTCCCACAACATACCTCGAAAAAGAATGAACCTTACAGGAGTGTATCAGAGCAGTGCATCTCAAAACACTGCAGATTGGCTGCGAGTGCCCTTCCCTCCTGTATCGCCTCAACCCTGCACTGCAGAGAGTGAGATGGTCAAATTCTTATAAAAATCTCTTCCTAAATTCTTGAAAGCAGGAATAGTTTCTCCTGCTGGGAAAGTGGTAGCATCTTTAGAGCACATTCAGCTGTGTCTGCTGGGAACCCCAGCATGTGCCCACCCATGAGCTCATCCATCCTCCTGTGAGCCAAGGCAGATCTTTGCCTCCTTTTAGGTTGTAGGTAATCATAGCTCTTTACATCACTGTCTGTAGGTGAGCAGACCTTGCAGGCCCCTCCCTGGAGTAAAGGGCAATGTTAACTTACAAGTTCAGTGTGCATTCAAGTGATTTGCAGGACTGAAATGGCTCAGGGTCCTGCAGAACTGAGTCACACCTAGTTATCATCCTGCAGTTACATTTTCAATCCCTGAAGTAGTGGTTCATCTTCATCTATTTCAAACTCTATATCACATAATCCTTAAAGAACATAATCCAAATCCCATTGTTTCCAATGCAGATGATTTAGTCTTTATCACAGAATATGATTATACACAGCGCTGGAATATATATGGCTTTGAAGTAATCTTTAATAAATATATTTACTTGATGATGCTTAAGAAAAATCCTTACCATCAGATCTTAATCTCTTCCCACAGAAAACAAAGAACAGATTTTTCAGTTTTGCCTGCTTCCTAGCTGCTATTACCAGTGCACTGGCATTAGTTTAGAGGAGACTGTCCTACTAAACATGACTATCCTTTTTAAAACATAATTGCTAGGGGCGACTTAGAACAGACTCAAAGAGAGTAGGGAAAGAGATGGGGAAAGAAGAGAATTGCTTTTGTTTGGATCCATTGCCCTTAGAGTCTCTCAAATCCTCTTTGATTTATCTTAGACTGCTTTCACCATCCTAAACAGCCAGAATTGCAACCTAATTTTTCCCATATCAGCAGTAATACTAAAACTAAATCACAGCTACCCATTTTATCTCTATTGCTTTCTTTTTTTTTTTTGCAATTATGATAAGCTACAATATATCTGAGATGCAACTGTATAGGCTATGGCAGAATAGCTGTCCAACTGTCCATCAGATGGTAACTCTGATGCTGAGCTTTCCCTACAGGGGATTCCCATGTGTTGGAACAACAGGATATCATCACAGTTTGGAGCCCCTCCTGAATCCAATGTGTATAGTTTGGAAGGTACTTTAGCTCTTAAAATCTACATTAATATGGTCTTAAGTCTGAGATTGTATCATATCTTAGTGGTAAAATGTTACAGAAATACGACTGTTAGTCCCAGACAGGCAATTCAAATCTAGGAAATTGTGATTAAACATTAAAAAATAGACTAAAAAGATACACAAAGGCAAATGAGTCACCTAAATAATCCTTCTTAGAATAATACTATTTGAGGACTGAACAGTTATGATTAGGGTTTTGTTCACAGTCTCTAAATTTTCAAGACATTCTTTTCTTAATGTCACTCAAGAACAAATGCAAATACTGCAAGCTTGTCAGGATGGATACGTAACATGAGAAAAATGAGGAGTAAACATACTCCAAGTGTCTTCAGGAAGGATTGGGGCTATCCTGGAGCAGCACACAAGTGGGATTGCTCCATATATGCAGTTCATAGTCTTATTCTCAGGAAGCTGCTGAGCGATACAGGTGGGTGGGAGGGGAAGTACTTCATATAGAAGTGGCTGAATAGAATTTTATAGCTTATATTGAGGCACAGCCCAGAGGTGCAATTTATCCATATCAGGGCTGACAAGCCTTGGGATTTCTTTTTCAATACTGCATTTGTTATGCTTGTGGCAGAGACACTGAGCAGCGTCAAGTGCCCGTCTATTAAGAAATGTACAAATGCAAAAGTAGACAAGGTCCATATGCCCAAGATCATAAAGCCTGAGGAAAGATTAGTTTAGAAAAGCAGAAAACAAGTGAGCAAAGCATTATCTGAAATACAAAGACTCTTGCAGCTGTTGGAATAACCAGTGTTACAGGGACATTTGTTTTTATGTCCTGGAGTCAGCAAAGGCAAAGCTAAAATGGAAAACATGAAATGGGTCTCTCTCAGTGCAGACATTTGGCCAACCAAGTATCCCCTAGGCAAAAAAGTAGGGATGCTAGGAGGAACATTGCCAGACTGACCCCATTCCCTGCACCTCCTGCTCTTTCTCTGGTGACATAGGTGTGGGGGGAGATGACCAAGACAGTGGCTCTTCCGCTGCTCCCATTCCCTGTGGGAGAAGGAGTCAGCATGGGGCTGCAGAAGAACTTGGGAAAGCCCCAACCAGGACACTAGTGTGATCACAACATGGGAAGAGCTCTTACAACATGAGCTAACATCATGGTGAAGAGGAACAGAATCTCATGCATCTAAGATCACTTTAAGTAGCTAACACACAATATGAAAAATGTTTCAGTGAAAGGCACTGCCATCAGAGACCTTTTCTCCATTTCACAGCTCTCCTATCAACCCCCTGGAAGCAAAGAAGTAGTTTATAGGACTAATGAAAATAATTGTTTTCCAGAACTTTTTGAACCACTGTTTGCATGTTTTTTTCTGTGTCCACACTTCAGCTTTTGCTGGCATTGTTATTACAGAAAGGGCTGGGAACAGCAACATTTTAAAGAATAAAGGAGGCTTTGGTTGCAAAAGCACTTCCCACAGCTGCCCAGTTGGTACAGCACTGCCCTAGGCTGCAGTTAAGAGAGCATTTTCTGTAACAGTAAAGCTTGTATAAGAAGCTGATGCCCGTGGCCTGTTGTTTCTGTCCTTGTGCTATATTTCAGCATCTTTTTTGCTTGCAACAGTGCAACTGTTTGTTAAAACATGCCATAATGCAAATCATGGAAAAGATCTGAATTAAGAAACCTTCCAAGAAAAAGCTGTGGGATTGTTGGGATAATTTCTGTCTTTAATGCATCGTTTCCATATCTGGTTGAGAATGCTCTACGAGCAGTACCATGGCATGGTGAAGAAGGCAGCAAACTGCAGTGCAGGCAGGAAGAATGGCATCTTGCAGCAGGGATTTTTAAACAGCTTTGCTCTCAGAGAAATCACATGTGTAACTGCAGTGTGAGATTCCCAAGCACTGTAGGTTGTGCCCTGCCCTAATGTAGCCCTTCTGCCCATCCCTCCTCTCCTGCCATTTCTCCCTCTGTGGGTTTGGGAGGGCACGCTTAGATGCCATGAGCTGCATTCCACCAGCTTATTCAGAAGGTTTTATGACACCAAGTTTTTATGTTTTTATTTTCACCACTCCAGGTGTTCATGTAAAACGGAAATGGAATTCATGCTTTGGCTTTTGTGATATTTTTGTTTTCAAACTCCAGTTCCCCAAGAGAACCTTAACTTGTCCAGGCCCACAGGCACAGCCTAACACCACTGTATCTGTCTAATGGCTTGTAAAGAAACATCAGAAGGGTGCCAGCAAGAGCTCCTCTGTCACATCAACAAATCACTCAATAAAACCATGCACGCAGATTTGATGAAGTATTAACCCATCCTCCCACCCCCCCCCCCACAAAAAAACACACACCCCCCTTCCCCCCCATTTTCAGACCTTCTTTACACACAGTATAAAGAAGCAACAGAATGCAAAACCAGTGTATCTGATTCCTCCACAGCTCTTCTTTAAAACTGGTATCTTGTCAGTTAGATTAGTGATGAAAAGGTAACAGAAAGATGATACTGGCCGGATTGAAGGGATGTGATAGTAAGATTCCACTGCTTATTCAGGACAGATTAATTTGAAAGAGAAAAGACATCTCTCTGAATGGCCTTCATGATAGCTTTGTGAGAGTAAGAAACAGACAACTTGGAGCCCATCTGGGATTCTACCAGTTAGGCTTTCTCAGGGCAAAGACCTCATACTGCATTAAGATATTAACTTGAAAGACACTGTTTACTCTTTCAGAAACTATATAGCATGCATTAAGCTGGAATTGCATATAACGTTAGGTCATTTTTATCAGTTACTTCACAATTGTGTGTTTTGTTCCTGTGTCCAAGGCATGAAAGTTTATTAATTTAATTTCATCTCATCAAGCAGCAGCCAAACAGATGCTCAGTGAAGATGAGAAGAAGAAAACAAAAAGCTTTTTCACTCCAAGGGCTCTGCTGTATGTCATGGGGGCTTACATGGGCTCACAAATCACTGGTGATAAAATGGATACATACTGCAAACCAAAGACATCAGCCTGAGAAGAGGAAGCCAGGAAGCTGACTGTGTGTCACAGTAGCTGCAATGAACTTTAAACCAGTTGTTCACTGTCGTACAAAACCTCCATACTGGAGTGATAACTTCTATTATTTTTTCACACTTGCAGAGTAGTGCTGGTTCAGCAATTGTGAAAGAAGACTATCACTTAGAAACACAGCAGCAGGCGTGCTGGACTCTCAGGCTTACAATCCAAGCACACTTGTCTATTTTCACTGAACACTGTGAAACAGAGCTGCAGCGTTTTCCTATACAAGCAACAGCAACACCCTTTAAAAGAAAACTTGCAGCTTCAGAGTTTTACCAGCAAATACTGAGTATGCTTTTTATGTGCATAAGAACATGGGTATTTCTCTGTCCAAGACCCTTTGTAAGTAGAATTCCTGCCCTCATTTAACTGGCTGCAGTTTGTGCAGAGGGATTCCTGATGGGCAACCACAATGAATTAGATATTTCTAGATATCAGTATTTTTAAGAGTGACAGTTAAGTATTTCAGTTAAGCTATATCACGCTACAATGAGATGGTTTTTAACAATTCGAGAGATCAAATGCACTAGCAACAGAGAAACCCAGGAAATTTTAAATCTAGGAATCAAATTAACATCAGAGGATTCTGTACTTCCATTTCTTCACCATAACCTGAACAAATGAGATAAATCCAGACCATGCTCTGGATTTCAATTGGGATTTGTTGATTTTAACAAACTGGGGCCATTAATACATGACATAGTCTAGCAAAGGTGCAGCACAAGACCATACTTACTCTCTGGTTCTGTCCATCTATGTGTACGAACGTGGAAGTTTCCAAAAAAGTTCAATTTAACTTTATTACCAGGACATGTACATCTTACTTCAATTTCAGGTCTCTGACTATGGCAAGATGCAGATGCTTCTAGAAACATTACAACAAAGCAAGTATAGACTAGTTCTTCTGCTGGAGAGGAACCATAAGAAACTTCTTAGGCCAGAAGCTAACCTTATTTAAGGGCTACTGACGAGCTATGAAATCATTAATCCAGGTTGAAGGGAAGGAAAATGTAGATTTCTCTGGCCTTTGAAAAACATAAAACCCACCCACATTTTTGGGATTCCCCTGTAATTAGGAATAAAGGCCGGGGTCTCTACAGAGTCTGTATTTCCCAGAACACAGTACAACTAACCTTTTGTGCATATTACTTGGAAAGAAATGCCTTGACACATCCTGGGAGTTCGGAAGACAGGCTTGCTCATCTTCAGATGTTGCATTAATATAACTTAGAAATAGCTGGGCTGGTCCAATGCTCTGTGTCTTGGCAAGGCACTCATGCAGCTAGGTGGCTGCTGGCATCTGGCTATCTCAGCCAGAACCAGCAGAGGAATCTCTGCTGAACTGCAGCTGAACTTCATTTAGTTTTCACACCAAAAGTTTTGTTGATAATATTCAATAAATATTTTCAGATAACACTTTAATACACACTTTTTTACTGTTATTATTTTTTAAAATCTGACACCGAGTATTTCCTTTACCCACATCACCAATGCCCAGCACACCCGAAGAAACCAACCAGTGTTGCATGAATCTATGGCCTCACTTCTCCCACAGATGCAGGAACTGTGCCACAGCAGGCCAGAAGACCTTAGAAGGCGTTAGAAGACCAGGATCTTTGGGTAGCTTGGCACTGACTCATTTAGTTTTAGAGAAGCCACTCGTTCTTTCTCTGCATCACTGCTTCCAGCTGGTAAGAGGAGATAATATTGTTTACCTATCTCCATAAAGTAGTCTGACTGATGAAGGTGGAAAAAACATTCATAAACTATCTAGCTGAAGGCGCCAGACCTAGGGAAAATACAGAGATAAACCAGATGCTATCGGTGGACTGACTGCTCTTGGAAAGATTTCTTAGAGTGATGTGATCAGATATGACAGTAGATGAAAAAGGAACAAACCAGAAGCTAGTAACATATCACAAAGCAACAACAACTAGCTGCAGGAAAGGAAAGTTGCTGGTTTTGCCTATGGCTGCAAAATAGACCAGAAAAATGCCCAAGGAAATATTGAGTAGATGAAGACTTGTTTGCCTTGAGTGCTTGCAGTTCATCGATTTTAATTTAGCAGCATTTACAAGTCATCATTCTTGGTTTATTCTCCCATCAATTTATTTGAACCAGTATGTCTTTAAAGTCAACCAAATGTAATAAAAAGATATTTTCCAGCACATACTGTTGCAACAAAGAAGAGAAGAGTGGAACACATTTTTCACAAACCATTTAGTAGTCTCCAGGGAGAAATAATTTCCTTTCAAACTGAATTTCATGTCAATTCATAGGACATTTTTATTAGCCATTTTGGACTTAAGTAATTGACTCTTTTGGAAGCAGTTCCCTCATTGTCGCAGTATTAATTAGTCTACGAAATATCATAAGGTAAAGTGAGAAATTGACAAGATGAGCATCTGCTCCCACTCAGCACTTTGAATAAAACGCTGCTTTTACTCAGCTGCTTAGCTGATAACTCACAGCTCCATATCTAAATGAGCAACAATTAATTTCTTCATGTAGAATTGCAGAAAATACTGTTATGTGAGAAAGGCAAGAACATTCTCACCATTAGTAAGTAGGAGGAGGGTGTAAAGCAGGAGACTGCTGTATGCTATGTTAAGCGGCTCTTTGAATGCAGATGCAGTAATTCATGCTGGACCACAAAAGGAATAAATGCTTACTTCAAGATGAAGCTGCAACTCAAGGATTCTGGCATCTTGCAGGTTTGGGGGACAATGCAGTAAATACCCAGTTCCCTTGAGTGGCTGATGAAGTACTCTGAATCATCACAGCTGCTGCTGACACATCGAAAAATAATGGAAGATGAAGGTATGGTAGACTGAGCTGTTTAGAAGAAAACCAGAGAACAAACAGAAGGTGGAGCCTCTGGACTCACCAGCTATGTACGCTGCGCCTGCTTTGTGTAACTGCAACTGCACAAAACCTCTGCTACACAATGGGGATTTGGGCACAGAGTGATGTATGTACTCAATGAATTTGGGTTGGATGTAGTTTCCTTTCATCCTCTGTTTTGAAAGAACTCACTATACTGGACAGTTAAGCAGTATACGAAAAATCACAGTTAATGACTAGTTGGCCATTGCCACTTGCTTTTACATTCATTCCTCTTTTGTCAAAGAAAGATCAACAGCATATGCTCGGCTTAAAACTAATGCAATCAATGCCATGTTTTGAAAGATTAAACTGACACTTTGTCGGGAAGTATTAGGAAAAAAAATAACCTGAAAACCTGAAAATACTCTTGGGCAGTGGAGTGTGTAAACTATATATAATACGAAGGCCAGAAAGAAGATGGTATGAAACCATCATTATTGTAGACTGAACAGGATCACCAATAATTGTGTGACACAATATGACATGACATATGACTGTTACCAACTGAAATCTGATTAGCAACTTCAAGTACAGTAGCTTTTTAGAGCTGTATTCAAACAATGAGGAAGAATTAAAGATCCAGGCAAAATTTCACAAAGCAAATAATTTCCTTTTAATTGAAAACATAAGGGCATAGTTTTGAATGCAGTGAATCCTCTGGAGTTCTTTGCTTCATTTGAACACAAGTGATTTTAAGCATATTATTACATGAATATATTGTACTACATCCCTCACTTGAAAAACAAGGCATGGAAAGGCATCAGAAAAATACATTTCCCTTATCCCTCCCCTTCTGAATGTGGCATACCAGCAAGCTTTTGGCATGACAGCATATGTTAATGCTACACATCTATGTGGGAATCATATATCACATTTTTATGTTGCAGTCTTAGCCAATGTTTCCTTCTTGTAAAACATCCAAGGTTTCTGGTAGAAGCTTTATTACAAAAGATGCATTGTTTCCAAATTCTTAGTTATGTACTAAGAATAATCAGGCAAAATTGTGATGTTAACCCTAGTGGAAACTAGACATCCCTTATTATTTGCTGTTGATGAAACTTTGTGATCTAAGGAGACCCCGATGAATAGCTTCAGAAAGGTAGAGATAATTACATTGATTTCTGTGTCTTCATTTTGCAAGCTGCCTGGTTTTAAAAAGATCTATAATCGGGACAGAATCTCCAACAGCTGCAAATCTTTGCCCACTGTCACTCTGCACAGGGGAAGGGATGAGAGCTGAGGAGTGGGGCAAGGCAAGTACTGCAGTGTCATTTTGCCAGGATGTGGTAACTGATGGTCAGCAAAGTACACACTGATCACATAAGATATTTGTTGTTTACAGTTCAGAATGTCATAAAAATAAGCTTAAACACTTTAAATAGTTTCCACACATCACTTTACCATTGCTGTGGTAACCTCAGGTATGTTCCATGATCACAGATTAAATGTTCTGGTCAGTTTTTAAGTGGAAGAGCAGACAGCAGGGCTCAATCAAAAAATAAAAGTGGAAGCATTTGCATGCATCTGTGACTTAATTGCAGGGCTTTTTTTTTTCACTGAACCCATAGTATAATGGTGTTAAAGGACTTTAGGGAGAGGAAAGCAATGTGAACAGTGATAATGTGGTCATGCAGCTACTGCCTCTGCAGAGTTGCCCAGTGGGGGATTGTTGTGGTTTAAACCCAGTTAGGTAACTCGTTCACTCACTCCCCCCCTTCTTTCCCTCCCCGTACTCCCAGAGGGACAGAGAGGAGAATCAAAAAGAATGCAACTCCCATGGGCTGAGATAAGAACAGTTTAGTAACTAAGGTATAACACAAACCACTACTGCTACCACCAATAATAACAATGATAAAGGAAATAACAAGGGAAGAGAATACATCACCTCACCACCAGACAAGTGATAACTCACCCCCCCCAGCCCAATCAAGCACCAACCCATACCTTCTCCAACCCTGCAGTCTCCCAGCCCTTCCGGCTAACTCCCAGTTACCTCCTGGGCATGACGTGCTGTGATATGGAATACCTCTTTGGTCAGTTTGGGTCAGGTGTCCTGTCTCTGCTTCCTCCCGGCTTCCCCTCCTCCCTGGCAGAGCATGAGGCTCACAAAGTCCTTGGCCAAACCAAAACATCATTGTTAGCATCTCTGTTCCCAGGCCAAAAGTCAAAACAGAGCACTGCGCCAGCTACCAAGAAGGAGAAAAATAACTGCTACTGCTGAACCCAGGACACTTCGGAAGCACACAGTGCAAGTGGTGCAGCCTGGGCAGGTCAAAGTGCTGTGCATAGAAAGCAGAATCATTTCTTTTCTCACACACAGTTCATTTAAAAGGAAGACTTTTCATGTGATTTCAGGTAATACATACTATGACACTGTTTGCTAACTTAAAACAATAGAGGTACCTTGATTGTCCACATAAAGCTTTTAGCATGAACTCATTTGCACTGTCAAGAGTCCAAAGATAGCTGGTGAAGGTGTGTCTCCCTTGCTCAGAACAGGAGAAATTGCCATTTTGTGAGTATTTTGAGGTGCAGAACAGCAGAGAAAATGTTATGCTCTCCATAAAAACTTAAACACATGTATATGTAAATAGTCCCATAAATTAAGACATTACTGTCTGTCCAGCTAGTCAAATCAGTTTTAACGAGACAGTTTCTTTGTATTCAAAGAGGAAAGGGATGTTAAATAATAATTTGGATTTACTCAAGTCATCCTCTAGCATATTGTAAGAATTACAGCTGAGATCCAATTCAACAAGATTCTATAGTGCTGTGAAGCTATCAAAACCACATAATGAGTTTTGTGTACACAGGAAATGTTTGTAAGCATAAAGTTTAGCAAACACTTAAGCAACATGCTTTGCTACTGAATTTAATCTTTTTTCTTCTTCATTTTGCAGTATAACTTACCCAACTGCTCCACGTCATGTAATAATGAGTTCTGACAACCCCTGCGGCACCCACAGCACTATACAAAAATTGTACCAATCGTCTGAATTGTGTTAAGCTATAAATGATTAAACAGAGTACTCATTACCACAGTATATTTACTCACTAATATTTTATTCTGATGTTGCCTTTCCTGCATGAAGTTTTTAAAACCAGGATTATTTAAAATGAGAAGTACACATGAGTAGCTGAATTGTGTTAACTGTGACTTTTGGATAAAATATTTTGAAAACAGATGTTTAGATGCTGCAGTGGCATACAAAGGGAAGTTCAAACCTCCAGCTTGAAAAGTCTCAATTTTCTAGGCTTAATGAAACCCACTCTACTTCTGGAGACCTTCGTGTAGTCCCCTCAGAGCTGGCAGGAAAGGCAGCGGTGAGAGCAGTGCCTTCCCCTCTCCATTATGGTATAGCTGGAGTTGTACTAGGAAATAGCTTTTGAAGAAATTCCCTTTGCTGGGAGGGAGATTATGTTGAAACTGCCCTGTGCATAATGTGACTGTTCTGCAAGGACAGAGCATAGTTACTGGCAATTCCCATGACTGCTGCCCAAAGATGGAGTTATTACAAAGCCCAGACTGATATCTCAGTACAGTATGTGCAAATAACAAAATTACAATAAACTCAAGACAGCTCTGAGGTGGGGTTCCCAGCATGGCCAAATCAAGATATTAGTCTTAGGTTTCTTTGGGTTGCTAATGTAAGGCAGTTAAATAGCACTACACAGAATCATAGAATGGTTTGGGTTGGAAGGAACCTTAAGATCATGTTAAGGTTTCAACCCCCCTGCCATGGTCAGGGACCTACCACTAGACCACGTTGCCTGGCCTTGAACACTGCCACAGATGGAGCATTTACAACTCCTTTGGGCAACCTGTTCCAGTGCCTCACCACTCTCAACAGTAAAGAATTTCTTCCTTATATCCAACCTAATCCTCCCCTGTTTAAGTGTGAACCCATTGCCCCTTGTCCTATTCCCTCTCTGGCATCCATCAATTCTTTTTACTTTCCAGGCTACAAAACCACTGAAAAGCGCCTAAAGATGGACCTTACCAGCCTCATATTCTAACTTGGCTAGTAAGTTGGCAGAGACAGCCCTCTGTCTGGGTGGAGTGCAGGCATGTTTCAGCAGGAAAGCCATTTGGGCCCTATTGTGGCTTTCTCCTGCACTCCTCCGCCATGCACGAACCAGGGCTGTTATGGAGAAAGAAGTGGGGCAGGCAGGACTATGCAGGCAGAGATGAACAATGCCTTACAAGAACAAAAGCAATTTAAAATCCCACCAGTGTGTCAGATTACTGAAGACATTTGACTAAATGTCAAAAATGTTTCAATGAATTGTTTTGCCACCCAGATCTTATTTCTAGGCACTCTCCTGAAAAAGGAAAAAAAAAGAAAGGAAAAACAATCCTGAAACTTAGTAATTAACTACTGAATTTCAAGTTTCCTCAAATATGTGCTTAGAATTCCATTGTGCAAATGTCACTGAAAGCAGTTAAGACTTTGAACTGGTTAACTTGATTCTACAGAAATACCTTTCCAAGTCCAGTTAGGACAAAACTTTAAATCTCACATCCTACTTCTGGAGTCTTCCTAATGCCCCTGTTTTGCCTTGACATTTCCACAGATGACTGCAGACATGTCTTCCACACCTATTTGGTTCATGCCCAGCAGCTCCACCGAACCGATCACCTTTCTTCCAAATGGATTTGATCTGCAGGGTGCTGACTTAAATAAAATGTGTGATGCCATGTGTGCCATAAAGAAGCATGACAAAATGATTCACATGCTGCCTACAGATTTTCCACAATCTCTTTGTATTGTAGGGCTTGCACTCCTTCATATCATTTGGAGGAACCTTCGGAGTAATGATTTGGCATGTGTAACTGTTTTTTCCATTTCTGTCATCAAAATCTGCTTTCAGGGCTATGCTGAAGTTGCAACAAAAGACTTTCCCACATCGCAAATCACTGTAGTACTTGGTGTGCACTATATTAATAAAAAGATTAGCTTATTTATAGGAAAAGGATGACAAAGTCCACAACTGTCCAAGCCATGAGAAAAATGAGGTTCTGTTTCAACTAAACCAGCTAATAACAATGTCACATTTTAACCCTCAGCTCCTCAGGTATAGTACAAGGCTCACAAGTGGATTTTATCTTATGTGCAGCATTAAATTAGTGCCATTAACCTTGTAGGTCAACCTTTTGAAGTCAAGCAGACGTTTTGCCATTGATTTCCATGGAGCCAGGACTTCATATTCATTTCCACTGCCTATTTATTTCAAAGCATCAGGAAAATTTTTTGCTTAGAATCCCAGAAAAGAAATGTGAAACAGAAGGATGTGGCAAGAGGGATTTCTCCCTTGGTGTGAATGCAGTGTCTTCCAGTACCATCACAACTGACAGCAACCTATGCAGACTCTGAGACAGCCCTACAGGGACCAGAAGAAGTATTTAAAATACTTGCAGTAATAAATTTTAATGGCTTTCTAGGAGTGGAAAGAGAAAATGACAGGCAGATGAATGGTTCACGTTTGAAGCAAACAGAAATGGTTCAGGAGAGGGCAGAAGAGACTAGACTTATACCTGGAATAATACTGCGCTCAAAAGGTGGGATAACTCCCATAGAGATCTGTACTCAAATCCAGGTTTTTAACGTTCATCAGACCAAAAATTGACTGAGCCAGGTAGAGGAATTTGAGAGAGATATTTTATATTCTGTTCCCATTCACCGGAATAAAAAAAGCAAGCACCAGGCCAGATTTTATTAGTTATGCATTTTAAGGAGTGCCAAGAGTTGATAGCATATTTCCAAAAGGCCTGGCTTCTGTCATGAGGAAATCACATTCCATAAAAAGATAAGTAGCTACCAATGGAAAAAAAAAAATGTATGAAAAGTGGGGAAAAGATACCTCGCCAGAGACTGGTGGCAGTGAAGTGCACACCAAGGAGCTATCAGGGCAGGGTTTTCCTGGACTGGAGAATGGGAGAAACAGCAAACCAGAGGCTGACTGATTGACAGTGATTATCAACATGTAAGAATGGGTCCTGTACTCAGATTTTGCCCAGCAAGCACAGGAAAAAAAGATGGCTATTTCTAGCGGAGAGCTTCCAATCTAACCGTACCTGCAGGTATCTCTTAATCCAAAAGACTCTACTCAAAATGCCATGGGGCTCAACTACATGACCTTTAAAGGTCCCTTCCAACCCAAACCATTCTATGATCCTATGATCTTACTGGAGGCTAAGAAGTCATGCTGCCCCTACGTGAGTCCTATCCAAGCACATTAAACAGCAGTTCCAACCAACTCAAAGAAGCAATACAAACACTCATTTCTCAATATAAGGGAAAGGCCTCCTTAGCATGTAAGCAAGCCTTGCGGGATGCTCAAAAGGGTTTGCATATGGTCTTGTATTCCTTCTGAAGGAAAACAATTTTACATCATTTTTTCTTTGGTATTTCCATAGCCCCTGGACACATTTTTAATTTGTAACTGAGGACTTGAATTTGCTGGGAAGGGTCAAAATAGAAATTCTCATTTTTCTGTGATTTTCCTTCCAGGCAGCCTACACAAACTCAAATGCTTTTCATTGTTTTAATGAGAAGTAAAAGGAATGGTGTTTCAGCTGCCAGCGGGGGATCTTCACTGTGTAGCAAAACACACTACATAGCATCAGACCCCCAAGTTTTTGTTTAGAAATGTGAAAATGATTTTCTTTAAGGAGTAGTGTCCCACTGCAGGGATAGTGATCAGAGAAGTCCAAGGCTCTCCAAACAATCACACACATTGAAGAGGAATCTGGGGTTGCCCCTTTACCTGATGTGATTCAGGATTTTTTTTGCTGAAGTTTCCAAGCTTATGAATCAAGTCAATGCAAAATGTACTTTGCACAGAGCGGTAGTACAGTCTGATACCAAGTGCTAGAAAATCAAGGTCCTGGTATCTCAGGTAGGTGCTCCAAATTTAGCAGGTAGTCTCTCACCTGAGCATCTGTGCCTTAGATTCCAAGCTGGAAAATGAGGCTATCCTCCACCAGGAGGTAATTTTGTTCAATCTAAATCAAAATGCCTTGTATATACTTGCTATTTTCATATAAGTAGGAAAGTATAGGCAAATGCAATCTTTCAAGTTCATCATGGCAAAATGAAATAGCTCCAGTTCTCCTCTGACCTTTTTTCTTGCAGAAACTACTGACTCACCTCAGCACAAACTAGTGAACTATTCCATGTCCTGAAAATGAATCACAAAAAAAAGTAATTATGCATCATAAACATTCAATTTAATATTGCAGGTAACATTTTTACACTCTTTCTTAATGATGATTTTCTCAGCAGGGACCTTCTGGACTAAGCAATAGAACAAGACCATTGGGCTGCATTCTTGCTGGTGCAGTCCCCAGTGACAGCTGGATGCTGTAGGTGGATTTCAGCTGCCTGAGAAAACAAAGCAGGTATGGCAAACTATTAGGCCTCATACAGCAGAGGAAAGTAGCAGGGCGTGCAGCACTTTGCGTAAGGATGTTAGACGAATGATGAGACAGAGCAATTTTTGTTTTGTTTCTCAAGAGGAACGTGTCATACCCCACTTGAGCCAGAACTTGACCCCTTCTGCTCCAGGCTGCCTTTTTGTCTGTCTCTGCAACCATTTGCCAACCAATGGAGTCCCTGCTTACCAGGACTCTATTGCAGCATCAGTCTGACAGATTTGCAGTCCGAGCATGTCTCATCTCAGCCTCCTGTCCCTATTTCTGTTTTTCTGCCATTTCTCCTCTTACCTAGCCATCTTAACATGTGCCTAACTGGTCCCTTTAAAGGTAGGGCTTAGCGAACACAACAAAAAAAACGCCACAGAGCTGCCCTTGAGATGTGGAGTGGTGAAACTCAGGAAAAGAAAACAGGGGAAGGCAAATGGTTCTGATGACAATGCAAAAAATGCAGGAGGAGGGGGCAGCCCACATCTCTCCTCCTAAGGCAGAGGATTAGCACAACAACCCACATGAGACCAATGTCCTGAAAAAGTCCAGGTTTGGCTGTTGTCCAAGGACACATAGCAGCTCTACCCACAGCAGAAGGAGAACACCCAAATAAAATAATTGCTGTGTGTCATTGCTGTCCTTTCCTGAATCCTTTCATTGTCCTGGGGACACGTACAAGGTCTTTTCTTCTCTCCGTGCTCAGCTGCCCAGCTGCACCCCAGGGCCTGTCCTGCTTTCACAGTCATGCACAACACAAGGATGAGCTTGCCCCTCTGCTGAATCATAGCTTATCTTAATAGCAACCGTACTACATTGAGTTTCTTTCCTGCTTTTGGGAGCTTCCCAAAACCAGCCAGCACCGTGTTAGCAGCAGAATGCTGAGAGCAGAGCAGCCTGAGGCAGAGTGAAGGCATGAAGGAAGGTGCAAAGGTTCAAGAGGGCTGGGTACCACTTCAGGATGGCTCTTCACCGCAGGCGAGCCCATGCACAGCACCGGGGCACTGGAGACTCAGACAAAAAGTTACTGATTTGCAGCTTGTTTCCTGATTCTTTCAAGAAGCAAAGCAATACATTTTTTTCCACTTCTTTCTTGCTAAAGGAGATGGATTGGTTTTGAAGAGAAGATTCTTCTAGAGGCAGCTTGAGCCAGGCATCAGCAGGGAAAATATCTGCACAAACAGTTAAAGTTATAAGCATAAAAACCAACCCTGTAATTAGGACTGGGAGGCGTCTAAACAGGCAAGTGCCTGCAACCCCTACCCACCATCCCAGCCTCACAGGGTTTGCTACCAGCCCAACTCTTACTGCTGTTTGACTTGGGGTATTTCTTCCTCTTCCCCCTCCGGCCCCTGCCTCATGCTGACCTTCTTAGGGGCTTTTTAAGGGAATTTCTCAATGGGTTTTTTTGAAAGTCAAATAAATTATGTCAATCAGCTCCCCTGCTGAGCTATTTAGTGACATTTTTTAAGAATTCCATTAATTTCATTAGACATGATTAGTTTTCCATTTAGATATAATGTGTCTGTTCTGTATAAAAAAGGTATTTACTGATTGATTTTACTTTAAGTTAGCAAGGTTTTCAGTGTTGGCAGTGTTTGAGTGTGCACATTTTGGCAGGGTTCAGTGCATACAGTGATGGAGGCATTGTGAATACCTAGACAAATTAATAATGTAGCACCAAAGAGAAGCACAAGACAGTTAATATTAATGCTAATATCAGAAGTGTCTACAGCAGCAGACAAAATATCCTTTCTCTTTGTCAGGAACAAAGGGAGATCAGCAAGTGCCACATACAGATTGCACAGTTTCGCTTTAAAAACACTGAATAATTTGAAAAAACTGTTCTAGTTCCTCTTTAAAGACATAATCAATGATAGTTCTCTCTCCCTGACTTAGTAAAAAAACTAGAGCTATGCCCTTAAACCAGGGCTTCCAATTCATGTTGACAGACCTTGATGAATATAATTACAGAGAGCCTCAGCCGAGTAGCAGTTGAGGGGGGAAGTTAAAATGAAAACCTAATATTGGAAAGAATTGATCAGCCTTCTTTCCTTTTCTCTCTGGAGCCCACACAGAGCTCATTTATTGGAAAGACTGATGGCAGCACGGAGACTGTGGGACTAGTCCATGCTTGTTGTGCAATGCACTTAAATGATTAGGGAATATTGGACACCTTTACTGGAGTCGGCTGTTTGTCCTCCAGTCTTGGAGCTGTGCAGTGCTGCCTGCCAGTCGAGCATCAGGGCAGCCCCACTCGGAGCCACGGAGTGCTGCTGATGGTGCAGGAGCCTCCCTGATCGATAGCTCCGCTCCTCCGCTGCCTCAGCTAAGAGCTGAAGAGACTAGTTGGTGCATATGTAATGACTAGAATTTAATTATATATCAGATTGATTTTCAATTACAACTTCAAGGAGCTGTTTGCCAGGATTTCAAGTTTGTGAGAAAGGCCCTGTGTCTCCTTTCTGAATTCTTTTCTCCCCGTATTCCTGTGCTATGTGGAAAATTTTACAGGCTCTCTACCTTCATCTCTCTGTCTGGGGATAAACAGCTTCACAGTTTCCAGTAATACTAAGATCAGCTCTATCTGAGACTGAACCCAATCAAAGTTGGAAGAGGAACTTTGAAGGTGTGTAATAAAATTAAAAGACCTAGTTATAATGGTGAATTTTTATTTTTTTTTAAGAAAAAGTTAGTTTTCCTAGTGCTGAATTGAGAAGCAGAATCTACCTTCAAATTCAAGGTTTTCAGTGTTGGGAATAGCACCAAAAGAGTCTGAATTCAATCCAGTCTGTAGAAATAGGAATGTGTGAGTAATAAAGCATTCTCATTTTATAAACTCATCTAAACCTGGTCCTGAATGAAACTGGGAATATTCAGTATATGAGAATAAGCAAGTAGATCAGAAATGTTTTCATGAATCCCCTCTACATCAGTTTTGTTTCTTTTATGGGTGTCCTTATGGCTATTAAGAATGAACATTAATGAATGTTCTTATGAGATTTTAGTGAGACTTTCAACAAAATGCAATCAGTATGTGAACTGTATACCAGGTAACTGCATGAAAAATTTGCCAGTAAACTCACAAGGAATTATTTTTAAATCATACAAAAGTGTATAAAGAGTATAAAAAAAATTACAAAGTGTATAAAGGGAAAAAAAAAACCAAAACCTGAATTATGAGTGGACTAAAATATTGGTTTTGTGTAGACAGAAAAAGAACACCCTGAGCAAATGAATAGAGCAGGAAAACAGTAGCAACCAAATGACTTAGGCTTTCACTTGCTGGGACAGGGAATGTCTTTGCTCATTGGTGTGGGAAATGTGACACAGCCATCTCCATTCTCCACTGTTTTTTCCAGTGATGGCATGTGAGATCCATCAGGCAGCCAGGACATAGAGTACCACTTCTAAGACAGTAGCAACAGCGTCTTCCCTATGGGCTGTGAGAGGGACTGAGAGCCCTTCTGTGCAAGAGTGTCCACATACCTGTCTGCCCATATATACATAACAGTACCAGGTAAAATGCAAAACCACCTTTTAGAAGGTATATCACTGCATACATATAAGTAGGTATATGCTCTTAGTCCTGAATTCTGTAGCAAATAGAATAAAAATTCAGTAGAATAAAATTATAACCTGTTACTTCCAGGAAGCTGTACTGGAATAGAGATACGAGTAACAGTAAGTGAAAGTAAAGCCATTCTTTAATAAACCTGTAAAATAATAAAGAATGTGTTGTTCAGATGTATTTAAAAAGCAGTATCGCTGTGATGCATTCCTTTTAAAATTTTCTTCGTTTTCTGAAAAATTTGCATGGAAATCTTGACAATGTGGCATTAATAAAAAACACCCTTTTTTTTACTATCCAGTCTTAAGCCAGCTGCTTCCTTGAGACATCCTATATACAATGCTGATTTAGTTCACTTTGACTGTTTTAAACCTGCTACCTGTCTCCCCTTCCATGTTCAAATGATAATCATGATTGTATTTACTATATTATACCTCCCCTGTCACCTTCTTTCCAAAAAGAATAGTCCTAGCAGAATTACTGCCTCTTTTTCAAGCTTTTAATTACCCTTCTTTCCCTTCACCTGCATTTTCTAGTTCTATTCTACCCTTTTTGATCAGTGGGAGAACAGGCTTGCGCATGATGTTCATGATCCAGGCACACCTTGTATTTATACTATTTGATGTTGATAATACCTGTTTTAAGTGTGCTCCCTTCCTAATAATTCCTAATTTTCTGTTTACTTCATGCGATTGCTCTCATCCTTGAAGTTGATGCATAGATAAAATCACTTACTGGAACAAATTTTCCTAAGATAGAATAATAGAAGAGCTCAGCTTGGATTTTGGGAGGTCAGAGAACCCAATAGCCTGCTCAAAGCCATGAAATACTGGAAGACTCCCAAAGCCATCTCTTCTCCAGGCTGGACTGATCCCAGCCTCCAGCCTCTCCTTGCAGTGCAAGTGCTCCAGCCACCACATTCTTGGTAGTACTCCACAGAACTCACAGTTACCAAATTTTTTTGTATACTGGGGACTCAAAACTGGACACAGTATTCTAGATGTGGTCTAATAAGTACAGGGGAAGCCTCACTTTCTTCAGTCTACTGCCTGTGCTGCACTAGCCATGTATACAGTTATTTACACAATCCAGCATAGTGCGCAAGTGTTTTCACTTGTCAGGATCACACAGTTCAACTACTACTTTGTCACCCAGTCACTCAGAACTGTGAGATCCCTCTGCACTTCGTGAGAAAAGTTTCCTTTCCCTGAGATTATCCCATTGCTGAACATTGTCATCTCAGTCTCAGCCCATTTCTCCATGTAGTTTCTGAATATATCAATGCATTATGACTCAAGTACCATGACAGTCTAACTGAATTTATCCTGTTTCAATGTTTTGCAACAGAAGCAGCCATACCCTGAGCTAGAAAGCATGATTAGCCTCAGCTTTTCAAAAGCCTTGCATCCTTCAAAGTATTTAACATATTCTCCATCCCTACTGACTGCCTTTTTGTTTTACAGTGGGCCCAGCCAGCACGCAGAGCTTGCTTCTATAGGCAGCCCCATTGCAATGATGGAGAAGCTTACAATAACCAGCATTATAGATAGTAGTAGATGCACATAGAATGGGGTTTTCGGGGCTAAATCTTTAGGGGTTGAGTTACAGTAGCGATACATAGCACCTGAGTAGGAGAGGCACGAATAATAAGAACATCTTGTCTGTGTCTGGCCTTCCAAACACCACCCAGATCAGGTACACGTAGTTCACCTAATCAACAGGGGGCATCTGTAGATTCAACACGTGGCTGTAACAGATACTGGTCCTTTATGTGAAGGTGAGAAAAATTCTCAATAGGAAGGACTCAAATGCAGTGAAGCTGGTTAGGCTGTCACCACCACTGCTTCAGAAGCCTCCGTTATCTTTTTGATTCTGTTTCTCACATTTCCCTTGAAAGCTCCATTGTGGTTTTGACATGGGGATGCTAGAATGAAAATGTAAATGTCCAGTGTTTAAAGGCAGAGGTCACTTGAATACTCTGAGGAGCCAAGTGAGACAAAAGGAAACTACACAATTTTACCGTAAGTTTTAGAGCATTTCATGATACAGCTTTTGTTCTTCTCCTGAGGACTAGACTCCCCCTTTCAGCCACCATCAAGATGGACATTAAGCAGTCAGGGTGTGAGATGGGCACAGCACAGGGACTGCAGCATCAGGGCAGCAGCATCTCTCCCAAGGGAGAGTCCCATTTAGCATTTCAGTGCTCATGAGAAGATTTTCTCAGACAATCATAAACCAAGGATAAAAAGAAAGGATTTTCAAAGAGAAATAAGCCCTTGGCAAAGTGGGCAGCAAGGTGTTTTGTTCCTTATCAAATAGAAGACAGGCCGAGGACTCCTCCTGAGTGCTGCTGTGTTTAGTACTCCAAAAAAGAGTGGCTCTACAATACCAGCGCTACACTTGTGCAAGTAGAACAAAGTTTAATCTTAAGGATTAAAAGGAATTAGAGGCACGTCAAAATCAGACACATTTGTATTTAAATCCTCACAGGCTCATGCCTGTTTGCTGCAGAGAGGCTGCTAGGGTGTAAAATGTTCAGATCATCTTTTTCTCCATAATGCCAGGTTTCCTGCACTTTGGAAACAGGGTCCCAGATGCCACGGCTTTTCATGGCCGCCTTTTGTCTCACAGCACATTACAAGCAACCATGTCTGCTGAGCCTTATATTCAGCACAGTAAAACAAAGCATGTTTGAGAAGACCTTGGGTTTTCCTCCAACAGGACTGCTTGATGCTCTTGAAGGCAACTATTAGAAGCTTGTGTGGTGAGAGAAGATGCAGTTTTAAGGTGAAGACGCAGTCCACATGAGGACAGTCACACAGATCCAGCAAGCGCCAGCTCATCTCGAGTCTCCTGAGCTTCCTCCATTTAAAATGAACTGGATCAGATCCATCACATTAGTGTGTTCACTATGTTGCCTGATGTAGACAGGCTCAGACACACTCTTATCATCCTGTATTTCAAAGAGCAGAGAGGTCAGAGCACTGGCTGAGTTCTGCCTGCTGGGAGCAGAATGTTTCACTCCAGTGGTTTCTGCTGCATTGCCAAAGTGTTCCATAATTTTTAAAATCTTAGGCTTGCCTCATCTTGTGAGCCCCCAGACACTGACATTTTTGCAGTCCTTCTGCCCCATGTCTATTCCCTGATCTGCTCTTTTACTAGTTTGTTTGTTTCTTCAGTTACCACTTTTTGGAACCTGAATCTCAAAATATATTCTCAATTTCTCCGCTTATCAGAAAAAGAGCACTTTCTTATTGCATGTTTCCCATTTCTACCACAGTTCACCTCTTTGTTTTGACTCAGCCTATATTTAAACTTTCTATAATGTACAAAACTTTCTCCCACTGCCCCTGTAAAAGTTGTGTTACCTTATGTTTTTCCTGTCTACTCCATTTCTCACTGTCAAGTTTTCCTCAAGCTACCTTATAGGGAGGATTCTATATAAATTATTTATTGCACTGTATCCTAGGGAACTGACTGGTTTTAGTGTTATCAGTGGCTTCATTAGAATGAACAATATTATAAGGAGGTTTGATGGGAATTACAGAAGCCAGGTTACATATCTGCTCATATCAAAGGAGACAGAGAGCTTGTAGCATGTGGAGGGAATAGATGACCAAAACCAAAAATTCTCATAAAGGATTTCTCTTTAGCCTTATGTAATCTGAAATAGTAATAGATCCTTAGAACCCAAATTTTGTGTCCCTCCCACAGGCTAATGAAAATTTTCATTTGCCTCTTGCCACTGGATGCATTCAGGCAACAGAATGAATATTTCCAGAAACACTTTTTTTCCGCTTTTTTTGTTTGTTTGTTTTGTTTACCTAAAATCACCATATATCCCAGGAAGTACAGTCTGAATGTGCTAATCACCACACTGAATGTCATCAAGAGAAGACAATACATGACATAAAAGAGGCAATGTTACAAATTAGCATTATGACAGCTGTGGCACCAAATTTCCAAGGACAGGATTGGAAAATCAATCTATGATCAGCAAGCAGTGGTTGATATAATTGAATAGAAACCTGACCTGAGGAAGAACAAGTCAGAAGTGGGCTCACTGAAGCTGAAAATCTGTAATTCAATGACCTAAGACCAAATTGGACACTGTTCTCTGCGCACATCAGATACTTGGTTATCACCTCATCTGTGCGCAGGGCCCTGCAGGATCCAGCCCTTTGGGATCCCTTTGAAGCTGGAAAAGAATAAGATTCTCCTCCATTCCATGAAAAAATCTTGTTTCATAACAATTATAGGGACATGGCCCTATGGTCCCTGATTGTCATACCATGAGGGATTCGGAACTGGTGGCCCTTGTCCATTGGTGCCATGGCCCCAAGGCTTCCCAGCCAGAGCTGCCAACAGGCTGCCAAGCTGCTGGGTGAACAGCCTGCAGAAAAGCAAGAAAACCTCTCCATCATGTTTTCTGAGCCTTTCTACTTTTTCTACTGCAGAAGTCCCAGAGTTAGGAACCAAGAGCCCACATGAAGCTCAACCACATAGTAAATGTGTTGCCATCATGTCTGGAGAGGATCAGCTCAAAAACCTGACATGAGTGCACTTAGATAAGGAAACAAAATTCCCTTTCTGTTTTTAAGAAGTCCTGTGATTTTTCAGCCTGATTCATGACTTTCTTGTTAGAGGCCAAATTATTTGGGGAGGAGACAGTCATACTGTCTAGCACTGGACAACCAATAGCCATGCTTAGAAAACCCTTGGAGATACTGCTTCATTTTGACTGTACAGAGAAATTTGTCTGCTTTGTCCTGAATCATTCTGCAATTAAATGTCTGAAATGGGGATTGCAAAATGCATGTGGTGTTGGAATGTCTCTGACAAAGCTGAAACAAATATGGATCTGAGGATCCTCCCTACTTTAAGAAATTCACTGTTCACCAGCACACTGCTATAAAGCCTATTGACAAAGAAGCAGCGTACATCATTTAAAGCCACTTTGCCAACAGGTAACAGGTATATGCCTGAATGAAGTATAGCATCTCAGCAAAGCACTTTCATGCATGTGTAACAGAGGCTGTGTTCTGGCTTGCTTCATATAAAAATGCTTCCAAAATCAAAACTCTAGCTAACACCACTGTCGGGTACAACATGTCAAGCTTAAAGCCTGAAGGTGAGCAGAGATGTCCCATAAGCCAACGTCGGAAATTCCATTGTGCGATCCTCTTTTGCCAAAATTCTGTTGCCCAAGATCTTTTTAATCAAGTAGTTTCACACAGAATATTGAAAATGGCTCAGATCCTCACATCCCACAGGCTCAAATTCAGATGGTAAACAAGTCATGACAGTTTAGTGACATGGAAAGTTTTGAGGCAAGGCTTGAGACACTTTTGCCACTGACCATTTTTATATCTCTGTTTTATGTGTGGAGTGCTTCTTTGCACTTGTAATTACTTGCAGAGAAGTTTTGTGGCAGAGCTGAGAGTTGTACCCCAGCTTTTCTAGACCCAAACTGGACCCTTCCCCCTTTGTCTAACTTTGTTTTCATAAGTCAGTTATTTTTAATAAATTACTTGGTGAGGTAAGAAGGTGGATTGTGGGTTTGTGGCCTTGAAGTCAGCTAATCATAAAGACAGATACACAAATACAGCTAGAGAAAAGCAATAGATAGCCAGTTTCGAATCCTACCCTGAGGAAGTGCCATTTGAAACTTCATTAGAAATTACTGTAGTGTGGTGGCAGCTAAAAATTCTAAGGCAGGAAGACAGAAAAACTAGAAGGTCAGATTATATAGCACACCTGGTCCCAGTTCTGGAGAGCAGCTTCTATGGGAGGCTGAAAAGTGTTTTTGCCTCCAAGGAAGAGCTGATAAAATTGACATTAGACATTTGAAAACTTTAAGATCCACCACAGTGGCAAAATATATTATTTTTTAATATTTTTTTTCTTTTCTTTGATATTGTACTTTACAGTGATTTATGATGGATTACTGCAACTAATCCTGACCATTGAAAGGCTATTTAATTTCCATGCATTTCACTACAATAATGAGTGCTTTTTAAAAGCCAAGTTCAGCCACTAGCCTAAAGGACACCAACAATGTGAAGCAGATGAATTTTCTGCCCACAACTTTCAATAAAGGCCAACAAAAAAAAAAAAGGAAAAAAAGTTTCTTGAAAAAAAATTATTTTAGAAAATAAATGCAGAATGGATATTCTGTACAACCAAGAGGTGGACACTGACGGTTCATTTCTGCATGAGCTTTCCTTTTTCCTATCTTAACATTATTTTTATAAGTAAAAATCAACAAGATAAATAAGATCACTGTCACAATCAAAAAGCTGGAAATCTAAAACTTCATCTGCAAAGCTCAAACACCAGCCATGATTCATGTTCCATTGTCACATGTTGGAAGCTGGGATGAGCACCAGACTCTGGCGTGCAGTGGGCAGCTCTAATGGGAGAGCAGAGATGTGGCAGATGAGTAGACTCCACCAAAGAGCACACATTGGAAAAATAATGAAGAAATGAGCCATGTGCATTAGAGCGTACAAGACATCTTCGTGCTTAGGAGCCTTTGCATTGTAGAAAAAAGCGAAAGTGTTGTTTATAGCAAATCATCTTGTTTTTGTTGTTCTGTGTTATTAATATGCGACTGGTTTTACTCTAGTGGGCTCTGATCAGAGCTATTAGAGCTACAGCATATGCACAAAGTGTCTTTTGGTCACAAGAGAGCTAAAGAAGGGAGATTCCCAAATCTTTGCTATCCAGTGCTTCTACACTGGATGCTGAGCACATGTTATGCTTCATTTTGTAGCTATATCTAGCCACGTCTACAAGGATTACACTCCGGATCCACAGTCCCCTCCAGAGGCTAGCTGAGGGACAGAGTCCTCTCCACTAGGATAAGTTAGATATAAAAGTTTCTATTGAAAACTGGAAAGGTTTTTATAGTGAGAAGCTGTGTTCTTTGTAGGGAATTTGTGTGAGAAATCCTTCCTCTCCACAGAAAATTTATGTGGGAATTTTTTTCAAGTAAAAACCAAATATTTGCAAACTCTCCCTTCGCCTAACACAATACATCACCTCCCCACATTTCCCTGCAATGGGGATCCCCAGCCAGACTTCATAGAATCATAGAATAATTAGTGTTGGACAGTGCGTGGTAGAGAGGTTTCCCTGTGATGCAGGACGTTCTCTTGTAAAGGAATTTTCTGCACACCCCTCACACCCCTTTTTCCAAAACAAGTTCTGATCCAAACACACCCACTGGAACAGAGTGGAATCACACGGGCAGGCTTGCGGGCTTTGAATCAAAAGCACACAAAACACCTTACTCATTTTCTCTGGCTCTCTGACTCCCATCTGCACTTTCTTTTCCAAACAGAAGGAGGGAATCCCACAGTGTATAGGTGTTACTCGCTTTTTCCTTTCCTCTTTTCCACTAAGGTCAGGAAATAAAGCAGCCTGAAGGAATAGTTTAGCTCCACACATACCGAGGCATCATGAAGTAGCCTGAGGCAGGGTGAGCCTCTGTCTCCTGTCTCCTGTGTGGCTGCCCTCCCTTGCTGCTTGAGCAGGACAAGCAGGACCTATTGCAGAAGTCACTGCCAAGGCTCTGAAACAGGTGCCAGCATCACAAAGGGGAAACAATCACATCACTGATGCAGTTTCTCTTCCTGCTCTGACATTAGAAAAGATCCAGGCAGGAGACCTCCCAGGCAGCTCTGTGTCACAGATATATCTGTCTTGGGCTGATTTTCTGTCCTTGTCAGGCAGTTTGAGAGATGCTGTTGCTGACATTGCTGCTGTTAAGACAACCCAGAACCCAGGTTTTATGGATCTGTAAAATACAAGAACTGAACATACATTTTTAAAGCTCAATGCATCTTGCACTCAAGGCCACAGAGAAGACTTTTCCGTAGAAAGACAGGAGACTGCATAAGCTGTTTTATATCAGGACTAATCTGTCTGCTTTAAACAAAAAGATATAAGCAAGCATCTCTCCTAAAACTGATTATGCTTTTATTAATTGCTGCTTCATTGCTAAGTTAGGAGGCAAAGATGTTAGCCCTCTGTTGCCTGCAGCCAGGCCATCATTGCTGCTTGGTGTCAGGGGTGCTGTCAGAGATGCCTGATTGGGGCTGCACAACCACATCTACTTGTCCTGGAGATGCACCTCACCGCCACCCACCACAGTGTTCTGTCCTCTTTACTGTCAGAAATGACCCTTCTTGCTCTGCACTTACCATTAGTCTCACAGGGAACTTTGACAGGGCTCAGGCTTACTCTGAAAGAGATAAAAGTGAAAAGGTCACACCTCTGGGTCAGAGGTTAAAAGGCAGATAAAACACCCTGCCTTGCAGAAGCAAAATCCAAGGCAAATAGCATCAGCTCCCAAGAAAGGGTAGCTTGTAGGAGCTGGAGTCTAACTCCAGTGGGAGGATGCAATTGCCCTTCTTTTAGCAACTTCCTCCCCCCCCTTTTTTTTTGACATAGGTTAACAAAATATATTTAAGCACAAACCAAAATAAACTCAGATGGAAACCCCAAGCTGTCTCCTCTCCAGTGGCTGATTTAATGGAGACTTTTGCTCTGCAGGGTCATCTTTTTATCTCTTACTGAGGGCAGAGGAAAAAGTATTTTTAAGTAAAGTCAAAATTTGGTATTAAATGTCTTCCTTTAGCCAAGCAGAGGCACAGCTATTCTTCTGACTTGCAACTTTAAGAGGACTTTGAATAATAAATCAGAAAATGTCAGCTTTCAATTAGGGTTAATGAAAGGGATAGTGGCAAGTTGTGGGAGGGTAGAATAAACCATGAAATGCAAAAACACAGATAATACAAAACATATGTAAATGGGGATCTAAGGAACCTCTTTAGTACATTTAGGAATAAACTATTAACATTTCTATAAGCAGAAAAAGCTGCTTTGAGGCATCTCAGTAAGAACGAGCCATACTGCACATGCATGTGGACTTTTACATATTGAGCCACAGGCAAAGACAAAATTTGTTCAGATCTCTTTGAATCAAAACAGATCCCTCCAAACATAAAATCACAAATGTTCAAGTCACATCTCCCAGGAGAATCAGAACAACAGGGGTGGCTGAGTTTTGCGTGTGAGCATGTAATGCAAGATCCCCCAGTACCTCTCCAGAGATGCCCGTGCCCACAGAGAACCCGTGAATCCACACCCGCACAGACGGTCCCAGTTGCTCTAATATTAACATTAGGAGATCAAACTTTAGCAGTTTCCCTTATTTTGATTCATATTTCTGCAGTGTGCTGCTACAAAAAAAAAAAAACAACAAACAGATAATTTAGATAGCACTGTATGAGCCTTGAATGTTTTCTTCTGTTTACTGATTGTGCCTAGCTTTACGTAACCTACCATCTGTCCCTCTTTAGCTTTATGTCCACAGATCCAGGTCTTCTTTCCAACAAATCTGTGAAGGCTTTGCCATTGATTTTGCTTGATTTCCAGCACTTCTTCCCTACTTAAGTTTTTTTCCATTCAGCAGAGTTTTAGACCCTCAGACTTCTCTGTGTAAGACCAACATAAGGAAGGAGTGAGGAAATACAGTTTTCAGCTTAACCAGGGTAAACTGCTGAGCCGTTAGAAACTCATGAGCGTTTATGGGGCCTGAGGGTTTATGGGGCCCCAAAGTACTAGAGAAAGACTGACACACTATCTTATGCAGAAATTGAAAATCTGGGGAATGACCAACCAGTTTAACCTTGGCAAGATGCTTGAACACAGTATTAAGCAACTGCCTCATAGCAAATAGGAATAACTCTGATAAAAAGAACTGGCTAACTTGGATTTGTGAAGAACAAGGAAAGTCAAACCATGGTCTCTTCCACCAAGACAGAAAATGTTTTACAGTCTGGAAAAGGATCCATGGGTTCAACGTTGAGTTTGATGTGTTTTCTGATAGTCCCCTTGCTAAGGACATGGGTTTTAAACAAAAGTTCTCCAAAATGAGTGCCCAACTGACTGAAAAACACAGTCAAGTAATAACATTCAGGACATCAGTATCTAACTAGGAAGATATACCTACCAGAGCACTGGAACTATTTCCCAGGCTTTCATGTGACTGCTACATCTAACAGTACTAGCTCTTTCTTCTAACCTGACTGTGCTGCCCACAGATGCATCTAAGAGCAATGTTTTAAGCAAGAAATTAATAAAACCACATTAGCCATCACTGCTCCCTCCAGGTCTGAAAACTGAGGTGACAAATTGCACTCCGGGCTTTTAAGGTGTTTTCCATGCATCTGCACTGGGTTTCACAGCAGAGCTGGCTCCCAGGCACCCAGTTTCCAGCTGAGCATTTCACAACATACAGATAGATCTTGGGGTAGATACCACCAATCTGTGGAGAGCACACCTACATTTTTCTGAACTCCTGTGACAGAGAAACTTGTTCTAGGTCATAAGGAAGACTGTAAAAGAGCAGGATGTCAATCTAGGTCTCCCCAGTCACAGGCTATCGCCCAGCTATGTGACTTAGAAAGAAAAAATACATCATTTCAGATACTAAAAAAAAAACCCAAAACAAAACACAAACATAAAAAAAAAAGCCAACACCCAAAACCGACCCCTCCCCCCAACAAAACGGATGCTTGTTAAAATACACTTTGCTGCAAATTTCATTATTTGAAGTTGTAAGAAGATTTATTTTCCAGGTGGTGAAACAGCCAGTCCTACTTTTAACACACCTGGAATTAGCTGGCCAATGGATCCATACAGTCAAAACCTGGATATGCAATTTTTCTCACAATTATCAGAATCAGAATCACAAGTATAACTCCTAATCTAGTGGATGATAACAAGTTGTGTAAATCATTACATTAAACAATAAACCCTCAGGGATTCATTTTCATCGTATGGGGGATCATTAAACAACTTTTAGTTTTTTT
Organism: Pezoporus occidentalis; assembly: GCF_034315485.1. Classification (NCBI taxonomy): domain Eukaryota; kingdom Metazoa; phylum Chordata; class Aves; order Psittaciformes; family Psittacidae; genus Pezoporus; species Pezoporus occidentalis. Next base: position 141,373 of record NW_026913800.1, on the reverse strand, counting down.
AAGGGTATTCTGAACTTAAATCAATACTTAGCTCAGCTCTGCCGCTGTTCTTCATTCATTGAATGCATACAAATCACAACCCTTTTCTCAAACAAGGAGAAGCCTCTCTCTGGTTTTAACTAAAAACTCTTCATTCCAATTTTTTAAATATTGCACTATTCCAGGAAAGCTCCTAAAATGAATTCAGCAAACAGTTGCTCAACTCTCTTCTTCCCTCCCTGTTAATCTCTGATGCTGACCTGGCCATTCATTCCGTGTTTGCAGTGGTGAGCTCTGCAAACCGAGTTTCCATGGCAGCCCTAATCCATGAATAGAGCTGGCTCCATCGGTGGTCACTTAGGACATGTCCTGTTGCTGGCTGAATCAGAAGACAGAAAATAAGTGCCTTCGGTAAACATGACCTAATGAGATTCCCGGCTCTGTGACAGGGGCCTGGAAAGGGAACACATTGGGACACCCGCCTCTTCTGGGATTTTCCGCTGAGGTCTCCCAGTATTTTCCTGCCTGGCTTAATAGACTGTTTTATTTAAACTGCATTTCTAGTCACTTCGTCAACCTTTTTCTTTTTTAGATACAGATATACCTGATTGAACATGGCAAAACCACAGTCTGGCTTAGAGAGAGCTGTGTCCAATGCTCTCTCCTTTCTGTAGGTGCTAGGTTTTTCGCTCCCCAGAGGCCCAGCCAACCGTTTCCATGACTGTAGGACTCCCACAGCATAGAGGGGTTTTCCTCTGGAAACCAAGAGGTTCCTGCAGGGCTCCTGTATTGCCAAGAGCAGGCCCCTCTGCATTCAGCTATTCCTCTTTAAACAGCAGCATAATGATCCCCTACTACAAAGCCTTCCCCAGCTGGCCCTAAAAGCTGCCTAGAGGGTTTCTGCAAATGAATTGAACAAAAATTAAATTCTACAAATTTCCCAAATAGTACATAACTTCTTTCATTTTATGCTGAATAATCACAGTCAATTCATCTGCTTGCAAAACCATCTAAGAAAATAACACCCAAACATTTCCAGATTAGGCATTTCAAGCTGCTAAGACATTAGGGAAAAAAAAAAAAAAATCCATGTAAAAATATGCCTGAAAGACACTGAAGCAGACAAGCTGTATATTTTAAGTATCTATTCTTCACTGAAAGGGTTATCAAGCACTGGAACAGGATGCCACGGGAACTGGTAGAGTCACCATCCCTGGGGTATTTAAAAGACATGTAGATGTGGTGCTTAGGGACATGGTTTAGTGATGGACTTCACAGTGCTGGGTTAATGGTTGGACTTGATGATTTTAAAGGTCTTTTCCAACATAAATGATTCTATGGTTCTACACATTCTTTGAAGCATAACTTTTACTTGGTTCCTCCAAGCTTCTTTCCTTTGCCTTGGGACATGAAGGTCTTGTTATTTATTATCCATCTTCGTTTAGTCCATTACGTGAGTCACACCACCAAATGTAAACGTGCTGGGCACCATACACCTCATCTGCCCTTTATGCACTGTCAGTCATTTCTGCAGTGTTGATTGGGACTCAGCCAGTTATTTCAGGTCTGATTTCAACTGTTTGCCCTGTCATAACACAGAACAGTTGTCACAAAAATGCTGGTTGTTATCTCAATGAACTGCAAATGCATTTCAGAGAATAGAGAGGGCTGAGTGGCTGAGTCCCATAGTCCTTACTTTGGGAAAACTCCCACTGTCTCCACATAGTTCATGTTTTACCCACAATTAGCAGCTACAGTCTATGTATTTATAGGAATTCCTCTGAAATCGAAAACACAGGCAGACTAATGGGATCTAAAAGAAAGAGAACGGAAGTGACTTTGGCAATGGCATGCTTCCACCCCATGCAGCTGAGGTTGTACTGCTAAAGGACCCCTGGCCCAACGCCCTGTCAATTACCTTAATCCCAACCCAAAGAGGAATGATACTAAACACTCCACAAAACTGCTTCCAAACATTGCCACAAGAAGACGGAAAAGCATTAACCCTGCCTTCCCAGGCACAGCTTTAGTAATGGGCACATTGCATTTTACATGGAGTAACACATGAGCATAAAAGACATACCCTCCAGTGAAAAACTTGCACAACCTCTCAGAATTAATTGCAGGGAATAATTACAGTTCTAAACAAGAATATTTATGACATTACATAAACACCATTAAAGCAAACTGAAAGACAATATTTCTCAGAAAGAGGAAAGGAGGAAGTGAGGCAGGGGGATGAAAACCAATCAAAGTTTATAGCTGAAAAGATAAGAGTTCCTGTGTGTCAGCCATTTTGGAAGCTGTTGCTTCAGCCATCACTTGTGCCTTGTTTACTTCCCTTAATAAAACAGGGAAAGAATTTTGTTTATAAAGTTAGCCAATACTTGGAGTTTAAAGCATTTTTCTTGAAAAGGATCTTTCAAAAGCAAGAAGAAATGTGGAAAATTTCTCTCCAAAATGTCTTAAATTTTCAGGAAAAAAAAATTTCAAGTCATTGTCATCCCAGTAACACTCTTTTCTTCCTCCCTTCCTTTTCCCAAGGCAGGGAAGGAAGTCAAAGAGAGCTTTCTGTTTTGTTCCTGAATGAAAAAAATGACTGAACTGTATTTTTTAATTAAAAAAAAAAAAAGAAATAAAAAAAGAAAGATAAAGTTGCAAAGAAAAGCATTTGGAGATTTTCTTTTGCAATATACTTGTAGCACTTTTCTAACCAATTCCAGTTATTAGAGCTGGGGCAAAAGCTTGTATGTCTTTAACACTCCAGATTTTATTCTGAAAATTTGGAGCTTGAAAATTGCCCTAGGCGGTGACAGTTGGGGCTGAGCCTGGGAAGCCTGTATTGCCCCCAGGAGACTGAGAGCCCAAGTGGCTAGCAGTAGCTGGGGCACCTTTGCTGACCCGGAAATGGCCTGGCGGTTCCTCTTCAGGAGAGAAGTTTGGGCTTGGATTAGGCATGCTGCTGGTGGAAGCAGTGCCTACATGTACCATGTGCACATGGAAGTGGTTTGGAATTGCTCTGTGGAAAGAAAGCTTTTTGGTCAAAATGCTGTTTCCTTCATTTTCTGTTCAGACTTGTATGTATTCCAGCATCGAGAAAGGGACAGGAACCAACAGCACTCAGAGCCATAACAAAAACATTTCATAAAATTGTAGAATACTCAGTTGGAAAGGACCTCAGGGATCATCTGGTCCAACCTTTCTAGACAAAGCATGACGTACACTAGATGTCCTAGCACACTGTCAGCCGAATCTTAAAAGTGTCCAATGTTGGGGAATCCATCACTTCCCTGGGGAAATTATTCCAGTGGCTGATTGATCTCAGTGTGAACAATTTTCCACTTGTGTCCAGTCAGATTCTCCCCAAGAGTAACTTGTTCCCATTACCCCTTATCTTTTCCATGTGACTCCTTCTAAAAAGCCAGTCTCCATCTTCTTTCTAGTCAACCTTTAAATACTGGAACTGAGTGATAAGGTCTTCCCTGGGCCTCCTTTTCTCAAGGTGGGCCCTCTGTCCACATCTTTTTTGTGTATCAGGGACCAAAACTGAACAAAGCCCTCTTTCAAGAGCTGGCTTCTAGGAAGTGAACCCAACCTTCTCCTGTATGGATCATTGGCCCAAAAATGGATATGGGGCTTTCATGATCCAGGTGATCTTGGCAGGCCAGGCAGGTGGCTGTGCTTGGATGTCTGTGGACATTGTGCAGGTTGAAACTCAGTCGGAAGGAGCTGCATTTGAAAGCTGGATGCACTTTTGCAGGATCAACAATTCTTTTTGGAAGTATCATGGCTTAAAAGCGCTACCTCCCTCTGGACAAGAGTAAAAATGCTCTCGGCTGGCCACAAGCTGCAGGATCAATATCAAGCCTGTGATTTGTACACAAATACTGCAATCTAATTGATACACATGGGCAACAGATACACTTTTGTAAATCAGATGTGATTACCAGGATCCCTGGCAGGACTTAATAAACAATATCTGGCTTCAGGGCCGCAGAACACACACACAGCTACGCAAACCTCCCAGACAATTTTCCACTCTGCCACCCAAGCTCCATTGGCCAAAAGCTTGTAAAAGAGCATGCGACAACACAAACAGCTTCATTTTAGCTGAAAGCCCAAAGTACAAAAAACTCATCTAGCCCAGCGCAGTCTGCATCCAATTCCCTGTCTGCCACAGGGAGATGTTTCACTTTCCAGGTTTTTTCTCCAGTACCCTTCGAAAAAAGATCTCCTTTCCTCCCTTACCCAGGTACACTCCATCCTCCCCTCTGTCTCCTCAGAGCTGAAAGCACTTGGGTCCCATGGCTGAGCATGGCCGCTCAGATGGGCAATCACATGTTATGCCTTTCTTGTTTCTTTTCCCCAGTGCCAGGCTCTTCCTCACTACCCTGATTTACTCATCAAGGTGTTGGGGAGAGTTTGCTTCACTAACTTCAGGAGTCAACCAGCATTTCCTGAAACAGAATGATGGTTTAAGTAAGGTCCTTCCACTGACCTCCTGGTGACACCGTGCTCATGAATAACCAGGTCTGTCGCTGCCCCTCATGCTTAATTTTCTCTGAGGAAATCTTCTGTTAAGGGGCAACAGTTTTCCATTTCAGTGTACAGCACTACCCAGCTGCTTGTTATTTCACTTGGCTGAGCCTGACAAGCTAACGGTATGTTTGATTTGCACTACCAGTTCCTGCTAGAGACATCATAACTTTTATTACAGACGTGGTTCTTGTTAGAGACTCAGTTGTCCACAGAAGAGAAAAAAAAGAAAAAAGCACATTTATTTCAGTCAACTTACTGGTTAACTCATTATTTGCAAACTCTGGCATGTAACACACAGTCTTCTGCATTTTGTTTTAGCATATTTCACAGTTTTTTGTGTGGCAAATGGAGAGATCGTTCTAGCTTCTCTTTTGATATGCATTCCCTTTGCCGTCCTAAATCCTTTGAGGATGATCACATTCCTAATTGCTAAAACATTTACTATAAACTTTCTTAGAAACTGTGCAGCTAAACTCAGATCAGCAGTTGCCACAGCGAAAAAAAAGGGGGTACAGAGAGGTTAAGCAAAAATACATTTAATTGGACGTAGTTCAGCATGAATTTTCTGTCCTGGTTTTCCTGCCCAGTGTTGATAAAGATGTCAGAGTGTCTAAGGAACTTATGCATCTCTGTTATTATTCCATTGTCAAAGTTCCTGCATGTGCCATGTAAAACTAATGCATTACACTTTGCAAGAATAAAAAAGCAGACCAAAAGGACTAAAATGCCACAGTTTTGCTTGTTTGCAAAACACAGAATGGGTATTTTAATGAGGACAACATTTGGATTACGAAATCTTTTTCCCCATAACATCCTGCAATTCTTTCCTCCTTTCTACATAAAGCACCCACTCAGGACAGGGCAGTACCCTCCGAATCTTTTTTCCATCACACTTATTTGGAGCGACCCAATAGGCATGTCTGTGTACCTAAGTATTCAGCAACCCAGATAGAAGGATCCCAAACTTAAGATTGCTTAGGAAAATTTTGGCTGCACTTCCCCTCCATCTCAGTTTAGTCACCAGTAAAAAGGGGATGGTATTCATACACGTCACCACACTGCAGCTTTGTATAAACTATGCTTGGTTACAATGCAACGTATACAACTGGAAATAAGTATGCTCACAGTGCTGTCTTTTCATTACACACAGGATTGCCACTGCAAGGTATCCATTTGCAGCATTATCGGGGCTGTTAGTTTCTCATGCAGAATTTTCTCTAATAAAGGCCCTTTAAAGCCCCTGAACTCTTAATCCTCAAAACAGCCAGTCTGGGGAGCGTTTCTTCCAGTCTTTGAAGTCATAGCATGTATAAAGCTGACCAGTGCTGTTTGTGCATTTTTTTTTTTTCCATATCTCTCCTTTTCCTTTAAGACCAGACAGAAGATGACATTATTAGCAGGCTGATCACAAGCACCTAGTAGTTTAGGGGCAGGCTTTTTATTTCTGCTTTCAAGCAGAGATGAAAGATTGTAAAAACCTCTCTCTCCTTTTCTTTTTTTTTCTTTTTTTTTTTTTTTTGTCCTTAGGGAATTACAGCTCACAAAAGTTCTTATAACTTCTTACAGCAGCTATTTTACTACTTGGGGAGGATATTTACTAGGTCCCTTTCTTCCTGCAGCAGGCCTCAGTGTTAATAAACGGTGTCTGTGAGTTACTTTATGCTCTTCATACTTTATTTTGATCTAGCTGTGTGTTTAAGGAGCTAAAGAGAGTGTCTCTTGATGAACTACTTACACCAGAGTTTGCTTGAGGCCAAAATGTAGAGAGGGCTTTCTTCTGTTTGGGCGTTTTTTTTAAGTCTTTGTAGGTACATTGAAATCTAAAAAATGGGGCTTGCTGCCAAGGTTGCTCTGCAAATCTGTTAGCTTCTGCTCACTCAGCATTAACATCTGTCTTCACTAAAGTGTTACCGGACCCCCTGTACACTCCACGAAGCAAGCTCCAGAGGCGCTTATAGAAAGCAGAGCTGGGGGGTGGGGTAGAGACCCACATCCCCCAGACCTCCACCTAGTAGCACTTCTTCAGTCAAATTTAAGCACGGCTCTACTCCAGAAAGCTCTGTCCCAGATATGTGTGCTGGTGAGCTCTAATGTCAAAAACAACCACAAGAGAGAGATGGAGACGTCGTGCAGAGGAACCTGTACCTGAATTCTCCTTCTCAGCCTTTTGTCCCATTCAGAAGGTGACATAAAACACAGATTTCATTTTTTTTTTTCTCTTTGCAAGGAAGTCAGATGATTTTAGCATTCAGTTCAAACTCAAAGTGTAATATCCCTGGAGGCCACTTACCCCTAAGCCCTCAAATGAGGCTCATAGTCATTACAACATCAAGCTTAGCACTAATACACCCAAAACAAGACAGTACCACATGCCTCCTCGATGAGGTTGCACAATATCTTTGTACCCAATTAACATCTGTGAGTCCATCCTACAAAGCAACCAATTCTGCATACATGTAAAGTACACACGACTTAAGTCTTACCCAACCCTTTTTGGGTTCTACCAAGTGTGCGTGATGAGGAAAACACACTTAAACCCCTCATAAAACATGGTTTAATGCCTTGCATGAGGCTTGGGTGCATTCACTGTGACTGGGCTCATAGGTAACATCCAGCGAGTCAGTGAATTCAGGATTACATCCTTGAGGTGAGAGCATCATCCTACTCTGCACTGTGTGCAAAACAAAATGAGCTACCAGAGTGTGGCAAACAGCAGCCCATCTCTGAAGGCACATCTTTAGCATCTGCACCATCCCATTTTACAAAGTAAGGTCCAGCTTTCCATGAGCTGACAAATTTCCAGGTTTTTCTTTGTGTACTGTGTGCTTACATGCCTGCCGTACAATCAGCGGTGCCTGGATTTGTGGATTTATTGGCTGTGGCCAGACACAGGCTAAGTAAGTAAACAGATTAATATGTATTAACAAACTGCATTCGTGCAAAGTTCAGAACTTGTGTGCACATGCGAAGGTGGTATTTATCCATGGCTCTTACCAAGGGAGATGATTAAAAACAGGATCATGCAGAGTAAGTAGTGCAGTAAAAAGACAGCATTAAAACATTTTTTTTTAATTGAAATATCCAGAATAATGGTTACATGATTTAATGGCTCATCAAACTATAGCTCTCACATAATCTTCAAGGGTTTGGTGGTTTTATGTTGTAACTTGTAGCTGATGCTGCAAGAAGTGAGAGTTCTTTTGAAATTATTTCTGTATTGTTACACATAAAACCCATCCCTAAGAGAAGTCACAATGCCTCATCTACAAAAGACATAAGAAGAGAAAGGACAGTCATATATTGGTCTTAATGAAAAAGAGGTCTCAAAACAGAGGCAGGGACTTATAGCACATTTTTAAGTTTTTGGCCTGTGGTCTTAAAACCTTTGGGTATTTTCTGTCTAAATATGGTCAGACAGTAAGTTAACTAAACTCCCATTTTATAATAGCAATAAAAATCTCAAGGTGTGTGTTAACACTGTCAGAGTTGAGGGTGTTAAGTACAGCAGTATGGGCTGCCACCCAGCAAGGCTGAAAAAAACCCCGAGCCAGGCTCCCTTTGCAGAGCAACACAGGGATGCATTGCCAAGGCTATAGAGGACGGAGAGGTGTTAGTGTTTGCCCCATAGAAAACTTCATTTTTTATCACATAATTTTTATTTCAAAACCTAGGACGAATCAGGAATGCAATGTTTTTTACAAGAGAGGATACCCTGAGAGATTCCCATTGAGCAGGCCCTCAGCTCTCAGTGTGTGGAAGGGGTGCCCTGCAGTCTGAACACCATGAGATATCACTGAAACCCAGCTGCTGAGGGAGAAGATTTGATCCTCATCAGGAAAGTGATAAAAAGGAATTTGTCTTTGGAAATGTTTGTGAAAAGAGTTTTCCAGCAGCCACTCAGCTGCTCTCCCATGGAGGAGTCCAGGTGAAAGCTGGGTGATCATAGGTGCCTTCAGCTCAAGTGCTGTCAGATACAGGACCAACACAACTTTTAAGATCACTTCAGATCTTAGAAAACCCCAGCCACTTATTTTAGTGCCTAAATGGCAGCTCAAGTCCCTCAATAATTTAGCGCTTAGACTTGTACTAGGTGTGCTACATTGCGCTTGCTTTTCAGGAGCTGTCATTAGACTGTCTCTATCGGTGTCAAGCAGCTTCTCAACTAGGCAGTCTCTTGCAAAATGGAAATCCTCACCATTAACACAAGCATTTTAAGCAAAGAAGTTGCAGACCTTTTTCTGCTTCTTTTCTCAGCCCTGACCAAGCTTTTAATCTCTTTTTATGGGATTTAGGCCTGAATTTTTAAGGCAGATTAATGATTTAGGATGTTCATTGTCAGGCCTCCTAAAAAGCCTGGCTACCAGAGAGCAGAAACCTAACATACTTTATTTCTCTCAGCCTGGGTCTGACTTGACTGCAGCTTTTGCATACCTTATGTAAGTTATCTTTACAACTTAGTTGTTAATCAGTGTGTCTCACTTACAGACCCCGCAAAGTATCTAACTATTAGTATAACATACAACCAAAGTCAACAAAGAGTTGGAGGAAAATACATCTCAGATTGCCTCAAGCACTTCCCTGGGATCGGAGAGGACCTGAAACTAGTGAAAACTTAAAATCAGGTCTCCCTTACTCTTCCATTTCCTTTCCCCTCCAGGTGGATACAGCACAGAGCAGCAGGCAGGTAGCCCAATCCTGGAAATTGTGGCTTGTGCCATTTACCATGCAAAGTCCAAGGCACTGAGCGTGCTCTGAGCCTGCCAGCTGGCTCATGCTTCAGAAGCAAGATAAGGCAAACATAAGCAAAAGCTTACCTAGCATTTGCTGCAGCCTGCTGATATCTGGATCAGGGTGGGGTGCCAGTGAAAATAGAGATGCAGCAGGGGCTTTAGGCATCTACACAATTAGACAAAGTTGAAAGTGGGTTTTCTAGGATCTGACTGTTGAGTTGAAACACTTGAGGTGGAACTCAGATGTTCATAGCAGATCTAGCCTTTATTTAGACTGAATCTTAGACAAGTGAAAATACAGGTCAACGTAGCTGCTGACTGAAGTATCATCAGGAATTATCATGCAGAGTTTTGTTGCAACTCCATATACAGCCTGTGATATCACGAGGACCTCTTGCCTGTCTTTTCCAAGTAAGCACTTAAGAGTTTCCCAAGGTAAATATTAATACTTCAGAAAGGAAATACTAACATGCACAGAATCCTTTCCAACATTTCTACTTAAATAGCTGTCATTTTTTAGTGAGGTCACAGCATCCAGTTTTCTATAATAAAAAATAATCAGGATAAGTAGTTTTACTCCTATCAAAACTTGAATGCAATTTTATGTTTTTCTTTAACTTATCCTATAAATATTTTTACTACAACATTCAAAGTTTATGAGATCTCTAAGACTTGTAAAGAGGCTGAGTAACTGGAAACCGAAGGCTAATACCTACCACAGGGACTTGTTTTTTTTTCTTAAGCAAGCCATTTATTAATATTAACAAAGGGTATTTTACCAGTGATCTGTTTACAAAACGGAATATTATTTTACCTTTCCATTCCAGTGTAAACAAATCAATGAAGAGGGACAAAGACCAGCACCACAACACCTGACAGTGTTGTTCAAGGGATCTTTTCTTAGGTTACAATTTTCTGACATTATCCCTTCATCTGAGCTTCTGCAGTTGAATTGCTGCTGAGCCTAAGTGCAGCTTGGATTGCTGGAAACCTAGCCTCACTGAACCAGAGGAAAACCAGAGTTAGCCGCTTGCTGTGGATGCCTCTCACAAGAGGTGTCCTTTTTCCTGTTTGTGAGTCACTCACCAGGATACTTTATCTTTTCTAATGTGTTTACTATCTGCAATTATAGCTGCAACAGTTATCCGCCATGCCTGAACATGACCAGGAGGAGCTCTGTCACAGGCAGGGAGGTAGGAGATGATCTGCCAATATCCACCGTGGCCACAGAAAAACATGCAGGTTTTAGATTATCCTTTGGCACAGCTGAGGAGAGCTCTGTGTCACTACTGCTTATTTTCTACTTTATTTCTGCTCCCAAACCATGATTTACTGACTGAAGATTAACTATTGCAAAAAGTTTGCGCAAGCAGGCAGGCCATCCTTTTGCGCAAACGTTTGTGGATAGCCATTAAATGAACAACTTGGGCCCAGCTGAGCAAGGAGTCAAAATAGTCACAGATTTTGGCAAAGTTCAGAAGAGAAAAGCCTGCCACCTTTGGCCATCCTCCCTCAGGCTGACCTTTCTTCTGACCAGCTTCAGAGCCTTGGGAAGCTGACCGGAGGACAGCTGCTCACCCAGAACCATAGCTGCTCCAGACTGTTCATAATGCTCTTTTCTTTACAAATTAAGGAATCAGGCCTCAATAGGGATTAAACTTTTCCCAACCATAAAGCTCAGCCCTAGGTTCATCACAGTTACAGCTCCCTGCATACCACATATATACCTACATAGCTCTTGGGTAGACAGGGAGCTAAATCTGATCAGACCTAAAAAGGAGGACAAGATTCTTAACTGACGGAACACCAGAAAAAAAATCTGAATTATATCCCTTTTTGTATGTATGTACGTATATATACATATATACGTACACACACACATTCGTATGTGTGCATTTGCGTTTTGTTGTTGTCCTGTTATGCATCTTCTCAGCTGGTGGATTTCTTCATCTATACATAAGACATAAGACATACACCTGACACCTCCACTTACATGCACTCTTGCGAGTTCACTTTATGCAATTCATGCCTAAATAATGTATGTGGACATTTCCTTATCTGCATGCCTCTCAGTAGATCACCACAAGCATGTGTTTTGGCTTTTTAATGGGCCATAGTCATACAACTTATGAGGAACACAACTGCTCATCAATCACTACCTAAGGAAGTCAACTACCTCAGCTGCACAGCAACCATGGCCAGGCTTCCTATTTTTCAGGCTGACTAGCACTGCATTAGTTTACAGATGCTATTTGGAAAATAAAGGAAAACTGGAAGGGATTGCAAAAGGGATTGCGAAAACCAACAGATATTCCATGACTGACATGGATCAAATCTCCTTATAAAACTGCCCAGTGTTGGGATTTTGCCACTCCGACCCAGTGTTCTGCCACCCAGATCACAGAAGATAGGTTTTCATTGTTCAACCCTTTTTTGATAAAGCTTATTGTGTCTTTTACTCGAAGATCATGTGAATCTAAGGCCTGCCCTTTCAACCTTAGGAGCTTAGGTATGAGATACAGAAAGTAGGCCCTAGTATTGTAAGGTGAAAGACATTTTAATTGTCCAAGCAGAAAAAAAGACTCTCAGCTTTTTCCAAAATAAGCAAGCATTTCAGCATACATTGCCCCTAGGTAGCTGCATGGCAGCGCAGGGCATATTTATTATTGCTTGTTTGTAAGATGCTTGGGTTTTGCATGCTGGTTCCCTGATCTCAGGTACTTCCCCACTACGTTCTTCTTCCTTGACTCACATTCAGCAGCACCCTTTCTACCAACTGCCCTGAGGTGTGCACTATGATTTTGGTGACTCTCCTGCAGACAGGACTGAACATGCCAGTTTTGGAAAAGGGCAAGCAACTTCAGGCTCTCCAAAGATGTCCACGTAGGATTGTTGTGCTGGCTGTGAATTCACTGTTTTTTCTGGTTTTCCAAAGGAGCATTCCCTGGCTGCCTGCCACCATTTAAACAGAGATGACATCTGGTCAAGATGACCAAGGAGCAGCGGAGGGCTCCCAGGTACATAGAGAAGCTGACAGATATGAAGAAAAGTGGTGAGACAAGAGTGGGAGACCTGCCAAAAGAAAAATAACACTGTACCTATAAAATGAAATAGTATATTCCCTGCAAAGTGAAGCTACTACTGGTCAGGAAGGTTTGTTGATTACAACGCAGACCCTTAGAAGAAGAGTGGGGGTTTTTAAGGCACTTTGTATCTTCAGATTACCCAGGAAAGTGCTACTGGCTAGACTGGCTGTCAGGATCTCCTTGTCCTTTGTACAGGATCACTGAGTTTGTCCTGAATCTACTGACTTTCCTCTCTTTAGGGTGTATTTTTAGAAGTCAGAAATGTGCCTGCTTTTCCCTGCATTTTAAATCCTAAAGACTCAGATGATTTGCCTCAAACATTCCACAAGAAAAAATAAATCTCCTGTGGCTTACATTACATATGAAGTGTTTCAAGCTTAACATAGATTTGGAGTTTTATGTTTGGTGGCAAAGTTAGAAAGCATTTCATTTCAAATTTAGAACACAAGTGCTCCCTATAACCTCAACCCCAGACTCCGCAACTCCAAGTTTAGTTCCTTATGGACTCTATTCACAGAGTCAGCTAAATACCTAGCTGCTCCTAAGTACTACTTCAGGTGGCAAAGTCCAAAATTGAGACTTTCAAAGCCTTCACTCAGCACCACGTAAATATCCAAGAGTAAAGTGCTCTGCATGCATAAGTATAAATTTTCTGGGCATGCATTTCTGAGTATCCCAGTTTCTGCTTCTCAAATTGTGCCCTTCATATATAGCAAAGGATCTATCCATGCCTGAGGAAGGTTTTGGATGCCATGTTTTCTTCTCCTGTCATCCAAGTACCTTAACTGCCATTCTCTCTAGTCAAATACTATCTTGTCTATTTAGTCTAAATCAGGTATCCATAAAAGAGGTTTACCCAGGAAAAGTTTCTGAGTGTTTTCCCAGGAAGTGACTGAAACGGGTTCAAGTCCCTCTAGGTTGGTTTGGGATTTAAGCCAAGGTGTCTGGCACAGCTGATGAGCGCTGACAGAAGTGGACAACCAGCACTGAAAAGATAGGGAGGATATGGGAGGTAATGGTGTGGAGGAAGAGGATAAAGCAATACTCCCTCTGCTCATTATAACATTTTTGTTTGTTCCCACTGGCCTTTCTTCATCACTGTGCCACATACTGAGACATCCTACATTGCAGTAATTTAGTGAGGAAGAAAAAACCTGGATTCACGTGGAAAAAGATCTTTGATCTAGAGGAGAGGAAGTGAAAACAGATATTCCTTTGTACTCCAGTACTGTTCAAGCTCAGTGAGGGGTCCAAGAAAAAGAAAATCATGTAGAAATGCTTGTTATTTTGCCTACCTCTGCATATTTCCTGTGCTACCAAAGTAGTAAAATTAATGTTGTAGTTTTTAGAGTTTCCTTCAATTCCTTTAACCCTCCTTACCTGAGTTTCTCCACAAAGCTGGTGCTCCAGCAAAGGGGACGTTTAAGCTATCTTTACTGATGAAGAGGAGATTAAAGCCAAAATGTGGATGCAGAGCATTAGAAGAGCTCTTTCTATCGGGCTAAGCATTAGCTAATTATATGGACGGGCTTTGCCTGATTACCAGGTAGCAGCATTGCCTCCTCTCTGGCACATTTCCAAATTGCAGGAAGTTGAGTGCTGGTTTACTGAACTGAGACTATTTACCCAGTTACCTAAGGTCTCTGGGTCTTATACTGATGTCCACAGAGAATAAGACACCAATTTGAAGCTAGAGGCAAAAAGGTGAGTGCTTAAATTGTAATAATATTCACTGAACCCCTCTCAGAGTCAAAAAGTAATCTGTTAGGGTGTATTCCTGCCAAGTTTTTAGTATTCATATAACTCAGGCATAGTTTCCAACAGCAAATAGTGTAATAGTATCCAGAACACAAACTTGGCTTCCATTTCCAATTGATATTCAATAAAGGTCAAGTCCTGCTTCCCCTGAACTCAATATGAAAATCCTAATTAACTTCAATAGAGAGCAGTATAGGCCCCAAAGAGTTAACAGTAGTAGCATATAAAACAGAAACAAATAAAAAATTATAGCTTACAGCAAAGAGCAACCTCTCGGAGGTTGAACAGTTCAAAATAGGAGCAGAATTTCAGCCTCATTCATTGATACCATTACAGATGTAAAATTTGTGATCTTTTCAGTGCCAGAGACAACACATTTCAGTATGCAATAACAGTTTAGTTACTTGTCTTCTATGAGTTGCAGGGCATATGTTTTTCACTGTTTAGAAATAACTCAGCTCTGAGTCACCACTGAAAACCCTGTTCTAAATTGGATTTCCCCAAAGAACCTGGACTGTCTCACTTGACCTGAAAAGTCCAAAGAAACCACAAAACCTGCTTTATAGTACATACTTTGTGTCTACTGTCCCATGGCTACTATGCATGGCATGGGAAGAAAGAGCAGATCAAGCTAACACAAGGGGCATACCTGGTCTGGTGGAGACAACTGTACTGCACAGGGCAAATTTGATGCTCTCAAAGTCATTGCCATCATTCCCACCTCCCACTAAGCAGCAGTGCGATTCCAGACTGAAACTCTTGTCATGATTTCAAGGCAGTGAGTCTCCCACTGACTTTCAAATAGCTCTCACTTTATCTCCCACTGTGCCTGTGCTCAGCGCCACAAAGTAACACATTATTAAGCATGCACTGACAATGAATATGAATATTTGGAATGCAAAGCTGGGTTTCCTGGATGCTGCATAGTCTTGTACTTTAGCTAACGGACTGCCACACAGGACTTACACTAAAAAAGGTATGCAAACCTTATTTATTATGCTTCTTATTCTAAGGGACATACACAGCGAAAGCTTGTCCACAAACCATTGGTTTAAGCTCTTTTAATGGAGAATATTTCTGCTAGTACAAGCAGTATTCTCCAGCTTATTCATGCCATAACTTTTCTACACACTAATATGAAACTCGGTGGATTCAGATTTCACACCTTCATCTGCATTATCAAGGATCAGAAGCTAGGGAGTAATTAAACTTACATTTGGTTTGGCACAAGAAGGGGGACAGCTGTGCTGTATTTCTTCACATCGAACAGTGATGCTGGAGACACTTGTATAACTCTTGAGGTCCTCAGTCCTGCACCACTACCAGAGCAAGCAGTGTGACAAGAAAACATTTCAGGGAAAGCTTTGTAATAGCAATGCCTAATGTGAGTCTAGAGGAAGCTGAAAAGGTTGAGGCAACACTTGCTAAGGGATATTGAGATCATGCAGAAGGACCAATGTAGGTGCAGTGCCATGCCCCCCATGGCATAACTTGACTGGCCCCAAGGATGCCCAGAGCTATAGGCTTTGTGGCTTCTCAAAACTAACCCTAACCCTAATGCAAATTTGAATGACAATTTCAACCTGAGGCTGTGGTCCTCCAGAAGAATGGGTGGCCCAGAACAGAAAAGTGCTAAAGGATGTTCCTCATAACACATATTCCATGAAATATGCCACAAAGCCCTTAGAGTGCAAGAAGCCTTCCTGACATAGCGCTTTTTCCTCGTCATCATTTTACTTCAAATGTCTTAAAGCAATGAATTTCATCTTATTGCTCCAAACTTGGAACTACCAGCCAATCTGAGATAGAATCATAGAATAGTTAAGGTTAGAAAGGACCTTAAGATCATCTAGTTACAACCCCTTTGTCATGGGCAGGGACACCTCACATTAGACCATGTCACTCAAGACTCCATCCAGCCTGGCCTTGAACACTACCAGGGATGGAGAAGTCACAACTTCTTTGGGCAGCCTGTTCCAGTGCCTCACCACCCTCACAATAAAGAACTTCTTCCTTATATCTAACCTAAATTTCCCCTTTTAGAGCTTAGATCCATTATCCCTTGTCCTATCACTGCAGTCCCTAATGAAGAGTCCCTCTCCAGCATCTTTATAGGCCCCCTTCAAAAACGGGCAGGCTGCTATGAGGTCTCCACACAGCCTTCTCTTCTCCAGGCTGAGCAGCCCCACCTTTCTCAGCCTGTCTTTATATGGGAGGTGCTCCAGTCCCCTGATCATCTTCATGGCCCTTCTCTGGACTTTCTCCAACAGCTTCATGTCCTTCTTAGGTTGAGGACACCAGAACTGTACACAATAATCTAAGTCTTGAATGCATTACTGTTCAGTGGGAAATGAATAGCAAATGAAATACTTGACATGGAGCAAGAACGGAAGAAAAGAAAGACTTCCTCACTACTGTGCACCAAGGTGAACCCAGTTCATTTTGTCAGATTTCTGAACTGAGAAGTTTATATAGCATAAATGTAAATAATATGCCAATGGAATGATTTAAGGAGAAGTATCAGGTCATGTCTGTCCAACCTGAAAATTTTCTTTTAAACAAGCATTGTTTAAAATTTCAAAGATATTTACAAATCTAATTTGACAACTGAGTAGGCCATAAGGTTATTGTCTAACTTATGCAAGTGAAAGTGAATGCATTTGCACCTGCTTTTAAGAGCTAGATATACCTGACTGGACTCCTTCTATTTATGCAGTGATTTACCATTGTTCCATTGCTTCCTTTAGCACTTCATAAGCATCCCTTCTCGTTAAGAAAAAGATTTTCTTGCACTACAATTATTTGTTTCTCTGGGGGGCAAGGGTTCAGACTGGAAAATCCTTTGAAGAAAATGTTAGAGTTTTGGAACTTTTCAAGTAATAATTCTTAGTTTATCTTAATGAAGAACATAATGCTGAAATAAAAAAAATATATTTTATTGTGAGAACATTACACTGCTTTTATAATTATTTTCAACAAACCAAATAAACTTTCATGAATTAAGAATGCAACTCTGACAATGCCAGTTTGAACTATCTGAAGTTCTAGCTTAGAGTGAATTGAAACTTCAGACAGTTATGCTCTATTGAACACCATTGGAAAAGTTTTTAACACCAACAGAAAAATTTTGTAACACTACACTGTGGAGCATAGCTAAAAGCATCTAGTAAATTCATGCTCCATCAGTTTCTATTCTTTCTCTAAGCACCTCTACAAGAAAAGTGTTTTTCGTCTCTAAGTGGCCTCTTACACTGCCACTGGAAATGGCCTGGGTCCATCTTCTTCATTCCTTCCAATCAGGTATTTATATGCGTGAGTAAGATCACCATGAGCCTTCTCTTCTGCAGGCTGAACAGTCCCAGCTCTCTCAGCCTTTCCTCATATGTCATACGCTCCAGTCCCTTAATTGTTTTCATGGTCCTTCACTGGATTCTCTCCACTATGTCTGTGCCTGTCATGTACTGGAGAATCCGAAACTGGATATAGCATTTCAGATGTTCCTCACCATGGCTCAGCAAAGGGGAAGGATAGCATACCCTGACCTGCTGTTTATGTGCATCCTCATGCCACCCAGAATATCATTAGCTACCTTTGCTACAAGGGCAGAGTTGTGTTCCATGTTCAACTTTTATCTACCAGAAGTCCCACGGCCCCTTCTACAGAGCTGGATGGCCAGCATCATGCCCTGTTACATAGGGTTATTCCCGCCCAGATGAAGGAGTTGACACTTCCCCTTGATAAAGTTCATGAGGTTCACAGAATCATAGAACCATAGAATGGTTTGGGTTGGAAGACAACTTAGAGATCATCTAGATCTGTCACCCTGCCATGGACAGGGACAACTTCTGCTAGACCAGGTCTCTCAAAGCCCCATCCAACCTGGCCTTGAACACTTCCAGGGGGGGATATTTACCATTTATCTGGGCAACCTGTTCAAGTGCCTCACCACCCTCACAGCAAAGAATTTATTCTTGATATCTTATCTAAATCTACACTTTTTCAGTTTATCACTATACTCTCTGATAAAAAGTCTCTCCCCGTCTTTCCTGTAGGTTCCCTTTAAGTCCTGGAAGGCTTCTATAAGATCTCCCCGAAGCCTTCTCTAGGCTGAACAACCTCAACTCTCTCAACATGTCCTCACAAAGATAAGTGCTCCAGTGCCCTGACCATCTCTCTGTGGCCTTCCTCTGGACCTGCTCAAGCAGCCTTTCTTATGCCTGAGGGCTGCAGGGCTGAACACAGTACTACTGGTGTGGTCTCACGAGAGCAGAGAAGAGGGAGAGAATCGCCTTCCTTAGAATCATAGAATAGTTAGGGTTGGAAAGGACCTTAAGATCATCTAGTTCCAACCCCCCCTGCCATGGGCAGGGACACCTCCAACTAAACCATGTCACCCAAGGCTCCGTCCAACCTGGCCTTGAACACCACCAGTGATGGAGCATTCACAGCTCTCCTGAGCAACCCATTCCAGTGCCTCACCACCCTTACAGTAAACAACTTCCCCTGACCTGTTGGCCATGCTTCTTTTTATGTATTCCAGGATATCACTGGCTTTTTGGGCTGTGAGCTTACATTGCCAGCTCATATTCCATTTTTCATCCATCAACCCCCTTAGGTCCTATTCCACAGGGCTGCTCTCAATTCACTTAATACCTAGCCTGCATCTGTGTTTGGGATTGTACCAGCCCAGGTTCCCATCATCCCTTTTCTCCATCCTATCAAGGTCACCCAAATGGCCTTTCCTAACACCATAGTTGGACTATGTCTCCCTTCCAGGTCCCCTGACTTCATCTCAGTTACTCATCCACTTCCGTTTTCTGATTTTTTTTGTGTGTTTGATGTGTGAGTTTGATGTTTTTTTGTGTGAGTGATTTGTTCATCCATGCAGGCCTCTCTGCCTTTGATTTTTGGCACATTGAGATTGACAGCTCTTGGGCTTGGAGGAGATGACTTTTGCAAATCAACTATCTGTCCTGGACTCCTCTTCCTTATCTGTGTGCATATGTTAGGATAGGTGTATCTCTGTCTTATTTCTTGACTTTGAGGTCTTTCCTGTCCAGTCCACCATATGTCCTTTGCTTGCCATCTTGGTCTGCCACTTCACCACTTCTTTGCGAGTTTCCATCTCCCTTTACTGTTGTCCCTGTTCTGAGTCTGTCCTCCATGTTGGCCAGCCTGTTGATAAACATGTTTGCCCTGCTTGCTCAGTTTGGTTTCCTCTCTCCCTAGCAGTCCTTGATTCTCAGATTCCCATGGCTGTAAAAGCTGAATCCCTGTTGCCAACACCATCTGTGCAACCAGGTGTTGACCTGCAGGACCTAGTCTTCCTCGAGCCTTCCACCCTCCCTGGCAGGATTACAGACAAGCCCGCCTAGGCCCTGGGGCCTTGGAGTTTCACCCAAGAGCCATGTAGTCACTCTTGTTACAATTCACAGAACCATTTAGGCCAAAACAAAAAGGTGAAAAAAAAGAGTCAATTTTCTAAAGCTATTCATATTTCAAGGGAAGTGGGAGAGAGAAAAAGAGAAAGGAACATGGATTTCATTTCCTTTCCTGTACTCAAAGATTTGACATTTGTAGAATTTTTCTATTAGGTTTGCAAATCTTCTCTTCTTGTAGCCCTCAAGGAAAAAGGAAAAAAATGTGAATCCACAATTTAAACAAAAAACATTCCCTGCCATTAACATTTCTTTGATGATGCTTTGGTTTATTGTTGTGCATTAACTTCTGTATAATCACATAATTGTTAAAACATTCATATAAATAATGCATTTGGAAGAGAAAGTAAACAGTGTGTCACATTCTATTCTCCAGCAAATGTAGTGGGACCCCTGGCTTGACTTCAGTGCTAAAGCTGCTTTTTTGCCTCAGGGTAGCTAATGCCTCTTAACAAAGTTGAAGTAAACAGGGAAAATAAAAGAACTTTCATTTTATCATGAGATAAATTTGATAGGCCAGCCCTAAACATCTCAGTCAATTTTCTCTATGATGAAAATAATGTGTCTTGCCTTCACTGGGATACCTCAGGTGAGCAGAGAAGACAAACGCCATTTGTAGGCCCTCTTCCCCAGGTCCTCTCGGGTTTTCCTTTTGTGAAAGTTTCTGATAGGAGCTTCTATAAAGTCACAGAACAGAGCTGCCTGTGTCTGACAGCTGGGTTTTGCACTAAATGAAAATATTTCTCAAGTACAACCCTCTCTTCTTTCTCCCTTTCCAACACTTACAGTTTAAAAAAGCCAAGCTCTTCAGTATTTGGCACAGTTTCAGCTCCAAGATCCACAACCACATTTGAAAACTGCAGCTTCTAATAAGCTAATATTACAGTTAGAAAAAGGTCGTGTCACTTTGAAAAAGACAGATACAACTGGAAGGGAGACAATTCAATTATGCACCTCTGTGCCTCATTGAACATCCCCAGCTCTTTCCTTTTGAACATCCCAAACTCTGCCTTTAATCACTCAGCCAATTTCCAGTATGTCAGGATTTGTTGAGGCTCCTGGGCAGCAGCACTCCTTCTGTCCCTGGTGAATCTGGGATGCTCAGAGAAGCTGCCTGGGTATAGGTGACAGGAGCAATTTGGTCCGCAATAATTCTATGGGCCATGAGCATAATAAAACATCTTTCTGCTTGCAAGTTCAACCCTGACAGTGCTCCCACGTGTCATATTGTACTGGGACATTTCCTGAGGAACATACTATGCATTTCAGAGCAAAAGAAAGAATACCCACCCTGAATGGAAAAAATAGCCCAGTTTGCTCATCCCTGGTCCTACTGCAATGAGATCAGGATCAGCATGTACTAATCTCTAAATCTTCCTATTCTCTAAGCCTACCTTTCTATCAATTGCAGGAGAATCTCCAGCTGTTACTGTCCACAGAGAGCCAGACTTTCTATATTCCTCATGAGGCTTGCCCTAGACAAGATTAGAAATTACTAATGGTAAAATGTTTGCAGATCTCAGAACTCCCCTCTACATTGCTACTTCTACCACTATGGTCAGTGGGTGAGTGGGAAATGCCTAAAATGACTGCCTTGTGTACAGATAGCTTGGGAAGGCATGGAGTATCTAAAATTTCCAAAGATTCTTCAGTTTTCTACCTTTGCTGTCCAACTCATGGTATCACTACTCTTTCTGTCTTTGTGAAAGCACAGTTGTGTCTGTCATCAACTTTGGGTGATAAGATCAGATTTTGAACTTGGATGCAAACCACATGGTGATTCCCTAAAGAAAAGAAAGACAATAAAAAACTTTCAGTATTAGTTTTGTTTCTTTGAGCCTCATTAGGCACTTTGCCAGTGACTAGTCAGGTACAAAGGGGCAAGGACTCAGAAACTGGCCTCAGAGGTCCTGCCTTCCATCTGTGAGGGGTAAGTGTGAACCGCAAGCCAAATTCATTTAGTTCCTTTTACATAATTGTCAGCTTCCCTCAAACGGTTTCTTCTCCTTGGTTGTAAGGGAAGACAGTCAATTGTTCTATTCACTTTGTCACATAAACCCATCTGACAGGCATGACAGTAACTGCTTGCTAATTATGGAGCAAAATTTGCAGTGCAAGGTTTGTTGTGCCAACGGTCCCCAGAACAATCCTGGGATTGTTTTATGAGAAGATTGGGCAGTCAGGGTTGAACACTTTTGCTTCAATTATCCCCATGTGCTGTCATGGCTTGGAGCTGCTCTAGTGGAATGAAGAGAAGAAAATGAATGAGCTCTGCTCCAGCCCTGGGAGAGGTTGCTGAACCCTGAAGGGCTTGTTTTGTTGTATCTTTGTTAGCTGCTAATACAGATATCATTGCCTGGTAGTGGCACTGAAACTGAGGGTCCATTAGCACTTCTATGCTATGTCCAGGGATTTATATCTCCACTGTAAAGACTTACTCTGGAGTGAAACTCAGCATATAGTCTCAGCTAAACCCAGCTCTCTATTTTCCAGTACTTTGGGTGTCCTAATAAAGTTCGGGTATTGCTGGCACTGGATGCAGTTGGTTTGCTGATTTTATCATGATGAATTGATTTGGGGATGAGGGGTGACTAACAGAAAAGTTCATTTCACTGGGGTGGAGTTAAAAAAAATATGAAGGAATTAATTGCTTAATGTAGGAATCGGAATGATGTGCAGACACCTAAAAAAATGATTCTAAAAGAATAAATGTAATGAGCTGATCATAAATCAGAATTACCCTTTCTCAGAATATTCCAAAAGAAAACTAATTCCTACTGAAGTTACTGGGACACACATTCTCTGCTTCTTACATGACCTGGGTTTGCCAAGCACCTTCATGAGCACCAGCTAGTTACATCGCTCAAGAACTTCCTCTTTATGACCTGAGAACACTTGTGTGGCTGTCATTTCCAACAGATCTTCAATGATAACCAAAATTTTGAGAAGGGGGCAATGTTTGTTTCTTGCAACCAGTAAGTTATTCCAGAACATAACACCCCTTTGCAAAAAACATGAATCAAAAAAGCCCCTCCATGGACTTCAGCAGCTACACATACCCCATGTCTGGCTACCCCCAGAGGCAGCTCAGCTGAGCTCTCTCCTACCATCAATCCTCCTCTTGCTCCCCTTGCACCCTTTGCAGGACTCAGCAGGTCACAGCAGAACCAGTTCAGCTTACAAGTCCAGCAGAAAACTAATTGATCTTTCTGCTGAGTTAGTTTTCTAGCAGATGGTACATTGCATCAGTTCACCAGGCTGTCAGACAAGCCAGAACCAGAGGGGTCTCACAACCAGCCGTAGCAGTGTAAGCAAACATTTTGTTTGTAGCTAGGTACCTAGATCAATCCCCTGAAACTTTTAGCCACATCCTCTTGTTTCTATAGATTTTCAGCATGGATTTGGATTGGAAGGAAGACTTATGCCACAGGTCCACTAAAAGTTTACGTTGAGCCCTCCAGAGCACTGGAGCAGCATACCTCTACAATAGCAACAAATATTACTCTTTACCATAGCTTGTAAAGACTCCTGAAGGAGACATTCTTCTCTTTCATAGATGTAAATTATGTGACATGGTCCATCTTAACTACAGGCAGGCAGGGTATCCTCCCCTGTTCTATGGAGATTATTGCTGTTCCCACTGGAAAAGTTTTGGAAAGATAGGAGGAACTCTGGAAAACTTAAGGTTTTACCAAATCTGAATTTCTTAGCAGGAAGTCTCTTTTCACCCATTCCCAAGCCCCAGTAGCCACAGATATGGCCTTTTCAGAAACATCTTGCAAAGGTCTGTGGTATTGATAGAAGACAAGTGGGAGAGCAGAGAAGAGATAAATAAAGCAGTAGGAGGTGTCCTGGTGTTTACCAGGTGTACCAAGCCAATTCAGTGCACTGTAAGGCAACTCTGACTTGATCTAGCACTGAAAAGCACCAGAAAAGACCAATAAATTTTTCACAAAATGTCTTTGCAGGAGTTCTGCTCCTTGTAAATAACCACAGGAGTAAAAAGAAGTATCTCAGGCTTTGGTTATATCCCTTTAGCACCTCAGAATATTTCTAGCTGCCATCAAAAGAATTCTTCCCCTTCCAGAAAGGGGTTTAGGAAGCCAAAAGTAGTGCAACTTATGGGCATCCCCATTCCAGTGGTTAGCTGCAGTGTGCAAGTTAATGCAATTAAAGCTGAAGCTCCTTAGCTGTACTGGAAGCATATCCTTCCACACTGGAATTCACTAAAGAAATGTGAGTCTAGTCCTGCCAAACTTGCCCAGCTCTGGCTAGGAGTTGCAATTTTTCCATTTCAGTTAATTTGCTTTTGGCCTGGATTTTAGCCACTAGAGAATTCATTAGAGTTTGCAGGATCTCTCAGACAGGTCCACTGAGGAACACAAGTCTACTGTCACCCTAGACGGATCTTCATTTCCACTGGAAGAGTCACCTGGACCTTCATTTTGCACTAGTCCCCACTACTCTGAGTATTCCCCTTGCATCTGCTCTTCGTACAGGTGTGTTTTGAGTGAGTGGAGAACTAATTTAGATGAGGAGTGACCGTTTTGCTATGATCAAATGTGCACACTACAAGACATGTTACACAGGTACTGATCAGCACAGGCCAACCATCATGAGTGTAGGAGCTCCTAATTGTGTTTTTCAGATTAAAGCAACCAAAGAACAGCACCCATTCTCTTGGAAAACATCAGAATCACCTCCAACATGACATGAAATTATGGGTAGGGTTCAAGGAGCTTCAAAACCTGCAGCTCCAGGGATACTGGGGCTAAAAAAGGAATTCAAAGGGGAGCATAGAACTGCACCATCAGTTCTCCTTCAAAATCTTTCTCATCCTGGACACCCATTCAGATGCAGAGCATCAGCCTCAGCTTAAGAATTCAAAGCAAATTAGGGTTAGGGTCAGGTTTCAGAGACCCACAAAGACTAAAGCTCCAGGAATACCGGGGATGACAAAACCATGCCAAAGGAGGTGTAGGCTTTGTGGATCTGTGAATCCCTACATTTGTAGGCTTTTTTGCTCTCTGAACACTAACCCTAATCCTAATTTGCATAGCATTCTGGATCTGAGGCTGACATCCTCTAGCTGAAAGGCTGTCCCTACCATAAAGGTCTTAAAGGCTCAGTATTGGCATAATGTAGAGCTTCCTTAGGCATGTCTATTTCAGCCCCGGTATGCCTGAAGTTGTAGGCTTTGTGGCTAACTGATCCCTAACCCTATCCTAAACCCTAACTCTAATTTCAATGGTATTTTGGAGCTGAGGCAGATGTCCTCCAGACAAAAGTGTGTCCGAGAGGAGAAAGGTGTTGAAAAAGCAATGTTGGTGCAGTGCCACGCTCCGCTTAGCATGCCTTTGGCAGCACAGGAATCCCCAGAGTAGTAGGTGTTGTGGCTCTCCTTACCGCATCCCTAACCCTAACCCTAACCCTAACCCTAATCCTAATCTTAATTTGCATGACATTTCAGAGCTGAGGCTGACGTCTTCCAGCTGAATGGGTGTCCCAGACGAGAAAGCTGTTGAAGGAGCAATGTTGGTGCAGTGCTGTGCTTTCCTTTCCATGTCTATTACTGCCCTAGGATCCCTGATGCTGTAGGCTTTCTGACTGTCTGAAAACTAGTCCTAAACCTAACCCTATTTAGTATGGCATTTTGGAGCTGAGGCTGACATCCTCTCGCTGAACAGGTGTCCCAGAGGAGCAATGTTGGTGCAGTGCCGTGCTCCCCTGGTCATGCCGTTTTAAGACCTAGTATCCCTGCATCTATAGGCTTTCTGGCAATCTGAATGCTAACCCTAACCCTAACTGTAACTTCCAATGCACTTTGAAACTGAGGTTGGAGTCCTCCAGCGAAATGGGAGCCCTACATGAGAAAGGTGTTGAAGGAGCAATGTTGGTGCATTGCCATTCTCCCTTTGGCATTCCTTTGGCAGAACCAGTATCTCTGGAGCTGTAGCCTTTGTGCCTCAGTTTACCCTACCCCTATCCCAAACCCTAACCTTAATTTTCACAGCATTTTGGAGCTGAGGCTGATGTCCTCCAGCTGAATGGGTGTCCCACTGGAGAAATGTGTTGAATTAGCAATACTGGTGCAGTGCCATGCTCCCTTTGACATGCCTTTTTCAGCCCTAGTATCCTTGTTGCTGTAGGCTTTGTGGCTCATTGAATGCTAATCCTAAACCTTTATTTGCATGGATCCTTGGAGCTTATGAAGTCATCCTCCAGTCAAATGGGTGTCCCAAATGAGAAAGCTTTTGAAAGAGCAGTGTTGGTGCAGTGCTGTGGTCCCCTTCTTATGCCTATGTCAGCCCTCCAGCTGAATGACATCCTCCAGCTGAATGGGTGTCCCATATGAGAAAGGTGTTGATGGAGCAGTGTTGGTGCAGTGCCGTGCTCCCCTTGGTATGCCTTTGGCAGAACCAAAATCAGTGGAGCTGTAGGCTTCGTGGCTTACTGTACCTAACCCTATTGCTAAGACTAACCCTAATTTCCATGGCACCTAGCAGCTGAGGCTGACATCCTCTTGCCAAATGGGTCCCCTAGATGAGAAAGGTTTTGAAGGATCAATGTTCGTGCAGTGCCATGCTACCCTTGACATGTCTTTGACAGCATTGGTATCCCTGGAGTTGTAGGATTCATGGCTTTCTGAACCCTAACCCTATTGCTCTCCCTAATCCTAATTTCCATGGCGTCATGGAGCTGAAGCTAATATCTTCCACCTGAATGTTCCAGATAATAATGGTACTGAAAGGGCAATGTTGGGGCAGTACCATGTTCCTCTTGTGTTGTTGTTTAAGACCTGTAGTTAACACACAACCACACAGCTGCTCACGCACTCCCTGTGCTTCTTAGTCCCCCCATTCCCGGAGGGATGGGGAGGAGAATTGAAAGAATGTAACATCCATGGGCTGAGATAAGAACAGCTCAGTAATGAAGGTCTAATACAAAATCACTGCTCCTACCACAAATAGTAATAATCATAAGGGAAATAACAAGGGAAGAGAATACAACTGCTCACCACCTGCTGACTGATACCCAGCCCAACCTGAGCAGCTATTTGGGCCTTCAGGGTAACTCCCCTCAGTTTATATACCCGGCATGACCAGCTGTGGTATGAAATACCCTTTTGGCTCAGGTGTCCTGTCTCTGCTTCCTCCCAGCTTCCCTTGCCCTCCTTGCTTACAGAGGATGAGACTAAAAGTCCTTGATCATAGTAAACATTACTTAGCAACAACTAAAAACATCAGTGTGTTATCAGCTTCGTTCTCAGGCTAAAGTCAAAACCACAGCACTGCATCAGCTGCTAAGAAAGAAAAATGCCTGCTACTGCTGAACCCAGGACAGTATCCACCCCTTATTCCATACCATTCACACCATGCTCAGATCGCATATTTTAAAATGTACCATTGTTTTCTGTCTCTCATACACACACACACACACACACACACACACACAGAGTTATCATTCCTTAGTCCATGGACCAATCCCTATAAAGTTGCTGAATTCATCCAGTCCATGATGTCAGGCTCCATCTCTTGTAATAGCCTTTCAGAGCAGGAGAGACTGTGTGCAGTGTTGGATTGCTGCCTGCCGATGACACTGCCGAACTCGTCTGGTCACTGCTGAGCTTGTCTGGTTTCACCCAACTTCATTCTTTTTTGGGGTGATGATCGGAGGGAAGTCAGGGTCAGTCGCTGATGACCTGAGGACAGTTCTGCTGCTGGCTTTTCCCATGACTTTATTCTCCACTGATGATCATGACAGCACATCTTCTTTTCAAAGCCCAGAGTGGTAGAGATGGGCATCTAGCTGATGGGCTATATAAGTGTTATATAGCAGGCAACAGCTTATAATTGAGTTCATTGGCTGTTTTCCCCCAAAATTAAACCCCCTTGAGGTACACATCGGACTTCCCCATCTGCCTGCATTATCCACCAAGTATATCCAGGTCCCTGAGAAAAATCGATTCCACAAGGGGTTTTGCCTTTACCTGAAGCAGGAATAACCCAGACTGTCTTCCCCAGCGAATTCTTTATGTGCACCACAGGAACTTTATCCCCCTCTACAGTACGTAAAAGTTCTGATTGGGCTGGGCCAGCAATGTTGGCAGATCTTCTGGTGTTGGCCAACCAGGTAGCTTTTGCTAAATGTGCATCCCAATGTTTGAAAGTCCCACTACCCATTGCTCTCAGTGCAGTTTTTAACCGCCCATTGTACCGTTTGATTTTCCCAAAGGCTGGTGCATGGTAAGGTGTGTGATATATCCACTCAATGCCATGCTCTTTGGCCCAAGTGTCTATAAGGTTGATCCACAAATGAGTCCCATTTTTTGACTCAATTCTCTCTGGGGCGCCGTGTTGCCACAAGACTTGTTCCTCAAGGCCCAAGATAGTGCTCTGGGCAGTGGCATGGGGCAAAGTGTATGTTTCCAGCCATCCTGTGGTTGCTTCCACCATGGTAAGTACATGGGTCTTGCCTTGGCGGGTTGGTGGCAGTGTGATATAGTCAATCTGCCAGGCCTCCCCGTATTTGTACTTCAGCCATCGTCCTCCATACCAGACAGGCTTTAACCACTCGGCTTGCTTAATTGCAGCACAAGCTTCACATTCAAGAGTAACCTGAGCAATACTGTCTGCCTTGATGGTTTGAGGTGTCAGGAGCCCACTGGGCTAAAAATAATTCACCCTTATGTTGCCAATCTAAATCCATCTGAGCCACTTTAACCTTAGCCGCTTTATCCACTTGTTAGTTGTTCTGGTGTTCCTCAGTGGCCTGACTCTTGGGTACATGAGCATCTACATGTACCTTCACCACCAGGGTCTGCACCCAGGCAGCAATATCTTGCCACAGTGAAGCAGCCCGCATGGGTTTACCTCTGCGCCGGTAGTTGCTCCTCTTCCATTGCCACAACCACCCCCACAGGGCATTTGCCACCATCCATGAGTCAGTATAGAGGTAAAGTACTGGCCACTTTTCTCATTCAGCAATGTCCAGGGCCAGCTGGATGGCTTTCACCTCGGCAAACTAACTCTATTCATCCTCTCCTTCATCAGTTTCTGCAACCTGTCATAGGGACTCCACACAGCTGCTTTCCATCTCCAATGCTTTCCCGCAATACAAAAGGACCCATCAGTAAACAAGGCATACTGCTTCTTAATTTCTGACAGTTTATTATATGGTGGGGCCTCTTCAGCATGCATCACCTCCTTCTCTGGTGACATTCCAAAATCTTTGCCCTCTGGACAGTCCATGATAAATTCTAGAATTCCTGGGCAATTGGAATTTCCTATTTGAGCTCTTCATGTAATTAGTGTGGCCCACTTACTCCATGTAGCACTGGTTGCATGATGTGTAGAGGAGACCCTGCCTTTGGACATCCAGCCCAGCACTGGCAACTGAGGTGCCAGGAGGAGCTGTGCTTCAGCACCTATCAATTCTGAAGCAGCTCAAACCCCTTCATAGGCTGCCAGTATCTCTTTTTCAGTTGGGGTACAGATGGCCTCAGATCCTCTGTATCCCCAACTCCAAAAGCCGAGGGGTCAACCTTGAGTTTTCCCTGGAGCTTTCTGCCAGAGGCTCCAGGTAGGACCATTCTCCTCAGCTGTGGTGTAAGACACATTTTCATATCTTTCCCAGTCCAGATTGGTCCAAGGGCTACTGCACAAATTACCTCCCATTTAATTTGTTCAAAGGCTTGTTGTTGCTCAGAGCCCCACTTGAAATCATTCTTCTTCCAAGTCACATGACAGAGAGAGCTTACAATCAGACTGTAATTTGGGATACACATTCTCCAGAACCCCACAACACCTAAGAAAGCTTGTGTTTCTTTCTTACTAGTTGGTGGAGACATTGCTATTACTGTAGTGATCGCATTTATGGGGATCTGGTAATGTTCATCTTGCCATTTTCTTGCTAAAAATTGAATCTCCTGAGCAAGTTCCTTGACCTTATTCCTTTTTATGGCGAAACTGGCCTTCAGAAAGATTTGGATTATTGTTCTTTCTGTCTCAGAATCTTCTTCTGCTTTATGACCCCACATGAAAATGTCATCAATGTATTGCAGGTCTGGAGCTTTCCCCTGTTCCAGGGCAGTCTGGATCAGTCCATGAGAGATGGTAGGGCTGTGTTTCCACCCCTGAGGCAGTCAGTTTCAAGTGCACTGGACTGCCCTCCAAGTAAAAGCAAACTGTGGCCTGCACTCTGCTGCCAAAGGAATTGAGAAAAATGCATTCGCGATATCAGTTGTGGCATACCACTTGACTGCCTTTGACTCCAGTTCATATTGAAGTCCTAGCATGTCTGATATGGCAGCACTCAGTGGTGGTGTGACTTCAGGCCATAATAGCCTACCGTTAGTCTCCACTTTCTGTTAGACTTTTGCACTGGTTATGTGGGATATTAAAGGGTGAGCGGGTCCTGCTGATCACTTTTTTGCTCTCCAGACTATGGATCAGCTTATGGATGAGAATCAGAGAGTCTCGGTTGGTGTGATATTGCCTCCAGTGCACTGTTGTGGTCACAACTGGCACTTGCTGTTCTTTGATCTTCAGAAACTCTCCTCTGAGAGACCAGGCAAGGTGAACAGCTACTTAATTTCCTTCATCTCTGAGGCAGCAATATCAAAAGCCCATCAGTATCCTTTGGGGTCTTTGAAGTACCCTCTCCTGAGATAGTCTATGCCAAGGATGCATGGAGCGTCTGGACCAATCACAATGGGTGCTTTTGCGGCTCCTTCCCAGTTAGGCTTATTTCAGCCTCCAGTACAGTCAGCTCTTGGGATCCTCCTGTCAATCCAGAAATACAAATGGCTTCCACCTCTTGACAGTTTGATGGCATAAGGGTACACTGTGCACCAGTATCAACCAGAGACCTGTGGGACTGATGTGTCAGGCTACCTGATCCACACAGTCCATTTGTCCCTCTCTTCTACCTGGTTGGTCACCTCTATAGTGATCATAAAATTCTTCACTTAGATCTTGTAGAAAGGGATTATTATTCCTCATCACAGGAGTTGGTCTAAAATCAGCTCTTCCACTTCATCTGGGAAGCTGCTCACCAAAGACTGGTGCAGCGACTTTCTTGGGAGGATCATACTTGACCGTTGTTCTCATCTTCAATTCACGCACCTGTTCCTCCAGAACCGAGGTAGGTTTTCCATCACACTTTCTCATGTCTTCTCTGTGACTCTGCAGGTAAAAACATAGGGCAGCCCATGGCGTGTACCTCCTATATCTTCTCTCTTGGCCAGTAGGGTGCCTTCTGTTAATAACTGAGACAGGGGTTGGTACACAAGGGGAGGTAGATAGATCAGATAGATCGTCTCTCAATTGTTTGAACTCCTGGGAGAGTTTTTTCAATGCTGAAATAATAGAAGGGGTGATGTTATCTTTGAATCCTCAGAGTTGATGAATCAATTCATAGATTGTTACTGGTGTCATACTCCACTTGACATGCCTTTGGTGGCGCTGGAGCTTTAGGCTTTGTGTCTCTCTGAATGCCGATACTAACCATAAACCTAATCTGCATGGCATCTTGGAGCTGAGTCTGATGCCCTCCAGCCCAATGGGTGTACTAGATGACAAAAGTGTTGAATGAGCAATGTTGGTTCAAGGATGTGCTCCCTTTAACAGCCCCATTATTGTTGGAGCTGTAGGCTTTGTGGCTCTCTGAACATTAACCCTAACCCTTATTTTGCATGGCATTCTGGATCTGAGGCTGACACCCTCCAGCCGAATGGGTGTCCCAGATGAGACAGTAAATATTACCTAGCAACAGCTGAAAATATTGGTGTGTTAACAGTGTTGGTCTCAGGTTAAAGTGAAAACCATAGCAGTACACCAGCTACTAAGAAGGAGAAAAATGACTGCTACAGCTGAACCCACGACAGAGAGCAGCAAAGAGTACAGCTTCAGGGATACTAGGGCTGAAAAAGGCATGCCGAGGGGAGCATGGCACTGCAACAACATTGCTCCTTCAACACTTTTCTCATCTGGGACACCCGTTAGGATGGGGGACACCCATTAGGATGGAGGACATCAGCCTTGATTCCAAGGTGCCATAGAAATTAGGGACAGAATTAGCTATAGGGCTAGGCTTAGGGTTCAGAAAGCCAGAAAAGCCCACAGCTTCAGGGATACTGGTGCTTCCAAAAGCATGGCAAAGGGGAGCACATCAATGTATCAGCATTGCTCCTCCAACACCTTTCTCATCTGGGACACCTATAAGGCTGAAGGACGGCAGATGCCATGCAAGTTAGGATTAGAGTTAGGCTTACAGTTCAGAAAGCCACAAAGCCTACAGCTCCAGGGATAATGTGGATACCAAAAGCATTCCAAGGTGAGAATGGCACTGCACCGACATTTCTCCTCCAACACCATTTCTTAACTGGAACACCCATTTGTCTGGAAAAAGTCAGATTCAGCTCATAGATGACATGCGAATTAGGGGTAGAGTTAGGGATAGTGTTAGGGTTAGGTTTCAGAAAGCCTCAGATAATACAGCTTCAAGAGATACTGGTGTTGCCAAAGGCATGCCAAGGGGAGCACAGCACTGCACCTGCATTGCTCCTTCAAAACCTTTCTCATGTAGGCAACCGATTCAGATGGAGGATGTCAGACTTGCGAGAAATGGTTTCTAGATAAAAACTTAAGTTCAGGGTAGACACAGCAGTGAAGCAGCTGTTTATTAACGGTGTCCTAGCAAGTAAGCACACACAGCAAAAGCAGAACTATGATTTCTATTTCCTACCTCTGTCTGCAAGTCCCCTTCCTTGTTACCCCACTGGTTGGGTACTCCAAGATTTACAGCCTATCCGACACGTATAATCTACGTGCTAACTGTCTCGCCTCCATTTACATCTCCCCTTACTCGTTTTCATATGCCCCTTCCTCTTATTTATACGTTTCCATTTATGGTTCGATTTCATAACTCTGTGGCAGATATGTGGTGCCTCAACTTACTGTTTAACTAGCATGCACAAGCTTTGTTTCATAGGTTGTACAAAGATAGTATTCTTTTTAACCACAGAGTGTATCTTTCGTCCAGGGATGATATTGTCTGAAACCACGGACTGTGTCTTTCTAAGTTATGGTATCTCACACCCTTTGTTTTGTTCCCTTAGAAACATAGCCCCAGTCCCAGTACTGAAAAATCTTATATTGCAAAGCCTTAATATATGTCTTAAAGCTCTAATATTGTAAAGACTTAATATTGGAAAGTCTGATACACAATTATGTGGAAACAACACTGATTCTGTCACGTTCAGCTAAAGGATGTCAGACTAAGATCCAGGATGCCATAGAAATTACAGTTAGGGTTAGGAATAGGAATGTGGCTCACAGAGCCAGAAAGCCTACAGTTACAGGGGCACTAGAGCTGACAAAGGCATGCCAAAGGGAACACAGCACCGCACCAACATTGCTCCTTCAATACCTTTCTCCTACAGGAAACACATTCAGCTGGAGGATGTCAGCCTCACCTCCAAGATACCATGCAAATTAGGGTTAGGGATAAATTTAGCATTCAGCGAGGTAGAAATCCTACAGCATCTGGGATACTGGTGCTGAAAAAAGACATGCCAAGGGGAGCATGGCCCTGCACCAACACTTCTCCTTCAACAAATTTCTCCTCTGGGACACACATTTGGCTGGAGGAAGTCAGACTCAGCTCCAGGATTCCATGCAAATTAGGGTTAGATTTAGGGTTAGCATTCAGAGAGACAGAAAGCCTGTGGATGCAGGGATACTTGGACTGAAAAAGGCATTCCAAGGAAAGCATGGCATTGCATCAGCCCTGACCCTTCAACACATTTCTCATCCATGGCAGCATTCAGTTACAGGACATCCACCTCAGATACAGGATTTCATGCAAATTAATGTTAGGGTTAGCATCCAGAGAACCACAAAACCTGGGGATGCAGGGTTACTAGGCCGGAAAAAGGCAAGCCAAGGGAAGCATGGCATTGCCTCAACTTTGCTTCTTCAACTCCTTTCTCATCTGTGACACCATTCAGCTACATGACATCCGCCTCAGATCCAAGTCATCATGTAAATTAGGTTAGGGATAGGGTTAAGGATTAGAGAGCCACAAAGCCTACAGTTTGAGAGATACTGAGGCTGCAAGAGGCATGCCAAGGGAAGCACAGCACTGCACCAACACTGTTCCTTCAGTGCCTTTCTCAAATGGGACTCCTATTCTGCAAGAGGATGTCAGCCATAGCTCCAAGATTCCATGCAAATTACAGTTAGGGTTAGGGTTGAGGTCTAGAAAGCCAGAAAGCCTACAGCTTGAGGGATGATGGGGTTGTCAAAAGCGTGCTGAGAGGAGCACGGCACTACACCAACACTGTTCCTTCAACAACTTTCTCAAATGGGACACCCATTTGGCTAGAGGATGTCAGCCTCAGATCCAAGAGACCATGCAAATGATGGTCAGGGTTAGGGTTAGCATTCAGAGAGCCACAAAGACTATGGATGCAGGGATAGTAGGTCTGAAAAAGGCAGGAAAATGGGAGCACAGCACTGCACCAACATTGCTCCTTCAACACGTTTCTCATCTGGGAGACCCATTTGGCTGGAGGATGTCAGTCTCAGCTCCAGGATCCCATGTAAATTAGGGTTAGGGTTAGGGTTATGGTTTTGAGACACAGAAAGCTTATAGAACCTCAAATACAAGCATTTAAAAAGGCATGCCAAGGGTACCATGGCACTGTGCCAACATTGCTCCTTCAACACCTTTCTCATGCATGAAAGCCATTCAGCTGCAGGATGTCAGCCTCAGCTCCAAGACACCATGCAAAGTAGGGTTAGGGTTAGGGTTTAGAGAGCCAAAACGACTACAGATGTGGGAATACTTGGGCTGAAAAAGGCATGCCAAGGTGATCACTGCACTGCACCAAACTTGCTCCTT
The DNA here is from genome assembly GCF_034315485.1 of Pezoporus occidentalis. Classification (NCBI taxonomy): domain Eukaryota; kingdom Metazoa; phylum Chordata; class Aves; order Psittaciformes; family Psittacidae; genus Pezoporus; species Pezoporus occidentalis. Next base: position 106,936 of record NW_026913800.1, on the reverse strand, counting down.
CAACACCTTTCTCAAATGGTAAGGTGATGCAGCTCGTGGCCGTCAGCCTCAGCTCCAAGACGCCATGCAAATTATTGTTAGGATTAAGGCTAGCATTCATAGATCCAGAAAGACTATGGATACAAGGAACCTAGGGCTGAAAAAAGGCATGCCATGGGGAGCACAGCACTGTGCCAACGTTGCTCCTTCCACACCTTTCTCCTCTAGGACACCCATCCGGCTGGAGGATGTTAGACTCAGCTGCAGAACGCAATGCAAATTAGGGTTAGGGTTAGGGTTAAAATTCAGAGTGCCAGAAATCATAGAATCAGAGAACAGTTAGGGTTGGAAAGGACCTTAAGATCACCCAATCTAAACTTGCCCTGTTGAAGTTTTAACCAATTACCCCTTGCCCTATCACTACAGTCCCTAATGAAGAGTCCCTCCCCAGCATCCCTCTTTGCCCCCTTCAGATACTGGAAGGCTACTATGAGGTCTCCATGCAGCCTTCTCTTCTCCAGGCTGAACAGCCCCAGCTTTCTCAGCCCGTCTTCATACGGGAGGTGCTCCAGCCCCCTGATCATCCTCATGGCCCTTCTCTGGAGTTGTTCCAACAGTTCCATGTCCTTTTGATGTTGAGGACACCAGAACTGCACACAACACTCCAAGTGAGGTCTCATGAGAGCAGAGTAGAGGGGCAGGATCACCTCTGACCTGCTGGTCACGCTCCTTTTGATGCAGCCTAGGATACAGTTGCCCTTCTGGGCTGCAAGTGCACGTTGAAGCCAGCTCATATTCATTTTCTCATCAACCAACACCCCCAAGTCCTTCTCCACAAAAGCCACAAAGCCGGAAACTCCAGAGATACTGGTGCTGTAAAATGCATGCCATGGGGAAAATGGCACAGCACAAACATTGCTCCTTCAACACATTTTCATCTGGGACACGCTTTTGGCTGAAGGATGTCAGAAGCAGCTCCAGGATACCATGCAGTTTAGGATTAGGTTTATGGTTCAACTATCCACAAAGCCTACAATTGCAGGTCTGCTCATAACTGTCAGGAGAGAGGAGAAAATAATTTATACCCTCATTCTCCTCATCAGCCATTCATAGTGCTGTGAAGTCTCTTTTAATCTCCCTTGTGCTATGGGTCACAAGTTCAACACTACCCACATCAATACCGGTGATAGGTAGCAGTCTTGAGTGCTGTGCCCAGCTAGGGAATTTCCTTAGCATTAATCTGGGCCCTAGGAGAGTCTGACCAGCATATTGGACCTTCTGTTCCTCTTAGAAGGGTATCACCTCAACTACTAACTGCCTTTTGCTCTTCGTGGAGGTGGTTGCAATGGGGGCTATGCCTTTCTGACCCTGTCACCACCTCTGGTACAGACAGATCTTCATCCTCTTCATCCATCAACTGGCCTCCCACATCCAGAGACTCATGCTTGTTGTACCCACACTTGGGTGGGCGAGGTGTGAAAGGGGCATTTCGCCTGCCGTGATCATGGACTTGTATCCATTCAATACTTTCCCTTGAGCTACTGCCTTCAGTCTGGCAGTGGGAGGACCCAAAACACCCTGGATCTTGACTGTTTTCAGCTGGACATTGCTGTTTCTTAGGGTGGCCAGAGAAGTTTCCACAAGAATATCTCCTTATTGGACTCAATAACGCTTTCTAAATTTCCACTTCCTCCTTTAGCTCTGCCACCAGGCTGAGCAGATCTGAAGCCACATCTGAGACTGCTGCTATCCCTATTGCTATCCAGTACCAAAGACAGGCTCTGGTACTCTCTGAAGCCTCAGACGTGTGGCTGCATGGAGGCATAAAGGACCTGCATCAGCATTGTTACACCCTTCCTGCCGGCTGCAGAGGACATAACATTACACCAGGTGTATACCATATGCAAGCACCTTCTGGTAGGTTAATAAACACCAGTGGAAATAACCTCTTCAGCTGGCAAGCTGGCAATGCCACTTCCTCCACCAGAATGGAAGTCCCAGATGAGACGGGTGTTGAAGGAGAAATGTTGGTGCAGTGCAGTGATCCAATTAACATGACTTTGGCAGCACAAGTATCCCTGCATCTGTAGGCTTTCTGGCTCTCTGTACCCTAACTCTAACCCTAAATTGCATAGCTTCTTGGAGCTGAGGCTGACATCCTCCAGCCAAATGGGCATCCCAGATGAGAAAGGTGTTGTAGGTGCAGTAATGGTGCAGTGCCATGCTCCTCCTGCCATGCCTTTGGCAGCACCAGCATCCCTGGAGTTGTAGGCTTTCTGGCTCTTTGAAGCCTAACCCTAACCCTAACATTAATTTGCACTGCATCCTGGAGCTGAGGCTGATGTCCTCCAGCTGAATGGGTGTCCCAGAGGAGACAGGTCTTTAAGAAGTAATGTTGGTGTAGTGCTGTGCTTCTCTTGACTTGCCTCTGACAGCACTAATATTCCTGAAGCTGTAGGCTTTGTGGCTCTCTCTACTTTAAACCTAATCATAACCCTAATTGCATGTCATCTTGGAGGTGAGGCTGATGTCCTCCAGCTAAATGGGTGTCCCAGAGGAGAAAGGTGTTGAAAGAGCAGTTGGTGCAGTGCCATGCTCCCTTTGGCATGTATTTGACAGCAGCAGTATCCTGCAGCTGTAGGCTTTGTAGCTCTCTGAACACTAACCCTAACCCTAATTTGCATGGCATCTTGGATCTGAGGCTGACGTTCTCCAGTCAAATGGGTGTCCCACAGGAGAAAGGTGTTGAAGGAGCCATGTTGGTGAAGTGCCTTGCTCCCCTTGGCATGTCTTTTGCAGCACCAGTATCCCTGGATCTGTAGGATTTTTGGCTCTCCGAACTCTAACCCTAACCCTAATTTGCATGAATTCTTGGTGCTGAGGCAGATGTCCTCTGGGAGAATGGCTGTCCCAGAGGAGAAAGGTGTTGAAGGAGTAATGATGTTGCAGTTTTGTGTTCCTTTGGCATGCCTTTTTCAGCCCATTTCCCTATTAGAAAAAAACAGATGGACCCAGTCCATTAATACATGGCTTTGTAGGTTTTTTGATAATGGGATGGCTGACAGTTCACCAGGTTTGCTGCTGTTGGGTGGTACACATTTTTCAAAGTTGGAAGAGGGTCTAGCTTGTGAGCTAGTGAGGCTCTTTGACAGAGCTTCAAACTAGACATGAAGGGGTAAGGGGATGATCAAGCTCACCTGTGAGAAGCTGCGGGATAAGATAAGGTTAGAGAGGCAGGGTGCTGGGGAGCCCTCCTCAGCTGGAGGCTCCGAGATATTTTCATAGAATCATAGAATCATACAATAGTTAGGGTTGGGAAGGACCTTAAGATCACCAAGTTCCACCCCCCCCCGCCATAGTCAGGGACACCTCACACTTAACCATGTCACCCAAGACATCGTCAAACCTGGTCTTGAACACAGCCAGGGATGGAGCATTCACAACTTCCTTGGGCAACCCATGGATATGGATACAAGGAAACTAGGGCTAAAAAAGGCATGCCAAATGGAGCACAGCACTGTGCCAATGTTGCTCCTTCCACACCTTTCTCCTCTAGGACACCAATCTGGCTGGAAGATGTTAGCCTTAGCTGCAGAACGCAATGCAAATTAGCGTTAGGGTTAGGGTTAGAATTCAGAGCGCCAGAAATCATAGAATCAGAGAACAGTTAGGGTTGGAAAGGACCTTAAGATCATCCAATCTAAACTTCCCCTGTTTAAGTTTTAACCCGTTACCCCTTGTCCTATCACTACAGTCCCTAATGAAGAGTCCATCCCCAGCATCCTTAGAGGCCCCTTTCAGATACTGGAAGGCTGCTATGAGGTCTCCATGCAGCCTTCTCTTCTCCAGGTTGAACAGCCCCAGCTTCCTCAGCCTGTCTTCATACGGGAGGTGCTCCAGTCCCCTCATCATCCTCGTGGCCCTCCTCTGGACTTGTTCCGACAGTTCCATGTCCTTTTGATGTTGAGGACACCAGAACTGCACACAACACTCCAAGTGAGGTCTCATGAGAGCAGAGTAGAGGGGCAGGATGATCACCTCCTTTGACCTGCTGGTCACGCTCCTTTTGATGCAGCCCAGGATACGGTTGCCTTTCTGGGCTGCAAGCGCACACTGAAGCTGGCTTATGTTCATTTTCTCATCGACCAACACCCCCAAGTCCTTCTCCACAGGGCTGCTATGAATCTCTTCTCTGCCCAACCTGTAGCTGTGCCTGGGATTGCTCCGACTCAGGTGTAGGACCTTGCACTTGGCATGGTTAAACTTCATGAGGTTGGCATCAGCCCACCTCACAAGCATGTCAAGGTCCCTCTGGATGGCATTCCTTCCCTCCAGCATATCAACTGAACCACACAGCTTGGTGTCACCTGCAAACTTGCTGAGGGCGCACTCAATCCCACTGTCCATGGCACCAACAAAGATGTTGAACCAGACCGGTCCCAACACCGATCCCTGAGGCATGCCACTCGTTACTGGTCTCCAGCTGGACATTGAGCCATTGACCACAACTCTTTGCGTGCGACCATCCAGCCAGTTCTTTATCCACTGAGTGGTCCATCCATCAAACTGATGTCTCTCCAATTTAGAGACAAGGATGTCATGTGGGACAGTGTCGAATGCTTTGCACAAGTCCAGGTAGATGACATCAACTGCTCTATCCCTGCCCATCAGTTCCCTAGCCTCATCTTAGAAGGCCACCAAATTGGTCAGGCAGGATTTACCCTTAGTGAAGCCATGTTTTGGCTGTCACCAAGAATCTTGTTGTTCTTCATGTGCCTTAGCATGCCTTCCAGGAGAATCTGCTCCAAGATATTGCCAGGCACAGAGGTGAGACTGACTGCTCTGTAGTTCCCTGGGTCATCCATTTTCTCCTTCTTGAAAATGGGGGTTATATTTTCCCTTTTTCTAGTCATCAGGAACTTCACCTGACTGCTATCCTACAGAACTGAGTCACTTACTTGTGTTTCATGAGTGTTGCAGGGAAAACCTGCTCGGCCCAGACGGTTTAAACCGAACTGGGATCAAAACACTTTGTTGAGCTTTCGAGAACGTGGAATTAGGCAGCAGTCATAAGGTGTTGCGTTCAAGTAGTAGTACAAGAGGTAAACCGCCAGACGAGACACATGAATGTTAACAAACACGAGCAAATATCTAAACACCCTCTGCTACAAACGTTACCCTGCGTAACAAACGCAGAAGAGATTTCTTGAATTCTCCTTTCCAAGAAGATCTCACCATAGACAGTGTAGTAGCAAATGCCAATCGGTGTATTGATAAGGAATGGTGAGGAAATGCTGCATGCTCTCTACGTTTCTGCCAAGTTCATGCAGATGGAACCCAAACCCCTTTCCTTTCTCCTTTGGGATCGCCACTCTCCAATGACTGTACGTGGTATAAAAGTCTTTACGGATACAGTGTGAACATACAGATTTATTTAGAGGGACACCCCGTGGCGATGCCCAGTGTGTGGCCACCATGGGCAGGGACATCCCCTGGGCCTCCTGGGCACAGGCGCTGCCTCAGGGCCAGCAGCCCAAAGGCCTTTCTCCAAGGGATGCTGGGTGAAGGGGCAGCGGCAGCAGCAGGGCTGCGGTGGGCAGGGCTGCAGGGGCCCCGTCACCCCCGTGTCATAGTGCCGGCACCCGGCCACGCAGCATCACAATGCTCCGGGGCAGTATGAGTCCAGCGCCCTCCCCTGCCCCACTGCCAGAGTGCCCGGCGCTGCCACCAGGACAGAGCTGGCAGGCGGAGGGCATCCGAGAGGCAGTCCTTGGGGCACCGGGGGAATTCCTGGCAGGGGGAAGGGGGTTGATGGGGGCAACCCTTGAAGCTGCACGAAGCTGCAGGAGGTTCTGTGCTGCGGTTCCAGCTCCTGGAGGGGCCACGCTCAAAGCTCATCGGATCTATGGATGGATGCATGGATGGAAATCCTGCTTCAGTCACTGGGGAGCTCGCCGTCCTCATCTGCTGGGTACCAGGGTATTAGGTGAGGGGGGGACTAAGGGAGGGAACCCTTGAAGCTGCACAAAGCTGCAGGAGGTTCTGTGCTGCGGTTCCAGCTCCTGGAGGGGCCACGCTCAAAGCTCATCGGATGGTTGGATGGATGGATGAATGGATGGAAATCCTGCCTCAGTCACTGGGGAGCTTGCCATCCTCATCTGCTGGGTACCAGGGAATTAGGTGAGGGGGGGACTAAGGGAGGGAACCCTTGAAGCTGCACGAAGCTGCAGGAGGTTCTGTGCTGCAGTTCCAGCTCCTGGAGGGGCCACGCTCAAAGCTCATTGGATCTATGGATGGATGCATGTATGGAAATCCTGCCTCAGTCACTGGGGAGCTCACTGTCCTATTCTGCTGGGCACCAGGGAATTAGGTGAGGGGGGGACTGAGGGAGGGAACACTTGAAGCAGCGAAGATGCAGGAGGTTCTGTGCTGCGGTTCCCGCTCCTGGAGGGGCCACGCTCAAAGCTCATCGCATGGATGGATGGATGGATGGATGGAAATCCTGCTTCAGTCATTGGGGAGCTTGTCGTCCTCATCTGCTGAGCACCAGGGAATTAGGGGGGGGGGACTGAAGGAGGGAACACTTGAAGCAGCGAAGATGCAGGAGGTTCTGTGCTGCGGTTCCCGCTCCTGGAGGGGCCACGCTCAAAGCTCATCGCATGGATGGATGGATGGATGGATGGATGGAAATCCTGCTTCAGTCATTGGGGAGCTTGTCGTCCTCATCTGCTGAGCACCAGGGAATTAGGGGGGGGGGACTGAAGGAGGGAACACTTGAAGCTGCGAAGCTGCAGGAGGCTCTGTGCTGCGGTTCCAGCTTCTTGAGGGGCCACTCTCAAAGCATCATCGAGGGATCCTGCTTTGGTTGTCAGGAGAGAGTGGCAGTAGCCAGAAGAAAAAGGATGCACAGGAGGCTCAGTGCCCTCCCCCAGTGCTCTGGAGCTCCCACTGCCAAGCACAGGAAGGATTCGTGCTCCGAGGATTCATCAGGCCAATGGCATTTTGCTGCTGTTGGAAGCCCCTGAGATGACTTCACGTGGAAGCAGAAAAAGCAGTGCCAGTGTCCCCTTGTCCCCTTAGAGGCGTAACCAGCGTGTGGAGCGGGAGCAGGTCTTGCTCACGTGCTCAGGGAGTAGCCGACCGCCAGCACTGGGGTCAGGAAGGAATTTTCCCCCGGGGCAGATTGGCACCGGTCCCCGGGGGTTTTTTGCCTTCCTCTGAGCACTGAGCATGACCCCTTGTCAGGGCTCCTCGGTCCATTCTGGCTGCGTTATCGCCCGGTGCTCATGCTCCGCGAAGGCGGCCCCTCGTGTCCTGCAGCTGGGGGAGGGAAGTGCTTTTTTCCCCCCAGGCTGGACTAGCAAGCGTCCCTGGGGTTTTTTGCCTTCCTCTGCAGCCGAGCACAGCCCCTTCACGGGGCTCCTTTGGGTCATGGGGTCCCAAAGGCAGCTGCTCGTGCTCCACGCAGGTGGCCCTCGTGCCCCGCATCCGGGGGGAGGCAGCCTTCTGCACTCCCAGGGTGGCCCCAGCGTGGCCCCGGGACTCGCTGCTGTCCTCTGGAGTACTGAGCACCAGCCCTCGTCAGCTCTTCCCTGGCCCTTTCTGGCTGGGTTCTTTCTTGCACTGCTCTCGCAACACCACGGCACCGCTCCTGCCCTGGCTTTCCTTTCTCAGGCTGCAAGGGAGGGTTTTTCCAGCTAAACTGAAGGGTCTAAGCTAAACCAGACTAAAATTAACTAAGCTAAACTAAATCAAATTGCTTTATTTAGAAATAAATCAAATACTCTTTCTACCCGTGACTGTTCTGAGTTGTGTCTTTGAAAGTGGTTTTGGTGCCGAAATTCCCTTGGCATTTCAGGTAAATAAGGATCTCCCCATTGTACAACTTGTGAGGGCAGGGAAGGGGAGGCAATAAAATGGAATGGAATAGAACAGAAGAGAGTGGAATGGAACTGAACAGAATGCAACAGAAAGCTCTGCTATGTTATGCATATAGAATCTTAGAATAGTTAGGGTTGGAAAGGACCTTAAGATCATCTAGTTCCAACCCCCCTGCCGTGGGCAGGGACACCTCACACTTAACCATGTCACCCAAGGCTCCTTCCAACCTGCCCATGAACACTGCCAGGGATGGAGCATTCACAACTTCCTTGGGCAACCCATTCCAGTGCCTCACCACCCTTACAGTAAAGAACTTCCTCCTTACATCCAATCTAAACTTCCCCTGTTTAAGTTTTAACCCGTTACCCCTTGTCCTATCACTACAGTCCCTAATGAAGAGTCCATCCCCAGCATCCTTAGAGGCCCCTTTCAGATACTGGAAGGCTGCTATGAGGTCTCCACACAGCCTTCTCTTCTCCAGGCTGAACAGCCCCAGCTTTCTCAGCCTGTCTTCATACAGGAGGTGCTCCAGTCCCCTGATCATCCTCGTGGCCCTTCTCTGGACTTGTTCCAACAGTTCCATGTCCACCTGACTGCCATGATTTCTCAAATATGACGGATGGTGGCTTAGCAATTTCATTTGCCAGCTCCTTCAGGACCCGTGGATGGATTTCATCAGGACCCACGGACTTGTGCACGTTCAGGTTCTTAAGATGGTCTCGAACCAGATCCTCTCCTACAGTGGGCCTGAGGTCTTCATTCTCACAGTCCCTGCATCTGCCTTCCAAGACTTGGGTGGTTTGGTCAGAGCCTTTGTCAGTGAAGACCGAGGCAAAGAAGTCATTCAGAACCTCAGCCTTCTCCAAATCCAGGGTAGCCAGTTCTCCCAAGAGCTTCCTGAGGGGGCCTACATTCTCCCTAGTCTGTTTTTTATTTGCTATGTACCTGTAGAATCCCTTCCTGTTATCGTTAATATCCCTAGCCAAGTTTAATTGGGCCTTTCTAACCTGGTCCCTAGCTTCCCAGACAACATCCCTGTATTCTTCCCAGCCTGCCTGTCCTTGTTTCCACCTTTTACAAGCCTCTTTTTTTCATTAGAATTTTCCTCAGCAGCAACTAATCCATCCAAGCAGGTCTCCTGGCCCTCCTGCTGCACTTCCTTCTAGTTGGGATGCAACACTCCTGAGCTTGTAGCAGGTGATCCTTGAATATCAACCAACAGTCTTGGGCCCCCCTGCCCTCTAGGGCTGTATGCCATGGAACCTTACTAAGCAGGTTCCTGAAGAGGCCAAAGTCTGCTCTTTTGAAGTCCAGGGCAGTGAGCTTGCTGCACGTTCTTCTCACTCTCCTGAGGATCTCAAATTCGACCATCTTGTGATCACTGCATCCAAGGCTGCCCTGGAGCATCACATTTCCAACTAGCCTTTCCCTGTTGGTGAGCACGAGGTCAAGCATGGCACGTCATGGCACCTCATCACGCTGGAGTATACTTGAAACCTTAAGAAAATGAGAAGGGGCACATGGGGTAATAGAAGCCAGCAAGGAAACACCAGTGAAACACTTTAAAAGAGTTAAGAGTTGTTCCTCTAAGAAGGTGTTGAGACCGACATCCCAGCTGAAGTGCCTCTACATCAGCGCATGCAGCATGGGCCACAAACAGGAGGAGTTAGAAGCCAAGGTGAAGCTAGAAAGCTATGACCTATTGGCTATTACTGAAACTTAATGGGATAGATCCCATCACTAGAGTCTGGCTATTGACAGCTACAGACTGCTAAGAAGGGATAGACAAGGAAGGAAGGGTGAAGGGTTTTCCCTCTACATCAAGAGAGGTACAGAATGCAAAGAGTTGTCTCTGAAGAATAGCCACAAGCAAGTTGAAAGCTTACAGGTAAGAATCAGAGACCAAGGCAGCAACGGAAATGTTGTGGTTGGTGTCCACTGCACCCAACCCAAGCAGGGGGAGACTACTGATGAAGCCTTCTTACTCCAGCTACAGGAGGCATTATGTTCACAGGCTCTTATCCTGCAAGGGACTTCAACCACCCTGACATCTGCTGGGAAAGTAGCACAGCCAGCTGCAGGCAATCCAAGAGATTCCTGGAATGCGTTGAGGATAATTTCTTAAGCCAGGTAAAAGACAACCCTAGCAGGGGGGATGCGATACTGGACCTGATGGTCACCAATGCAAGTGAGCTAATTGGTGACATCAAGATTGGAGGCAGCCTGAGCTCCAGCGATCATGCACTCATGGAGTTTGCAGTCCTGAGGGAGGTGGGACAAGCAAAGAGTACAGTCAGGACCCCGAATTTTAGGAAAGCCAACTTCCAGCTCTTCAAGGAGTTAGCCCATAGGACCCCCTGGGAAACTGCCCTCAGGGACAAGGGAGTAGAATAGAACTGGCAGATCTTTAAGGATGTTTTCTGTAGAGCACAAGAGCTCTCAGCCACCAGGTGTAAGAAATCAGGAAAGGAAAGCAGGAGACCAGTATGGATGAGATGAGTCAAACTAAAGGGCAAGAAGGAAATGTACTGGCAGTGGAAGCAGGGACAGGTATCCTGGGAAGAGCACAGGGGCACTTCCCAGTTGTGCAGAGGTGGGGTCAGGAAGGCCAAGGTGCATCTGGAGCTGAACTTGGCAATGGACAAAAAGAATGACAAGAAGGGCTTCTACAGGTATGTCAACCAAAAGAGGAAGGTCAAAGAAAGTGTGCCCCCCATGATGAGTAAGACAGATAAACTGGTAATAACAGGCAAGGAGAAAGCTGAGGTACACAACAACTTTTTTTCCTCACTGTCTTTTTGTCTTCACTGGCAATCTCTCTTCCTACACCTCTTGAGTAGGTGAATTACAAGGTGAAAACTAGGGGAGCGAAGTCCCTCCCACTGCAAGTGAAGATCAGGTCTGTCACCATTTGGGGAACCTGAACATACACAAATCTATGGGACCTGATGAGATGCATCCCGGAGTCCTGAGGGAATTGGCTGATGTAGTTGCCAAGCCACTCTCTATAATATTTGAGAAGTCATGGCGTTCCTAGTGACTGGAAAAAGGGCAAGCCATTCACTGCAGTCAGCTGATAGCTGAAATTCAAGACTGGTCAGTCCCTTTTGCCTCTTCATATAGGTCACTTGTTCTGCTGCAGAGAAGAAATTGCTTTCCGGTGGGTCATGTGCCAGGGCTGTCAGCAGCCACATCTCCTTATTCACCAGGGATCAGTGCTTGCAAGCTGGGACACTGGGACAAGCCTGTTGCTGTTCCCTGGCTGGCCAAGTGCCAGCACAGAATTTGCAAATGTGGGATGGGTTTTCTTACGTGTTTTTAGTAGCTGCTCCAAGCTCCCTCTTCAGATGAGTTGCCAGTCAGCGTGCTTCAGACACTAAGGAGAAAGACAAGCAGCAGGGCCACCTCTCTGCGGGAAAGATGAGGGCACAGGATGCCAGCAGGACTCCAAGTCATGGCAGAGCCCAGCATCCCTGAGCAGACTTAGGCAGCACAGGGCAGGCTTAGATAAGGATCCAAACTGAAGTGAAAAGTTCACCATGCTGTTGAAGCGAAGCTGTGCCTGCTGCCTGTGCTTGGCAGAGTGAACAGACAAGCACATAATAACTGCATTAATCAAAGATAACAGAGGGGAAAACAGTGGGACAAAGTAAGATAAGTTCAATATACCCAGCCAGCAGATACTGCTTTCAGGCTCCTGTCACAAAAAGCTGTTCTATTTTAATTAATGTTTCAAACATACCTAAGTTGTTAATTACAACCTGCATCTGTACGAGGAGACAAATGTAAGACCTGTGAGTTTAAAGCAAGCACATCAGGAGGAAGAATAAATTGACCTAGTGTGGAGAAGTGTCACTATTAGATGATATGAATAGTGTGTCTGTTTCCCCAGCAGCTTTTCCAGCTTCTGCACTTTGTAGAGTCTCATTTTGGGGTCTAAATTGTACACTGAAACTCTGAAATGAACACAAAAGCTCTTCCTATGAAGTATAAACTACAAGACTTAAAATTGTAACTTTATTGCATTTCCTACCCTGATGGGGTTAACTAGAGCCTGGAAATTGCATGCTGCCCACTAGGGATCATTAGGAATGCATTTGAAAGTGCACAGCCTCCTCGGACTTTTATCATCAATAGTTCCTTTTGTGGTCATTCAGAGGAAAACCAGGTATTCTTAAGCAAATATAAAACTATTTGACTAAATATACCATCCATGACAGCTCCACTAGTCCTCTAAGGATTTCTAAAGCCTTCCTTCCCCCCTGGCTTCCTGTGAGTCCTTAAAAATTTTGTATACAGTATTATACACATAATATACACAATATTATAAGCTGGTGGCTTCCTGAAGAGAGACCCAGATGAGTTGCATAAAAATGTGATAGCAGCCACCTGGAAATTCAGTTGACTTGTCCTGTTAATTGTGTCCCACATGCCTTTTCTTGCACTGCCTCTACAGCCCATTCCTCTCTCTGCAGCTGGTGTCGGTCTCCACATACCACACTTGCACTCTGCTCCAAGGGTGCCAAGTGACCCACTGTCACTGCCTGGCAGCCTCTGCCTGTTGAATTCAGCTCCTGTTGAGAGCTGTCTTGCCAAAACCTTTTCCACGCTATGATGAAAACCAAGTAAGAAATAACTCAGAAGTTGGCAAAATTTCTCAGAGCTTTCATTTTGTGACGTGCTTTGCTGCCAAGCTATGTTATTCACATTATCTTGGGGATCTGCAGGATGGGGTCTTTCTTAATGCATATCACTTTGAGGTTGGGGTAGGAGATATAAAGTCTGACAGTTGTAGAAACTCTGTATTCCAACATGAGAGTAAGCAAGCTAAGAAGTATGGTGTTTAGGTGGAGCTGCTGTCCATCATGTCATGTTCATGCACATGGGGTGAGCCTAACAGCCTAAAATTTCTGGCAAGGTCATGTTCGGTGCCTCACTTCTCCATGGCTACTATGTCTGGCACTTTGGAACATAAGACAGGAACAAAGGTGCACTCTGCATGTTTTTCACACAAGGTGTAGCTTTTCTGTTGGTAAACAGGAGGCATGGTCTCCAGGCCTCCAGCCTAGTGTCCACACTGGTCAGGGAGGCTTTACAGCAGTGACATCTCTTTCACTCTCTGCATAGATGTCCTAGAAAGCAAATTCTGTAAGCACAGGGGTTATGAAAGTTCACCATCAGTGACAGGGAGATCTAACACCCATTGTGGGCCTTGTGCAGCAAAAGGAAGCACATCTTAATTAGCTTCTACAAAGTGTTTAATAGCAAAGAATCAACACATGAGAAGAGAGCCTGTTTCACCCAAAATGAAGATCAGAAGTAGATCCATGATTATGTGGCCAAAGCCAACACTTTTTAAAAGACACAAAGGGATCCTTTTCCTTGAGGTCAGGGAGTGCTGGAGCAGAACCAGAGGAAAGCCTCCAAAAATGCTTTTGTATCTGGGGGAGGCACTACCACAGGCAGGAATCAGGCTGCCACTGATCCTATTATTGGGTCAGTGCTGGCTTGAGACGATAGAGATGGACTGCTACAGATAAGAAAACAAAGCATACAGTTGGAAAGCTATGTTAAAAATGTGTATATAAAAATCTCTGCCACTGATTGTTTATCCATTAATCCCTAGCCAAAAACATTTTCAGCCAGAAGCTGTCAGATGTGGTGCTTAGGGACATGGTTTAGTGGTGGATTTGCCAGTGTTGGGTTAACAACTGGACTTGATGATCTTAAAGATCTTTTCCAACCTAGTTGGTTCTATGATTCTATGATTCTATTCCATGAAAAAAGTCATATGAAACATGTTCTCATAACAAGCTGAAAAAGAAGTGTGTATATGTACAGGGAAAAAAACCAAAACAAACCAGACCAAAACAAACAAACAAAAAAACAAACCTGAAAGGACAATCTTCTATGACAATGTTGTAATGTACAAGAAAAAAAAAAAAAACAAACAAAAAACCTACAGCAGTTCAACATCCAACACGTCTCCTTCAAGTAGTTTTTAGCACAAGCAACAAAACAATATCTGGAAGAGAATCCGAGCACTGAGACCTGAATTATGACCAGTGCTCAAATCTGCCCTTCTGGGTGTGGGGTTTGGATATCTAGTCTTCAAACCTATAGTTACCTGTGGGCAGTGGAAAAATACTACTGAACAACTAATTGCCAAAAGCATTGGGTAACAAAATCCTAATTTAAATATTTGTAGGAGGTAGACAGAAAGGTGCCAGCCTGGAGTTTGTAATTACTTTTATTTTTGGCAAGAATCAGATACACTTCTAATAATAACTATGGGCACAAACTATTAGTTAGAAAAGCAGGAGATACTTATTCCCAGCTGCAGGGGAGACCAAAGCAGGCAGGAAATGTCCTGATGCGGGTGCACCAAGGTGGAGGCTGATGACTGCAGGGATGGGACTTGTGCAATGAGGTGGCAATGGCAAGGCAGCCCTACCCAAAATCCTAGGGCAGGGAATGCTCCAGGGCACCTGTGTGCTCCTGGGTGCAGCAAGGATGGCTGTAAACATTCCATAAGCATGTTGACTATCTTCTTTCCCCTGACCTGAGCCTGCTAAACTTGTGATGCTGATGAAGAGAGAGGTGCTATTGACTCTAAGATTTAGTTGAAGATGTCCCTGCTCATTACAGCAGGGTTGGACTAGATAACCTTTGAAGGTCCCTTCCAGTACAAACTATTCTATGATTCTATTCCATAATTCTATGATCCCTGCGGGACCATGGGGCCAGTCTGCAGCTCCAACAGTGCCTCTTTCCTGGCAGGCGTTTTTCCTTTCCCTAGGGAGCTCTGATCTGGGCAACATGCTTTGCTGCTATGGTTCTTCCTACCCCACCCCTCAGGCAGCCCTGACTCCTGGATGGAGAATTTTCAAAGCATGCTCATGAAGAAACTGGGCAGGCTCTGGTTTGTGGCTGACACTCACACCCCAGCCTGGCCATCTCTGAGCAGGTAAAAGGCTGCATCACCACTGCCAGCACCTCTGCTCAGAGACAACCCCATGTTGCTGGGCTGTCCCTGCTGGATATGGTCTTTTCCAGATGCTCTGCTGAGTGGCTGCTGGAGCCACGTTCAGCTTCTCCAGCCTCCTTTGTCCCTCCCCACCCCCATTGTTTGGTTGCTCTCCCAGTGATACCAGTGACATTTTCTGAGTCATTCCTTTTCTCCACCACAACATTCTCCTGTCAGCTAGTTAACATGGTAATTAGACAAGAAGCACACATCAAAGCAAAGCTGTCTTGGTACAGCAGTTTCCATATGCTGCTTAGCCTGCATGTCCCACAGTCCTCTGATTTCCCCTCACCCACCCTCCAGTCCCTTTTATTTCTGGAGCATCTGACACAGCCACTTTGTTTGTGCTCAGAACGCTAGCACACACCATTGGTGACACAGCTTACTGTTGTACTCACAGCCTGCAGATCCCTGTTTGATTGCTGAGGCATTAAATATGTACACTTACGGTGCTGTATAAAATCTGTGGCCACAGTAGCCACACTATTACGTTTAGGAAAATCCAAACTGAGTTATGGTGGGGAAACAACTTCCCACATCAATTGAAGAAAGAGTCTGAATTAACTGGAAACCTCACAGGCTTAGATTTGATTTTCAAGGTCTTCCCAGCCCACCTCCCTACCTTTTCAGTCTATTTTTTCATCTGGGTTGCCTATCCCTGCTCCTACCTGCATGATGTCCCTGCAAGACAGTGGGTTGCCAGCACGTTTCAGGAGTTTGACCACAGTTTTGCTTTCCCCAAGCCAGGTCTGGAGTGCAGATTCAACTCAACCAGACTGATACTTCTTTGACTTAATTGGGACAAAGTAATTACTCAATAATTGTCATCAGACCCTTCTACAGAGGCAGCCAAACCAAGGCATTTCACTGTCCTCCCATATTCCTTAGACCAAGACTAGACTTTTTCATTCTTTGTTAGTTGGATGCATTTTGTGTCTATCGAAGACCCCCCCTTTACAACTCCAACTTACACACATGTTACAAGAGGGTGAGATAATGCGCTGCTGTTTGTCCATATCCAGCTGCTTGGACAGAGATAGACTTACACCACACTGCTGCTGCCAAAAGAGTTCATATACCACAGAAAGGAGGAAAGGAGGGAGCTGCTCTGAGCCCTCAACAGCTCCTCACCCCACACCTGAGGAAGAACATTTCAGCTCTCTAGATCTCTCTGCAATTGCCTCTCCTCCCTACCAAGTCATGCTGTCCTGAGCTTCCCTTGGAAGTGACTGCATTGAATTTTGAAATTTTTCACAAAGCCTAAGAAACATAAAGCCTAAGAATCTCCTATTTTTGCCAGAGGTGGAGATTGTCCCTTTGTGAATGCATGTTCCATCTGAAGAATAGCTGTTGGCCACTCTGCCACTGTCCAGTCTCAAGCAGGTGATGAAGGAAGGCAGACACACAGAGTTGCCTACAAACATAGTGAGCTTTTGAGCCCTGATTAGGTTCAATATCTTTAAATGAGTCTTTTGTTAAGTCTCATCTGCACTTATGTCACATAAAGGCAGCTGGAGCTCAAGCTCAAGCACCCACAACTGCAGAAGTTTCTGGTCTCCACACATTCTGCAGGAGAAGGTGCTCTCACGGTTGCTGCAATTATCTCCATATTTGCCTTCCAGGCCTAAAAATCACATAGATATTTAATAAAAGATTAATTTTAAAAGTCTAGAAACTTGGTAGACACATACATCATTTCAAACTAGTTTTGTACCATTGCTGGTCACAAAAGAGTAAAATCTGAACCAGAATAGTAACCTGGGGAAGAGCTAAGAGGTACAGTTCTTAGGCATTGCTGATATAGGGAACTGATTTAAGTCATGTCCAGCATACAGGTGGTCTGTTCAGGTGTGTATATATTTGAAGTCCCTCCTTTTTACCACTCTGCAGCTATTAGTCCTAATCAGTTTTAAAGACATTCCTGCAGAGCCTGGAATTGCAGCTTTTCTTTGATGGATAGGAGCTTAGATGTGGTCAAAGGAAGTCCATGCATCATTCCTTGTAAGCATTACTTTTTACAACCATTTCAAACCTGTGTTTCAGATCAGCTCTGGGAAATAGAAGTAGAGCAGGTAAAGCTCTCAAAAGGCAGTGAGCTCAGGTTCCCCTTCCCAAGGTGCTGTGGACACACTTGAAAGCCTGCATAGCTTGAACATAGTCCCACACATCACTGTGGAAGACACAAGAAGTGTCTTAGTTCCTCCTCAGACTTAGATATAGCCCCATTCAATAGAATCCAGCACACCTGAATTTCATCCTTACCCCTCTTACTGTTCTTTAAACACAAAGCATCTTTTACCATGGTGCATGATTCCACAGTTTACAACCATCTTTGGTATTTGTCTTGGCCTGCATCTACTGTTAGAGGAAATGAGCAGCAAAGTCTCCACTCTAGTTCTTAGTGAGCTTGTATGCATGAGAGGCGTAGTATGAATGAAAAGAAGCCACTGTTCGAGCTTTATGGTCCTTAAAATCAATAGCTTAACTTTAAAGTTACTCATTTACATGACTGCTGGCAAAAGTCTCACCAGCTCTCCAAAACCAGCCACAAATTAGATCCAGTCCTACACACAGAGAGTACAAAAGACAGAGGAAGCATAATTAAGAAAAGCACAAAATTTACAGTGCAATTAAAGGGTATAGTACAAAAGCCCTCTGCTTCCAAAGTTCAGCTAAGCAGCGTATGGACACCGCTGTCTCCTGTATTTCAGCAGTCCTGAGATGGACTTTGCAAACCTTTGGACAGTGACTAGATTAGCACTGACTTGTTTAATGTAGCACCCTTTAAGGGCAAGGTTGCCAGTGGGATGTAAGTAGTTCAATACACGTAAGTGTGCTTGGGGAATATCTCGTTTCTTCAGGTTACCTTGAAAAGGCCTCATTTAAAAACAACTAACCTTTTCTAAAGGTAACTTTCAGTATTTTTCCCCTTATATCTTAGCATCTGACGTGTATGTTGTTCAACGCCAGTTCATGTCCACTCTGAATTTCTTAAAAATCTTTGAACATATCTGCATTCACTTCATTTATTCCTTTAAAAGACTATACTGCCTATCAAAAGACTAAAACTAGCTGGCACAGCACAGAGAGAAGCTCTGCACAAGTACAATAGCAGATATTATTTAGGGCTGCTTTCTGAGCTATTTTTCTGCAATTCTGCAATGTCTAATGAGCTTATTTGATTGTATCCATGCCAACAAAGAGATATAAACAGCTTTAATCACTGTTTCGCGTTCCTCTTGACCCCCTGCTTGGCTTCATTATTTTCCTTTTAGCCACATCAAGGCACAACACTCCAACTAAATCACTCAATCACTTGCTGAAGAACTGTCCACATAATAAGATTTCTTTTTTATCATCTCAGGGTTTTTTTGCACTGCTGTTTAACCAGCAGCAGCCAAGCCGGGTGTTAGCTCAAAACCAGCAGCTAGGTAAGGAATTAATGTCAATAGCTCTTGTTGGTTAATTTTATTTTTTCGGATAAATTTCTAAATTTAGTATCATGAACTGGTTAATACCCACAGACAGGGAGCAGGTTACGGCTTCTGGTTTCCTGTTTTGTCACTAACAATGCTGAAGGGAGAACAGGACAGGGAAACAAAGGGAAAAGGAAGCGTTAACAGTTCAAGTCACTGTAAGTGTTGGCCTGCTTAAACTAATAATATCAGACAATTCTCTATAGTCTAAAACACCCACAGTCCTCCTACAGAGCTCCAAGAGCTCCATGATCAGCGAACCATGTTTTAATGATACATTCTCTTGTAGAGTTTAAAGGTCTGAAATATTAAATCTTTTCTCTCATGCATGCTGACAGCAAATGACTCTGAAGCTCATCCATTAATGAAGTTTGTCTGTCTCTTGCTCATTATAATGAGGGCATTAGCTAACATTACTTCCACACACACTTTTTTAAATACAGAAAAAAAAAAGAATGTAAAGGAGTACACCAAATGTGACAGATAACTACCAGTTCAAAAGGTCATTGGGGATTGAGGTCAGGTAGCATGGAGAAAATCTTGTGCCCCCTTAAAAATTGGGTAGTTTCTTTCAGCCCCACATGGATCTAGGAAAAATTCTGAGGCACATGGGCAACCGCTGTTCTGTAAAAGAAATAGCTTGTTTCTTTTTTAAAAATACCTCTTTCTTCTTTCATTTTTCTGAAGTGGTTCTTAGCGGGATATTGACACATTCTGGGAAAAAGATCACAGAATCATAGTGTATCTAAGATCTTTGACATCTAGGTCTGTTGCCTGTTAAATACTCTAAGAAGTGTCAGTGTCTTCTAGAATTTTCTAAGGTGTCCATTTTAGTTTCTACTTTTTCTGCTTGATTTCACTGGTGTGGTCTGGGAGTCTGCACTGGATTTTAAAACTACAGGGTGAGAGCGGCACGGGGATGAAGGCAGCAGCCTGACTGGGCACCTGCTCAGTGCTGCTGCTCATGAGCACTCACCGAGTACACCTCTGCTCCAAGGCAAGAACAACCCACAGCTGAGAGCCAGATAACTTTATCATAGAGATGGTTACCATGGCTTTGAAGTTGTTCTCCACCATCTAAGCTATCCCTTCCCTGCTGTAATTCAGGTCTACTCTGTCTTATCAAACAGATTATTTCTTCTACCTATTCCCCAGTTCTTCTCTTCCTTAGGCTGAACAACACTAATTGGTTTAATCCTTTGCCTAACTCATTATTGTAGACTTAAGATCATTCTCCCTGCTCTTTTCCAGATGTCCCACATTGGCAAACTGCGCTGTCACTGAAGCTTTTCTTGTGCTGAGTGGAAGTCTGTCAATGTTTCAGGATATAAACATCAATACACATCCTATAGCAGCATTTTCTCCCCTGCACACAGCAGTACATCTCCAAACTGAGGACACACAGTGACAGTCGAGCCTTTGTGACTTACTCCCCTCTCTGAGTAGGAAAGCAGCTCTAATTGTTGCCTGACAAGTGAGACGTAGACTTTTTCACCTCTGCAGAACTGCAAGATGCTACATAAACTGATGATCTGAGGGCCCATGCTCTTCACTTTCTACTCTCTCAGACAAAAATCTGTCAATATATAAAAGGTATTGTGTTTAATGAATAAACATCGGACTCCAATTGCAGAGCAGGTTCCTCAGCCTTCTGGGCACTGCACATTTACAATACCATGGGCACTTCAGACAGTTTCAAAATAAAATACTTTGGAAGAGTGTGTTAATGGTATAGGAACACCTAAATAGTTTTGCTGCAGGGGTTAATAAGAAGTGTTTTTCCCCCAGTCACAAATCTTGCAGCTGTAGTTATGATAGGATTGTGGCTGCAAAAGCTCCATGGTTAAACCTAATCTGCTGCTAAAGTACTTAACCAAGAGATTATTAACATTTCTGATGAAATACTTAGCTAAAGTGCAAACTGTAATCTTGAGACTTTGCTCTCTGGGCTTCTAGTTAATATCATAAGCACAACAAGTACACTAAATACCTAAACAGTGTATGGGATTATTAGCCTAATCCAGTGTAAGAGCACATGCCCTCCCTCCCTCTGCTCCCTATGCATTTCATCTTAATGAAAACGTTGTAAGCATTTTGCAGGCTAGTAGCTAAGGACAGATGTGCCATCTCATGTGGCAGAATAAATGCCAAAGCTGTTCTGCTTCATGGTAGGGGCCTGATCCTGAGCAGGGCTGAGTGTCCATCCCTCTAGGTGCAACCAGTGGTGTTATGCACCTGCCACCATTGTGGGTCAGAACTGGTGGCCTCAGCTATGCTTCCAGAGGAGATCAGTGGGAAAGAAGGGAGCACGAGGTGATAACAGATGAATACCAAGGAGGAAAAGCAGACTGAGGAGCAGGCAAAATTTCTAAACATTTGCAGCCTTGAAGACCTAAAGAAGTTGATATATTCCTGCTGATTCTCATTTCCACAAAGAAAATGAACCCTTCCTTGTGCTAGGTTGGTGCCATTGGTCACCAAGACTGAGCTGGCTTTGGCATCAGGAAGAGCACAAATTATCCTCGGTTTAGCCATCACACCATGCCCACCCGGCATCAGTGGGGCTATTAACAGTTTTCTACCACAGGCACCTCATGGCAGAATTTTATCTTATGTCTAGTTTCTCAAAAAATCTTAGGCACTGACTTGCATATCCCCCTAAAAAAAAAAAAAAAAGAAAAGCGATTTATTCAGGTGCACATATGCAAGGCAGCTGCAGATTAAACAGATACATTTTGGTCCTTACCTAAGTAAGCCAGGCTTCATCTCCAGCCTTTCTAGAAAGTCTCTAGAAAGCAGTTCATCCCTTCCCTGCCCAGGTGGCTATTCCAGATGGGTGGGATTGCCTTTCAGAGGTGCTAGTCTCACTAACCTGAATACACAGGCAGCCTAGAAAGGTAGTCTGGACTGTGTTTTTAGGAGGCCAAAGTAAGTTCCAATGAATGCCACCTAAAGTCTTTTGAAAATCCTGCTGAGGCGAGGCACCAGCTATCTCACCCAAAATTACAGGATGCACAAGTGATGATCAGCATTGCATCCTGAACCACTCTTTCCTGGATTTCACAGGGGTCAGAGGTAGCCTTGGCTCCTGTCCCTCATAGCATTCAATTCAGAAAGCTTTCTGTTTCTTCAGTTCAGAACTTCATAACCACAAGAGATTTTCCTAGCCCGGAACAATCATAACCTCACCATTAGAAACAATGCAGCAGTGTTTCAAAATAAGCTACAGCATCCAAATTCAGACTAGAAGATACCTCCCAGAACAATGGCTGTGCTGAACCCTGCTTATGTTTTTTTGAAAGCAGAGCTGCTTTTGAAATAATATAAAACTCAAAGCTCTATAGCTAGCCTCCAGCTTACTCTTTCTTAGTTTCTTTCAAATTACAGTTTTATTTCTAATATGTCCAACTTAATAAAATTCTTTACCTCATCATGTTTTTGTGACACTTTCTTGTGATCCATCACAACCAATAAATATCTTTTCTTTCTATGATTACGGATTCATGGCAAAATCAGCCTACCCCAGGCAAAGCAAGTGGAGTAAATGGAGCCAAGTCAAACAGGAATACTATGAGAGTATTAGCTAGATTAAAAATTAACAATGACTTTTCTCTTTTTGATCACTGAAGTAGCAATGAAGCAGTAGAAGGAAAGCTTAAGATGTTGACATACGTTTCTATCATCTTTAGTCTTCTTTTTTGAAGTCTTGGGAACTGGCTCCACAAATACTTCCCAGGTCAAAGGCAAAGAATTATGTTATTTATTCCAGTAGTGAGAAGACAGGGCAATTTTATTAATAAAAATAACTTGATTTAGTCTTTCAAAAATGATCAGGAAAACAATAATATAAAATTTGCAAGGGAAAAAAACTATGAATAGATTTTACAAATTGCTAACTTAAGAGCTAGGGCAGATTAAAGAGACTCAAATGTAACTACCACAGCAATGGAAATCCAGTTAAGCTTTGTTTTCTTTTTCTTTTTTCTAATTTTCAGTCATTTCTGGCTATTTTGGTTCTGCCAGGGCTGGGAATATCTTCCATACAGCTCGTAGTCAGAAGTATTCATTCCTGTCACTTGCCTGATTAAGAAAATACCCAAGAAATCCCACAAGATACCCATGCCTTCATGAGATTTCCAGCTGCATTGCCCAGGCTTTAAAGGATGAAGTTTTCTAAAAAGTCCTGCACTTGTGAAATGGATGTGGAGCATATCTGAACCTTTTCAGTTTCGTCTGTCATTAAGGTGGTATGGAATGGAAAGACTTATATTTACAACAGTTAAAAGTGGTAAGTTTAAAAAAGAATTTATATTAAGAAAAAAAAAACAAAACCACCCAGGAATATATCATTCTCAGTTATTTTTCCCAACCTTTCCCCCCAGCTGGGATTTTTTTTACACTAATCACAAAAATACTTCGGAGTGGGGAATTCTCAACTTTTTTTACTTGAAAACAATTCTACTTTTAATTGACTTTCCTATCTTTTTCCCTTGAGGCTTTGTTTTGTTAAAACTGAAAGATTCTGTGATCACAGAAAAGTTAGCTTGAAAGTTTTCTTTCAATTAATATTCCTGGATCACTGAAATATACAGTTCTAATAGAAAAATTCATGTATGGGTCCTAAAAGAGCCTGCGGGCACGTGATCCTTTCTTGTTTTGTGTTGAAAGAAAGGAAACACTGAATTTGAAGCAATTTCTAGCCTGAAACAATTCACTGTTACTGAGTCCATAGGCTTCAGGAAAGACTGGACTTCACAGGTGATGCTAATTAAACTACTCCTGGCCCAATCTAGAGTGTTTCTATTACCCTTAAGTTTACTTTAAAAAGTCCAGTTAGCAGCAAGCTCTTATCAAGAAATAAACCAATTTCTGCTTTTTCTTCCCTCTCACATTCATGTCCAAATCTTACCACCTCCACATCTCTGTATGCCAATAAAAACTCTGGTGTAAATGTCAGGCACGTGAAGACCCAGATGTCCAAAGACACCAACTGTCAATTACGGGCAGTGAACGATACATGCAAACAATTAAATATCTATCTGGTTATGCTGGATCCAACCATGAGTTTTTCAATCCAGTGGTTGCCCACTTTTTCATGTTTTCTAATAATTCAGTATTTTAATACGGCTTATTCATGCCTTGCTTTCAACCCTCAGTGTAGGATGTTATCTTGGTAAAAGTACTGATGGGTACAGCATAGACAGTTCCCAAAATGCTCAATTATATGTATGTTTTTCAGGATGGAAAGAAGGTGTTTTAAAATTATTTCAGCCTTTAGATCTGGATTTTTACAGGGCAACCACAAACTGTAGCATAACCAGTGTCTTAAAAATTCATGATCCCGAGACTAGTGTGCTAGTGGAATTGTCAAAAAGCAGCTGCAGCATCCCATTATTAATATATCTGGATGTCATTGACTCAAGGGTCATCTTGTCAATGTTTCCAGACACCCTTGCCTTTCTAAGGCTTGCTAACATCTACACCAGCATCAGCTCCCAAGGGAAGACCAGTGACCGCAGTGGTAGTGCTGTCACCCCAGATACCACAGGACTCTTGTTCCAGGCAGCACTTGCAGAGGCTCTGAATTGAAGGGAAGTTCTTAAATGCTGTCCTGAGGAGACATGAACTTAACACAAGCAACTGCTTCCTCAGCAGAGGCCTGGATCTTTTATCAATATTAGGAGAGACTGTATCTGATTTACTTAGTTTTCTGTATTTAACCTCCCTTATTTAAGGGCTAGCTTGTAAATTCACTGCTACTTCTTGAGTTACCAAGCTTGTTTCCTTTACAAACTTACCACAAGGGTAAACGTGCTACAGCAAGTCTGCTTATCATCTCCCTTGACAAACCATAAGCACCTCTGAACTGGCACGTAGAGTCTTGCAGTCTGGCTAGTCCCTTTACGAAAGGAGAACTAGGTCTCCTGTAAAACATGTGTTCTAGTGCTGAACCTCGTTAGGGGAACAAGGAAGCACTTGGGTCTAATCAAGATAGGAAAGTGTAGCTACAGGTAGGTTAGGTGGGTGAGTCCTTTTGGGCATTATGGTTTTGGTCACACACTGAACTTTGCTCAGGATTCGAGAAAGCCTCAGGTGAGATATCAGTCAGGAGCTCAGTTTGCAGAGCTGCTGTGGTCTTTTGTCTTGTTGGGCAGTAGTACTGTTTTGTTTTTTCTCCCTCCCTCAATTCCTCCTAGGATTAACTCATGACTGATAAAAAAGCAACAAGAAGCAAACGGTCTCTTTAAAAGCTTTACTGTGAAAAAAGACTACAGATGTTTTCAAATATACTTTTATTCAAAGCACAAGGTGCTTTGCCACTGTAGTGATTTCACTATTGTTTATGGTATGGTTCCATCACAATCTTACGCACAATAGAAATGCTGTGATGAGTCAGAGGATAATGTGTTATGTCCATTGTAGAGAGTGTAGGAATAACACAGCAGTGTCCTGTGACTTCAAGTCAAGGACCCAGTCTCTACCTGGACTGTTAGCCCCTCATACACTTCTGAGTACAAAACAATGCTTCCTGGTGAATCCTGATGACATTTGAACTCCTGAAGGTCTCCTCTGCTAAAAAATGGCAGTTAATGTCTTGCCAAAGCAAGACACAAAGCAGGTCTTCAGAGGAAGCACAACTCAAACCACAGTGATGCCTGCTGAGAGCCCTTATCCTTCCTCTTGGAAAGCAGAAGTCTTCAAGTTTAGGGCCTGGAGTCAACCAGTAGTGCTTTTAATAAAAACTTAAGTTGAAGCTGCTTTAATGAAATAAGCTAAAAATTAGATAATAAGGACTGGTTTGGGCAAATACTAGTGATGGAAAAACTAATGCACAAAACAAAGTCTGGACAATTGCTGGGCTGAAACACGGATACAGTTTTCAGTTCAGACCATCTCCAAAGCATTCATGTTTACCCAAATGAATGCTCACAAAGGAATGGTAGGAAGAAAAAGAAATGCATTTGGTAGCATTTATCTAACTCCAAATTTAAGTTGTCAGGTGGAACTAAATGCCAGGTGGTCATCTTGTTAGTTTGATATGTGATCAGTTATCATGAAGAAGACATTTAATCTGATCCATGTTTGAGATGCTATAACGAGATAACAGATTGTTTTTGTTAAATGGTCATATATGTGAAATGCAGACACCAGATCTGTAAAACAGCTCACGAATTAACCTCTTTCAACCAAATTAATAACAACTTCTGGCATAATAAGAATACATATTACTTTAAATTTATGGCAAAATAAATATTTTGTAGCTCATGGTAGAATAGGGTTAATTTGAATGGTTTAGATTCTCTCTATTTGGTTTTCATCATTTAAAGTGACTATGTTCAGTAACAGATTCAAAGGACAAAAAAGTAAAGAGAGGAGTTGGCAACTGAATTCTTCTCTATAGACCTGCATAATAACTCAGAGAAGTAAGAGGAAAATATCTTTTCAGGTGACAGTGAACTTCAAGAAAATAACCAATGATCACAACAGAGCAAGAAGGAGAAATATATATAAATAATGGAACATTAGTTTGATTCAGTTAGAAGGAAATAGATTAACATGTTTACATTTTCAAAAAAAGCATTTTTGCCTTCATAATTAAGTTAGAGTTATCTTCAATTTGATTTTCCTGTCTGACTTCCAATAGCATTTTAACTGTAAATGTCCTGAATAAGGACATTGTCATAGGAAAAATCTGGTATTAGTTTGTGAACTGAGAGTTGAGTTTTTGGGGTTTTGTTTTCTGCTCATTTTGTTGGGTTTTTTTTTAAGAATGGGCGTAAATGTTTCCATGTGTTGACATGTCCCAGCTAGCAGTTAACTGTGTCCTGCTGCTTCACTCCTGTGGCTGCAGAGAGCGCTGGTGGCTGGCCAGGGAGCTCTGCTGTCACCCAGGAGGGCAGCTTGGTGAGGGCATATATTTGCCATGCTCACCTTCCCTCAGCAGACATTCAAAGCTATCAGCTCCAGTTGTTTATAGCTGCAAAACATAGGAGCACCAGTGCCAAACCCAAGCCATTGTCTTTCCAGAGAGCTCTAAAAGTTCAGACCACAGAGCACTGGCACTGATGTGGTGCTGCTCGTTGGACGTCCCTCTGAGATTTGATGAAACCAAGGCACAACAGGGGAGAGAAAGAGAGAAAGAAGTGAGGAAAGAGAGAGGCTAGACAGAAAACAGGAAATGTGATGCAACGCTCCAACACTAGTGCATGGGCCATGGAGCTGACCTTGTCTTCTGGCATGGCCCGGGAAGGAGGTAGCAGTGATCTCTCCTGTTGCTGAGCTTTGAGCCAGAGCTTTGGTGGATGAGCATTCACCGGGCACAGCTGATCCTCTTGGAGGGTACATGGTTAGCCCTCCCACACTGGCATTCCCGCCATGATACATTCTGCACCAGAAAATGCATCCCATGGACAGAAATAAGAGTTCCTGTGCAATGCCAAGACATGGCTCTTGCATGTATTACCAAAGCTTCAGAGTCAGCACAAAGGACGCAGGAAGTGCGATGACAACAATTCAAAGGCTGTTCTGAGTTTTTGCCTACAGCCATCCCTTCGAGCCTCAAATTATCTGTAGTTTCAAAACTCTGTGTCTGTACTGCTGCATCCCAGAGGAGACTGGACCTCCTAACGATTATTATGCCTCCTGTGTCCCTATTGAATTACAATTCTGTCAACACCAAGACACCCAGAGTTCCTGGGTGTTTTGAAGCTCTCACCATTTTTCAAAATAAACAGGGCCTTCTCCTTTCTACACTGCCTTGTTACACTTCCTGATTCACACCTCTTCCCCACAGCATGCGGGCTACAGCTTTTCCTTCTCTCTTTGAACAGTAGACTGGGATTCCAACTCCATTACATGGCTTACAGGCTCAAAGGATAACACTGGGTAATTAAAACGGAGAAAACTGCTAATGTTCCTCCGTGAGGACAAGGCTTATTGTTTTGGAGCTGCCCAGTTTCAGACAGTGCCAGGACCAAACACCTCTAATGATGGCATGTCTAAACAGGTACAGTGTTGCTGCCAATGCCCTCCTCCAGCAGCTCCAGCCACGGACCAACATTGGAGGGATTGCTTGCACAGTGAAAGCCCACATATATTCACTCAGACTTTTCTCACCTCCTTTTGAGCTCCTTTCCCCACCTGCTGCAAAGCCTGTGGTCAGGTCTGGTGCATACTGCAGGGGGGAAGCCAGCCCCAGCAAGATGTCCCAGGGAAGTGGGAGAAAGAAGTCCTGAGGCCAGCTTCTCTCTATGACGTGGACCCAGAATCTGGCCACAGCAGGGCAGAAATGCTGCCTTTCTAATGCAGAAATGGACCAGCCAGGGCAGGGCACAGGAGCAGTCTGGGTGGGAAACAACAAAATTCAGTAGGAACTGCACAGAGGGAAAGTTCAGAAAGTTCGTAATTGATCCTGAGAAGGTCCCAAACTGGCACCAGTTCTTGTGACAGAAAGATGAAAAAGAACCTAACATCTACAAAGGTATTTATATCCCAGGGACACACTAACTCCCTCCTCACCTGCTAACACTGCTCAGCAGTGCAGGTGACTGCCTCCCTCCCATGGTCTGGGCTATCTGGTTGTCAGGCTTTCCCTGCCCACATTGAGGACACTATCACCTTCCCTTCCTTTTCCCCTGTTTCATTTCTCCTCTCTCCTTTTTTCCTTTTTCTTTTTTCTTTTTCTTTTTCCTTTTCTTTTTCTCCTTTTTTTTTTCTTTTTAATTAGTATTTCCTTATTCTTTTCCTTATTCTGTTCTTTTCTTTTTGATCACTTGTTTCTTAATTTCTTCATATTTTGGAAAAGCTAAAGGCACACAACCAGTTCTTCCTCCAGCATGTACTTGAGGAGCCAAAAGCATGAAATGTAAATTAGCTTTAAAAGAAAAAAAAATATTTCATTATGTAACATGGCTGTCTGGCACTCAGAAATGTCCTCTTGCAACATACCCTGGTGATGACACAGAGATGAATGTTATTCACTTGAAAGAAGTGCATGACATATTTGAATAATGTCTTCTAAGTATTTTTGAAAAAATAAAACACCTGAAACCATATTCTGTATCTTTTAACTGGACAAAAAATAATAACCTCTGGTTTGGAACAACTTACAATACAATTTCTAGCCAAAAATGCCTGTAGTTTCTGAGGTTCTTTCTACTCATGTCTTCTGTTTCAATATAAATTATTCTTCTAGAATTCAGTTGAACATATTCAGTCTTAAAACAGTGTCTTTCTAAAGCATGAAGAGTCGAAAACACAAGCCATGTGGTTTTTTCCTGAGCCTGCAGCATACTTGGGTACTTGATTGTAAGGGTACAGGAAGGAGTAGGTTGCATAGGGCCAAAGTGCCAGCACAGGCTGTGACCAGAGGGAAGGACACTGCTGCATGTCAACCCCATCCTGGTTATAATGAGCAGCTTCCTAAGAGCTAGTTAAGCAAATAGGAGCTCAAATAATAAACAAAAGAGACCTTCTGCACATTTTCTGTCCTCTCCTCATGGTCTTGCTGCTGAAGGCTGTCAAAGGACTTATCTGAAACAAAACGTTTCACTGCACAGTGTAAAACCAGTGTGTCATCCCCAGGGACACCGTGGTGAAGATGTCTACCAGGGAACGTGTCTGGCTCTGTCCCAGGCACCAGCCTGGCCTTGCTGCCCTGCTTTCCCCGCTCACCCATGGCATCCGTCAGCTCCTAGCAAAGCCACAGCCCCCCACATACCTGCCTGCACCTTGGTCTGTGAGGTACAATACACATCCACGGGGGTCTTGTGTCTTCTGGAGAGCTAGCTGAATCTAACATGAGAGTCCTACTTGTACGTGATCTACTACTCGCTTTGGCTGTGTCCCACAAATGGATGGTTGTGCCTTTGCCAGCCACTGCCTGGGAGGCAGGGAGCAAACATGCACCTGTGGGTCTGCACGCCTCATCTCAGAGGCTATTCCTGCAAACCTTTCCACATGACTCGGAGAAACAAGCATCTTTATTTACGGTGGTGATGTGATGTCTTACTGGTTTATAAAG
This sequence comes from Pezoporus occidentalis, assembly GCF_034315485.1. Classification (NCBI taxonomy): domain Eukaryota; kingdom Metazoa; phylum Chordata; class Aves; order Psittaciformes; family Psittacidae; genus Pezoporus; species Pezoporus occidentalis. Next base: position 77,550 of record NW_026913800.1, on the reverse strand, counting down.
GTCTGACATATAAACTCCATCATGGAACTCAAAATGGAAAATACAGCGCTGGCTCTGCTGCCCCACTTGAAAGACTTGCGAAGAGCAGGAAATTTGGCCTTCGTATTACCATTTTTGGAACGACTTTTAATTTTCAATGAACTAACTACAGGCAATTTAAGCATTTGCATCAACCTTCCCAAAGTTAGCAGAAAGATTTAGCTGGGTGCTGGATTTGCCATGGATGACCCATAGCAATCCTATGGGTTACTCATTAACTGTTTGCATCAACTGCTTACTCCTGGTGGTATGTGACTGTTCATTGCAGACACATGACACTGTCATTGAACCCCAGCAGGGCTCTTGCTGAGGACATGTGTCTACTTGCAGAAACAGAGGGATGACAGATGAGAAAACTCTTGTGGTTTGGTTTTCCATGTAAACAAAAATGCTTTTTCATAAACATGACCAAGGATGCAGGGAGCTACACTGGGAAAACAATCTTAGGAAAACTACCCTTGGCTGCAAAGTTTATTCTCCTTCCCCAGAAACATTAATGAGTTGATATGTAGCACTCAGTTCTCTGCATGCAATTAAAGCTATGACAGAGGGGGATGTGTTTAGAGATGTCTGGGACATTTCCCACAAAGGGAGTAACAGTAACAGGACCACCTACTGTAGACTTCTGATTAGAATGTAGGTTAAAGCCCCTACGTTTAAGATCCTGATTTCTCTCCAGAGTCCAACACGGAAAGGTTTGCTCCTCCAGAGAACACTTGTGTTAGATGGTTGAAGTTAGATCATGCAAACAGTCAATCACCCATCCCCAAATTCACTTAGGACAATACTGGAAAACAGCTGTACTTAAGCCACAGACAGCTATTACCCACACAGGCGAATGCAGGCTTCGCATGAAAGCTCTATAGAGCCAAAAGGACGTAAAACATCCCAGCAATAGGATGGAGGACTCTGAGGCTGGGGGAGAAAATCTTTAAATTATATTTTAAATGGATGGTTCCTGGAGGCAGTTCGTGCAGTGCTGCAAAGCCTCAGTCCATGCTTTTCAAGGCCACCTCCACACACAGCTACTGGGAAATAACATCTTAGAAAGCTGGAGAAAACTGGAGAAAATCCTTTTCAGGCTATTTATCCTGAGCATGCATAAACCTGCCTGAGGCTGCCCTCAGTGGTCACATGTGGGCAGTGCTGCAGAGATGTCCCCATTTGTGTGTTTTTAGTGAGCATTCTTCCCCCTTTCTGCCCAACACAGGGTGCCATTAGTGTTCAGGTCAATTATTCAATAGCCCACTTATTGGGAGCATATCACAGACACATACCCTAAATATTCTCTATTAGTTAGCATTTCTGAGACTCAGGCTTCTTTTTAACACCGTAAAGCACTTAGAAAAGGTTAGACCTCTGTATCGGAAGTGAAGTTTTATACTTTCCACTAACATTTTATATAGTATTTTTATTATTGATTGTTAGCACAGCACTCAGGGTCTCATAGCCCTCACTTTGTAGCCTTAAAAATGGATATTTTTTGTTGAGGGATAAAAACACATATTAGGACATTTAGGCATTTTAAGGAAAAAAAAAAACAAAACAAAAAAATACCCAAACATGAACAACCAATGCTTACAGCTGGCTCCATTTACTGATTACACTTTCATTAACTGTGGTAATAGTATTCCTGCTAGTAAATACTTGCTGGAGTATTTATTTTACAGTGCTAAAGTATTGCTAGAAAACAATACTCCCCTTTGTTTTCTCATTCCAATAAAGTTATCATAAGATTACAAAGGAGTCTAATACAAATGGAGGGCTACTCTTGAGTTGCACACAAACACAGGCATACATACACGCCTAGACTATCTCTATCCATTATCTCATTCACATGAATAACAGCCGTTCTTTAACAAACTTTCTTTTTGTTTTTACACAAACAGGAGGTCTGCCTATATAATCTAAACATTTTCTCCACACAGCAAGTATACCCATTTTCTAACTGGAAGAGTCAACATCTGACCCAGAACTGGATTTAACCATTTAGGTCTTAAGGAGTAGTAAAGAGTGAAGATAAATTTTTTGCATGAGCCAAACAACAGCTTGGGAATAGGGAAGGAGACCCTGACAGAACTGTACAGAATAGGACAGGACAGGACAGGACAGGATATGGACAGAAAGCAGGCAGTGGTTTCCAAAGCTCATTGCTTCCAGCAATTTTCCTTCTTTGTCCCTTCCATCTCTGCATCTCCCTAAGCATTCACAGCCTCCCCAGGCACAGCCTGCTCTGCTGTCACAGCTCCTTTTAACATCAGTACCTTGTTAACTCAAGGCTGGCTCCTTGTTCTCTTTTGTCCTTTTATTTTGCGTCCCTCAGAAATTTGTCTACAGTTAAGAGCCATCTGTCATCTCCTAAAGACCTCTCCCTTTTGTAATTCATCTGTCGCTCTCACATCTGCTGGGGATTGAGCAGAAATTAAATAAGGCCTGAATGTCTCAGAAGCTGGCCCTATAAGACAAGAAAACAACATAAAATCGTTGCTTGATTTCCACTGGAACAAAACTTTAGTCTGAGTTTGCATCCCCCTGGCTTTCTGAGGTCTTCTCCCAGGACGGAATAGGCTGGGCTTGTGTCCATCTGCCCTTTGAAAGGCCTTACCTTGAAGACAGTATCTCTTATCCACTGGAAAGCACAAATGATTATTTACAAAGATTACTTTTGACCAGCAACATATCTCTTCTAGACTCTACTTTTCCACAGAGGAGCCCTACTCAAACACTTCCTACATTGATATCTGTATTTCATATCCACCAAGGACGTGCTCAAAATTTGCCATGCTATCAATAGTATCAGCAAGTATTGTTAAGTGTTTGGGGACTTGACATCTTTAGCTGACTGTAAAAAGTGTATCAATTTTAAAACACAGCAATTTACAAAAAAAAAGTGCTTTGCTAGGGATTTTTCTAAACAAGTCTTGCTGAGATTCATACTGCTAATAAACGTGCACTGGTGGGCTGGATTAATGTCCTATGTGATCAAAACATGTTATGTGTTTGATAATGGAATTACAGAGCACTGCTCTCATAAGGACATTGCTGCAATAAAATATTCTCTTCTGAGCCTGACACAGCTGACATATGAGCGTGCACACAAGGAATGGAAAGCGGGAGAGCAAGAGGCATTTGTCTTAGGATGACAAGGGAAGCCAGTGAAGGAAGCAGCTGCAACCACGGTGGTTGAAGCTTTTAGGGAAAGGGTGGCCCAGTCAGATGGACAAATTAGGGGAACAGGGAAGAACGGAGGTTTGGTGGGATTTGACTGGCCTCACAGCTGCCTTTTTGCCAGCAGCAATCCTTATTCCAAACACAAGATGACAAGCATGCAGAGGAAGAATCCAGATCTCATTCTCACTGAGATAAGATGAACCATTAGCTACAAGCCATAAAATTAAATGTAGCAAAAGCAGCCTGTGTCTGTAGGTACCTAGTCAAGGTGTGCACGGTGAAACTGAGCTTCATCAGCCATTCAGAAGCCAGGCTCCCAGCAGGACCTGATGGGACATCTTCAAGTGAGAAGCTGCTGGCTAATCAGTACACCTCTGTACCAGTGTCTCCTTTGGCTGTGTCCAACCAAGAGAGCAAGTCTGTTCTGGCAAGCCAGGGCATGATCCAGTTCTGCATGCCACAGCATAAACAAATACATTAGATCAGCTGAGGCCTGATTTTTGTCTTTCTCCTTCCACTTTCCCAAAGGTGAGCTGAGACACAAGTGCAACAGACACAGGGGTTCATTTGGCAGCTGTGCCAGACAAACTCACCAAGAGCTAGTGACCCTAGAGTAATTCCCAGAGACCTAACCATGACGTTTGGTCATTGTGGCTACAGATCCAAGGAACCAGAAAAGCAATTTGGGCTGGCACCCAGCCTTTGGCAGTAGGACTGGAGCCCCAGCACTCTGCAGTCCTCTGTCCCATGGCAGTACCTGCACCCAGCCCTTGCCCCAGTAGCATCCGTCAGCAGCACAGCTATGTGAGGCACTGTGGCATGCTGACCTTTTCCCATTGGGTTTTACTGGTTAAAATGGACAAGCCTAAAAACTTTCTAGAACCTTCTGAATTTACTGTTTTTCAGGAAAACCCAATGCCTACACATGGAGATGAAGAAGCCAAGGCATCATCCTTTGGTATTATTCACTATAGCCACATTCAAATATTTTCCACCCTAAGACTGGTCAGTGATTTCCCTCTTCTGAACATGGAGAGGAAGACACATTCAAAGATGCCTGAGGAATGGTTAGAACAACAGCTTTGCAAAATCAGCAGGAACATCTGGGGTTTCCAGTCATTTTCAGTTTTTCCCAAGACCATTGTCTTGGGGACCGTGACAGGGACAGATGGCATGTCTTTTTTTCTTTGAATTTTATAGCCTGTATTCATTTACCAAGCTGGGCAGATCTTAAAATGTGTATTCATCTTCTACTCATTGCACTGTGCACCACCACCTTTGGCTAAGATGCTATTTTTGTCAGCTTCCTATTTTAAAAAGGAGGCTAACACATGTATTTTAAAAGCCACCTTCTCAGATAATCTCAACCACTACTGAAAAAAAGTCCCATGCCTTTAAAGCTTTGGTTTTGAATGGATGTGGTATCAGTGATCTTGACAAACATTTCAGTTTGCCCGTTGCCATCCAGGGACTGGGCACACAAGTTTGCTTTTACTAACTGCAGAAATACAAGGAGAACAGACTTACAGTAGGAATATAAACAAGAAGGTCATAAGGTTAATGTTTGACTCGAATCCTAATGACATTTTTCAGCCACGCACAAAGCATGACACCAGAAAGAATTCACTAACAACAAAGTAAAGATAAACAAGCATAAGAGCACAACCCTGTCCTTTGTACACCAGCCTCAGAAGTTGCACAAAAGTATTTAAAGTACAAATAAAAATACCACAGTTTTATAATAGATGTAACTTTATCCATTCCTCTCCATTATATGTGCAATAAGTTGCTCCAAGGTACCAATAAATATATCAGAGGAACTTACTGGTTTATAAATATTTTGAAAAAATAGAAACTATTGCTTAAATAACCACTCTATAGAGAAAATAATCTCCCACAGAATCTATTAAACTGGGTTAATGAACTAGCAGGAAAAAGTTTCAAACACATCCCCCCAACATCTAATTCAGAGCAATACCTTCAAGCTGAGTGTCAGACAAAAATAATGAGGAAAGTTGTTGAATATGGTTTTGAGTGAACAGAAATTAAGTCAGCTGTTTACAGAAATGTTTGCAGGCTGTGACAAATACATTCTGGATTGTTTAGTTAAGGTGCAAGGTGATTTGAAACACAGTAACTATATTATGGCTTTTATAAAGTTTCTGACAGAATATAACGATATTGCTGAGGGCTCTTGAGACACAGATAGCAGACCCAGGCCAGTAAACAAACCCCAAAAGAACTGCACATAAAAAAATAGAAATCCTGCCAGCAAATCTCTTCACATTTCTTTTCACAGATAAATGTAAAACCTTATCACAAGACTGCTTCTGTGCCCAGAATATTTGTTCTGTTTCAGGACAGTTTACTCTGGCAACTTACTCAACTTTGCATCTGTAATTAAATGATGATGAGACAACATGGCTCTGGAGAGATCATAGGAAACTGCATCTTATCTATTTTCCTTTTATTTACAGAGCTCTTCATGTTTTGGCCTCCCTAATGCATTTTTCATTAAAGCAGGAGGGTGAGCTTGACACACAACCTTCTCCCTCAGTGCATGCAGGAGCTCTTATCTAGAAGCAAAGTCCAGCATTTTCTACTCCCTCAGCTTCTAACCCCGTTAGCAGTTTTTAAGTGATTCGCTGTACTTTGGAGAACAGACATGCCTCCTGATGCTGCCTCTCTTCATAGCAGTCCTGGTAATGGCTGGACTTGATGATCTTAAAGGTTTTTTCCAACCCAGTAGATTCTATGATTCTGAGATGGGAAAAACACTCAAGCCCACTTCTGGCTCTGCAAAAGTAAAGCTTGAGTGAGTCTTTTATTCAGAATTAAGTTCACATCTAATTAAACATGAACATAAATTATTTCCAGCATGGAAGTACCCTGGTGTCCAACACCGCCTCACTGTGAAGGACCCTGTAGACCCTTGACACACTTTTACTGCCAGCCCATGAGAGGTCTCTGTTAATCCCCAGCTGAAGGATTTGCCTAGAGCAACATAAGAAATCACACAGAGGGCTGAAGATGGGGCTCACCTTTCTCAAATCCTGATCAAAGGAGTTACCATGAACCCCATCCTGAGGATACCACTGCCTTCTCCACAGTACTCAGACCCAAATGGGTGGTGTGGAGCTCACATGATGACACCTCCCAGAAGACACAGGCAGAGCCCTGCTGCCATGGACCATGCTAGAGCAAGGCTGGGGTCTTCTTGGCTACCTCTTTGGCCAGTGCATGGGAGGCCTCTAAGACAGTCGATCTTCCACTATAATCACCAGTCTGCCTCCCCTGGAATGCAAAGATAACTAGCTCCAAATTAGCTGGGACCGAATCACAGTGTGGATGCCTGTGTCTGGATAAACAGCACCGATCTCCTTCCACGTGCTTCCTTCCATCCAAAATACCACCCAGAAATCTTCAGTTTCTCTGGCAGATGATAAAGAGAGTCTGGGGTATCTAACCCTGCTTCCGCAATGCAATTACTAAAACTAAATAGCGTGCTTCCCACCATTATTAATTTGCTGTTCAGATGTCCTGGGGAAAACACAATTGCAGTGCCTAGGCTCTGGGTGGGATCATAGTCTTGCACCAGAGGAAGAGAACAACTCTGCAATTGTCTTGATCAGAGACTGCTAAGGAGTGGACTGTGAGAAGACAGGATATCACAATGGCTTTCAAGGCACAGCCATTTCTGAATGAGCTTCTTAGGCCCACCCATTTCAGAGGTTTCAACCAATGAAGTGAAGACTATGAAGAAAGACATAGTTTGATTTCTTATCCACCTAAAACAGCTCATGGTTATGTACAACTGTTTATGTCAGCAATAGTTAAATGACCTTCCAATCAGGAGAATTTGGCTATAAGGGTTTTTTTCCCCTATCTCACCATTTCAGCATTCCCAATGCTGTTATTCTGACAAGGAGACTTAGAAATGTTCATATTTTCTGATCAGCGGGCTAGAAATGTCTCAACATGAAATGCAAGAAGAGGAAATGTCATCAAATCATAGACGGTTAGAATTGGAAGGGACCTTCAAGATTGTCTAGTTACAACCCTCTGCCATGGGCAAGGACACCTACTAGGACAGGTTACTCAAAACCCCATCTAACCTGACCTTAAACACTGCCAGGGATGGGGCATCCACAGCTTTTCTGGGCAACCTGTTTCAGTGGCTCACCACCCTCACAGTAAAGAACTTTCTCCTAATACCTAGTCTAAATCTCACCTCTTTCAGTTTAAAGCCATTCTCCCTTGTCCTGTCACTACATCCAAAATTGCAGAGATATGAAATGCCACTGCTTGAATGCAGCAGTGGGAAATCTGTTAGCAATAATGACTGCAACAACAGGCCCATAAAGCAGTCTTACCTGACCCAGGATTCACTGAAATACAAGCTGTATACTGTTAGATGTAGGTTTCACAGAATAAATAATCTTCATGAAGGGTTCCCTGCTTGTGGTGACCACCTTGGGAGGGGGTGATCATGGGGTCAGAAAGTTTGGGATTACATGGGAAATTTCAAGAGCTTTTACACCTCTCTCCCCTTTCCTCCTGACCACCCCCCATCAGCACAGTGCCAGCAGCATGCTTCTGCCAGCATCCCTGTGGCTGCTTGAGGGATGGTGGCTGTCACCAGCCTTGATGGAGTTACAGTGACAAGCACATGTGGGTTCTGTGCACCCACACCTGCGCTTCAAACACTTCCAAATGCCAAGTGAACAAAATCCCTCACTGCCATGGACACAGCTGCTGCCTGCCCTTGCTTTTCCTCTTCGAGGCTCAGCAGGGCACTCCAGCAGGAAAATATTAACTCAACTCTCACAAGAAAAATGCCATAGAAAAGCAGCAAAATGAGCATCATTTCTGTTCTTCTAATGTGTACACAATTTTTTTCTCAGTTCCTCAGCAGCAATGCTCTGAGGTGGGTGGAGATATGTTTGAAAACATTAAGGATGGGAATTGAGTTTCTAAAACATTCTTATTACAAAGCAAAACAAAAAGGCAAAGGGTTTGTCTGTTTGCCGTCATCAGCTAGGATGTGTCAAGAATTTGCTTCCATAACAAAGACAACTTGGCCGAAGCATTTTCAACTTGTAAAATGAATTAACTGGTTTTAAAGCAAAACTTGACCTTATATCACAACTGATAGACAAGCTGTGTCTGACTGACTCCAATCTAAAACTTGAGTGCATATGACAAGTATTCCCTCTGGATTCAAAGTGATACTGCTTCAGTCATTTTCTTGGCTCTTTGTGTCCTCCTCTGAGTTCCCTCCACCATACAGTTGTGGAAACCTGATTTTAAACTCATGTGCTTGGATCTTCCCAAGCATGATAGGTTTTGTATCAAATAAGAGGCTCCTGAAGGTGCTGGGAAGCAGTGTCTCTGGATTCTTTAGCCAGAGGCAACTAAATCAGACAGGAAAGTCTGCAAAGTGTTGAAAAAAAAAGAGATGACACACAGGATTTTTTTAATGTGCCTCTGAAGCGCAAATTAAACTTTACACACAGCCAACGTCTCATAACTGCCTAACAGTTAACGGGGATAAAATATCTACATGTGGGTAGTTTAGAAAAACAAATTTTAAACATTTGCTAAAACTCTTTAATCCTATTGAGCTGCCACTCTGCTTCCCTTTAAATAGTTATCTTTCCCTGGCTGCTTGCACATCTCAAGAGCATCTTTCAACTGGTCTGTGAACTGGATAAGGGAATTGGCTGACTCTATCAGCAAACATAGAACAAACTAAGAGATGGGACAGCACGCAAGCCAAGTCAAATGAATGTACTGATATTCAAACACATGACAGAAATGGGCTTTGCCACTACTTGGGCTGTAACATGAGGGTTCTGCCTTCAGTTTTAGAGAGTAAGTGGCTGGAAAATCCCAGGCAGCAATGTGGCCAAAGTATTGCTACAGCACCTTGTATAAGTTGGAAAAGGACTTACGGTGTGCTGACAGAAACACCTCCCAGTTATGCCAGGTTTGAAACCCCTGGAAACCTAACTTCTCTAAGCAAACCATCCAGTTAGCCACACACACACACACACATATATACAGGCACACACATGCTTATTTTGCCCAATTTTAACTAGATTCAAGATGACAAACATTTTCCAGAGCTCTGACCTTTCCCAGTCTGCCCATCCCCGGCTTCACCACTAATTAACAAGTGTTTTCTCCTGAAACATCTACTACACATCTATTCTAGGTGAAAACTAAACATGCAGAGAATGTTCCCACCCGGACCCCCCTCCAAGGAGGGATCCATGAGCTCTCTGATGACAAGCAGCAACCTGCCATCCACTCCCATTTCCCCATGGTCATCAGCAAAACAGAGTTTTCTCCTCTTGCAAACTGCTCACACGCTGCCAAGGCAGAAGATACACCTCAGTATCCAGACCAGTGACCTCAGAGAGCATAGAAACAGAAATGCTGAAAGCACTTTGACATCATCCCAGTGATGTCAAAAAGCATTTGGATCCTGCTGCATGATGTGGCCAGGAATACTAGAAGCTCCTAAGAGGATGGACACTTAGAAGGATGTCCATCCTAAGAGGATGGACACTTCACCTTAGAAAAGAGAGTTCAAATAAGCTTGGCATTACGTGGGTTCATAATGTAAAACACACAGCAAAATCAGCTTTGGGTGTTCTCCTGAATGTCCATTCCCATTTCTTATTCCTGCTCTGGCACTGTATTGCACAGCTGCTGACCTTTGTGCCAGCACCACTCTTCATGTGGCAAACTCAAATACAGATTAAGAAGCTGATCCAGCTTTTTTACTTTCTAAAGCTGGGTTTGTTCTCAGACACCATCACCCACTCCTTAGCCAGGCTTTCAAAGATGATACTAGGCTGCCTGTGGTGCCTATGTTTTCACTGGGCCATCTAGATGCACCTTGCTAGAGTGGAGCCATTTACCATTTTGGAGTGTAGGATGGGATCAATTCCAGGACAAGATGCTCACAGGAAGAGACTGCCCAGAGACTCGGAAGTGACTTCCACTCTTTTTTTCTGCTGTTCAAATTTACCAGGCAATAGCCAGAGAATGGACCCAAGGCATAAAATCATGTCAAGCTCAAGATCAGGGTCCACAAAGAATGGCACACAGAAGCAAATGGGTCTAATGTTTCTGCAGTGATCTGATTCTAACAGCACAATGTTAGAAGAGAAACAAGGAATTAGTTATCAGAACAATAGATACTTCAGATACTGTCAACAAAAGGATTCAGCCTGAAAACAACTGGGACCATTATTCCTGTTAAGCTATTCCAAAAACCTGATACAGAGCAATGCAGATAAGAAGGTGAAGAAGGTTTCCAGAGGTGATCCAAGAAAGCATGTGAAAAATGTCTGCATGAAAAAAAAACACATGGGAAAGGGCACAGTTTGTAAGAGTATTGGGGCTAGAATATACAATAGTGAGATGAGGTTTTTGAGCTGCAAGTTTCAGCTTTGCAGGCTACATATGAATTAAGAGGATGTGTTCTGGCTGCAGACACACTCACTTGAGCATCCAACAGATGCCTAACAGAGCTCCTCCTTCAAGGGGTTATCTGACGAACAAAATCTTGTCAGCTCACAGACAAAATGAAGCAGCACTGTTCATGCAACTGCTGGGGATAAGATGCTGTAAAAAGTGTCTATGAGCCAAGTGAAGCCAAGACAGCATATTCCCAAGCTCTGCTAGGAAGCTGAGACAGACTTAGTGCTAGGTGGAGTTATGTCTAAAGGCATACTACCTTAGTGATAGAGAACAATACTTTGCAAAAGGTAAAAAGAAGTCAGTTAGTAAAAGAGCTATCACTGAGAAGCCTTTATAATGAGCAGTGGAATTAAGGAAAACAACAAACCTTGTTGCAGATGCCAAAAAGGTATGGGCCATGTCAGGACTATGTGAGTGATGCAAGGAAATTGTTCCTTTGCAGCACAGTGGGCACAGAAGTGTTTAACTGGAAAGAAAATTAAATTCTTACCTCAGGCAATGCTCCTTGCTCTCCTGAGCTGTCCATGTTAACAGGTACTACATCAAAAAGGAGTATGGACATCCTACCTTTTTTCACTTTAGTATATGAGAGAAGCAAACACAAGTTAGCAGAGTGGGTGCAGACCATTTCTGATAAGGTAGTTTTATCTCAGAGAAAGAGCACCCACAGGAGAATTGCCAGAAATGGCTACATCACCTGACATTCCTAACCAAAATGAGCCAAACACATAAATTAGGCCTTTTCTGAGCCCTTCCTAAAGAAGGTCTGAATGTTTCTTACAAGCACTGTTCCGTCTCACAGTCCCTCTGTGACCTATTGTATATGTGCAAGATCAAGCTCCAAAAGGGTAAATAAATTGCATAAAACTTGTGTCAGTATTGGCAAAAGAGACATGATAAAATTTCTGAGTCTTACTTAATAAAAATAAACTCATCTGGCTTCTTTATTTCGAGATGTCCAGATTCCTTCTCCACTGTATGTATCAGTAGATGTTTACCCTCTGAAGTGATTTCAGATTTTATTTACTGTGGTGAGTTAAAGGAAGTTTGTATTTTTATAACTGTTTTTATAGCATGCTTAAGCATACCACATCATTTACTTCAGAAACATCACAGTATCACAGTGAAAACTTCATTAAGCTTTAGTAGAAGTAACTACATTGTCAACTAAATACATAATTAAGAAAATTGCAGCCAACTTAATTCTTGGCTCTCATAACTTAGAATTTGATTACTATAAATACATACAATTGCGTGCACTGACAAATACTGTACTTCGATGTTTGTCCATAAAATGTAATTTGAAATGCATGTAGGATGGTACAGCTTTTGTAAAAGGAAGTTATTATCTGTGATAAAAGCAATCGTTGACATTAGAAATACAAACTAGAGGATTCAGACGGGAAATTTAATAAAAACAAAACAAATGTAGAAAGGAAAAGGGAGGTTAACAATATGGCAAAGCAAAGCCAGATGTAGCAGTAAATATCTGCCCAGGGGCGAACCCGGACTGCTACTTATCAGAGTGGCAGCACAGCTGGTTTATTTTTTACACTGGATGTGGTCAGTAGGCAGGCAACAGGAGAGTATGCACTTAAGCTGAGAAAAAATAAGGCTAGCCATACGTTTTCATTCTGACGTGTGTTATCTCAATAAAGGGAAGGGCCATTTGGTCAGGGAGATTTTTGGAGTTTATTTTGTGCTTTAAACAAATGCTACAAATGCTAATACCCACATTTCCTCTTAGCAATCATCTGAGTTGCATAAGTGAGTAAGAAAGCAAGCAAGCTTGAAGCACTGAATCTATGTGAGCTTTTCTCCAATGCATAGTGGGCCACAGGAGATACACCAAAGCCATGAGACTCCTGCCTAAGGACCACCTTCACCTGTGCAAGGCTGGGGTGTTGCCCCGACATGAAATGTCTTTTCCCCCAACTTAACTGCTCTCCCACTGTGCAGCACACACATAACAAAAAAGTGCTTTGAAAACTGCAGAACAAGGCACTCTCTGTGCATCCAGCTCACATACACTTCTCCAGGATGAGCAGCGTTAGAGGCAAGGAGAATTTCCTTGGTGAAACACAGGATGGGAGCTAATGACACCACTCAGAATAATCAGAAATTCTGAATAACCTAGCAGTACTGTATGATTTTTTTTTCAGCTTGAAAATATCAGGCAGAGGATGTTACAGCAGGATGCAGATTAATACACAGAACAAGCTGGCTTGCATTACTATCTTCTGGCTTTTTTGTTTTGTTTTGTTTTCTTATTTTGGTCTTGTATCCTGCAGTTGTACCACTCCATAGTAACAACCCGCTGAGTGAGAAGGGGATTTTCAGTGCTTTTCACTAGTTCTTAAAGTGTTTATGTCACTTAGCTGCCATTTCATAGTTAAAGGAGAACTAACTGCACATTTTGGACTGACCTAGCTGTTTTCCCCCTTTTTTAAAGAAAGCTTTTCAGTGACAAATGTGGCAGAAAGCATGTTGCATTGTGGGAGGGAAGCAGTGGTTAGTATCCAAGGGATACATCTGCAGTAAATTATCATGCTCTAAAGTTTGGACTGATGTTTCAGTTAACAAACACATTTACCATGCTCCTTTGACTATTGGAGAAATAAGTTTTCTGTCGGTGTTTCTCTACCATGAGTTGAAACTGAGCATCAGCCGCAGTGCAGAGTTAGGCAGCCAGGGCAGGACACGGTAGAGGGGAGGCAGAGCCTGCAGCTGGAAGGTGGTACCTGCACCTCTGAAGTCCAAGTGGGGAGGAATTTATGTTCACAGTTGTTTACCCATGAAGAATAAACATGCTAACCTCCACTGAGGATTTTATCCTTGTGTACACAACCGTATGCTGCCACTGGAGCTCTCTCTGTGACTGACTTGGGCATGTTCAATATTTAATCCACATTTCCAGCAGATGCATGTGCACATCCACAGCTTGGACACAAAGGCATAACTTGTGGATGCACTGGGAAGGTGCAGCCAGGCATGGCCCTGGCACAGGGCAGGGGCCACATGCAGCATGGCTGTGCCACTTCCATAGAGGGACCTGACGGATCATTGCTAACAGGGATTGTACACCTGGGGATGACCTGACGGGCAGGAGTAAAGGGTCGGAGTAAAGGGCACTGAAGAGACCTCAGCTACCTGCAGGGTGAGGGAGCCAGGCACATTCACATTGATAACTTTGGAGGGACTGCTCTTTTTGGCATTATTTTCATCCTGTCTAATTGGTGTGATGGGGAAGACGCTGGCTGCTAGAGTGGATAGGGAGGGGGGATGTAAGGGCACTGACTTGGGGCAGATGTGTCACCTGCCCTATGCTAATCAAATACTCGGTGACAAGCAGAGGACAGAAACAGCAGCAGTGATATGGAGATGTGTGTGATCACGGAGCTGGTGCCTGTGAGCTGGCACTGAGGGGATGGACAAAGAGGTGTTTGGCAGCACCTTGCACAGCTTGGCTGCAGCAAACTGCTTCCAACATGAGCCCTGAAACTCCATTCTAGAAATGTTTTGAGTCAGAACCAAAAAGCTTTTCCAGCTCTGCTATGAGTTCGGTTTCTCAAAGTGATGAGATCCTTCCTGGCTCCCTGAGCTTTCATGTGGCAACAGGGCTGGGCTTCCGAGCCATGGCCAAAACATCTGAGTGCACAGAAAAGGAGAGGCAGATGGAAAATAAAGGTGGAAATAATCTTGGGGTGACATTTTCCCTCACAAGGAATTGAAAAGAACTGTTTTCTCCATAAATCTTTGCTGCTTAAAGTATCGAGCAACTCAGTTTATACCAAGAAGAAAAATAAATAGAACAATGAAACGAGAAACTTCAGACTGATGCAACTAGTCCTTCCAGAAAGGACTGCCCCTAGCATAGACAGGTAACCCCCTCACATTTTCCACTCTGGCTGATGTATGTAGGAAGTGTTATGTATTATCTTTCCAGATCTGATCCCAATCTTGAGATCTGGAGACTCAGGGGGTGCTGGAGTCTCACCTACAAGAAACATACTGTAAGGTTTTGAGCATTTTACTACTGTATCCAGCACTGGGAGCTGAAATGAAGCTCCATGCAGACAGAGCTACCTGCCACCCAGACCCAGTGCTTGCCCTCTTCCCCAAGGAGCTATGGGTGGACTGAGCATAGTGGCAGCTGTTGGCTGACGAGGTCACCCACTGAAGAAGCAGAGAAGTTATCTCATGTCTTATGAATGCTGATCCTGTGCCCTTTACACAACTTGATGAAACCTTAAATTCTATGCTGTGGAGACTCAAGATCATAAATAAAAAGGAAGGCTTCTCAGATAATGGCATTCCAGTAGGCTTACAAATATGCCTCATTTGGGAACATATTACATTACAGTTTGGGATTTGTCCAATGATCTTCTGTTCTATTTATTACCAGCAGCCTTGTATCAGATTCATATTTTCAGTTCTTAATTTGTGTAACTTTGGTTCTATCTCAAAAAAGAAATGAGAATATTTTCTTCTGTCCTTTGATCCCTATGCTCTTACCACCCAGGAATCAGAACTGACCAAGGGCATCAGGAAAAACCCTGACATACCCTTCATTGTCCCACAGGTGCCCAACTGAATACTGCAGCATCAAGCTCAGCCCCATGGGAACAGATTCACCTTCATTGTCACTGACCAAGCTCATGCTTCAGAGGTCAACTTTTTGGCCCCAGGAAAGCATTGGCTGAACAAACGAGCCACTTTACATACAGAATTACATCAGGAGCCCCAAGTAAAGTGAAACAGATTCATTATGATGGCACATGTAGAAAGGTTTGAATTATCCAGCACAAATTGGCCAACCCACTTCCATCAAAGTGCTTTGCTGTCCTGCTCAGGATTTCAGACATGTGTTATGAGGAGCAGCTGCTGCTCCAGGAAGCATGTTTCAGACTGGGCAGGATCAAGCCCAGAGTTTCCGGTGCATGTTTCTGAGAAATCAGCCTCAGTCTTAGGTATCCAAGTTGTCTGTCGTAAATATTTATTCATTAAAGAAAGTCCTGGTTTGCTCCTGGTGCACTTTCATAGCCTTCTGAAGACTCACGAACAAGGGAAATGTATGGGCAGGGAAGCAGGGAGGAGGAATTTCCTCCTTTCCTTATAAGTAAGGAAAAAAAAAATACAAACCCAGCTTGCCTGGTGGAAAATAAACTTGTCTAGTTTTGTATACATGTGTTTACTGTACAAACCTTCAGTGACTCAGATGTGAAATGTGCCTCAGGTTTGTTATGTGTTTTGTTTAGTTTTCTAGCTCTCCCTGAGAAAACATAGGTTACAGTTCATGCTGATGTCTATCCCATCCAGTAGATTGCAAGGGATGCACAATAAAACCCCAATCCTGTGAGTGTTTATGCATGCATGAATAGACCTGCATTCATTGGGCTTTTTCATGCATGTAATCATCCGCAGGATCAGGGCCTCAGGCACAGCACAGAACTTGGGTTTGCACATTTACTTGTGGCTGGAATTTGTTGCATTATTTTGACATAAACTGTTCATCTCATCATTTCAGGACTCACTGCTGCATTCATGTCAGTATTCCCAACTGGATAGGACTTATTTTAAGCAAGCTTTAAAAGACTACTGATCTTCTTTTCCTTTCCTGTAAGCATTGATCTCCGTCAGACCTAATGTGCCTCCTTTTTAATCATCTTGCTTCTCCCGCAGCTCTCTGATTAGGTCACATTTCAATTTGTGCCCGCAGAGTTGCTCCCATGTCAGTAGCTGGGAATTTTACAAACACCATTTCTTGGCCTTCATGACTGAACCAAGTCAAAGACCTCAAGGTAACTACAGATAGTTGGAAACTATTTCATTGTTTCAAGCTATTTCTGTTTCTTTGTGATGCATAAAGGAGCTCTATGATGTGGCTGATAACGTGAATTTGATTTGTTTGGATCCTTACCTGGGAACTACTTGTCTCTCATTCTGCTCACCTGGAAAAATTTATTGTGACTTCAGATACCTTAATTGAGGGCCGGAGGGTGTTGACCTTCAGTAGCAGTTCCATCTATTCCCCACATCCATCATACATTGAGGTTAAGTACTGTGTAGTATTAAGAAAACAAAAACATCATCCCTGCCTTTGTCAGTCCCTTGGATCATGTAGTTCATGTTATTCGTTCAGTAGCTAGGAGGGGTTAGGGAGAAAGGAGCTGATGAGCCCACTTGCTGTCAAGCTGGGGGGATAGGATGGATCTCAGAATCTGCAGAGGAGCAGTACCAGGCATCCTGGGGATTAAGTCTTGACTTAGTTTGTATTTGCATTTTTGGAGTTTTGACTCTGTTTCTGAGTTTATGATGAGAATACCCCCTTGGCAAAATAAACCTTCACCTCATGTTAGCTCGTGGTCTTCTGAGTGAGGCTGCTAAAGATGGGTCAGATATCCGGAGATGGCAAATCCAAATGGAGCAGAGAGGACCTGCCCTAGGAGCAGTGTTTAGGACCTCCAGAGGTCAGAGGATGTTTCTTGCTATCAAAATGGAGCCAGCAGGGTAGTTACTAACGCAGAACCCTGGGATGTAGGGAGGAGCTTTCTCGGACAGGTACAAGGTCATGTTAGGACCCCCATTCCCTGCCAGCCACAGGAAGCACGGACAAACCAAACACCTCCAGGCAATTTGGGAGTGATGCTTCTACTGCACACAAACATTTTGGTTTTTTGTCTGTTTGGGAAGAGAAATACATGAAAACTACAATCCAGTTTCATGGGCTCTTGGTAGCATGCTGTTTATTGTTCCCAGAGGAACAATAAAGATTCTTAAAAGCAGATGGACTCAGATGGTCTGATGATTTGTTGTAAAGCAAAACAATGGGCCAGATTTTTTAAAAATAGAAAATACATCCATTGCACAAGTAAACCCAGCTCTCCTCTATGCACAAAGTGGGACAAGATGGACAAAGTTTTGCAGCACTTTTTGCAGATGCAACTGATTTTTAAAAGGGTTTTCCTGACACAGTAATCACAGAAAAGTTGAACATGAGCAAGAACATAAAAATTAATCACAGGATGGTTGAGGTTGGAAGGGGGCTCTTCCCCTCAGTGAGGCCATGCTGACTACTTCTGATGATTTTCTTCTGATGATGTTTCTGGGAATGGTTTCCAGGATTGGCAGGATATAGTTGCTCCACCACCTCCAAAGGACTGAAGGGAGGCTGACCATCCTGTAGTTCCCCAGGTCCTCCTTCCTGCTTTCTTCAAAATAGAAGCGACATTTGCCTTCCTCTAGTCTTTGAGTACTACTTCAGTTGCCATGGTCAAAGATTATCAAAAGTGGCTTTGCAATGACACCTACCAGCTACCTCAGTGCTCATGGGGGCTTCTCATCAGGGCCCATGGATGTATGGATGTATGTTCAGTTTGCTTAAGTATTCTCGGATCTGATCCTCTTCCAGCAAGGGTGCATCCTTCTTGTTCCAGTCTTTCCCCCTGGCCTCTGGGACCTGGGATTCTTGAAGGCTGGTCTTGCTAGTAAAAAACTGAGGCTAAGGCAGCATTTGGTTCTCCAGCCTTTTCCATATCTTGTGTTACCAGGTCCCCATTTCATTCAGCAATGGACCCATATTTTCCCTAGACTTCTTCTTGTCACCTATGTACATGTAAAAGCCCTTCTTAATGTCATTAGCATTCCTGGACAGATTTTATTCCATCTGGGCTTTGGCTTTCCTAATTTCGTCCCTGGATGCTCAATCAATGTCTCTGTGCTCCTCCCAGGTTACTGGTCCTTGCTTCCACCCTCTGTATACCTCCTTTGTAGTGCAGCAAAGGGAAGGTGCAACAAAGGATATTTGCTTCACTCCTTGGAATTGTCATTGTCAAAAATGAACATGGGTAAACTGGGGCCATTACTGAGACCGAGAAAATATAAAATCCATGAAGAATTCCTATAAGCAGAGCAGCAGCATTACTTCTCCACACTTCTAGAGGAGGCTAAAAGGGAACATCAGATGGCCCAGCCCAACCTCCTGTAGGTCAGCATTACACCTGGATTGAAACCAATGTATACACATATACACACATCAAACACATGTATATACACGTCAAACTGTATAACTAAAACCAAACTATATAATATAAATATCAGGTATTATATAGCATGTATAATAAAGGTTTCCCTTTAAAGACTAGTGGGCCCTTTGCTTTGATGAGTTAACATATTTCAGAGGGTGTGTATCTGATTCCTGATTAAAGCTTATATATTTCTAGCACCAGAAGAAATTAAGCTAATTTGCTGATCCTGTAGGTAGTCTGGTGTTAGAAAGAACAGTTGTTTCTTTTTACATGGTAAACTCAGTAATCATAGGTGGAGGGGAATTAACCCACATCAAAAAAAAAGAACCAGTTTTCCTAAATTAAATTTTGTAATGTGAAAGAAGTACTTTAAAGAAACTAATGGAGCCTAAATATTGCATCATAATTTGTTCTGTTAATGTTGGTATCATCACTCTAAAATTCAGGTTACTATAGATACTATATTTTTCAGACAACCAAAGTAGGGCAAAAGGAGAGAGCCATAAAAACCGGATGGTTTATGTCAGCGTGTATTTTCAGCTGAAGCATTTTCTTGTGTAAACCCCAGGTTGCAGCATATAGTGCAACCTCTGTGTTTGAGGCTGTCCAACACTTTCAAGAAGACTAATATATCCACTTTGATTTTCATGAAATTTCAAACATAAGATCAAACACATTCAATAACTGATGCTAAATGTTAAATGACATCCTAGCAGAAAGAAATTTTTTTCCACATGAAAATGGAATGAATGGAATGTGTTGGGAATAATGTCATTGCCCACAACAACAAGCCCTTTTCTCAAGAGCACATCTCTTCTAACAAATGCTGAAAATGGGCAGCACAAGGGGCCTCTCTCCCCATTTCCATGCTTTGCTGTGCAGTCTGTAGAGGTACCATCTTTGGGGCATTTGGCTTTTATTTTAGTGGTCTAAACAATAACACTTTCCTAAAAGCATATACTAAGTGGTAGGTTTTGCCTGGCTTCCATAATTCTCACAGGCATCCTGGTGACCTGTGAGAAAAGCTGGAACTGCCTCTTCATAGCCAGGATATATCTTAGCATCATTTATCCCTGCAACTACTTGCGTTTGGAACAGCACAAACAGGTCAATCAAGCGTGTACACTGAGCACTGATACACCAGTCAGGTTTCTAAAAGCATCAGCAGAATAAACCTGCAGTCTCCTGCAAATGCATGAACAAAACTGCAAGCCCAAAACTGCTTACCTCCCGTGGGAATTTCACCTATTTGCACAGGCATTTGGGTCATCTCACAAAAGTACACATCTGACAACAAGCAGCAAATGAGAAGCCAGTTTTCAAAGAGAACAATTGCAAGTAAAACTTGTTAGCCAAGTTGATGAATTCTCATCCACTCAGAGTATTCTTGACAAGAGGAAAAGGCCTGTCTTCCCCATACTGCTGTCTCCTTAGTAATCTGCCCTGGCAGTTACAACCTGCCTCTCAAACACTCCTGTGTTTTGAATCCAAGCAAAAGCTTTGGCAGCTGTAAGCCTAGCATGAGCTCCTTTTAAATGATGGGAGGAAACGGGCTGACAGTGAGTTGATTAGAAAGCTCTTAGAGCCTACTCAGCTGAGTGGGGAGAAAGGGACAACTTTCTTTATGTGCTGCCGGAGAGGGGACAGCAGGGCACCGGAGCCTGGCTTGCTGTCCTCAAAAGGATCCTGAGGATGTGGGAAAAGACCGTTACAGGGACGCTGAGCTGCCCTCGCCAGCCTGCCTCTTCCTGACAGCCTCTGCTCCGAAGATAAGGGGAGAGGAAACAGCGAAACATGATGGTAAAGAAGAGATGAATTTGAAGAGACAACTACAAGCTGTTTCCTAGCCCCAGCTTTATCTGAAGTACCAGAAAATAACCCTTTCTCCGTGGTCAATAAATAATTTGTTATGACTGGGGTTTAATTTTTGCCACTGAGGGATGCATAACAGGGCATGCTTTTCACAAAGAGCACAGGCAACTGTATCTATAGCTGTGCATAGGAAAGGGTCTGCAGAATCCTCTTGCCAGGAGTGTGTTTGTTAAGTCAATGCTATCTAAGTGCACTGTAGAAAATAAAGATGCAGAGGTAGAATGAGAAGGAAGGGTTAAAGGATGGACTCAAAAAGCCACGTGGAGGTTACTGAATGGACAAAGCAGAAAGCATTACGAATAATTCAGCCAAAAAATTAAAAATAAATACAGGAGGAAATTACTTCATCACATCCCACACTGTGTTATCAGTACAAAAGCCCTGGGAGCTGCTTTTCTTTAAAAATGGCAGCTGACAACTGATCTAAACAAAAGATCATGGGGGCAGTGAGGGGACAGGAGGGAGGCTCAGGGAGGGGCTGAACAGAAGATGCACCAGAGCAGCAAGGATTTAATGCCACTGCAACCCCACAGCCACATGTGCTGATCCAACCGCAAGGACAGGGAGTCCCCTTCAATACTGTCTGCAGTGAGGCCTTAAAATCCGTCTTAGCTGAAGAAAATGTCCTGGCTCAGACATCTTCTCTGACCTGTTGTCCAGTGGTGCCTCTACTTATCACACTTCAAACTTCAGCAATCAAATTGGACATTTCACCAGGAAGCCACCCTTTGCTGCTCTGCAGTGACAGCCCAGCTGCAGTCCAAGGGCAGCAGTTCCCCATGACAGCACCTCTAAAGGCTGTATTTGCACAAACAGGTCATCACAGTGGTTTTGTCCCGACTGAAAAATTTGCACAATTTGGGTTGGGTTTGTATTTTCATTATGATTTTTATCTAGCTCTAAGAATACAGTGAAACCTGTATGAGAGTCCACCATGTTACATCCCTCCCTGTCTTAAAGGACCACCCCTAGGGTATCCTCAAATTTACTAGCTGCAGCTCTACTCTACCCTGCAAGAAAACCACCACTGTGAAGCAATCAACTTTTTGCTGGTCCCCTGAGTGGTCAAGAAGGCAATTTACACTGCAGTTCATTCCTGCTACCTTCATAAAGAAAAAAAAAAGAAGAGAAGAAAAAAATCCCACTTACTCCCAACTACAGGCAAAACACAGTTCAGGCATACAGTGGTACCTATAAAACCAATCATCTTAGATGTAACTTTGGTTTGGGGTTGGGTATTTTTTTTCCTGTGCAGTGAAATAACTGGGAGTAATAGTCATAAAATCTTTCATTGAGGCTCCTGGGGTCTGAAAGACATCTGGGAGGATTACAGGAGGAATATCATGTGTGGTAGCTGTGCTTGGAGCAGCCTTGGCTTATGGCTCCATCTGTAACTGCTGCAGTTTACCTGAAGCAGATACTCAAACAGTCCCTGAAGTTGACAGTGCCGCTGTCATGGCGCAGCAGCCAAACTCCATACTGGGACAGGCCCTAGTCTGCTTGACTTTTCCCTCCCCTTGATCAAGCCCATCTTAGCACCTCCCAGTTATTTTTATTTTCTCATTGCCCCAGTTGAGGTTTGCATCAGATGGAGACAGCTCTTTCCACACCGGCCCTGAAACAGAGGGAAACAGATAAGGTGCAACCCCACCAGGATGCCAGCCTCCAAGCCCCACTGTCACCTTCATGGGATGCTGCCATTGGCTTGGTCACAGTCAGGAACAAATGTGGCAGCTGCAGGGTGGTGTGCCGCCATTTCCAAGACAAGAAGTGCCAACAGTCCCTTTTGCAAACCTTCACAGTGAGACTGAGCAAGGAGGACACAGCAACAGCTGTGCCTTGTAGCAGTCATGTGCTTTCTTATCCCTTCTCCTAATTCGGCTCTTTCCAAATCACAGCCTTATGATACCGTCAGAGAAACCTTATCATATTTTTGTTGAAACACAGCCCTGTATTAAGCAGGGATTCTGGAAAAAAGTCAAAGAAGGGTAAAAGGATTCATCAGTGCAGACACGCATTTTTGAGGAGGCAGCTGACCAGTTCTCCACAAAGCATCCAGAGCTTTTTTGGTATTCCCTATCAGCCTCCATGCCTCCAGCTGACTTCCCATAAAAATGCTGAAGGGTCTTTCATCTCAAGGTGCATGTCCTTAAGAGAAGGGGAGGGGTAAAATTGCAGAGGCCAGGCAAATGCTTGACAGTCATTTCTGCAGCTACTCAGAGCCCGGCCAGCCTTTGAGGTCCTGTGCCAGAGATCACAGATTTGGTTTGATCAGTCATGAGTTGAAAATGCAGAGCAGAGCTGCTTAGGTCAGATCAGATGCTTAACTCTCCTTTTGTGATGGGTGGGGAAGTTCAGTAAAACTTAGGATGATAAGAAAGAACAACAACAACAACAAAAAGACTAATGAGAAATTACATATTTAAAGCATCAGCCTCCCTTTTACACATTATCTGAGTTTGGATATCAGTTAATGGCTCAGCCAGTTTCCCAATTCAGCCTTATCAAATTCCCTAAAAGTGACAAAAAATCTCGAAGTTAAGTGTTTCATTGGAACACACTATACCCCAGCTTTCCAGCCAACACACATAGCACAGCTTTTGCAGTTTACAATTTATTATTTTTGCTGATGCTAGAGCAGAACTTCAACCCTGGAGGGGATAAAACTAATCCAAATGATAACAGCTTAAATGGCACTAAAATAAACAATGTTCAGATAGATACTCTTTACTTATGTCTCTGACAGAAATTCCTCTGTGAGAAAAGAATTTCAGGCTGTAATAGAGGAATCAGATCTTTACTCATTCCAGCCTTGCCATTGACTCAGTGCGCATGGGGCATTCATGTAATGTTCCCCCCCCCAAACCAAACTTATCCTAAAATGCCATGGAATCAAAGGGATGGATTCCCCTCCTGCTTACTTCTGCCAGAACACCCCTCATGTTAACAGCTCTCTGCAGACATATAAAAGCAAAAGTAAAACAAATTGTCCACCATCAATCATCCTGCCTCTATGAAAGAGAAATCTTTTTTGTGCATTGGGTCTTGCTGTCATCTAAGGCATGGGAGTTATCCTGGAAAAAGAAATCAGCCACCAAGAATCTAAGCTAAGGCCTGAATAAATAATTGGAGGCTGATATGAAGGCAGGGCACATGAACTGATAAATGTATAGCTGAAAAAGTGGTGGTTTCGTTCCCTTGCATCAGACCACCCCACAGGAAGGGATATATGCCAAAATGTTGACACCAGGTGCTTAGGAACAGAAAGAGAATGCTGCAAATGGAAACCTGTAAGCAGAAGGTAGTGTACAGTAGACTTTATTGCCTATTAGCTAGGAGCCAGAAGAATTAAATCTATATACAGAAACAATAACCTGGTGATGAGCAACCCCCTACAATTTCAGTCCAAAGACAATACCCCAGGTTATTTGAAAAAGCTTCTCTGGAGCTGGTCTGGTAATGTCTCCCAAACAAACATTTCCAGTAAACACGGGCCTTCCTGGGCTGGGCCCTGCAGGAGTCCTGCAA
Organism: Pezoporus occidentalis; assembly: GCF_034315485.1. Classification (NCBI taxonomy): domain Eukaryota; kingdom Metazoa; phylum Chordata; class Aves; order Psittaciformes; family Psittacidae; genus Pezoporus; species Pezoporus occidentalis. Next base: position 53,419 of record NW_026913800.1, on the reverse strand, counting down.
AGAAGACATCCCATGGGTGTCTCAATGCATGTCCCTCCATAGCAAGAGCAGGGCAGGAGCTAATGCTCTGCTATCCATAGAACCCATGCTGTGGGGAGATGATTCACCATGTGGTTATCTGGTAAGTCAGATGATTATGGAAGACAGGGAAAAGCTACTGAGTCTTAATAAATGGATTAATTTGCAGAAAGAACAAGTAACTATTAACACCTTTGCTTAAAAGAAGAAAGGAAGCAGTAAGCTGAAGTGGCTGGGGCTGTGATGGAGGGGATGCAACAGAGAGTTACTAGATTTTATTCCTGAGCATCTCTGCTTTATAGAATCATAGAATGGCTTGGGTTGGAAAAGACCTTAAAAGTTATTTAGTTCCAACTCCCTGCCATGGGCACAGGTACCTTCCACTAGACCAGGTTGCTCAAAGCTCCATCCAGCCTGGCCTTGAACACTGCCAGGGATGGGGTATCCACAGCTTCTCTGGGCAAACTGTGCCAGTGCCTCAGCACCCTCACAGTGGAGAATTCTTTTCTCATATCTAATCTAAATCTACCCTTTTTTTAGTTTAAAGGATTCCCTCTTATCCTACCACTACAGGCACTTGCAGAAAGCCCCTCTCCAGCTTCCTTGTAGGCCCCTTTAGGTACTGGAAGGCTGCTCTAAGGTCTCCCCAGAGCCTTCTCTTCTCCAGACTGAACAATCCCAGCTCTCTCAGCCTGTCTTCATAGGAGAGGTGCTCCAGCCTTCTGATCATCTTTGTGGCCTCCTCTGGTCTTGCTCCAACTTGCTCCTTCTTAGATTTGGAGCCCCAGAGCTGAACGCTGAACACATGTGTCCCCATGTTGTGAGGCCTGGAAATCCTAGGACCATTTGCATTACAGGAGGAAGAAGAGGTAGGCAGAAAAGCTGCTGTGTTTATTAGACATATTTCAAGACCAGCTTGTCAAATATGCATTGCATATACCTTTAGCCACAGACAGAAGGAAGTAATTAATTTACCAATTTCTGTGGTGAAAATTACTTTAAGGTTTATTCCATACCCATGTGCCAAGCACACTCATTATACAAACCCCATGCACGCACATGGGCAGGCACATCCCCACATGCAGACACATCACATCAGTGGCACTAAATACCTTATTAAAATGGTCAGTTTTGTTTTAGCTGGAACTAAAACTGAACCTGGAGGTGAAAAGACAATAAAAAAATCCATAATGTTGAGACTCCTGATACAGAAAACATCTGTCTGCAGAGAAAGCGCTGCTTGCCCTGATGGTGAGCAGGGACGCAAGGAGCTGTATGCCCAAGACATGGCTCTCTGCAGAAGGCTGTGGACACAAGTCACCTCACTTGACTTGATATTTTCTCTTCCTTATTGCCCTGGAGTACCGTACATGCACGACTGTATGTACAGTGCTCTACACACTCCACCAGGGCTGTACAGACTCAACAGAAACAGAAAGATGGCTGAAAACAAGAAAGCACAAGGGAATCCCATCAACAAAATCATTATTCAACATGGGAAAGTAGTTTTGGTGTTTGGCTGTTGTGACACATCAGAGCTGAGGGGAGCTGGGCTTTCCACATAGGCTACAAAGAAATCTGGTCAGCAATGAATGGATCTTCAGTTTATCATAGGCAATGGGAGAAATGGTTCAGCTGAAATCTGTAAGGTTTGGAAGGGTCTCAGCTGAAACCGGGGCTTTTCAGAGGCTAATTTTCAGAGGTCCAAAGAACATAAATGCAAAAAAATAACCATGCAGAATAGGCAAAGGAACAAGAAGAAAATGATAAAGAGCAGAAGGGAAATCTTGCCCAGAAGGAAATGGGTAAGTTTTATTTTTGGCTGTATATTTCATTGTAGAAAGCAAACACTAAATAACGGACACACTAGTGCTCCAAAAACCACATCTCAGAGATACCATTAGCTCATGACATTCACAGCATATGTAAGCTGAAAAAGACAAATACATACTTTGTGTAATCATGGTCCGAGTAAGGACTGCAGAGACCGTTACCACACCAAAAGGATAACCCAGCCAACCACAGTCTCATAGGTTATAAAAACTGCATTCAAGAAAGTCAACTTGGCTCCAAAGAGCTCCTGAAATGACAGAAATGACAGGAAAGTGAAAGCATTTCTGAACTGAAGGGCCAAATCCTGACCTGCCAGTCGCACAATGCAGTGTGAGCTATGCATAATTATCTGAGGACAGAAATATAAAGAACATGAAAATAATGATGTTCAAAGCCAGTAACTGTTTTCCTATGGTTTCACAGAGCTATGCTGAATAAAATGCATTTGTTATATTATGACAGTGGGTCAGAGAAACCAGGGAGGAAAATGCAGGAAGATTATATGCTGCAATAAGACATAGCTGCAGTAAAGATGAACATAAAAAGCAAAACTAAATAGAGATCTAGAATTTCTAAATTACCCTTGGCCCAAATGTCTGGCTTACCACTGAAATGGTATAATTATAAAGCTGGCATAAAACAGGACATGGATCTAGTTACTAATTTCTTACTAGCAATAGCAGCAAAACAGTTTCTGCCAGTAGCGGGTCTCTTGACAAAAACCTTGTGTCTTCTACATGATGTGACCTATAGGGAAAACTGTTTTTAATCAGGCAAATCTATAAATGGTATGCAGTTGTGGTTGCTCCTCTCAGATGTCAAAAGGAACAGAGGAGAAAGTAGGGTAAAAGGGGGGGGGGGAGTCTTCACTGCGTTTTCTGGTTTAACACTTAGCTTTCTCTGAAATGCACGATGGAATTTGTAGATTTAGGAGATCATCTTTATCTTGCCAGTGATGGCAGCAGTGTCACCTCAGAAGCAAAAAAAAAAAAAAAACAAACCAGAAAAAAGCAAAACCCAAGCAGTCAAACACCCTCTTCCTAATAGTATTGTTTTAGCCCCTGTGCTCCACTTAAGTTTTGACTGCAAATACAGAGGTCATTTCATGGCTGCAGTTCTGAACTCAATCACTCTAATCTCTGTTTTCCATATGAGCATATGAGTTACACCACTGAAGTCAATGGCAAAGCTTCTGTGCTAAGATATTAAGCATGTGTTCAGGTGTCTCACTGGGTCTGTCTTAAGAGCCTGGACAGAAAATAATCTGAAATACTTTTCCTTCTCTGTGCTAGGCATCCATGAAACAGCAATCGGTGGGAATGGTGTCAGTGAATTAACATTTAAATGTCTTATGCCAGATCATTGTCTATACACAGTTTAAGTGTGGAGATTTTTATCTAGCCTTTTTATCAGTGAAAATTTGTCTTCAACAAAACTGGATTTTTTTGCCATGTTTCTACTTTCTACTGAGATGTTTGAACTTCTGACAAAAAATCTGAACCCCTGAAAACTCAGTAACTTGGCTGCACTGAAAAATGTACAGATTATGGTTAAAAAAAAACAACCCAAAACAACTCTTCTAATCTTCTGATGGAAAGAAAAAACTTTGTGCAGGGCCAAATCCTATTCAACTATTGAGCTGAACACGTTTCCTCAGGCAACACAGCAGTCAGATTAGAAAGGCACAGCCGTTTTCACATCAACCAACTCAGTTTTAACCACAGTTTTCCAAACCTGCGATCTATACTTGGTACCTAAAATGTTAGTTATGCGTACGTATGCATATTGTGTATACATACGCATAAATTTCCCCATTTTCTGTTGCACATGCATATTCTCACCATAAGACCAGAAATTTCCCCGTTACTCTGCCTTGGGTATGTCGAGGGCCCTCCACGTGCCCAAGAGCTTCCAGGGTACTTGAGCATTTATGACCTGTGATTCAGCGTGGGTCTGAAGGTCATTAAAGGCGGGTGAGGAAGTGGTTCATGGGACAGCCAGTTTACCGTGATTGTTGTGCTGTAAAATGTTATGAAACCTCCCCATTAACCGTTATTCTCTGCACAGGGCCTGCAAGGAGTGGTGAAAGCCGTGAGGAGCAGCTGTGTCAGAGCACAGCAGCACTCGTTCCTCCACATTTTCCACATGATTTTCCGAGTAACGTCACAACACTGCTGCAATGTTGAAAAAGGGTCACCGAGGCTGACAGATAATGATTTTCAAAAGCAAACAAAACCCAGGAGTTGAAGAAATGCTTTTGCTCTTAAAAAAAGTTCACATGCACCTCCACAGCCATGCAATAAAAGAGGTCATCGATCTGTGCTTTGCTAGATGATGATATCTTGCCAACTTGTGGACAAAGGTGATCCATGACTACCTCCTCCCTCCTGTAGTGAACCAAACAGATGACATTGCAGAGGTCCAGCAATGATCACCTCACACTGCCTGTATGTCCCATCCCATTCTGGAGAGAATTGCAATTTTGTCAGGACAGGTGAATTAATTAATTTTAGATACTATTGGCAGAGCCTTGCCCCAGTGGCACCCATGTGCCTGCAGCCCACTCCATATCATCCTTTCTTCCAAAAAAACCCTGAGCCTGTAACAGACATGCATTCATAAAACAGCAACAACAAAAAAGGAGTTATCTCCCAAGGCTTGACACGGGTGAGAGAGAGGAATTTTCTTTCATGCCTCATCATGTGGCTAGATGTAGAGTGTTTGGCAGTAACAAAGACCTCACACACATGACCCGTTCACATGCATATTCTCACCATAAGACCAGAAGTGCACTGTAATGTGATCAAGGGTGTTTGGGGTTTGGTGGCACAATAAATACAGCTGTTTGCACAACCAAGAAAAGGAGGAAGAAGAAAAAAATCTCTGGCATCAGGTCTCAAGTACTTTCGGAAGAGAAAGCCTGTTTGGATGTTCCTCCCTCATGCCTATCCCAACATAGACAGAAATAGGCAACTGCACAGTGACTCCTGAAATGGAGCACAAACAGCAGATGAAGGGGTTGTTTCCTTTATACAGCATTGATCCCTTAATTCTTACTAAAAACTTCTATCACCAAATCCTGCTACACACCATCAGAGCAGCAGCCTAACTCTTGACTGGTCCCATTTCAAGGTACTGTCCAACATCAGGCACAATACCAGAGGAATGAGTGGGATTAACCGAAGAACAAGACCATTTGTAAATAAAAGCAGCAGAATCTAATCTTTATACCAGATCCTCCAGATGGCATTTGCTCTCTCTCATGAGCTCAATTCTAAAGTTTGCAGTCTACATAAAATAAAGGCGTCTTTTCACTCTCTCATTTGTTTGCCCAGAGATGTCATTCACATCATCACAAAGACCAGGCTGTGAGTCTTCAAAGGAAAAGGTTTGTTTAAGCAAAAAGACATCTTTTTTTTTGTCTGATGCTTTAAGATAAAGTGATTGACTTTTTTGGCTTCTGCTTAAAGTGGAACTTGAAATCAGAGAAAAAAGATTATAGAAAACAAACTCCAATCAGTCTGCTTTTAAAAGGTCCTTTTTATATTTATTAAACAAAAGTAACTTTTTCCTTTTAGCCAAACCTAGTATGGAGTCATTCTGTGTACCAGTAAGACCAATCAGATGAAAAAATACTTTATGCCAGAGCTGGAAAGTAAAATAAGTTCACCAAGAAAAGTTTGTTTCCACAGGCTTTGAGTCTTTTATAAGTTACATTCAACCTTCCCTCTTCAATTATTATAGACATAAATTACAAGGTGAACTAAAATATGTAGTCCTTTTTTTTAGAGCAAAATGCTGGGGTTAGCTCTCTTGGTCACTGCTGAAGAATAAATTGTATCATTATAGCCTTCTTCTGGGTCTTGTTATTCTGACTTTTTGACTCTCGCTAGCTGCAGTCTATACAATGCACAACTGTATTTGTTCACAAGGAATGCTTTGGTTCCTTTTGACTTTTTCCTTTCCACTTCCTAATGGTTTACATGTAGAAGCAGGGCTTTTGAAAAATTACCTAACACATACTATGTTTAATGAGTACATTTAAACATACTTCAGCTACAAATATTATCAGCTGATAATTTAACCTTTGTGGGTAGGCTAAATATTTTCTTCAACGCTTAAATAAATATGATACATGGTTCCTGTGGAAAGCCTAATGAGAAGGAAGTTGTTTTTAAATTTAAGTCAAGACTTCTCCTTCAATTTAGTTTATCAGTATTTTTTTCCAAGTGATCAAAGCAAGCAGTTTATATGGCAGCTCTAAATGTCTAAAAGAAAAATTAAGTACTAAAATATTAATTCTGCTGTACTTTATTTGGGGGATGGAAATTGCATGCCATCTGGGAGGACAGTCAAGAATTTGCCGCACACTATGAAGCACGTGGTGTGAGGTGAGAAGCCAAAATCCTACAGTCCTCAAGGTGGATTTAAATAATGAGAATCAAGATGTGGGTATGTCTTTCAGATGTCAATAAAAATAAAAGTTATATAAATGCCTAGCAGTTGTCCTGGCTCCCCTGAATGCCTCATGAATGAAGCCTCCCTTGAGAGCACCAGCCTTCATCCATCAGACTGGGTACATGGGAGTGGGTAACCAGCCTGTCAGTCATGTAAAAGGTACATGTGCACCTGTGGTGTCAATAGACACGGGCTGCAGCACTTTCAGACACCTCAGATTCAGCATGGGACCACATCATCCCTCCTGGCCCACTGCCCCAGCCTGAAGTAGGTTACTGGTGCTCCACAGACATGAGATGCAGGTGATGCAAGGTGAGGGGCTGGCTCAGAGCACCTCACATCTGAGACTTGAGCATGTACAACAAATGTGCTCACATGCGTACAACACCACATAAATCCCAACAGCAGGTATTCACGTAACACTTGCAGTTAACTGGAGATGGGTGACCTGGGGCTAGCCAAAACAGGAGGCTCCTTTGGGGCGCAGATCTTTTGATGAGACATTCCCAGCCCTGCTCCTCAGTGCAGCAGCACGAACTATCAAAACCTTCTATAGAATGACAGAATCAGGGAATGGTTTGGCTTGGAAGGGACCTTAAAGATCATCTAGTTCCAACCCCCCTCCCATGGCAGGGACACCTTCCACTAGACCAGGTTGCTCAAAGCCCCATCCTACCTGGTCCTGGACACTGCCAGGGATGGGGCAGCCACAGCTTCCCTGGGCAACCTGTTCCTTTGCCTCACCACTCTCAAAGTGGAGATCTTCTTCCTAGTATCTAATCTGAATCTAACTTTTTTCAATTTAAAGTCATTCCCCCTTATCCTACCATTAAAGGCCCTGGTAAGAAGCTCCTGTCCAGCTTCCTTGTAGGCCCCTTTAGGTAGTGGAGAGCTGCTGTAAGGTCTCCCCAGAGCCTTCTCTTCTCCAGACTGAACAACCCCAGCTGTCTCAGTCTGTCTTTATGGGAGAGGTGTTCCAGCCTTCTCTGACCATCTTCATGGCCCTTGTCTGGACTCACTCCAACATCCTTCTTCTTGAAACCAAAACAAGATACGCACACAGAAATCACCCAGAAGGAGTACAGGAAAAAACTTGGTCTTTACTCTGGGGCTGAATGAAGGAGAATGTAAGAACACACTGACGTCATGAAAGAAAGAAGTTGAATAGGTCAAGAAGCAGAGATGTGAGCTCAAGGAAATGGCAAGGCACACAAGGAAAGATAAGGGAGATTGTATAAATAAATAAGCCTACAGAAAGGAGCTGAAAGCACTGTGAACAAAGCCTTACTCTCTAGCTCGGGTTCACAGTCCTTGTTCAGCCTGAGAACCCCTAGAAGGTTTCAGAGGAGGAGTGAACCCTTTTAGAAATCTCATGTACGGACATCACTGTATAGCACCTACAATTTGTTTTCCTTTGTTGCCTTTTGCAGACTGAGCAGAGGGGATCCGCAAACATCTCCATTCTCTCCTGGAGTGCGCAGACCCTCAGCTGGAAGGAGTCCTACTTTCATATTTAAGAATTGAAAGAAGCAAAACAGGTAAAAAAAAATAAATAGTACAAGCAAGGCTGGCCTAGCATGCTTTTTGCACCTGGATCTCTTCAGAGGGCAGAAAACAGAGAGGTAGCTGAAGTATTATTAGTTCAGCTGTTACTGGAAGCATATGTCACTTCTGCTCATAAGCTGAAAATTAATGAGTGTACTTATAAAGTTTTAATTATTGATCTTATCTCCTGAGTGTAAACTTCATCTAGCCACAGGGAATTTTCTCTTCACTGTGGAGATAGCTGTTACAGGCATGCAATAATCATGGAATAGGTTTGTATCTTTTCCACTGTGGTTGCTTTAATTTGCAGTGACATTTGTTAGATCATGTATTTAGAACCACAATAATTTTTACATCTTGTGTGCCAAAAGCAGATACATACATCTTACCTGAAGCTGGGATGGCAGTGCTAGCAGATGCATCCTAGCCAGCACCAAACCCATATACTCACTGTGCTTTATCATTATATTGAACTTGATCCAAGGAAGTAAATTATAAGCCAATTTATCTTTATTTATATTGATCAACTGAAACACGTGTCAGCAGAAAAGGCAACACATGCTCTACAAACTCACCAGTGTCAGGTTGTGTTGGTGGTTTGCTGGCCCCTATGTGTGCCTTCACACCTCCTAGTCCTTGAATTAGCTGAAGTCTGCTCCATGGACAGTTCAAGGGAAAATACAAGTATAACAGACTAATTTGCACCACTTGACTTAGAAAGTATGATGAGGTGCAGAAGTGGTTAACACACAGGATGTGGTATGCTGGGCCTCGCATCACTACTTCTTGATGCTCACACACAGGACAACCCTGAGAAGAACTGTCAAGCTGAAAGTACATACCAGAAATCATTCTGCAACAAGCTTGCAGGCTCGGTAGAATCAATGCGCTATGTTTCGGGTATATGGAAAACAACATCATGGGCTTAGTACTACTGGGATTGGACTTGGGCAGCAGATTTTCATTGCCTCTAATTCAAGACAACCTGAGTTGTCTTGAAAGCTGTCTCCTTGTAGGCTACACAAAAAAAAAAAAAAAGGTTATTTGTGCTATAAATGTCTTCTAGGCTCCATGGAGTAAATCCCTGGTTTGGAAGTGTTTTGAGGGAAGGAACAACTAAAAACACAGAAACAAGTTAAAACTGGAACAAAATGCAACATAACCCTAACAAAAGCAGCTTCTGCCTGTCTAGTAGAATACTTTTATCTGATTTTACAGACAAAGGAAGTATGGGAAGATGTCATTTATCTGGACTAGAAAAAAGCATTTGATACCCTGCCAGATGGAAACTATTAGTTCAAGTAGGGAAAGTGGGGATTAAGATAAGAATTGCAAAGTAGTTAAGGAATTGGCTGAAGGGGAGGTGACAATGGGTTGAGCTGAAAGAAAGAAAATCCCTAGCAGAGTTTTGCAAGAGTCACTATCAACCCTATTCATTTCCTTAACAATTTTGGCACAAAAGATTTTCTAATGGAACTTTCTGATGGCTGAGGTTGGGAAGCTTTGTTCATACTGACAAACAGCAGAATTTTACCTAAGAAGAGCCAAATAGTCTTCAGAAGCAATAGACATGAAGGGAAATTTTACTATGTAAGATAGAAGTGTGTGCACTTAAGAAGTCAAGAGTAAGAGCGTGTGCTAACCATGTACATGACAACAAGCCAGCAACATGGCCTGACCACTGGAAAAGGTAAATGTCACTTAGAATGAAGTAAAGTATTTCTACTACAGGAAGGATAATATTACTGAAATCAATAAATGTCAGATACTGGCAAGACCTCATCAAGAAGACCATGCCCAGTTTTGGTCACCATGGCTATGTGTGTGCTGCTAAATGAAAACATGCCAGGGATTGCTCTCTGGCTTTGAGGCCAAGCAGCATGGAGCAGAGCATGTCTAAACCTCTAAACTCTCCCACCTTCTCCAATAAGTCAAGCTCACATTGCCTTTTAGGAATGGTCCCTGGCCTTTGCTAGCTCCAAAACCAAGCCCAAACATTTCTTGGGAGACTGCTAATTAGTACAGGCAAAACCCATGCAGACAGTAAATCGTGTGCTGGTGTCTCTGGCCTAGTCTCTTTCTCTGTTTAGTCTTCTAGGGTGGACCTACCACAGTGTGTCCAAAATTTGTGCTGGATTAATGCATGCTGAAGAGGAAGGCTACTAGGAAGTGGGGAAAACTGGAGAGCATCTTACAGGAGGAGATGAGAAGCACTTGAATCATCTAGCAACAGAGAAGCTGAGAAAGTAGATGACTGGCATAAATAAGAAATAGGGGACAAATATTTAAACCAAAAGACAACACTTGATGTGAGTAGATTAAGAAAATCATAACAAGCTTATGCATTCATCCCGCAGGGCAGATTCCATAACTTGGATGTGTCCTCTCTCTTCAGACTTCTTCTGTAGGGAGAAATTATGTTTATAAATCCAGCTTGGAGTTGAAACACCTTCTGCTTTTTCAGAAATATTACTGAACACAGTATATTCCCATTAAAACAAAATGTTTTCAAAAACAACAAAAAGGATTAAAAAAAAAAAAAAGAAAAGTATCTTCTAGCTGCCAGACTTTTTCCATTCACCTATAAAAGCCATCAGGGAAAAAAGCTGCTATTTGACATTTAAAGAAGAGCTCTTCCTCTGTGATGCACTGTGGTGCAGTTGTAAGGGCGTAGTCACACATTTGCTAAGTAGGCTGTAGTTATAGTTTTCAATTTCCTAGAGGCAACACTCCCCTTCACCTACCCAAACCCAAGTCTCCTATATGGCAGTGTCACGGGCTGTTGCCATGCCAGCAGCCAGCCACTGATCTTTTTTGAGAACAAAGGTGTACTTATTAAGAAGATTAAACTGGTGACACCATTTATCCACATGCCAGACACTGAGGATATAGCATCCCCATGCCCCTTGTGAATGACAGTAATCTGACCTTGCCTGACCACGCTCTTCACAACAGCACAGTTTCTCCTTAGCCACAACTGGAGCACGGATGAATTGTACTTTATTCACTGTAAAGCACTAAGACTCCATGTCTCTGTACAGAACTATCTGAATATTTCCTCAAAGTTTACCAAATGTTTCCCTGTTCCCAAGCCACAGAGAAGTGGTGAGCAACAGAGGGCTGAGGGAATCCCTGCGGCTGCAGTCTCCAGAGCCCTGTGAGGATGACTTCTCACACTCCATGAGCCTGACCAAAAACCTTGCCAGGCTGGGAGGTCTCCCTCAAGACCAATGGATTTTGGACCTGCACTTCATGATGTTAACTGTGGAAGAGGAAAGCATTGTTTGACGAACAGAAACAAGTGAAGAGACAAAAGTGTCCTAACATCAGAAAAGTGACTTCCACAGGAGACGTCGTGAGTAATATACATGATGGAGCATATCAATGGCTTTGAGGAGGAACTCTGAGGGTCTGGAACCGCTTTTGGAAAGGAGAAGGAACACCAAAGCTGATGATTTTCAGTAGTCTTCCTTGATCAGTCCTGTTGTCAGGTCCATCAACCCCCTGCTCCTTGAGGGGAAGCAGAAAATCATACAGCTACAAAAATCATATGTACGCAAAATCATACAGATACAGTCTCTCCTCTGCCTTCTTGCTGGCTCATGTCCTTCCTCTCCCCAGAATCCAGGATGTTTCTCCTCTCTGTCACAGTCTTTGCTGGCACCAGAATGCTGCCTGCACTTGGTTCCAGCGGCTTTTTTCTCCTTTGTTAGACAGACTAACAGTTCATGCCATCTTTTTCTCATCAGCTTTTAGTGTGACCCATGGGAGACAGGGCAAGAGGGAAAGGGAAGAGGCAAAAAGCCAAGTTTTGTAATGCTCAAATGTAGTTTCACATGCAGGAAATGTGAGATCCTTCAGCCACAGGGCTGACAACATCACAACAGAAGCCACGCATCCTAATACAAATGTTAAACAACGTGTTTCTATGACTTAACTTTACTTCAGTCTTCCCACAAAACCACAAAGAGTAGGAGAAGAACTAACACATCCTCTTCTAGGTTTCCTTTAACAAATGTGTCAATGTGTCACTGACTGAGAAGCAATTAAAAGTGTGATGGATTGGTTTGAGAAAGACAAACTTTGTATCTGTCCTGTCCATCTAAGCCCCACAGAACCTCTCCCATGCTAAAATCTGTATGTAGAAGCATTATCTTCCACAGACATCGATCAGGATCCTGCTGGGCGAACTGGACCTGAAGCAGCAGCAGCGATCCCTGACACTATGTGTCTGCCCGAGAAATCAACAGGCTGGTTCCTCCTGCCTCCAGGGTGGAAAGGAAGAAGAGACATCTAGCAAAGCTCTGCAGAGAGGAACAATCTGCTCGCCTGGCTGCCCTTCATTGCATACGCCTCGCCGGAGGAGCACGCTTGCTGCCCTCCCCACCAGTCACATGAGGGAAGGCACAAGCCAGTCCCTGCGGTCCAGCCTTGCATGCAGTATCAACCCCAGGAGTTATTTATAGTCCCCCGGGAAGTGACAGGGGATGTGGACATGAATGGGACGGCGATTCAGACCAGATGTCCGTGAGCCCTTTCCAAGCAAGCCTGCATAAATGTGCAGCACAGCTCGCAATCAGAGCTGTGTTGTGTCAAACAACTGTGGTTACCCGAGGACCAGCGTGATAGCGTTGAGCCGGCAATGGAGCAGCGGAAAGGATTCTTGTTCACTAATTGAATAGAGGCCTCGACCAAAGGAGAACAATACGTGGCGCGGGGGTGGCGGGGCTGCATTGTGAGAGCCTCTGCGAGGAGAGGCCACTGCTGCCAGTCCCATTGTTCGGTGCTATCTCCATCTGCTCACTGGACAGACCTCCTTGCCCAGCTAGCCGTACATATCTGCATCCTGTAGCTCTGCCACCATCTTTACTAAGGGCCATGAGTCCTCACCAGCGATGCTGCTGGACCTGGGCGCTGATGAAGGTAGAGCACTTCTTCAAGCATTGGATGTTCTTGTGTTTTCAACATCGCCAGTGAATCCAAAGCTCTTACCACAGCCTTATTGTTGCTCTTACTATGAGACCAAGTTCCACAATAACTGCATTTTTCCAGTGCTGCTAAAACGGATTCACTTTGCCAGCAAGAGATTTTTTTATTTTTTTTTTAAATTTGCATGTGTTAGAATTTGTTCAATGGAATTAAGAGAGAGGTCCTCAGCTGTTGAAATCAATGCTGCTGAAGTCAACAAAGTGCATGCTCATTTGTGCAGCTGAACCCTCGACTAGAGTTTTACCAATATACAGCTGATCAACATACCATTAAACTGATCTTGAACATGAACCCAAGAGACCAGTTCCTTACTAACAACAAAAAGAAAAGAAGCATCAAATAGTGAAACAGGGAAAATGGAGGGACCCAAAGAGGGGGAAAGGGAAGCCTGCTGAAACAGAAGAGCCTGGAACCACTTTCTGAAAACAAGCCACAAACGATGCTAAAGAAACTCCCCTGACATGCAACTGTCACTAAGAGCGTTGGCTTTTTTGGTAAATCCTTAACCCTGACCTGTCTCAGCTGGTGAGCACAGGCTCTTTGGAACTGCCTGAGCTGGCACGAGGTGAGACAAGGATGAAGGCCAATTGCTCAGCTACGCTGGCTCAAGACAATGAAGGACTTTATGCATCATTCAGTTACACAAAGCCAGGATCCTGGAGTCTTTTTAAAGACCTGGCATTAAGCCCATCTGTCACACAGTTTCAGGACCTATTGGAGAGCCTAGCACTATGATGAGAGATTCTTCAGATAAAACAAGACATTTAGAAAAATGGAACTAAAAATTCAATAGAATAGAAAATGTTGCAGAGGTTTGGAAAAGTTCCATCTGCTTCATGGTCTTTTCTAAATATTCATGCAGCTCTACACTACCCTGTTTGCCAGATTCAGAAGCAGAACCTCCCTAAAAAGGCTGGTTAATTATCAGGAATATTACAAAGAAATCTGTTGTCTCCCAGCCAGTTTCCAGGTAGTAAAATTAAATTTCTAAATTTAGTTAGAAATTTATCTAAATTTATTTGATAAATTTATTATGCCTAATTTTGCTTCCCTTTTGAACTAAATCGTTTTCTTCCTTAGAGTAGCACTTGCCTGCACCCAGGTCTAGCCAGATATGACAGTTTCATCTGAGTCTTAAAATTAATTTCAAGCTGATGTCCAATACCAGAAATGTAGTTAAACAGAGTTTGAAGGAATTAAATATCTAATGCTGTTTTCAAGGTAGCAGCTTCATGTTGCATCCAAAGACTGAGGTTCCTCAATCCCTACTAGTTACATAATCTGGTTTGAAGAAACAGACAGAGGCTTGGAAAAAGGGGGTATAAATAAAGCAGCTCTCCACTTATAGTTGTTAGCTCTTCCTGTTCATGTTTAGCATTCTCATTTCTCAGAGGAAAAGATGAATTTCCCTGCTGGTGAAACAAAAAGCCCAGGCAGTGCCAAATCCAATCCCAGCAGGATCTGGAACAGGTGGCCCCAGGTGAATGCAAGGGTTCCTGGGTAAAGTCAACCAGGAAAAAAGAGTAGGAGACCCCACTGCCAGGCGATAGCAAGTTGCTCCCTTCACCTCCTGTACACAGCTGCTCATATTCCTTATTCACTTTAACCCTGACTGTCCAGATCCAAACATTTCCACCCTCTGTAGTCTGGAAAACCTAATCCTCCCTTGTAGCCTGCTAGCTCAGCACCTCAGCAATTGCCTAGAGCACTGAGCTACATGAGGCTATCATTTCTGTACTCAAGTTTTTCCTGTGTTCATTTTATGGCGGTTGCCCTTCAATTTGAGTGACATTGGTCTAGTGCTAAGAAGCAAAATGTGAGGGAAGTAAGGAGGGCTCGCAGATGGTCTGGTCCGCAAATTCAGTCTAGTCAACTTTTTCTCTTGTCCTCATTCTTCCATTTCATTTACAAGCAGAAAATGTGAAAGCCCATCTGTTCTTTCATCCTCTAGTCACATTTAGAAACAGCACTCTTCGTAATGCTTTGTGAAGTGATCATATCCCTCTTTTTTTCCTCCCCCCCCCCCCCCCCAGTTGTTTTCTCACAGATACATTATACATTCAGGGAATTTGATTACCTTTTTCCTGACCACGTGTTGCAGCAGCTGTAAACCTAAGCTGTAAAGAGGCACTCTCCAGGTACAGAGATTCAGCCTGCTTTGGAGGTGCCATGGACTGAGATCACCACTCCAGGCGGTAGGGAGCCAAGCTGAAGTGAGTGTGGGGCCAGGGGTGGACAGGCCCATCTGCACCAGCTTCTCAGCTGAGGGCAGCTGGCTGAGATGAATAAGCACTATACATTCAAAAAATGTTGTAAGGGGAACATTTTATCCCAGATGCCTGTTTACTGATGGTTTACTTCAGTCTTTTGCTGACATTACCTCTCTTTTATTTAGCAAATCAATTAATGAATGGATCTTTCCCCTGTGTAGCCCCATCAGCTCATTACACAGCATATACCACAGTTATGTTTATCCAACTTTCCCTTTCGGTCCCATTTGTACTGATACTTTCCTTCTTGGAATAACAATTATTAAACCACTTGGTGCCTTTCATGGTTAATTATTTCCTTTCTTTAACACAGTATGCTGTCAAACTGTAGGCTAGGTCTTGAACACTTCAGCACCCCCATTTTCATTTCCTCAGAGAAATAATGTTGAAAAGTCCTTATTATTACTTATGGAACTCTGTTGCATGCATTTCTTCTGCAAAGTTTCATCATCTAGCAATTTTTAATGACTATTATAAGAACATTTTCTGTCTTTTTGACCTGCCTTCCATGCAGTTGATTTCCTCAGTTTTGCTATGCTTCTCACACGTAAGTTAGCATGTTACTGGACTGAGTTCCCTATCTGAAATTGAAGCAGGTAGGATAATAGTATTAAAGAAATAACTGCTAAGAAATGTTAAAAAATTGAATATGCTCTTCAGCCCATATTTCATTACTTTTGCATATCAACAGCATTGAAAACTAATTTGTATTTACCAACACCATCCCCCTTAAAAGAAAAAGATTACTCTTTCAGAAATTCTTTATTGTATACATTTTTTCTCTACTTCAGCTCCAAATATTACAAAGAAAAAAACCCAAATCCTATCCTAAGTTATCTGTGTGTGATACAGTGCAACAGCAGATTCCTTAATTTAATACAATAGCATTGATAAGTATGGAGATGGTGTACCTGTTTTGCAGTTATGCCTAAGGCCTTGTTCCATTTTAGTTAGATAAAGTGTGTTACACTAATGTGCTTAAACCAACAAAGACTGTTTACACTTCCAAGCTGTAGGGAAAAAAATTTAGCAGTGCAGAGCACGTTTTTATAACTGCAGTCATAATAGCCCCAGATACACTTGAACTAATGTAAAAACTTGAGTAGATGTGACCCAAGTGACTGCTACTACAAAATTTTGACACCAGTGTTGCTCTATGTCATAGGAATACAGGACACACAGAGCACTGACACACAGCCTCTGAACCACGGGCCAAGGTGTAGTCCACAATGGGAAAATAAGATGATACACTTGTAAACCCACCTTACCAAAATCACACAGAAAAGGAAAAATAGGGATGAGTTTTTCAGCATTTGGAAATAACTCTAAATTCCATTCTAAGTTAGCAAGGATGATGTGCACATGTTTACTTGACATTCTTCACCTGTTACCTCTTCCCCTGCTGTGTGCTAACATTAGGCTTTCTTCTGTAGGAGTTTCATTTCTCAGGTAAGCCAGAAGATAACGAAAGGAGAAAAAAACAAAAGTGTCCCAATAGTCTATAGCCTCTTCAGCAAGACTTCAAGAGACACTATTTCTCATTACCTTTACAAAGAGGAACTTAATGGTATGCTACATCCTTCCCACGGAATAATCCCATGCCAAGGGCAAAGCTGAAGGCTGAAGAACGTCACACCCACCTCTACTTCTCTGAACAGCAGCTCTATGTACAAGCACTTTTCAAAAGGGGATTGCCTCGCATTTGCACTTCTCACCACCACATTTCTCCAGCTTCTTCATATCAAAATTTCCAAGTAGGACTTTCAACTGAAGACTCTCCCAACAGCTACTTCACTTGTCTCCACGCATTCACTTAGAAGGTGCTTAGCACCTTTGGGTTACAGAATCCTTCTGACAATGGATTCTTCTTAGTTTTATTTCACAGACCATCTCACCAAAAACAGAAGGGGAGGGGGTGAGGGCGGTGGTGAGAACCAAATAAAATAAATAAATAAATAGATAAATAAATAAACACACAAACAAATAAATTACTGCACAAAGGACAATGGGACAGGTCAACACACCAGCAGAAAATTCAGCTTTTCTGAGAGCGGTCAGCTCAGAGAGGTGCCATGTACTGGAGAGGTCATTGCAAAGGAAGAATAAATCTGGCAGCCAGTGTTTGCAGTCTCCACAGGCAAGGGGATGTCTGTCCTTCAAAGAGGGAGCTGTTTGTAAAGAATCCTGCTAATGACACCTAGGATAATCAGTGCAAACAGGTCTTTCTACTTCTAGGCTCCATGCCATGCACTCATTCAGAGGTCGGGTAGCTGAAGGCAGGGCACTTGAGGGCTTTGCTGCTTTGGGAGGCTCAGTGGGAATATACCTCAGGGATGGGTGGGTTTATGCTTAGGGAGAATGATCCAACCTCTCATTTGAGAAGTGTGAATTTAGCAAATCTAGACTCTTTGCAGTAATGTGTGTTAAGTAATGACAGGCTCTGATCCTGAATTTCTTGGGAAGTTTTCCCTCAGGCCTCTCTCAATGAGAGTGTTCCTGTGTGATAAAGAGGTGAAAACTGAATGATGGTCCACTTCTGCTGCTGAGCTTGTAAAGGGCCAGTGCAATGGAGTCATGACCTGCTTGATCGGTGTTTCCGCAATATGTGCTCCTGAAAACAGCCTCCCTTGTCCATATCCAGTGTGCAGGGTGCTGCGCAGGTTAGTCAAGCTTCTCAGTGGTACTGCATGCTCGCGTGTCTTCAGGGACAGTATTGCCTACTGATGTTCAGAGCCACGGACTGCTCTCCCCTATCACCCCATTAACACTCATCTGGCACCATTTTCTGCTAAATGGCGTGCCTGTGCTGCAGAGTTTGAGTGCTGCTAGCGGCCTCACATCAAAGAACTGTATTTGGGCACCCAAATAAAGGCTCAGAAGACTGACAGGGGATGCTGGTTGTGAGTCTCTTGAACCTTTGATGTCAGGCTATTACAGCTGAAGCTGAATAACTTTGTTTTCAGAATCAGTAAAGCATTTTAGAGCAAAGAGTGCATGGAGCAAATCCCCAGTAATGGAGTATAAAGCATCCAAGATATTGTGATATCAAGAAAGACAAAAGAATATCTTTGCTAAGATCACAGTTTTAGGCCCAAATACCAAAATCCTTTGGGAAAGAACTAAAAAAACAAAACAAACAACAAAAAAAAAACAAACAACAACAACAACAAAAAAAAAAAAACCAAGCACCATAGCTGCTTTTTTTGGAACTTCTGGAAGTGTTTTACTAGTGAGAGCAATTCCAGACTCCGGGCTACATCAGAAAATCCTGGCCCTTCAACTAAGCTAATTGACTTAGTATTTTTGTCAATGTGTTTACTCCCCCCTTCCCCTTTTTTACTACGTTTTCTATTTCTATGCTGTAAAACTCAACTAACTTCTAAAAAACAAATTCAGGTTTGTTTTTTTTTTTTCCAGTGTTTGTTAAACCTTCTCCACCTAGTTAATGACTGGCTGGAACAGCAGCAAAGCCAGGAATGCCTCATGCTCTGGGCACTCACTAATTGGGTTGTTAGCAAACTAGAGAGACAGGAGGAGATGGGGAAAAGCACTGCTATTATAAGCCAGGGAGTGTAAAGAAAAGAAAGTGAAATAAATATAGAATTGTTATGTTAGGGAAATTACTGTTCTTAACACCCTGTTTTTCTAAAAAAAAAAAAAAAAATCCAACCACCCCCCCCCCCAAAAAAAAAACACAAAATAGCTCCCTCAGGACATTTTACAAGCACTAAAAACAAAATAGACCAGAAATATAACTGGCTGTATTTTTATAGCAAACTGAAAAAAAAAAACAAACCATACATTTCCTTTTATGAAGCAAATTGTCAGCCCCAGCCCTCCTGCCAGTTGGCAATGTCTAAGGTGGAGGTCGTGAAGAACCTCTTACAGCATCCAGGCTTGGTTTGGGTTGACTGGGAATGCTGACCTGCAGAGTCCTTACAGATTCAGGGCAGCCATCAGGTGGTCTGGACACTCTTGCCTGTAGCTTTTGCAGGCTAAGTGACACAATGCAGGGTCCAGCCTCTAGGACTTAGCAGCTTGTTGCAGACCAAGGAACCACACTCCTGCATGCTAGCCAGGGCTGCAGCAGCATTTTTGTGTGCCATTGAAGGAGAAGAAGTTTAAACTTTTTGGAGAAGGGACTGCAAGAACCAGCAAAATAGCAAGAGCTGGTGGTGCAGGGATGATAGAGGTGCAGATCTGCCCTATTTGCAAGCTGTCTGCACAGTCACTGTGAAAGCACATCAGCTCCAAACAGGAGGCATGGGGTCGCCCCTGGCACTGCTGGAGAGACAGCAGACAGGACACATGAAAAATTTTGGGAGTAAGATGTAGTGACAGATGCCGCAAGAAGAGCACAGCATCACAGCGCTGCTGAGCCAGTGGTTGGAGGCACCAAACCCCTTTCAACACTGTGCCCTGTGCACTGTGTCCTGCTCCCCAAGGGTGCCAGTCTTGGGCAAGCCATGCATGGCTGCCAAAGCAAAGTCTTTGTCTTTTCCTCTCCTCCTTGCCACCCAGCACGACGAGGGCAGCAGGGATCAGGACTTGTCCTATCTGATCCCATCTGTTTGCCCCAGCCTTCAGCCTTCCTAGAGGAGCTGCACAATAGGCTTTGCGTGCATGTGTCTGTAGGCTCGTGTGTCTATAGGCTCTTGTGTCTATAGGCATGTGTGTGTATAGGGTCGTGCGTGTATAGGTGCACGTGTTTATTGCCAGCCCTCCCCAGCCGGCCCCTCTACGAGGTGTGAATTTCACCTCAGGTGAATTATTTCTCCGGGGATTATATAACAAAGTGATTGTGAAAATACCATCATCTGTGTTATAGAAACTTAACAGAGCCCCTGGAGTCTTTAAATTAAAACATTGCAGTCAAGTGCTTTTTGCCATGTATCTCCTCCTACACACGGCTCATTCTAGTCTGAAAAATAAAGAGGCAGGACAGCTTCCTACAGGCTTTCAAAGAGAAGATCCTACCCTAATTAACTATAATCTTGTTCAGACGGCATTTTCCTTCAAGATTCAAAGACTAGCAGGGGGCTGGGGCTAGGCAGAAAAGGAGATTATTAAAACTTTAATAACATGAGCCTTTGAACCTTCCCAAATTCTTTACAATTTTCTCACATCTCTAACCCAGATGTCTGCATTTAAAAACTGTGCCAACAAACATGAACTTTTTGTTTACGCTTTTGTATCTTTCAATGAACAGTCTCTTTTAAAATGATAGGAAACATCATGCTTGCAGCTTGCAAAGCAGGATGACAAGGCTAAAGATTAAAAAAAAGGGGGGGGGGAAGACAAAGAGAGTTTCACAGGCAATGTTTCCAGAGGATGAAGCCGTTCCGCAAGGCACAAGCAATGCCTCCTCAGAGCTCCAGGTGGAATCGGAATCAGGTAAGAAATGGTTTTCCTGCTCAGCAAACAATTTTAAGAGCTCAAAAATGCTCTCATGCAGCATCAGGGAATAGCTGAGGCCTTGGGAAATCTTTCTGAGAGAAAAAGAAAAAAAAAAAACAACAAACAAACCAAACTAACAAACCTTAAACCTGTACACAAGCCTGTAAAAAAGTGCTTGTAGAAGTCAACGCAGTGCACCTTTAACTGAGGTGTTTCACCAGAGTCATGGAAAGCCCTGAGATGTGATATGGGCAAGTTTCCTTCTCTGTGAGAGTTTTATTGCTTATCAAGGGAGGAATAGCTTTAACAGCAAAGCTGTAGAAAAGGACCTCCAGTGGCACAAGGAGCAGGGTCACAGCCCCATCCCACCAGGCAGCCATCAGACCCACCCTATCAGTGGCATTTCTGCAGGGTTACTTTTGCCCAGTCTGGATCTGAGATATTTCCCCAAGCAGAATCTGATGAAAATTGGGACGTTGCCATCTAAAAGCTTCTACACGAGGAATGAAAAAGCCCTTCCGTCCAAATACTCCACACCAGATATGATTGCAGTTCAAGGGAAGGACCAGAATCTCACTCCAGTTTTAAGATCCCAAACCTGACCTAATGCTGCAAGATCTCATCAAACCTTACAGCAGAAGAATAAAAATGGCAGCTATTCTGGCAGGCATTGCACTCCCAGCTTGTCCAAAAACTAGGAGTTAAAAAAAACCTTCCCCTTCCACAAGGATTGCCCTGACATCCACTAGCCAACAAATTCAAGTTGTCATAATTGCTCCAGCTTTTGAAACTGAATGGTTGTTCAAACACACATATTTGTCATGACTTGCTTCCTGATCCCACGGTAAGAGCAAGGGAATGAACTATTCAAACTATTAAACAGCCGAAAACTCCAGGAAGCTTCATTAGAGCCCTACCTGCTGCTCTGGTTTCAGGTGACCAGGGTCTGCAGGGCTTTTCCAAGAACATAGCCAACACCTTCAAACACGGAAAACACCCTTTTTGGGGGGCAGGGATGGGAAGTATAGGAGAGGACTCCCAAACAAGCTCTAAGGACACATTAGGCTGTAAATCTTTCATGCTTCCCTATGGCCGCAGTGGGATGAGCATGGACACACACCCTCCAAACTCCCGACTGGTCACCACACTGCCTCTTTCAGAAACATTTATTGCTTTACCTTTGGCTTCTGTTTCTTGTTGTTTGAGGGACAATGTTTTTAAAAACCAAGAGGACATGAATGAAAGGACTCCTTGGCAGAGCACATGCCCTGCAGTCACAGCCCAATGCATTTTTTTTGGCCCAGGGAAAGCTGGAAATGGCAGAACTCAACAGCATTACCAAGCAAAAAGCTTCAAATGGGCTTCGAAAAGACAATGACCACATCCAGACAAACTGTGTATTCATGTATCTCCAAACTGATATTTTGTCTTCCCTCACAAACAATCATTTCCCAGTTGTCTCTCTAAATTTAAAGAAAGAAGGGAAATAGATTCTTTTAACTGTTTGCTTCAGAATATGATTGTTAAAATACATCTGCTTGTAAAAATACCCTTTTTTGGTTTCTGTGCCAGATAAACCAATCACACTCAAGGCTAATGAGCAAGACTGAGGTGGGGGAAAAAAAGCCACAGATTCTAAGTATGTCCTTTCTGATTTCTGTGAGCAGGTTTTATTGCATTACACATGTACCACTGCAGCAAGGTTTGAAGAAAAAGTGTTGTGACTCATATGTCTGCAGACCATTCCGAGTTCAAATCCCAACATGAATGCAATAACTCTGCCAGCTGGGTGCCAGCTCTAATGTGGAAACACATTTACTAAATGCATTTCCAACTACACCCAGGGTCCCCAAACCCTGCAGCTCAACTCCTGGCTTCTCTGTGTTGTCCCTAAATTCCCCCTCCTCAAACGAGGGATAATAGCAGTTCTGTCCTTAGGACAGGTCTACAAGGATAAAGAAGTTCAAGATCCTGGTGAAGTGTTTGGTTGCCACAGTGATGGGGCTGTATACATCCCCAAGAGATTATTCTTTCTTTCATGTGCAATACAAAATATGTTGAGAACTGCCGAACCACCCAGGAGGTCATGGCTGATGAAACAGTGCTTTATTTATCCAAGTACTGCAGAGCCAGGTAGCAGGAGCACATGAGGCACGGGGTCCTCACCACTCACAGCAGTGGCTGCTGAGGTCAGTGGCAGAAGCAGTGTTAAGGTGACCTGAATGATGGATTGGAGCCAGCTTGTGAATCAGAGTTGGCCCTTGGGCACAGCAGGGATGTCAGCATTTACTCCTGCCGCAGCTTCCCACCTGCCTTTTCACACCCTGCAGCTCCTCTGAATTAAAAGGAGGGAGAAAATACCTCTGTGCCCATGACAGGGATGCCAAGCCCTGCTGTCAGCAAGCGAGGTGAAGGCCTGGGAAAGCCACAGTACAAGAATCCAACTGAGAGCAGGAGCAGAGAGTTGCAGCAGCCCCTTGTATGAAGCACCCACCCAGACAGCAGGAGCACTCACAGGCCTTAAACAATGGTGATTTTACTCTGGGTTTGCTGAAGATAAGCAACTGCCCAAGAAGCCTTGCTAGAAAGAAGTCACTTGGCTCCTGTGGCTCTGAGTACAATGTATTTGTCTTAATGAACTCATGGCTGGTGGAGAAAGAAAGGGGTTTCCTCTTTTTTTTTCCTTCTTTTTTTAATATGTTGCTGCTGAATATTACACAACTTGGTGCTGAATTCCTTACCTCTGGCTTTCACTGTAAGTGACTCTTCCAGTCAACCTCCCAGAAAAAGGAAAGCTCATTTCTCAGATGAAATGCATGACCTGCTTACACCAGCCTACTCCATTTTGTACCGTATCCTCCTTAGTGTGAGACATTAAGGCAAGGACAAGCAATCCAGTCCAAGATTTATTCTGCTCTAATCAGCCCAGGCTTTGAGAATCTCCTTGTGGATTTGAGCCTTTATTCAGTAGCACATTGACTGCTGTTTTAATACCAAAACCTTTCCAACCCAGCTGCAGTAATTACCCCCATGGAGCATGAGGAATCTCAGTTATAAACTAGCTGGCAGTCTTGCAAGAATATGTCTCCTAGAGGACTTCAGGATATTTCTTTCTGAAGTTAACCCTGTTAAATCATTCTTAAGCTGTCTTCAAATAAAGAATGAACCTTCAGCATAACCCTTGGTTTTGGTTGCAAATACTCTTTTTTCCCTTCAAAAGTCAGCTGATCTTTGGAGCCTTCAAATCTCTCAGTGCTATTTCAGTTAAATAATCTCTAATGTTCTCCTAAAATGATTCAAACATTTAACAGGAACGCTTAGGAGAGACATTAAGAGCTGTTAGACTCTAATGCAAAGCTTAACACAGCTTGTGCAGAGAACATGTCCTGTTATACTCAGCCAAGCATGCTACTTTCACTTGGTTTATATCAGAGAAGTTTTATTGCACAGTAAACATTATATCAAAGCCTTGGCCAGCAGATCCAAATTCAGCTATTGGCATTCATGTTAGGTCAAAGCTGGTGAAGGTCTGCCCCTGGGCAAAAATGGCACTGAGCTGGGGAGCCTCTCTGCTTTAGCGGTGTAAATCCAGCCTGGCTCAGAAGTGACTGTGCCCGATTTGATGACAACTTAGAAGTGGCTGTGGAAAGGTGTGATGCTGGAGGGCAAGCAGCCAAGCAACAAAAGCCATGATACAGCTGATACACTTGTTCTCACTCAAAGGGGAGAAGGGATGGGTGGGGATAAAACCTGTGCGATAATGTGAGTCTTGCAGTCCTGGAGGCAACTCCCTCCAGGTGAGCACTGAAGCCCCCCTGGCAAGCAAGAGATGATGCTACTCAAACCTGTGTTGTTCTTTCTCTGCAGAAACAGAGCTGTTGGACGCAAACGCTACTTAGAAATGTGCAGCAAAGGGCAGCCTGCTGCAGAGATGCAGCATGTAAAAGCACAGGACTTCCTTCAGCAGCAATTCACATTAGTAGAAAAACATTCTGAAAGGTGATAAAACTCTTATTTTGTGGGGTGTCCAACAGCAGCCATCAAAACTGCATAGCAGGCAGTGCTGCTGAGTCTGAACTGGGGAGACAAGTCACCAAATCAACCCAGTTAATTACCTTGGCCCTGTGGTTGATTTTCATCAAAATCAAGACTGTTTAACATAACATGCCAAAACCCCCTTTTTATGCCAAATAACATCTACCCTGACCTGGAGGGATGGTAGGGAGGTGAAAGATATTTTTCAATTAAAAAAATATAAATTTAAAAAACAAACAAAAAAAAATCCCCAAAACCCACAACATCCACACAAATCAAAATACCTTCTGTGTGAATTGAGTAGCTCCTAACAGACATCTTGGAGCAGCAAGAGAACTGGGCAATCTTTAATGAGGGAATTCTTCAGAGACTGGAGTTTGCTTTGGTTGCTGCCTGCCCCCCGGGGAGAGAAAACACTACAGAAATGAAATATGACCTTGCACCATTGTGGCAGAGTATTTCCAGTCCTTTCCCTTGCCTGTGTGAGCAACCCTTCCTTGTGTAAGGAAACCCATTTAACAGTTACCTGCATGGCAGTGCTTCACCACAGGTGACTTTGAAGCAGTTTCACCTAATACACAAAGAGCTGGATGCTCTAAACAAACTATTTATTTCCTCCAAGATTTGAAGGATGTAACCAACATACAGCTTTTACTCAGGGCACCAAAAGTTCTTGCAAGCCTGGGTTTTGAGACAAGGCTCTGCTCCCACTCCCTGCTCAACCATGCACTTACCAACCACTCCTGCACAGCATGTCCTCCCAGAGCAAGCACACACATGGAGAAGGGGGTCATCGCAGGCAACCCATGCCTGTGCCGCAGAGCTGACCGCAGCACTGCAGTGTGCCGCTGCCCATCTCCCACCACGGCATGGGAACCACAGCACCCAGCCCCAAGAAACAGCTTGGTGTGGACAGAAACCCCCAGCCGCACAGCTCCCCATCCTTCCCCCCACAGTGCAGTCATTTCCAGAAATCCAGTTTTGGTTTTGTTTGCTTTTTTTTTTTCAATCATGTTGTCTAAAATAATTAAAGGGGAAAAGCATTCCCCAAATAAAAATATCAACACCAGCTGAGTGAGCTTCCCCACTTTAACCTGCACCTCTCTGCCAGCAGAGACCCTCCTATTAGCACTGTGCTGGTGTGTGATTTCATTAAATGAATAGCTAATCATAGAGTAATTACAACCTTTCCTGCGCTGCTGCGCTTTTTTTTTCCTGATTGTTTCAATTTCAATTTCCACAAACGGTGGGAAGCCCCTTCTTTGCTCTGCCTTGCTCCACCATGGTCTGTTAATTCCCAGGCACAGATTTTTCTGCCAGTGAAGGGAGGGCTGGATAACACTTGGGTGCAATTCCTGCCCCAGTCGTATGTAATTTGGTACACAATGAGTAAATGTGCCTGTAATTTCATCTTCGTTGCCGTGCAGCTGTCTACTGTCTGGATGGCGGCACCGTGATACCGTTACCTGTTTATCTCCTGGAGGTACACGTACTACTGGCAAGCCCCTGCCCATCGCTGTTTATGTGAAAGGAGTTAATATCATAGCATTACAGTGCCCCTTGGTGAAACTGTAATTAGGCAACGGTTTTATTTTACTGCTTGTGAGCACTCCCTGACAGCACAGCCACTGGGTGCTTTCCAAACTGCTACAGTTTCAGGCCCCAACCTGAAATTCTCATTTAGAGGAGGACTTACACTGATGCTAATCCCTCAAGTACCTCTTCAAGGCCCTGGCTTGCACAGGGATGCTGGGACATGGGGCTGGACTAGGCAGGGTTGCTAAGTGCCAGGGTGAGCTTCTCTGCTCCACCAGCTGTGTGACAGCAGGACAAGGCACCAGTGGCATACAGCAATACTGATGGGGTGAATAGGTGCCCCAGCAGCAGAGGTTCCAGCAGCCTGCTAGCCCCAGGACCCATGGGTACAGAAGCTTGGAGTCTGGCAGCACTGGTGCCCACACGTAAGGGTTGTAGGAAAGGAGAAACAGCAGAACAGCAATGCTCTTTCTGTCAGGGGAGCTATTTTAAACCATCTTCTTTGTGGGTAGCCCTTTTGGCTCCCAAGTCTGTCTGAGGCAGAGCTGTAGAAAGTGTTGGAGGGCAGAACATCAGACCAGCACTCCAGGAGGACAAAGACAGTCTGTCTGTGCCCAAGAGCAACCTTTCACAAGACTAAGAGGCAAGGGAATAAACATCCACGGCTTCTGTAGCTACCTCAGAGCTCCTGTTATTAAGGCATTTATTTGGGAATTTTCTTCTCCCTCCAACATCAGACACCCCTCTTCTTGTACAATATCCATGCAAGTCATTGAAAGCTGCACGGCCCCGGAGGGCACCAGTTCACAGGACCCTAATAAAACAGTACTGACTACTCCAAACCACTGCTTTTAGGACTAGTCAGACAGACATGAGCAGAGCATAAGCATCTAGGGAGAACAGTTACTGGCAAGAAGAGAGTCACTGAGTCTGTTCTGTACAGTGACAGGGAGGAGGAAAGCCAAGAGCAAGGCAGGAAGCGACTGCAACCCCTGGGATATGGACAACCCTTTAGTCACAGGGGTTGACTAGTCTCGATGAAGCACCTCTACCACCTTACTGGGGCTCATGCCACCGGCTGGGCACCTAACAGCAGGTGGCCAGAGCCTGGAGGTCTCTCCTGGATGGAAACAAGGACTGGAAGCTGGAGGGGAAGGGAAGACCTGAGCCCTTGAGGGGTGGGAGGGCTGCAACCCCAGAGCACAGCCCAGGATGCTCAGTCCCCCTCTCCCAGGGGATGCACACACCAGTGGAACACCTGCTTCCCTGTGGCCACACTGGCCTGGGACCTGGCCACACTGACACAGGGCACAGAACCTTCATACATGTTGTAGTCCAGCTTCATCCTCAGCTGACCTCATGGCAAGCTAATTCCCAGCTTTCAAAAGCCTGCCAGATTGTGTTTCCTTCGAGCATTCACTCGTAACAGTGACTTACATTTCTGGCATATGGGCAACATGCCTGGCTGTCCCGATAAAATATGTCTATGCCTTCCCATCTTCAGCAGAGACTGAAGGCATTTCCAGTGTAAGGCAAAGCTGCAGCAACTTCTGACTAAACTAACATTTCATTTCCTTGCTACAGCTCACTTCTATTGTCATCACTTTCATGCCTCTAATTAACTTGCATCTGTTTTGTGTTTGAAGTTTATAACACTTGCCCACTTTGGCTACAGTAGTTTATAACCCAACACTAAACATATGTTTATGTTTACTGCACACTAGCTCTGAATCCTTTGACTTAGCCTTGTATCAGTTCATTATGCCATTAATGGAGAGCCTCTGAGACAGAGCTAAAGGCTTTAGTGGCAATAAACTGAGGAATCATTTGGAAATGGTTGAAGAGAGATGGCCAGTGAGGACATGCCTGGCCTGACATCCAGAGGTGTTGAGCACTTGCCACCCACCCTGTAACCACTGGGATTTTTAGCACCTCCAGACATGAAACCGCAACAGCTTTCAGCAAGCTGTCATGTGGATCTCAAAGAGGAGACTTAAATCCTGTGCCATCTTGGCTCTAGAGGCCCCCAGTATGTCCTACCTGCCTTTAAACTAAGTGCCCGTTAACTTTGCATTAGGGCTAATGAGATCTTTGAAAGGATTACAGATGGCCGGGAGGGAGAGAGGTTGCATAAAGTACCATATTACATATATAATGTATAGCATATTGCCAAGTAATACTTAACACCTGCCATAGCTGTAAGGCAACAGGCTGGTGTCCCGGCAAGAGCTGAGGTGAATATTAAGGACCAGTTGGCCATTCAGACCTGTTTTATATTCATTAGCATCATGGAGCTTCTTCTGTTTTCCACCAGACGTGACAAATCATGCCAACATCTGGATGAAGTAAGCACACCGCCTCTTCGTAGCTTGGGCCATTAAGGTGATGCCTAGATAAATGTGTTTATTTTTCATACAGATACAGGATGCTGCTTAGAGCTAATAAGTATTTACTCTCTCTTGCACTGCTATTATCTCCCTCGTTGACAACTGTAATTAGCTTCATTGATCATTTTTGTAGTTTGCCTTCCATTATTTTTTTGTGTGTGTGCTATGATTGACTGAAACTGCAATGTGCATTATGTCAATGCAGGAAAAGTTATGTTTGATCTCGCTGTTTGGACTGATATACCTGGGAGATGTGCATAAGCTGTTCTTGTCACATGCTGCAATACTTTACATTGCATATCCAGTTTAAAAGGGACAACTACACATTTTCTATGCAACAAAAACACCTACCCTGCTAATATTATCACCAAACACTTGAATTAGCTTCTCCCACTTCTTCCATGGTTTCTTGGTGGTCATAAACAGCCAAATCCTAAGATTCTTTCTGGGGCAAGTTTCTATCACTAAACCAAAGGGTAGGGGGAATGCAGCTCCTGCCTGGGGACCCAGAGGGCCTTCCTCCCACTCTCCTTCTACACAGGCACTGCTTTCAAGACGTGATTTCACACAGGACATTTTCTGCAAGCATACGATCTCTTGCTGCCGATTAGAAATGTCACAAGAGTTTTCCTGTTATTGACTATGTACAGCAAGGATTAAATAAAACCACAACCATGACGCATAAGGAAATGCCCACTCCTAGAGTCTGAGATGTGTGTTGTCTTGCTGAAGTCAATGTCACAAAGCTGGTTTGCAGCAACAGGTATCTGACAAAGCATCTCCAGGACTGCTGTTCTTCTGTTCAGGAGAAGACATCACTTTACATCCATCTGCAGTCATCTACTTTCTTTCAGATAGCAAGAACTACACAGATAATTGATTTACAATAATAAATCTGCACAGCCAATTGGCCTGCTGTGCACACAGGAAAACAAAATCCTTTGCACAGCTTTTTGTTTTTTTTTTTTCCCTGGTGTCCATAAACCCATACAGGGGTGAACACACACTTACAGAGGCACTTGTGAAGAGCCTCTGCTTTCCAAACAACCTCTGGGAGGGAAAGCTGTCTGCAGCACCACAGCCATTACAGAAGGAACTCAGCCCCCTCGGACTGTGGCTGTAAGAGACATCAGCTCCTTCAGCATTCCCCTGCAAAAATGGCCATCACTAACCGCAGATCAGGCCTGCCATGGCATCCCCTAGACAAGGATGATCCAACCCAAAGCAATTAAGCTTTGCTTCCTTTCTCTACCTGGTGTGCCTTACACCTGGACTGCTTCTCAGTAAGAAGCAAGCTGGAAGACAGTGACCTTGTTTTTTGCCACATCCACTTGGCAATGCTTTGTAACCTATTAGAAATCTGAAATACGAAAAGACTCCTTAATTCTTTTGTTTTGCTTTTCTCTCATTTTGTTGGATAGGAAATGCCCAGACTCTTCCCTAATTTGGCAGAAATTCAATTCACCTAGTCTCAAACCTTCAGACCAGAGAAGAATCCATTAAGCTTATTTCCATTTGTCCTAGCAATGAATAGGTATATGAGACATGAAGAAAATAATTTTGAATTACTTTTTCCATTATCTACTTCTCACTTGCTGCCATTTCCCATTTGTCTAGCCTGGCTTCTTTATTCTCCTTGTGTCCAGCCCGTAGCAATTATCTCAATATCTAGGAAAAAGCATTAGGTTTTAAGATTTCAGGCTCCATTTTGACAAAGGCTTTGCAATTCAGAGACACTAAGGGGAGAGGATTAAACTTTCATCTGTTTGCCTTGAGGGGGCACAGCTGAGAAATCAGAGAGAAGTTTCAAAAGATGCTCATGTGGTAACATTGCACACTCACTAGGCAGGAAAATCTCAGATAATATATATCTGCTTGGGAGTCACCAACTGGAACAGGTTCTAAAAATACACCTTATAGACAGCAGGCTGGAAAGATTTTTTCAGATCCCTTCCTATGGAGTGCCTGATTGCCTGCACCTTCTGCAGCTACAATTTTTTGGACAGGAGTGAGGAAGTGGCCTGATCCTCCATGCAGCTGAATCATAAACTGGAACACCAGCGCAGCATCGCCCAGAGAGAGTAGAAAGATCCTGTGGACAAGCAATCCCATCCTTTCATACGGGTGAGTATTCCATAGTACAGCCAGGCAGGAAGTGTGGTAGGATCATTACTTGGTTCCCTTCAACACCCCAACCCTGGGGCCACTGTCCCCAAGGAGAGAGGGTGCAGGAGCCACTCTGGTCTGGACCCTGCACCGGGCACTGGCACTGACCTCTCTGCGGACAAAGCTGAGTGCGGCCATGACTCATCAGCCTCCACTCCCCCACCAGGGGCTGGTGACTAATTGTACTTACTCTCATTCTTCTTGTTTTGGGGAGAACAAACATAAACAGGCTTAGCAGTAATTGTTGCTATGTCTCTACTGTTCCTTCCCTTGGCCAAGTAGGGGTTTTCCCCTGCACACATAGTTTTAGTGCAGCATTCGAAGTATTTTTCTTGTATTTAAGAAACAGTGTGAACATTTCTTGGCTGGTGGGAAAAGAAGGAAAGAAACTCCAAGGAATCATTTCTATTTTGGTGTGAACTCTGGGGAAGTTTCTGTAACCTGTTTCCGGAAGGTTACAGAAACTTTTGGGCAGCAAGCCCTTTTGGGCAGCAAACATTGCCACGACACAAAGTAGATTGCTTCCCAGTGTCCTGGAGAAGTCCCCATCGGCTCTGGAAAGATCATCTGTAAGGATGACATCCCTAAGTACATGGTCCAGAAGTACAGCACCCTTGGAAACAGGTCTCTGGGTAAGAACATCAAGCATCTCAAAGGCTGGTTGGAGAGCCAGCTGCTGTCATGCCTCCTTGCCTGGGAAAGCACTTATGTTTGTACATACCCACACACCCCTAGTCTCTTGCACACACTTGTACATATGCAGCTATCATTGCACATAGATATATTTAGTGGGGACCTGCAGTTGATTTCTGGAATGGACCTGAAAAATCCTGGAGAAGTGAAGTCTTCTTCCTGCCTGGAGAACATAAACGGCCAAAGAAAGCAAGGAGAAAAGCAAAGTATGAGTGTGCAATCAACTGGGCAGGACACTCAAATACCTCAGGTTCTCTTGAATATGTTATGAATTATATAAAACCATTACGCTATGATAAAACAAATCATGTGGTACTGATACATAAATTAATTACCTAATTCCAGCCTCAGCCAGAAGACTCAGATATTTTAAGTTTTATAAACACATATCTTTATGTATTTTAGTATATGTGTAACCCAAAGGTTAGTAAATAGGACGCTTTCCTGAGAGACAGGAGACCTTTGGTCAAGCTGTCTCTTACGCAAAACCCAGAGGACTGTTTAATGACAGTGCTGGTGACAGTGCCCCAGCAAGGCAACCTGACCCAGGCTGGCTGTGAGCACAGGTTTCCAGCCTCCGCAGCCTTAAGCTAGGTATTTCATTCCAAGTTTAAGCTCATCTCTGTGCTCTGACTGCAAGTTGGCCTGTTTAAGGAGCTGAAATCCTGCTGGGAGAAACCTGCCCTTGCTGGGCACCCAGCAGCTCCCATCACCATGGAGCCAGTTCTGGTCATCGCTTTCACTCTCTAGGAGCTGTGAGTTTCAGGGGGGTGATGCCTGTTGCAGCACTATGAAGCACTAAGCACCCTGTGTCCCAAACTCACCCGATTCACAGAAATTATGTACATATAATACAGCATCACAGAGGAGCTGCAGGTAATCGATTTGAACCCCATATACTTCCTAACAGGGGTTGCAGCCATCTCGTTGGACCTTTATCCAGTGCAGCTATCCAAAGGCTGTGACCAAAGCTGGAAGCTATACCTGTATATTGTGCTTCTAATTAATTTTCACTGGCTCATATAGGTAGCAGATCCCTGTAATCTTGCTGTTGGGTATATCTACCAAATGGTGCTGAGGCAAAAATCCACTGAAAGCATGCCCAGCTGGGATCAAGCAGGCACCAGGCCGTCTGTCCTGATGCAGCTCTTTCCTCAAGAACAGACAATTCAGGAATCCCAATACTGGCAACTACGTACTTACGAATTTGCCATATATAATAAAATACTCTGGAAACTATTTGCAAGCAAACAGTTCCCAGGGTATTTCATCACAAATTTACAAATTGTTCATGAATTACCAAATATTAATATGTAGATAGGGATGCAGTATCAGAAGAGATCCACTGCTGGGATGTAAGATTAGCTGTGTCCAACAGGCACCTGCTCAGTGCTGTCCTCAGCACTGTTACTTCAGGCTCATCAATTGCCATTTAGAAACACGAAATGTCATTGAATATTTGGCCATGCACTGAATATTACTTGGCCATTATAATCTGCTTGCTAAGGCACTGATAGGAGAAAGTCAAATGCCTCCTGCATGTGAGGAAACTACTTTGGAGTACAAAGAGCTCCTGAAGCCCTCGGGGCGGCGGGTGCTGGCTCCAGCACGCGTGCAGCCCCAAGGTGGAGCAGACTGTTCCTCTGATACCATGTACATAACACTCCACCCAAGCCTCCCTGTGTAAATAGAAAATAAAGTCAAATTATGCCAGTAAAGAGTGGATTACACTGGTCACTGGGAGTGCTTGTGTATGCTCAGCCATAATCTACGATAAGGTGCTTGCCATAAAATGCCTCCTGGAGGCGGCTCTCCTGGAAGCTGCAAGATGCCAGCAGAACCACCAGCATTTTGCTTCACTCAGTGGGGACAGCAAAAGAGGGGACTTAGGAAGGTGTTGGAGCCTCATGGGACTGTAGAAGTCCCTGGGGCTGAGGGGACTCCCTTTCTCTTGCAGAAGACAGAGAGGAGCATTGATTGCCACCAGCAGATATACAGGGACAAAGTTCGTTTCAATGAGGTAAAGGGTGACAACCTTTCTACAGACAAAAATGTCCCTCAGTCAGTAAAGCACAGCAGTAATCGGGCTGCAGATAGCAGAGCATATAATGAATGCAGAGATTAAAGAACCCCACAATCAATCCATCCTGCAGCAAAAAGCTGCTGTAAAGCAGTTTACCACTAGCCTATAAACACATTGAGAAATGCAATGCTTTGGTGCAGGGTGTTTTTAAAAACAAAAGGCTATGTCCAATTTCATTGGCATTATGATAAATAAAATAATGTCTGAGCAGGTCCCAAATTTGGTGCATTTCTTACAGACAAAAATAAGAAGGATTTATTTCTGCCAACTGTTCATGCAAAAAAAAAAAAATTATGTTGTCAACTTCTGATATAAAAGCTATGCAAAAAAAAAAAAACAAAACAACACTTCCAAGAGAGCTGGGTTTATACTTTTAATTTATGAAGATGAAGACCTCTGCATTTGGACCTGTCCCATCCTGAGGTGAGGCTGCTCATCAATGGAGGCTAGCAGAGGTCAGGTCTTCTCACCCACCCCAAAATCCACTTCGGGGGGACCACGCTCCTGTCTGTCCTCCCACCAGTGAGTAGGCAGGTGGAACTGGGTTGGAGAGACATATCTGTGGCTGTCCCTTACAGTCCCCCTAGGGGAAAAAATCAAATAAGGGAAAGGTTATTGCAGACTGATAACAGCTAGGGAGGCTGGGAACGGTACCTGTTGCCAGGGAGAGTTTGCTCCAGCGCAGGCAGGGCCCCCTGGGCCTCCGGCCCTGCTGGGAGAGGTCGGGGAAAGGCATCCAGGGGAGGGAGGGAGCTGGAGGGGAGCACCACTGCTAGATGAGGAGCTGAGGAGAGATTGCAGCCAGCGACACCAGGGGCCCAGGTGGTCAGGGAGTGAGGTCTGAGGAGGCAGTTTTGTGGGAAAACCATTGCATGTGTTCATGGAATTATAACCTTCGGTATCATGCATGTGTGCAAATGAGGTTGATTACAACTGAAGACATGGTTTGGGGCACTTGGTAGCCTTCAAGAACTGGTCTTTTGCGGGCTTAGCAATCACACTGTGATTTCTTTTGTGCAGAATGAAAAAAGGACATAGGTGATGGAAACTTTTTGCAGAGAGAAATGGAAAAGAGCAATCCTGCCAGCAGTGAGACTGCTGCAGAACCATCCGTGCTCCTGCATTTGCTGCTTTACGCTGCTCTCGCTTGCACCAGGAGCACACGCAGGGGAGAGCACAGGGCTCCTGCCTGGAGGGGTGGGAGGATGGAAACACATTACCCCATGGCTGGAAATCACTCACATAAAGATGCAGCTTGAGCTGAGCATCACATGCCAGTGATGTGCCATAAGCGCAGAGCAGGGATGGTGTGAATTTGCCGGGCGACATTTCTTTGGCTTTGGGAAGTTAAACTAGGTATGATTTCAAAACCTTTAAAACATGCCCCTTCCTGAGCACAGTCTCACCATGCAGAGGAGCCAGACTAAAAACCCATGAGCACAGCCCTCTTTTCCTTTGCACTGTCAGGGTGCTCCTCCCCAAACAACCTGTGGGAAGAACCAGTTGCAGCACAGGACAAGGCTCCTGAGTGGGTGAGAGGCTCCCCTGATGAACATGCATCCATATTAATTATTACCCCAAATCATGTCCCGTGGGCCTTCGCAACCCACCACCACCTCCAGCCAGGGCAGCAAGGCCACCACTGTGAGGAAAACACCAATCCAGTGGCCACCAGTAACATGACTGAATGCCAGTTTTGCAGCATTAACTCTCAACTCCACACAGAAGGTTCTAACAAAGCAAAAGGCACGGCAGGAGGGAACCCCCCCTAGCCTTGCTGCAGCCTCAACAATGGGCCTGCTACCGCTGTAGGTGCCCAGAGTGGAGCTCAGCAAAACCCTGCCAGCCACCGTGACAAAACATCCCCCCTGGGACCGGCATGAATTATGCACATCCTTAAGTATTTGCAGGATAGAGGCCTTAGTTCGTTGGGTTAAAATATAAGAACAATATAAAACACCTCTGCCTCTGGAATCCCCTGTACTTCATCAAAATGCTGGGGACCCTGCTGGAGCTAAGGCATTGTTGATAGCCATAAAAAATCGGTTAATAAATCTTCTTCCACCAATGAAATAGCTACTTCACAGCCAGAACTAAACAAATTGAGCATTTCAAAGCAACCTGCTTGACACAAGCCCTGATTTGCACACAAATCCATGCATACCCGCCACCCAGCCTGGGCAGGATCCTGAGCCTGCACTGCTTATCCCTCCCCGTTGTCACAGCCAAGTGCCAGGAGGAGATTTACTGCACCAATATTTTCCTCCCGAGGACAGGAAGGGGATTTAGCTCTGCAACCCGCAGACCATTAGGGTGAAACCAGTCTGGTGCTCAGCGGCCGTGCTGGCTACTCCGGCACTGTCTGGCCAGTGTTTCCCAGCAGCCCAGTCCCAGTCCCAGATAGATGCAGAAAGTACATCATAATGCCACTTTCACCTCTTTCTTTTTGGTTGCCCTCCTTTTAAAAATGGAAATGTACTTTAAAGAAAGGCAAGCAGTCATCTCCCTGCTGCTCCACTATCCTAGAAGTTTAATCTAATAGGTAAAAAAGCAATTAAAGAAGATGGGCTTCCCTTCTTAAGCTGTCTCAAGTCAGTATATTTTAAATGCAGCTGATAGCTAAGGGGAGGGAAAGAATATATTTCACTAGTTTTTCCCAACTGCATGTCCATAGATGTATTAGAATAGTGTGATAACTAGAAAGAGAAAAATACTTTACCATTCCATTTTTTAGTAAAACTTCTTAAAAAAGGTCTCATCCTAAATTAATGCCTTTTTCACTGTCTTTTTTATGACATCAGGGCTGACTTGTTCTCTTCCCTCCTGCCTACAGGGAAGATAGCAGAACCTGCTTCTAGGCAGAAATACTCCATGAAGAGTTGAATCTAAATATTGATGTTTCAACAGAACTCACTATTTGCCTGACTGGATGTTATATATTTGTCTTGAGAATCACACTGGGAAAGCAAGAGCACATTTTCATGCCCTTTTAGCAGCAAGGGATGACTCAGAAACAGTGATGAGCAAATCCTAGATTTTTCAAAGCCATTTGATTTGGGGCTCAGCTGTCCTGATAACTTGTTAGAATTTTTGTTTGCGAGACAGGTGTTTGGTATTTCTAACTCCCTGTAGGCGACATCAAACCGAGCTCTAAACTCCTAGCCTTGAAAGTTCAAGTCGAGGTGGTTTTTGTTTTGCTTTTTCCCCTGAAGGTCAGTTCAGGATTGAATCCTTTTGTCAAGGTTGGCTGGAGAGCAGGAGGCTCTGTTAATCTGCAGGCACTGTGGCTCCCTCCTGGCTCCCTTCCCTTGCAGTTTGTTTTAGTTCAGGATTCACCCCCTGGGATTGTAAAGGCTGCAGACAAGGGTTAGAGGTGAAACAAAGAAAAGGAGGTTGGTTGTTTATTTAGAGGGAGCCAGAATTCATAACGCTGGAGACACTGGGGCCCTCCCAAGAGATAACCATAGTTTTACAGCACCTCCCCACAACTTTTTTCCAGAAATAAAATACAGTGACAGATCCACAATACCATTTCCCCAGGTAACTCCTAGAACCAAGGCAAGGAAGAGTTTTTTCTCACAAAGTGACCAGCAAAGTGACCAGCCAGTGGAGCAAAACAAACATGCTTCCATTGATCTCCACCTGGGAAAACTGCTGAGAAAAAGAAACAGACAACTTTGCCTCCCTTAGAGACCATCTTCTTTTATTCACTCTACTTGTGCCTTATTATGGAGGTCTTTTCTTGACCATAGATCTTCTTTTGCTTGGGAAATAATCTTCTTATCTCCCTCTTTTTTTTAAAGGGAAGGCCAAATTCTGCTTTCATTTATTCACTCTGGAACCCCACTGACCTGTAGCTAACAGATACATCCCATATCACACAAGCAGCCTGGCAATGTATTTTCCCTGTTCATACCTTGTTGTAGTGGCCACAATAGCAGCAAGCGAAGGTGCCAATACTTCCATTAAACCTAACGAAAAACCTTGCTCTCTCTCCCCAGTCTTTTCTGGGTATTTGCTCTTCAGGGCAGCATCCTGCAGTGAGATTGCTGGATTTACAACACAGCAAGTGGCTGTACAACACAAACTGGATGCCAGGGAGCTGATAAGAGAAGGTAAACCATCCATCTGTCTGTCCACCAACTGCTAATCCAGGGTGAATCTGCTGACATCAGTGGCTTTATGCTAGACAGACACTGGGGTGAAAAATGAGAGTTGCAGCTCATCGCAGGCAGCCCAGCTCCAGCACTCTGCTACCAGAAGTGGCTGCTTACTTTCAAGCTCTCTACACAGCCTGTAATCACCCAATATTGAAACCAGATTTACAAGCTCTTTAGAGGAGAAGTTTGTGATTTCCAAAGCAGACGCATTTGGTATTTCAGAAAAAGGTCAAGCCCCCTGTGGAGTAAGGGGGTTTTAATAGAATCAGTTCAGCAGGAGTTAAGAGGAGACATACCAACCCAGCGGCTCTCAAAGCAGGGAAAAGCAGAGACATATGAAAACCACAACCATTACTGTTTTGAGGAAAGAATCAAGGAAAGAGAAGCACGGGAAACACTAAATTACATCTTGGATGTTTGATTTTATTTATTCCAATCCAAGAGACTGTTTCAGTTAGAAATAGAGAGGGTTGTCCTTCTTATGCTCCAGGGCTTGCAGAGGTTTCAAAAAAAAGGAGTGTTTGCTATTGTCTGCAGGGGAAATCTGAGAGTGCATAGCACAGTGACAAATCCTAAATCAAATGCATTTTAAAAGGATAGCCATCACTTACTGTCTCACCTCTTTGGCCTCCAGCCTCTGCCCAGGCCCTTCAGCTTTTAACATTGGCTCCCTGCTTCACTGGGTTGCATGCTGTGGGTGTCTAGGGCTGCCTTGTTCCACACAGGTTCAGCACCCAGCAGCTGGGAGACCCATGGATCATCACTAAGGTCCCCCCTTGTCACAGGAATACAAACTTCCTAAAAAGTGTAAGGGAAAGCTGGTATTGCTAAGCTCAGCAGGCAATATAAGCAGCCACAACAGAAATTTAGCTATGCAGATGGCTACTGCTCACTCTGACACTCCTTGGATTCTACAATTAGTAGTTTTAGTGAAAAGATTTGGGGCTCATTCCATAGCTCACATGGCTGCTGCCAGACAGACACCAGAACTCACAACATACTTTCCTTAATATGAGTTTTAAAATAAATTGGAAATCCAGATTTCATCCTTAGAAAACTGGCAGCCCAGAAACTTCTAGGCCGTATCAGCTACCACACCTAAACCATACATACTGCAGAGCAACCCCAGCAACCACTAATTCGGGTGCTGTCCCCAGCAACTCGGGTGGCCCTGCTCCCAGAACTGCAGGGGAAGGCAAACAATCTCTTTTCTTCTTTAAAAGATCGCCACAGCAAGGGGCCAATTAGAGCATCCCATTCTTACTGGCCTTTTAATGGCAAGCATAAATAGGGCCTTATGCATTCAAATCAACAGCAAAGGAGTGGTGAAGGTCATAGGATGCTTAAATGACTATACAACATGCTCCCTCAGATTTCTGGAGACAGCACTTGAAAGGTTTAGCCATCAGATCTCCTAACTTGTCTAGTCATCGTAACTATGATGAGCTACAGCTGACAGACAGTATTTCAGGTTTATCCCTTTCAGCACCATCTCCCCAGCCAGTCATTCCCAAATATAATACACTTGGCAGAGCTAAAACCTACCCTAGACTTTCAGATCAGTGCAAAGGAAGGGCAGAGCACGTATAGGAAAACAGCGCTTCAAAAGGTCAGCCAGAAGAGCACCGGCCAGACTCCAACAGCAGTTGCAACCACGTAATCTCTTAAAACTTCAGCAGCAGAAAAAGGTAGGAATCAGAGAGCACAGTTCTCTGCATTAAAACCAGTTCTCCAGGCACTTCAATGAGATAATAGGAGTCAGCAGCTTGAGGAACACAGATGAAACTAATCCTTCTAAACCACACTTTTACAGTGCACCATATGCATGTGAGACCTTGGCTTTCCCAAGGCTCTCACCACACTCAGTCAGTATCAGTGTTTAACTGTATGGGTAAGTTAGCAGTATCCATGCCTCTGTTTGCAAAGCCAAGTGACCAGCTTCTCTCCAACAAGCCTACCACAGAGTTTATGTGTGCGTTCAGGAACGGCAACTTGTGACTTGGAGTGGCAGGTTCTCCTTGCTTACATCCCAGCAAATTATAAAGCGGCACAGGAAACCAGAGCATTGCTGCAATGATGTTGTAATCCCATTTGTGACACCCCCTTTTTACTGGTGACAGCAGTAGGGGCTCAGCTTCACAAAACAGGAGACAAAACAGTTTCTAAAGCTATTTAGAACACAGACGAATACTAGACTCTTGCCAAGTACCATCTTCTGCAGCAGCAGTTTGAACTCTTCTTTCACCACGATGTGGCATCTGCCTTTTAAACAAGTCTACTTTAATTACTTCAGCAAAGTCTAATAAAGCAAGAAAAATAAATGCAATAAGCTCCCTGGATAATCAAGAGGTTTTGTTTTTAGCAACCAGGCACCAAATAAAAATGATATTATCAAGTGAAGCCAGCTAGCTGAAGGAGTAAAACAACTAACTGCGCAGATACTGGCAGGGAAAAAAAGCCTATGCAAGAATAGCATAAAGGAGATAGAGATTAAATATTCTTGAGTCCCACACAAAAGTAGCGGCATGTGATACTGAGTTACGCTATAGAAGAACAAGGCAGATGTTTTCCACTGGGCCCACAGGGGTTATCATTAGAAAAAAAAAAAACACACCAT
Organism: Pezoporus occidentalis; assembly: GCF_034315485.1. Lineage (NCBI taxonomy): Eukaryota > Metazoa > Chordata > Aves > Psittaciformes > Psittacidae > Pezoporus > Pezoporus occidentalis. Next base: position 13,232 of record NW_026913800.1, on the reverse strand, counting down.
ATATATATATATACACACAGAGCAGAATAGGTTTTAAGTTTTAGGGTTCCCCCTCTCCAAAAAAAAGCAAGATGGAAAAAAAAAAAGCAGCAACCCTCAGAAAACAGAATAAAAATGAAGGGTGAAAAAACAGTTATGAAGAATTAGGAGCCACTTTGATGTGTTTTGCACACAGAGAAGTGCTTCTTCATTAACAGAGAGGATGAGAGAGTTATCACAACACTACAGGAGAGTTCACTGAGGTTATAAGTAAAATGCAATAGCCAAGACTTGCGGATGTGGGTTCACTGCTACTTGAAGTATAAAACAATAAAGCTGCCACCTTTGCTCTGGAATAACCACTTAATTTCCCCTCACAGAGTAAAAAAACTCTTTTCAGAATCTAATTGTTATGCAGAGCATTACCATGCATACCACCTTGATTTGTTTCCCACCACCACCCCAAAAGGAACTGTTTTCCAAAACAAAAATCACAAGCAAGTTTCAGACAAAATATATATATTTAAAAAATTCTTTACATTAAGTCAGGAAACATAGGAGCTTGCATACAGTTTATTATAATAACTCAGTTCTCAGCTCCCTACAGTTCAGATAACCCTGGTGACAGTGTTTACAACTTCTAATTTTTGCTTTCATAACTTCAAAGCAAACAATACATTTGAGTGTATTTTACTCTGTGCAAATAAGACAACTTTTGGAATCCTTCAGAAGAAATATCCAAGATTCTGTTTGCAGAGGTCCTTTTTTTTCTCAAAGATGATTTATGCAAGTTTTTGTTTTAAGATAAAGTGCTCCTGTCCAGCAGAACCCAAAGGCCTTCAAGAGTTCAGACAGCAAGTTTAGCTCAGATTAAAAAACAAATAATTGGTCATACAAATTCCAGCTTCCCATGTCCGCTGTACATTCCCCAGTGGACTAGCGAAAGAATTTTATCATTGCTGAGGTCTGAATGTCTCATTTTATCACAGGTCATGCAGCAGTTCTCATGACCAGTCACAGGCACCATGCATTCCAAGTCCAGTTTTGCCACCTGCCCTTTTTTTGAATGATGTCCATGAAAACTATAGTGCAAACGGGAGAGCATTTGCTGTCGTTGATCTTGCAGTCTCTTATTTTCACTCCTGAGCATTCGCAAGGCCAGCATGATAAGGAGCACCAAGATTAGCCCACCAGCTATAGGAACAGCAATTACTGCTGCCCTGAACCATAACTCTTTCGAAGAGGTCAATTCCTGCACCTTGGTGATGAGATTCCTGCTGCTGTCATGTTGATATCTGCTCCCTTGTCCTGCAAAGGGAAAAAAGTTGAACCTCATTTCAGAATCAACAATTAGTTTATATATAAGCAACTCCATTAAATGCCAGTGACAAGTTTAAGGAGCAACAGCTACAAACTCTGCAGTATCCACTGAAAATACTCTTACAAAGAAAAAAAGATGAGTTTAAGGCTATTTATAACATGGAATTTCTTATCCTGATAGCCAATTTAACTAGGAATACCACTGCCATTGCTTCTTAGAAGCAATCAATAACAAGTTGTCAACATTGACCTTTACCATTAATGCAAGCAAAAAAAAAGTAAGAGCTATTCAGCTGAAATGCTGCTCCCCAGCATCCAACCACCCGCTCCCCCCCTCTGGTGTCTCTACTTACAGCAACAACTAAATCAATAGCAGACATACAAGGTTTTCACTGCCACCAGCATAACAGCCAGAAGAGAGATTTCACTGAAGCTTCCTTGCCCTACCTGAAGTATCACTCCTGGAAGGAGACAAAACATCATGTAGTCCTCTGTAATTGCACATATCTTCATGACAGCATTCCAATGTGGACATGGTGGTGGTGCCAGAGTGGTTTTGTGCTTGTTTGGCTTGGCAGATGTCAGCTGTGCTTGCAATAGAGTCCAAGCAGCCATGAGTTAGCGGGGAATGTGTATTCTGAGGATCAAGCAGTCTGGAGAAGCAGGCACTAAGCTCAGATTTGCACATATAGCCAGTTGCAACACAGTGTGCAGCATCACAGTAGCATCTGATTTCACCTACAAAATAAAAATTGTGCAATAAAGGTCAGAATTTAGCTCATTAACGACACCTCACCAGGAACTCTTACTAGCCACAAGCATCACAAAAATCAAACTCAGTGCCAGTTTTGGGATACTCCTCTAGACTGTAAATCCATGAGAGCATGGCTTTCCTTCTCATAGCTGTACAGTGCCTACCTGCTGTAACCTTAACCCCTGTAAATGCCTTAGGGCACTTGTTTTAATTACTAGTACCACAGTCTTGAATTAAAGCAAGACTATTTCACTAAAAAAGGGACTGGGAGAGGAAGGTCATAGTGGCTTTTTTTCCAAGGTAAATAACTAACAAGACCATTTTACAGCTACTTCCACTCACTGTCAGCAGTTGCATCGAACTGCATTTAAAGTCAAACCCCAATTTTAAAAGCAATACACCCTTCAGCCCTACAGGAAGTCACATCTATGTTTCAAACCATTACTATAGGAACAGCAGTGTATTTTTATAAAGGCAATGCATTTTCAACTGGGTGTAAACACACAACAAAAATACTGGGTTTAAATATTTGTGTGACAAATGAAGAAAAAAAAAAGAAAAAAGTCGGAAATACTGAATTGTTTATTACCTCTCAGTACTGTGCCAAAATTTAAAAGGTTTAACTAACACCTTATAAAGCTATTAGCTAGAACCACTACCATCCAAGTCTCCCAGTCATGAAGGCTTTTACTGCATGAAACTAGGAGACTCTTTGTAATTTCTTCAGGAAAAAAAAAAAAAAAGTAGTTATTCACACAAAAAGGCTTTTTTTTTTTTAATCAGTATTCTAAAACTGAAACAGTGCAAGTTCATAATTATGCTCACCATAGTCAATGTCTCTCAAGCCGAATATAAAGTTACTAGATGGGGTGAAATTGCAAGACTCAAAGCTCCCCCTCATTCCTCCCCAATCTTGCATGCCATCCAACATGCAGTCAAAAGGGGAAACACTTCAGACTGAAAATCCTCTACCAGCTCTATGAAAAAAAAATCTCTCAGGAAACCTCAAAAATTCCTGAAGGAAGCGATAAAAAAGTTCCCTTCATAAAACTCTTCATTTTGTGCTCTGCAAACTGCTCTGGTACAAATTATACATGTCCTGCACTGTAGGGAAAACTTACTCTTTCTAGGCAAGTTGCAACTCAAACACAATTCAATGTGCCATTGATCCAAGGTTTAGAAGGCCAGATTTTAGAGCCATCCTTAGAAGAGTGAACTTAAAACTACTTCCAAGGTGCCTGGTGTACTTGTAATCACAGCAGCACCAAGGCTTTCAGAGTCAACTGAATTGCTGGATGTCTTACTTTACAGTCTGCATTTAAAAATCAGTCTACAGGCTTCCCTGCTGCCACCCCTTCTCAGGATGCTTCCTACCACCCCATACCTAAAAAGCATTCCAAAATACGTTTAAAATAATCCCAACCAAGTTAGCTTCCCCTCTCCAGCCTACCTCAACACTTTCCCAAAATGCTACTGCAGGCTCCAGGCCTTGAAGTTCCCGCTGCTCCTTAATAACTCTACTTAATAGAAGCCAAATGATGGAGTGTCTCACTGTCTCCAGTTCAATTCCCCTGGGCTTTTAGACCAAGTAACCTAATTTTTTGTGCATTCACATACACTGTCATCCAGCATGCTATGGAAAAAAAGACTCAATCATTTTCTAAGCATCCTATGTGAGGTCTTCCCCCAGCCTCTGAAAAAAAACCACACACCAAAAAAAAAACAAAAAAAACACACCCCCCCCCAAAAAAAATACCAAAAAACCTCCAGCTTTTCATCATTTTCTAATTTTATGAGTTAAAAATAAGATGCAAACAGGGAACAGGACGAGGGCTGACAGTCCTTTCATTGAGTCTCAGTACAGCACGAGAAGAAAGTGAAACAACACACATACTTCCATTTTAAGTGTTTATATAATCACGCTTAAAAGTCTACGTTTTATTGATTTAAGACAATCTTATAAACAAAATCTGACAGGCTAGTCATCAGGTTAATTCAACTGCTTTTTAATTAAAGCCACGTTCTCGGTGAAACAGAATGGACTTTGTATTACTGTAGTAAAACTGTATTTCTGTCAATTCATAGTTTCTTCCTGTGCTATGCAAAAAGCCAGAAAGGGTATTTAGTATTTTGAAACAGTGAACAATGCCCTTCTGTTCCCTCCTCTTTCTTGTTACTGTATGTAGCTATTAAAGAAAAATGTCTACTTTTAGTCAAGATGGCTACAGGAGAGACTGCAGGCTTCTCTTAAAGCTTTTGAAGTCAGCAGCAGCCAGAAGTCTGTGATCCCCTAATTATATCATTATCAGGCACATAGTTTCAGTATCTGCGACTTCACATCACTCAGTCACTCCCTGTTCTGCCCGCTTTGATGGGGCCAGCCGGCTCCCCCTGCACGCTGCAAGGGCTGTTATTTAGGGTTAATTACAGCCTGCCTTCCAAAATAAATAAATACCGTCGCACATCATCACCGCACTAACCTGTCCCTTAACCTCCTCCCCGCAGCACGGCGATTACAAGCAGCCAGAGGGTCGCCTCTGCCCGGAGGCGCTCCCCGGGCGGCCAGAGCCCGGCTCCAGCCCCAGCCCCAGCCCCACGGCGGGCGGTGACAGGGCAGGGCTTCCCCGCGGCCGGGCTCCGCTCCCGCTTTGACAACCGCGAGCCCCCGCTCTCCGACTGACCAGCACGGGCGGCCAGGCTGGACGGGACAGGAGGGCGCAGAGCCGGCGGCTCCCCGCCACCGCCCGTCAACAACGGCTTCGCGAGGGGCTCCCGACACAGCGCAGGCCCCGCCGCGACCCGCGCCCTCGCCGTGGGGCGGCCGCGGCACCGGTCCCTCCGCACTGACGACACCGCCGCCGCCGCCTGATCGGCTCCCCCGGGCCCGTAGCCGCTCCTCGCCCCGCTCCCCTTCTGGCGCCAGGCCTCCTCTGGAGTCCCGTTTCCCCCGGCGCGGCTCCCCGCAGGCGCCGGGCTCCCGTAGCCCCCGGGTCCCCTCCGGCGCCAAACACCCCATGGCGGCCTCACCTCTGGTGAGCAGGACGGCCATGGCGCACAGCTCCAGTTGTAGCCAGATGAAAATGTAGCTGGAATGGCGATCCATTTACCCGACCGCCCGCCTCGCGAAGCGGCGCCGCTCGCCACAGCCCGCAGCGCAGGCACGGTCGAGCCGCCGCCCGCCCCTACCCCGCTGGAGCACCGAGGAGGAGCCGCTCGCCCGCGGGCAGAGCCGTTGCGCGGCCACCGCTGCGGTGTGCAGGGGGGACAGCCGCGGCTCCCTGCCTTCCCCTCCCTTCTCCGCCGCGGCGGAGCCCCAGCGCCCGGGAGCGGCAGCACCAGCGCAACGGCTCACTGCCGCCAACCCAGCAGGCGCCGCCTCACTGACACGGCGGAGGCGCTTCCCGCCCCGTAAATACCTCCGGCGCCGGCCGCGGGCCGGGCTGCTTCGCCCCGCCCCCTGCCCCGCCCCGCCCCATTGGCTGCGCCGCGGGCAGGGCCGCCACTCCTTCCCCCCCTCCCACCGGCGGCGGGCGCGGCCCCGACGTGCGCTCCCGCCCGCGGCGCCCCCGGGCGGCGGCGGCGGCTCCTCCGGCTCCGGGCGGGCCGGCTGGGCGGGCCATTAACCCCGCTTAATTCAATGACGGGCACTAAGTGCAGGTCCCGGGGGCTCTGCCGAGATAGAGATCGCTGGCGGCACGGAGCGCCCTCTCCCGCTGCATTAGTTTCGGGGCTCTCCCAAGAGAGCTCCGCCGGGGTCGCTCGGAATAACCCCCTTCCGGAGGCAGCAACGTTGAGCTGCGCAAGCAAATGTAGTGGGTCTGCCTGCAGGTTTGGCGGAGACGTGCTTAATCAATAAACAGTGCTGACAACCCCGTGCTCGCGGGGAACGGCCAAAGGGAACGAGGCTGAACCTGCCCCGGCCGTGCCCGGGGGCCCGCGCTGCCACCGGGGCTTCGGCGGGTCCCCGCCGCCAGTCCTGCCCCGCCTCCCCTCTCCCTGCATTACGGCCAGACCGGGATGCACAAGTGTTGCGACACCGGGGATGCCGCAAGTTTCGCTGCAGCCGGGTTTGGGTTTTGAACTGCCCCGTCGGTTTTTGAACCGCCGCCCGGGCTGCCGGGGAGCTGACAGCGGCTCTGCTAAAGGCTGGCGGCGGCGGCGGTCTCAGTCCCTCCGGTCCATGGTGCTCCCGCGGCCCGGGGCGCGCCGTGCGGCGCAGTGGTTACCGCGGCTCCCGCTCCTCCGCGGGTTTTCCACGCTGGTGTCACGTCCACGCAACAAGGGCAGGCCCGTGGGTCGGTGTCACCCCGCGATAACTGTTCTCCTGCCAACATTTCCTATGGAAGAACAGTCGAGGAGGGAAGCAGGAGGCGATGCCCCACCACCCGGCATCCTGTGGGTCGTGTTTACCTTGGACAGTTTTCCTTTATGTCTTGGTCCTGAAAACAGTGTGCCCCATAGTTAAAATTTCTTTGCTAATTTAGTTTTCTCCTTTCTGTTCCCATTACAGTTTATAAGCCTTGATTTCTACTCACACACTGACTGTTTCCCATTTATGGGCAAAATGCTTTAAATATTTGGGTCCACAGCTAGTATTAAAGCTGTTGGATGATGTGCAGATAGTAAGGTAATAGCAAAATTTACGTTAGAATTTTAATTTGAGATGTTTTGTGAGTCTTTAAAAACATTTTCTATTCAGGACATAATACCTTGTGACAGAGACATTCCTTCCCTGAAAGAGAAAGGAGGAAATATGAAATCTGAGATTGAGATAACTCCAGCTTACTTTGGCAGAGAGGAGCAGACTGGATCTCCAGCTAATTAGTGCTGATGCCATCACACCTTATAATGGTTTTACTGTGAGTCTTGCGATTTGCATATGTATAAGATAGATACACGTGTGCTGCACCGCAGTCTTTACACTTATGTTATACATATTTGCACTCCACCACAAAGTAATTTTATAATTCTTGTTCCTGTTTAGAAATTACAAAAGCAGCAAGATCAGCCAAGCCATATCTCCCACTCTGGCACCGGTGATCAGACACTCATTTGCAAACACATGAAAATATCATTCATGACAAGTTAGAATCATTACAGCAACGTGTGTGATTCTGATTCTTCTGTTCTTACCACTGGTGACAAGCACATTTAGCAGATCTCATTTGTTACATGAGATACTGACAGACTGGAAATGGCTTTTATTCGTGGAGCCACATTACTGCACTAAGTAACATGAGAGACTCCCAGAGTATTATAAACATCCTGGCTGAGGGAGCATGGACAGGCAATGTGCTCCAGATCAGTTTTGAGCAGTAAATTTCATTGACAGTTGTCAAGTTTGAATTATGTGGTACAGTTTACTGTAAAAAATTGCTAATTCTGCATACTACAGGCATTCTTGAAGTACCACAAGTGATGGAGGGGCAGCAGGGATCACCTTCAGCCTTAGTTTCCCTCAAAGTAACTACTTTAAAGAACCTTTTGGGGAACCTGTGCATGAAGCCAGGTTCAGGAATTGCTGACTGACTGACTGGCAGTGTCTCCTTACTCACTGGTACTCTGCTCAGGGAGCTGCCTGCACAAGGATCGTGTTGGGTCTTCTGAGAGGACATAACATAAACAAAATAATTCAGCTTCTGCAGTGCTAATTTGCTTTTGTTTCAGAGGCAGGAGCAAGCAGGGCCAGACTGGCCTGCAAAAAGGGGACAGGAGACAGACCCAGCACAAAGCAGTAGTAACAACATGTTCTGCAACCAGAAGGAATGTGGGATAATGACTACAAGGAACCATCAAGGAAAGCGTCAGGAGCCCAAGGCCACATGATGTGTCTCCAGCAGCCATGGCAGAGAAGCCTGGAGACTCCACTCGAAGGGACTACATAGCCCCACAGACCACAGGGCTACTCCCTCACACCAGATATGGCAAAGCCCTTTGAAACTAACACCAATGGAGGGCTTCTTAGTTGCAAAATCAGCCTCCAGGCACCTCAGGGAAAGGGACTGCATTGGGAAGCATCTCACAGAAGCACATTCCCCTCTACATCAGCTCTAAACTGTGTCATGAAATTTTGATGCAAAACTTTGGTCTTTAAGAAGATGAAGTTAAATATCTTTTCCAACCTAAACAATTATATGACTCTATGAAATTGCCAACCAAAAGAAAAGATCCATCCAAAGAGTCTTTGCAGGCCACTTGAATGCTGGTTTGGCTCTCTTACTTCATTTCAGAAGCTGATAGTTGCAGTGCTGAGTTTCTGTCAAGAGGACTTAGGAACTGATGAGTCAATCTTAAAAACCAATTCAAATGAGCATCCAAGGTCCTGAACTCCTCCAGACCAGGACTTCTCCTACAAGGCAAGCAGCTGCTCAGCACAGGACCTGCTTTCTCTTACAATCACATTCATGCTCCTATTTTCCACCAGGAGCATGTGAGCAGTGCAGTCATGCAAAAGCCTCCCTCCCAGTGTCAGCTGGTGAAATACACCCCACCAAACCACATCCACCACCTCCTCCAGAAGTTTCTTGTGCTTGAAAGCCCCAGCACAGGCATGAGAGGATGACTGCCACAAGGGGTTTAAGTCTTCCCTAGATCCAGGAGGAAAATAAGACAAGCCAAGACAGAGGTCAACCTGGCAGCACTTTCCGAGTGTAACTTTGAACAAGAGAAAAGCTCCTTTCTGGGAACCCAGCTTAAAAAAATCAGCCTTCTCCTTTTGTATTGCTTCTTTCATATGTTCCCTTTCTCTTTTTTTTTATGTTAACTGGCATTAATGCCTCTCCACACTGCTCCTGCCTCTGTACATACGCCATCAGCAGCAGCATGCCTGCAAAACTAAGTTAAAGCCTGATTTAAGCAACTACCCCTAGAAAAGCGGTTTGCAGTGAAAAGTAATTCCTCTGTCTGGCAGGTTTGAACATTATCGTGAATTCCTCACCCTGCTGTAAACTTGCCTGGCATGCTGGCAACTCACCATCACTTCCCCCAAACATTTGGATGTAACCCTTCTGTCTACCTCTGCCAAAGAACAACCGTGTTAATGCAGTGTTCTCTGCTTGTTTGAACCTTGGATTTGGAAATCCATTCTACATTCACCTCTCTAGACAAGGCATCGCAGCAGCCCTGTCCTGAGGAAACCTGAATTCCTCAGGGAGCTGAGGATTTGCATGCTGCTGGGTTTGCATGTGCCCACTGGCATTTGCCAGTACAGCCAGTATGAAAGATGTCAATTTCACTAGCAAGGAAGGGTTGGTACTGCTGCACTGCCATCATTTCAAATTGGCGTCAAAAGCAATGTTCATGCACCATATCCATTCTTTTTTTGCACCTTTCAATTATGATTCAGCTGGGAATTTCTCATTTGGAAATTATATGAAGTTAAAAGGATTGGGATTGTTTAAAGCATCTTTGGAGCAGTATTAATCAGAGCAGGGTTGGGGCTTTTTTCTTTACTGCTCAACACTAGCCAACAAACAACTTTCTCTTTCCAGTTATTGTGCTAGCATTTTGGATATGATACACACAAGTTAATTCTACTGAATTACCTTTATTTATGTTGATTATTGTCTTTAAAAATAATTAAGGCTTAAGCTAGAATAGCTATGCTCAACATAAAGCCCAGGGGGCAGGGAACGTAATATGACTCCATGCAATTTCTTTGGCTCCCCACTTCTGTGGCTGGCCATGGGTTTACTGAACCAAGTAGCCATTTCAGGAGCTAAGAGTATGCAGAGCCCAAAGCCTGGCTCCTTCCCCAGCCTCTCCCCTATGACAGACAAGCTGCCAAGCAGGTTCCCGCAGGTGAATAAATCCCAGGGAGCTTTATCCCGGTAACTGGGGCAGTTCAAAGAGGTGATGGAGGCCTGCACGCTATATGCCTGTTCACTTTCAGCAGCAATTAGCATGTCCCCAGTGAAACTCGATTACTTGCAAACTGGAGGAGGGGAGTTCCAGGGATGATCGGTGATACCTGGTCACACAAAATAAATAGGAAACAAGGCTAGCGTCTGCTTCGCAGGATCCACCTCTCCATGCGCATGTGATACATCATCGCAGTGACACTTATCTGCATTCCCCACAGATAGAGGACTTGATAAAGAAACACTTTTCAAGGGGCCCAGAAAGTGAAGCATTTCCTGCCATGCTCATCACTTTACTTTTTTTCATCTAAAACGAATCCTCCCTCCCCCAAAGGAGCTGCACTCCTGCTCCTCCCAATCAATAGGACGATTTGCATTTATCCTCCTGGAGGCATCGCTCCTAGGACCGGGGCCAGAGCGATCCAATCGATAGGGGGAAGCTGGAGAAAGGCTGGAAAAGAAGAGCGGAGAGATTCCCCCAGGGAAAAATGCAAAACACTGGAGAGAGGCAACAATTATTGTAATTGAAGGTAATGAGGCCGAGGCGCCAGCTCCAGCCCTGCTTAACATCATTCAATACAGAGTGAGACGCGGATGCAGGAGGGAGCCCGGCCCTGGCCCGCCCGCTGCAGCACGGATGCTGCCGGGACAGGTCTGTCCCTTGTGCCGACAGCTCAGCAGAGCTGCAGGGGATGCACCGGGGAGAGTCACTCGAGATGTGACTGCTCTTGGGGTCACAGTTCTCATTTTCCTTTCCAAAGAGGACTCTCGTGTCTGGCAGCATCTTCGGTGTATTTATCCTCGTTCTGCACTAAAAGTCACCCACTGAGCACCAAATCCCTCAGCCAAGGACAAATGTCCTGTCCCATGGCGGGCAACAAATTCAGCCCCAGCCCTCCTCTGTGCACCCCGCTTTCTGCCCCCCCGCACCTCTCCCGCGCGCGTCCCCTGTGTGCAAGATGGGGAGCAGGCTGCCTTGGATCGGGGAGAGGGATGCTGGAGAGGAGCTTCGGCTGCCCTGCCGCTGTCCCTGCTGACCCTGCCTGCCCATGTGTTTCTGCACCTCTAACGCTGTGCCTGGCCAGCACCGTTGCTAATGCTAGAGCAGATCTCCCGCCAGCGTTTGGCAGGGTCTTTAAAGGAGACACAACTGCGCTTTCGTTCTTGATTCCTCAAGTCCCCCCGCAGCCCCAGTGGGGGGGGGGGGGGGGGGGAATGGGGTGGTGTTCAGTACCGGGAGGTGATTGTCAGACCCTCCTTTAGCTCGGTGCAGTCGGGCCGAGGCGGGTCGGAGAACCGGTAATGCTGCAGCAGCCCAGCTCCTGGCGGCACCTCCCTTCCGCGCACCCCTGCCGGCGGCTCCAGGTCCACCGCGGGCACCGCTTGCCCTCTACTGGTAAAGCCACCCGTAGCAGGGAGGTGCCGGAGCCCTCTCCGACAGCCAGCCCGGTGACTTATCCCGTGCTCATGCAGGGCTGCAAGGCGCTAGGTAAAGGTACAGCTGCTTTTTGAACGGGAGGATGCGGCTGCCTGCAGGCGTAGCGATATCTCCGTGGCCAGAATAGCTGGAACTGTGCGGGCCCCGGCGGGACACCAGGGCTCACGTCAGCTACGAGCCCCAGCCACACAGGAGTACCACCCAGGATTCAGCCATCACCTTGTGAAACATCCACATAAAGGTGTTACATGCCAGAATTCATAAGCTGGGCCTAAAAACTCAAGCACCACCTTTCAGATCTGAGTTATCAGGCATCTAGTGATAAGGTATGGCAAATATTAGGAATTCACATTAGATCCCAAGCATGAGAAACCGTTAGTTATATTCTGACACAGCACAGCATGCACACTGGAGAGGAGAGCTAGCACTGGAGTCATGACATGAACAAAGCCCCCCAGATATCCAGCATCACTGTAACAGGACAGAACATACAGTTCAAGTTACATTTAATACAGAAAGCTATAGTCTGGGCATAGCACATTGAATGTTGGCCAGTCAAACCAGAGCCTCTTTTGAATAAAAGAGCCTGTTGCCTGTCTGAGGAGGAGTCTCAGGCTCCTATTTGCACATGCAAGACTGACTGTCCACAAGACATGATCACAGATGTCAGTTCCTTGGAGGACTTACACCCAGCAGTCAAAACCCAGGACACTCTGCAGGTGATGCTATGCCACCGCTGGACACTGCCTGAGGCTGGTTCTCTGCTTTTGCAAAGAACTATTGTCAGCAGCCCCTCCATAATGGCAGCTCTAAAAGCTTTTGAAGGAGATAGAGAAACTCTCCAGTGATACATTACTCAGTATTAGTCAATACTTACTGCTCAACCTCTGTTTTCTGAGGCACATATTTCAGAACCAAATGCCAGAGACAAGGCAGTCAATGCAAGTCGGGAAAGCCTATACACATTATAATAGACAAGAGTTTCAGTTACTTAAGTGGGCAGCACTCTGCCTACACCAAGCTCTTGTTCTGAGAGGTATTTACAAACGCAGTAGAAAAGACCAAAGGCAGAGCAAGGACCAGCAGCTGCAAGAAGATAGCTATGTATCTTAATAAGACCTTAATAATTCAGCCCCCAAAAGCTGCTGTTTGAAATAGAAGTCAGCAGGAGATCGAAGCACAGACATGCAATAAGAATAAAACCTTAATTCTCACCTTATCATGAAAAACAGAAGGGGCAAGAGCATTTGTGAGACGGGATGTGAGGAGCTGTGAACCAATAAAGGCTGTGGACTGCTTAAATTCTAGCAGAATCTGGTGGTGTGGTTAGGCTAGCCAAGGAGGCCACAGAGGGAGAATGTGGAGGCTCCCTGCTCTGGTTCTAGGACAGGATCAATAACTGTATCAGAGAGACAGCTTGTAATTCTGGTAATTGGGAGTCAGAAAAAATGTTAAAAGAGCAAATTACAGGGCAAAAGGAGCTGTAGTGAGTTTTGGTAGATATGCAACAGGCTGGAGGCACTGAATGCCCTGCATGCCGGGCAAGACAGCATCCGAAGGCCCAAACACGCCATCTCTGGGTGGCAGGGTGAAGTTGGTCACATCCTCAGCTTTCTGCCAGCCCTCCCTGAAGGACTCCCACCCTGCAGAAGAGATCACGCATCCCTGACTTCCTCAGCCTGGCACTGAAGCACCCAAGGATCAAGAGGTTTGAGCACTGCCCTGCCACCCTCCGACGGAGAGGATAATCTTAGGCAGAGGAGAGAGATACACAGCTCTTGCCAGTAATATCTCAAGAGGCCACAGGGGTTTGTTTATCTGTAGGATCACTGCGAGATAAGAGGCAGATCAGCAGAGGAAAGGATGGGTAGAGAGAAACAGT